>NC_135234.1:400312036-400957869 GCF_051348905.1 Ranitomeya variabilis
AATTTATTTTTTTTGTTATGAAGTTATAAGTGTTAAAATTTGACCATCGATTTCTCATTTTTACAACAAAATTTACAAAACCATTTTTTTTTAAGAACCACCTCACATTTGAAGTGACTTTGAGGAGCCTATATGACAGGAAATACCCAAAACTGACACCATTCTTAAAAGTGCACCCCTCTATGTGCTCAAAACCACATTCAAGAAGTTTATTAACCCTTCAGGTGCTTCACAGGAATTAATGGAATGTGGAAGGAAAAAATTAACATTTTACTTTTTTTCACACAAATTTAGTTTTCAGACCCACTTTTTTTACTTTCACAATGGTAAAAGGAGAAAATGGGCCAAACAATTTGTTGTGCAATTTCTCCTGAGCATGCCGATACCACTGTTTGGGTGCACATCAGGGCTCGGAACAGAAGGAGCGCCATTTGACTTCTTGAATGTAAAATTTGCTGGAATTATTAGCGGATGCCTTGTTGCGTTTGGAGAGCCCCTGATGTGCCTAAACAGTGGAAAACCACCACAAGTAACACCATTTTGTAAACTAGACCCCTCAGTGAACTTATCTGGAAATGTGGTAAGCACCTTGAAACCCCAGGTGCTACACAGAAGTTTATAACGTCATGAAAATAAAAAATCACATTTTTGCCAGAAAAATTTTTTTAGCCCCAAATTTTGTATTTTCACAAGTGTAATAGAAGAAAATGGACCCCAAAGTTTGTTGTACAATTTCTCCTGAGTTCACCGATACCCCATATGTGGTCGAAAACTACTTTTCAAGCACAGTGCAAAGCTCAGAAGGCAAGGTGCACTATATTACAGTGTAGATTTTGCTGCACTGGATTGAGGGTGCCATGTCACATTGGCAGAGCCCTTGAGGTGCCAGAGAAGCAGAACCACCCCACCCATAAGTGTCCCCATTTTACAAACTACACCTCTCAATAAATTCATCTAGGGGTGCAGTGATTATATTGACACCACATGTGTGTCTCAGAATTTTATACCATTGGGCAGTGAAGAAAAAATTATTTATGTGTTATCCCCAAATTTTACATTTTCATACTGGGAAATGGGTAAAAATGGCACAAAAATTTGTTCCACAATTTCTGCTGAATGTAGAAATACCCTATGTATGGCTGTATTGTACTACTTAGCCACATGGAGGGAGGAACGGAGCGCTATTTGCCTCCTGGAGCACAGCTTTTCCTACAATAGTTTGCGGACTTCATATACAAAACCCTTAAGTGCTAGAAAAGCAAAATCCCCCCCTCACTTGTATAATCCCCATTTTGGGGATTATACCCTTTGGGAATTTATCTCCAGGTATAGTGACGATTTTGACTCCATGGGTGTTTTCCAGAAACAAGCAGCAGTGGATGTTGCTGAGTGAAAATTGCAAACTGCCATTGTAGTGACCAGTATGTTGAAGTGACCAGTACATTATACTCATCTCATGCTTCTGGAAACAGGCATAAATTAGGCGGGCTCTCATCACTGCAGAAATGCCAAACATGTGGGCACTAAATGTGGATTAGTCACACTGGGGCTCAGAAGGGAGGGGGCGCATTTGGATTTGGGAGCAAGGAATTTGCTAAATTTCTTTTGAGGGGCGAGGAGCCATTTTGCTTTTTCAGAGCATGTGTGCTACTAGTAACGTGGAAGCTCCCTATATTTCCGTTAACAGATGACAGACCTGAATGGGGACTTGCTTTTTTGTGGATTGAGTTGAAGCTTTTATTGGGAGCCTTTAGGATTACATTTATCTGGCGCTCTACGCTGAGCACTTACTTTAGGGTTTCCATCTAAATCTGTGAATGATGTGACAGATCAAACCCCCGAGGGATCCATTCACTATAACGAGGCAGCAGAGTTACTCTTGACTCAGTCTGGCCTCTGTTCAGCATTGTCCTTCTTTTCAGAAGTGCACAAAACTGTGGTCAACCACACTTTTATGCTCACCTAAAAAGACGGACACTGCCAGATCACAGGTCCTATGGCATTCACAGTAACTCCATCTGCCTCATTATAGGGAATCTTCCACTGGGGGTTCCGTCTGAATCATGTATTTTGGAGATTTACATGGGAACCCCAGTGTAAGTGCTCAGCGCAGAGTGCAGGATAAATGTGAGCCAACCTTTACTGCGATCTTTGAGAGGCAGAATGAACAAATCAACAGCAGGTGAAGAATTATTTTCTTTTAATTTTTTTACACCGTCTTGCACTGTAAGTGATTATACGACTTTATTCTTCGGGTCAGAGTGATTACAGAGATACCAGATTTATATTGGGTTTTTATGTTTAGTTGGTGTCGCAAACTAAAAGACTTTTTATTGCAAAAAGTATTTTTTGCAACCCCTTATTTAGACAGCTATAATTTTTCATATTTCGGTCAACAGACTTATGTGACAGCTTCTTTTTTTGTGGCATGAGTTGACATTTTTATTGGTACCATTTTCGGGCATGTGACATTTTTTGATTGCTTTCTATTTTGATTTTTGGGAGGTAGAATGAACAAAAACCAGCAATTCAGGAATTGTTATGTTTATTTTTGGGGGGTGTTTATACCGTTCCGCGTGTGATAAAATTGATAAGACATATTTATTCTTTGGGTCAGTACAATTACAGCGATTATATCTTTTTTATGTTTTGGCCGTTTTACACAATAAAAACTATTTTAGAGAAAAAAATAAATTTTGCATCGCTTTATTCTGAGAGCTATAACTTTTTTTTAAAATTTTCCGCTGACCGAGCTTTATGGCATCTTGTTTTTGGAAGGACAGGATGATGTTTTCAGTGATACCATGTTTAATTACATTCACTTTTTTAATTGCGTTTCATTGTATTTTTTTACGGTGTTCACTGAATGGGTTAACTTTTTTGTTTATCGGAATAATAATATATATCTATATATATAATTGTCTAAGGGTTTTTCCGTCTGTCTGTCTTTCTGTCTGTCTGTCCTGGAAATCCCGCGTCTCTGATTGGTCGAGGCTGCCAGGCCTCGACCAATCAGCGACGGGCACAATATCGACGTAGATGTCATAATGGTTGCCATGGCGATGATGATGTCATAAAGGTTGCCTCGACCAATCAGCGACGGGCACAGTCTGTCGCTAATTCTGGAATCATCATTGTCCATATACTACGGGGACATGCATATTCTAGAATACCCGATGCGTTAGAATCGGGCCACAATCTAGTATATATATATATATATATATATATCTACTATATAATTGTCTAAGGGGTACTTCCGTCTTTCTGTCTGTCCTTCTGTCTGTCTGTGTTTCGGATATTCATTGGTCGCGGCCTCTGTCTGTCATGGAATCCAAGTCGCTGATTGGTCGTGGCAAAACGCCCATGACCATTGCCACGACCAATCAGCGACGCGCACAATCCGGAAGAAAATGGCCGCTCCTTACTCCCCGCACTCAGTGCCCAGCGCCCGCATACTCCCCTCCGGTCACCGCTCACACAGGGTTAATGCCGGCGGTAACGGACTGCGTTATGCCGCGGGTAACGCACTCCGTAACCGCTGCTATTAACCCTGTGTGTCCCCAATTTTTTACTATTGATGCTGCCTATGTGGCATCAATAGTAAAAAAATGTAATGTTAAAAATAATAAAAAAACAAAAAACCTGCTATACTCACCCTCCATAGTCCGCCGAGCTGCTCGTGCCGACCGCCATCTTCCGTTCCCGGCGATGCATTGCGAAATTACCCAGAAGACTTAGCAGTCTTGCGAGACCGCTAAGTCATCTGGGTAATTTCGCAATGCATCCTGGGAACGGAAGATGGCGGCCGGCGCGAGCTTCGGTGGATCCCAAGCATCAGTAACCGCTTCCTGGATCCAGGTGCCAACGGAAGGTGAGTATATAACTATTTTTTATTTTAATTCTTTTTTTTTAACAGGGATATCATGCCCACATTGCTATATACGTGGGCTGCGCAATATACAACGTGGGCTGCGCAATATACTTTGTGGGCTGCGCAATATACAACGTGGGCTGCGCAATATACTACGTGAGCTGCGCAATATACAACGTGGGCTGCGCAATATACAATGTGGGCTGCGCAATATACTACGTGCGCTGCGCAATGTACTGCGTGGGCTGCGCAATGTACAACGTGGGCTGCGCAATGTACTACGTGGGCTGCGCAATGTACTACTTGGGCTGCGCAGTATACAACGTGGGCTGCGCAATATACTACGTGGGCTGCGCAATGTACAACTTGGGCTGCGCAATATACAACGTGGGCTGCGCAATATACAACGTGGGCTGCGCAATGTACAACGTGGGCTGCGCAATGTACTGCGTGGGCTGCGCAATGTACTGCGTGGGCAGCGCAATGTACTGCGTTGGCTGCACAATGTACTGCGTTGGCTGCGCAATGTAATGCGTGGGCTGCGCAATGTACTGCGTTGGCTGCGCAATGTACTGCGTTGGCTGCGCAATGTAATGCGTGGGCTGCGCAATGTACTGCGTTGGCTGCGCAATGTACTGTGTGGGCTGCGCAATGTACTGCGTGGGCTGCGCAATGTACTGCCTGGGCTGTGCAATGTACTGCGTGGGCTGCGCAATGTACTGCGTGGCTGTGCAATATACTACGTGGGCTGTGCTATACACTATGCATACATATTCTAGAATACCCGATGCGTTAGAATCGGGCCACCATCTAGTATATATATATATATATATATACTTCTTCTTAGAATATCATCAAAAAGTTAATTTATTTCAGTTCTTCAATACAAAAAGTAAAAATTCATATACAGTATTATATAGAGTTATTACAAACTGAGTGATCTATTTTAAGAGTTTATTTCTGTTACTGTTGATGATTATGGCTTACAGCCAATAAACACCCAAAAGTCATTATCTCAGTAAATTTTAACGCCAGCTTGAAAAATTGTTGGGTCTGGTGTCTCTCATCTTACTCTTGACAATACCCCATAGATTCTCTATGGGGTTAAGGTTAGGCGTGTTTGCAGGCCAATCAAGTACAGTGATACTGTTGTTTTTGAACCACGTATTGGTAGTTTTGGCAGTGTGAACAGGTGCCAAGTCCTGCTAGAGAATGAAATTTCCATCTCCAAAAGCTTGTTGGCAGAGGGAAGCATGAAGTGCTTTAAAATTTCATGGTAGATGGCTGCGCTGACTTTGGTCTTGATAAAACACAGTGGACCTACACCAGCAGATGACATGGCTACCCAAATCATAACTGATTGTGGAAACTTCACACTAGACCTCAAGCAACTTGGATTGTGTGCCTTTCCACTCTTTCTTCAAACTCTGGGACCTTGATTTCCATTTGGACCACTGAGCAACAGACCAGTTGTTTTTTCTCCTTGGCGCAGGTAAGGCTCTTCTGGCATTGTTTATAGGTCATGAGTGGCTTGACACAAGGAATGCGACACTTGTAGCCCATGTCCTGGATACGTCTGTGTGTAGTGGCTCTTGAAGCAATGACTGCAGCAGCAGTCCACTCCTTGTGAATCTCCCCCAAATTTTTGAATCGCCTTTTCTTAACAATCCTTTCAAGGCTGTAGTTATCCCGGTTGCTTGTGCACCTTTTTCTACCACAGTTTTTCCTTCGACTCAACTTTCTATTAATATGCTTAGATACAGCACTCTGTCAACATCCAGCTTCTTTAGCAATGACCTTTTGTGGTTTACCCTCCATGTATAGTGTCTAGTCAGCAGTCTTCCCCATGATTGTGGAGCCTACTGAAACAAACTAAGGGACCTTTTTAAACACTTAGGAAGCCTTTGCATGTGGTTTTGATAATTATTCTAATTTTCTGAGATAATGATTTTTGGGTTTTAATTGGCTGTAAGCCATAATCATCAACATAAACAGAAATAAGCACTTGAAATAGATCACTCTGTTTGTAATGACTACATAACATGAGTTTCACTTTTTGTATTAAAGAACTGAAATAAATTAACTTTGTGATGATATTCTAATTGAGAGGTACACCTCCCTTTCTCTCCATCAGGTTTCGGTCAAGAGGTGTCAGAGGAGAAGATTCAGATAAAGAAGAAGATATAGAAAGAAGACGATTATGAAGACATAGATGAAGATGGAGGAAGATGACAGAAGAAGATGGATGAGTTCTTATTGCCCCCCTATTCTCTAATTTTTATTCAGGGTTTGTAGTGAGATGGGCTTTCAATTTATGTATATTCCTTTTTGGTCTATATGGGGCCTGTTTCCTCCTTCATTCTGGAGATGGGTGGCGCAAGGTTACCTGACAGGCAATGTCCGGGCCTCTGCGCCGCCCTCCCTTGTCTCCGGGGCCTCAGCTACCAATTTAGGCACCGGGTTCAGAGCAGCCTAATTACTGTAGGTAGCTCTGCCCCCCTTTCGGCATCTTCGAGTGGGCTGGGCACGCCCCCTCTTACTATTTCCAGTGGTTAGCTCCGCCCCTCCTCCTCACATCTCGGACGTGTCTAGCACCCGCCTGTCGATGTCATTCACCCCTCTTAGTTCTGGTGGTTAGCTCCACCCACTTCCGGCCTCAGCGAGCAGGCTTTTGCAATAACACACCTTTCTCTTTCCCATGCGAGCCCTCCTCTTCCTCCCTGCAGTAGCAATTTACTGGCATCTGGACCCGGAAGGTGGTATCTCTCTGCAGGGAGCTCTCCATTTCCTCCACAATCGCCCTGTAGCTCTGGTTGTCTCCTGGAGCCCTCTGCAGCCTGAAAGCAGACCTCAGGATCTGCATCTTACTGTGAGTAGCTCTGCTCTGCAGACTGACATTCTCCTCAGCAAAGATCTTTCTGTAACCTTACCTTCTGGCATTAGTTAGTGGGTCTGCTTTCCATCATGCCTAATCGTAAGAGAGAGCGCTGTCGCCCTCCTGCTTCCTCTTCTTCTACTCTTGTCAGACACTTTGTTTGCTCCTCATGTAATTGCAAACTCCCTTCAGGCAAGTCATCCTCCCTCTGTCAGAGCTGCAGCATCCCCCCATGCCAGCTACCCAGGAGTCCCCTACTGCCCCAGGAGAGAGTGGTGCCCCTATTCCATTGTGGGCTTCCTCGGTGTTGGAATTCACTAAGATGTTGCAGACCCTGGTGTCCGTTCTTGACAGATTGCCCGTTCCGCCCTAGTTGCTAGCAGACCGCAGGAGTAATCGCCTACCAACATAGGCCGTAAGAGATCTAGGCAGGAGCGTCGTTTTAGGTCTTCCTACTGCTCCCGCTCTTCCCCTGGTTTCTCTCGGTGGACAGCTTCTTCAAGTAAGGCGGATTCAGATGTACTGTCAGAGGATGACCTGGACCTGGATTCTGACCAGGCCTCTAATTAAGGATACAACTATTAAACCCGCAGAACAGACTGTTTCATTTAGACGATCGAGACCAGCTCCCAAGGTCTTTGCCCCACACAGAAAATTAGAGGAGGTACTTTCTAGGGAACGGGAAAATCCGACCAGATGCTTCCAAAAAAGAAAGTGCCTCAGCATCCTATATCCCTTCGCCCCTGAGCTCACTGCGAACGGGACCACTTATCCAACTGTGGACCCTCCAGTTTCCAGACTGACAACCAACACGGTCCTCCCGCTTATGAATGGAGCATCCCTCAAGGACTCCAATGACAGGATCATAGAGTACTTCACAAAGTCTGCCTATGAAGCGGCCGCTTCTACATTGTGCCCTGCCTTTGCCACCACCTGGGTGTCAAAGTCCATAGCTGCACGGACCAATCAATTCCGCCAGGGCACTGTTTCTGGAGCCCGACCGGAGGAATTGGCTGACCTTGTGGATCAGGTTTCTCATGCAGGGAAGTACATGGTGTAGAATGTAAGCCCGCAAGGGCAGGGTCCTCTTCCCTCTGTACCAGTCTGTCAATGTTAGTTTTGTTTACGGTAAGTGATATTTGTATTTTGATGTAACCCCTTCTCATGTACAGCACCATGGAATCAAAGGTGCTATATAAATAAATAATAATAATAATAATGGTGTCTGCCTCCCTGAACACCGCTTCATGTGCGGCTCAGGTGTCCAGCAATATTGTGGTCATCCAACGGACTATTTGGCTTAAGGCGTGGCAGGCAGACTTATCTTAAAAAAAAAGTCCCTTACCAACTTGCCTTTCCAGAGTTCCCGTCTATTTGGCTCCAAGTTGGACCAAATTAGTAAGGAGGCCAAACCTCGCTGGCCTCCTCTGAAGCGTAAGTTTCTGTACTTTTGGCCCTTTCGCCGTTTCTCTGAGATGGAGGATTTTTCCCTCCAAGAGAGGCCACAGGCTCGCCAGAATAGGAAAAGGGCTTCTTTTAAACCCACCCCCTCCTGGCATACCCAGGAATGCGCAGAGTAGATCCACCAGGTCTAGACCTGGCAGATCTTCCTCAGTATGATTCATCTCCAGACCCAAGGGAATCTCCCAGGCTGGGTGGCTGCCTCTGGTTTCTCAGAGACGTCTGGCTCACCTCAGTGGAGGACGCATGAGTCAGGGAGGTTGTATCCTCAGGATACAAAATAGATTTAATTTTGCAGCCCCGAGATCTATTCTTCGAATCCTGTTCTCCAAGAGATGCTTCTCTGGTTCCGGGATTTTTCATGTCCATTGCCTCCTTTCTCAGTTCAGGTGTCACTGTTCCCGTCCCAGACCAGGAACATTTCACAGGGTTTTATTCTAACCTATTTGTTGTGCCGAAGAAGGACAGCGTGGTGTGACCCATCCTGGATCTAAAGTTAGTGAACAAAGGGGTCCGTCTGCGATATTTCAGAATGGAGTTATTTTGTTCAGTAATTTCTTCCATGGACATCAGAGATTCCTGCGTTTTGCGGTGCGGCAGGGCCATTTTCAGTTTGTCGCCCTGCCGTTCGGGCTCACAACTGCACTCAGGGTTTTCACAAAAATCATGGCAGCGGTAATGGCCATTTTGCAGATCAGAGGTCTAGTGCTCATCCCGTATCTCCACGATATCAAGATTCCATCCTTTTACCAGGCCCAGGAAAGTTTGCTCATCGCTCTTGACACCCTGTCCTGATTTGGATGGCTAATCCACAGGGCAATGTTTTGACTTGTCCTGACTCAGCGCCTCATTTTTCTAGGCATGCTGTTCAACACCTGTCTGACAAGAGAAGAGAGCAATCCTCCAGCAGGGTGTTCTCTCTATACAGGGCCCTCGGCTTCCATCTTTCCGCTCAGCCATGGCAGTCCTGGGAAGGATGGTGGCAACGTCAGAAGCGATTCCATTCAAGACCGCTTCAGCAGGCCATCCTATCTCAATGGAACAAGGCTGTTCTCTCTCTAGATCCTCTGGTTTGGCTCTCCTCCCGAGTCAAACAATCTCTCAATTGGTGGCTGTCATCCCCTCTCATCTTTCAGAGTCGGTACTTCCTTCTCGTTCACTGGCAGGTGGTGATGACGGACGCCAGCCTTATCAGCTGGGGTGTGGTCTTTCGCCACCTGACCATTCAGGGACATTGGTCGGCAGAGGAAGCTTCCCTGCCGGTCAACATCCTTGAGATAAGGGCCATTCTTCTGTCCCTCTGCGACTGGGAAAGGCTTCTCAGGGGTCCACCAATCAGAGTTCAGATGGACAATGTGATGGCAATGGCGGATTCCACAGTTCTTTTCCAGGTTCCGCGATCTTCTTGCGGTGGGTGCCGATGCTCTGGCAATACCCTGGTCACAGTTTGTTCTTCCCTATCTGTTTCCTCTTCTCCTCCTTCTTGCCAGGCTGTTGAAGAAGATCAAGGTGGAAGGGGTGCTGGTCGATCTGATATCACCGGATTGGCCCAGGAGGTCTTGGTTTGCAAAGATCATCAGTCTTCTCACGGACACCCCCTGGAGGCTCCCAGACAAACCAGATCTTCTGTCCCAAGGACCAATATGCCTCCAGAATTCTCAGTCGTTCGATTTAACGGCGTGGCTGTTGGAACCGTGGTTCTGAGAGTGTCCGGGTTTTCAGATCAAGTGATTCAGACCATGATCCAGGCATGGAAGAGGTCTATTATCGGACTTGGAAAGCCTATTTCAAATGGTGAGAGTCTAATCACATCCCGCCTATGTCCTTCCATTCTGGCATCTCTCCAGGCTAGACTTGACGCTGGTCTTGCTCTTAGTTCGCTAAAGTTAGTTCCCGCTCTCACGTCAGAACTTTTTTCCAAGGGGTAGCACACGCTGCACCCCCGTTCTGGACACCCGTGGATTCTTGGGACCTCAATCTAGTCCTGGAGGTCCTTAGGAGTTCTCCCTTTGGACCTCTCAGACCTCTGTCCATTCTGTCTTGGAAGGTGGTGTTTCTTGTGGCCATCACCTCCATCGAGCATGTCTCAGAATTGGCAGCTCTTTCCTGTCAACCCCTTTCCTGATTCTCCACCAGGACAAGGTGGTTTTGGGGCCTCTAGTTTCTTTCCTTCCACAGGTAGTGTCCGCCTTTCACCTAAATGAAGATATTGTCCTCCCTTCATTTTGCCCGGCTCCGACTCATCCTCAGGAGCGTTCTCTGAACAGGTTAGGCCTGGTCAGGGCAGTGGTGGTCAATATGGCTAGGACTACCCCCTTTAGGAAGGCAGACTCTCTTTGTCATTCAAGAGGGTGCATGTAGAGGCCTGCCGGCCTCCAAGGCTATGATTGCTTGCTGGATCCAGACGGCAATTTTGGAGGTATACCGGGTCAAGAACAGAGCGCCTCTCCCTGGGATTAAGGCACACTCTACCTGGGCAGTGGGCTCCTCCTGGGCCATACACCACAGGGCATCCACCCTGCAACTCTGCAAAGCGGCAACCTGGTCCTCCATCCACACGTTCGCCAAATTTTACAGGGTCCATACCTACACTTCAGCGGATGCCAGCCTAGGTAGAAGGATCTTGCAGGCGGTAGTGGTGAGTTCTCCAACCTGAACGGTGTTTCTGCTGTTCACTCCAAGGGACTGCTTTGGGACGGCCCGTTTCCTGTGTCCCACAATGAAGTGATAGAGAAAACAGGATTTTTGGTTACTCACCGTAAAATCTATTTCTTGGAGCCTTCATTGGAGGACACAGCACCCTCCTCTCCTATGTTTATCAGCTCTGTTTACTGTGTTATATTGTTACAGTTTGAGTTTGTTTCTTTTACATGTTGATTCTCCTACTGCTTTCTTACTAACTGATTAATTTAGTGCCAGTCGGTGTGGTGTACATTGTGTAGGAGGAGCTAACTTTTTTTGAGCATAGTGTCAGCCTCCTAGTGGTAACAGCATACACAATGGTTTCCTGTGTCCCCAATGAAGGCTCCGAGAAGCAGATTTTACGGTGAGTAACCAAAAATCCTGTTTTACCGCATTCAATACATTCTATTGATGCAATGCTTGAAAGAATTCTTGTCAATCTCCCAGGTGATCCACAGGCGGCTATGCATGCATAGTGGACATGGGATTTCTAGAAATCCCATCCACTATGCTGTCACAGCTGGCCATTGCAGGTTTGATGCTGCATAAATACGCAGCGTCAAACCCGCAGCAGTTCCTGATCATGGGCACATACCCTTATACTGACAGATCACTGATCTAGTACTCTGCAATGCTCCTGCACTGCAGGGCACCAGAGTAGCATCTGACAGGCAGGGGAAGAGACGTGTCAGCCGCTGTTCTTAGCAGGCGCTCACAATCCACCTTCCCTGCAAGATTCTGTAGGAACCCAAGGCCATCTGCGGCAAAACGTGATTGCACTGCATTGTTCTGATGTGAGCGGACAGAGAGCCCACTCCCTGTGCTATGCTCTTCGATGTCGCTGTCACTTATGATAGCGACATCAGTGGTTTTAAATGTCCATGATGGTGTTAGCACCCATCATGGGTGTTGCTGCAGGGTGACTGCTCTCACACAGAGCTCCCACCCACACCCGATCACCACGGAGCTCTGCGCGAGCCTGCATGATCACGGCGCTGTACATATACTGCGGTTTGTGGGAACGCAGCTCCCATATATGTACTGCGCATATTGGGACGGGGTTAAAGATGCTGTCATTTTCTTTTATTTTTAACAAGGACAGACTAGTGGGGAACACTGGCAGCTGTAGTTTCCCTGTAGGTGAGTGTTTTCATTTTTTTTCCATGGAGACATTTTATAAATTAGAAAAGCTTCTTTAGGAAATAAGTTGCACAATTTTAAAACCTATTTGGAAAAAAAGGGAAAAAAACACTATTGTGTCAGAGTGGACAACACCCATTGGAGTAGATGCTCTTCAAAATGTTCTTCTCAAAGTATCGCGCACCCGCTACATTTTTAGACATATTACATTTCAGTTTGTTGTGATACCTGTGGATGCATGTGATTTTATACACAGTGAAAGTGTTCATGCTGCTTTGCTTCTTTGTGTTACCAGTTTGCTAACAAGCTGTGTTCTGTATCGATTTCACCTCATGCTTCATGTTGTGTTTACCCAGTGACTGTATGAATGGTTGTTCTCAGTGACTGAACAGGATGACCTGCTGAACCAAGTGCTTCTAAATGAAAGCATACAGAAACAGGTATAAAAAAACAAGGCGTTTGAATTTCCACTTGGCAGAGCTTTAAGGATCGTTCTTGTTATTCTAGCCCACTTAAACTGCAACCCTTTATGGATTCCGATCACAAACTGACAGAAACACTGGCTCAGGTTTTCAGGATGTGAAAATGAGCTGATGGCTGAGGAGAAATGACCTGATGACTTGAGGCAAAGAAAATCCCTTCACATAGTAAATATACAGTCACACAATCAGCCATGTGAGTCGCTCAGTCTCTTCCTTTCCAGACAATACCAGTAGAGGCAGTCCAGTCTAGAAGCTCCCTATTGCGGAAGATGTATGCAGTCCTCACTGGTCATAATATAACCTCAAATATGTGTATTATTAAGTAAAGAGACATGAGTCCTTGTCCTACTGCTTGACAGAATCTCTAGTGCAAAATAAGACAATGCCCACTTCCTCCTTCAATAATTTCCTGTTCTTTGGACAGAAAAACTTGGAGTGTGTGGCTTGAGAAGCCATGAAGATGGAACACCTTGATAGACTGAGTGGCTTCCAGCAAAGACTTCAGTGAATGTCAGTTGGATTGGCCTCTAGGTCATAACTCTCTCCTAGGAGCTGTCAAGTTGTCCATGTTCCTGTCCTCTATTGCTGCCTCATGGCTTGGTCTGGCCTGCTGTCTTATGGCTGGGTCCCATGCAAATCCTATTTGGTGCAATCAGATACTGAGGAGGGACCCAGCCAGTTACTTCCACTTGATGGGGGATATTTTGTTTCTGATCCACTGACCCTGCAAGTTCTGGCTACAAAAGGGCCATGTAGGGACACTAACATACCGCTAAGGCCTATTTTTTAGTACTACTTGCCACTGCAAGAGACCAAGTTGTATTCCCATTAACAAAATCCTCCCCTAATGAACCCCCAAACAGAGTGGAAGAAAACGCGTTGGGAGGTTGCACAAACTTTTTTGGGTAAACTTGAGCAGGCTATACTTGGGTACTGCCCTTGTGAGGGCGGGAGCATTGCAGGGGCACAACATGGAGTTATAGGGAAAGAATTGGCAATTTATCTCCCCTCTGCCATCTTTGTTTCCTTCCTGCTCTTGTGTTGTGCATCCAGCATGGAAAACTATATTGGTGAGACCAAACCTTTTTTTATATGAGCATTGGTTATCATGATCACTAGCACTTAATGTCTTGTCTGCATTGATGTCTTGTTTGCATTGTTGTAGGTTGGCCTAAATTTTATGGTAATGATTAAAAGTTATATTTTATTTAATTCCTTACCCTGGTGAAAAATAATTTAATCATTGGAAGGAATAGAAGCCAGTTATAATCCCCTCTACTCTTGTTGAGATTCCTGCAAAAGGGGTTCGAAGAATGCACTGAAGTTTAGGAAAGTCAGTAAAAGCCTAGACAATGTGTCTTAGTTTAGATGAGCAAGCTGCACAAAATCTGAAGAGTTTCGTTCAAACTAAGAACATATCCTGGGCTTTGAGTTTGTGAATGGGGTAGTTTGCTGTAATTCTGGTTAGTGGAAGAATCAATAGATGGACTAAAGTTTCTTACTCACAGGCCAGCACTTTTCGTGAAGGCTATCTTTGGAAAGATAAATACCTTTTTGGAAAGATTTATAATGGTGAAATTAAGTATTTGATACACTGCCGATTTTGCAAGTTTTCCCACCTACAAAGAATGGAGAGGTCTGTAATTTTTATAGTAAGTGTACGGTGAGAGACAAAATCTAAAAATACATACCAGAAAATCACATTGTATGATTTTTAAATTAAATTGGGGCGTGTGGCCAGGATGCAGACCTGAGAGGATGCAAGTTGAGCAGATAATAACCTGCCAGACCCAACTAAAACAATGTCTTTTTAAGCCTCAGAACTGGCCAATACCTCATACTAGATGGGTGCCAGGAAAGCTAGGCCCTCTGCAGCTGTGGGGTCCTCAGCAATGGCACCCGCCACGACACTGGACACCTTTCTCATTAGATAGCCGGTGGGCTTTGGGATCTTGGCGCCATCTTGCTTCATCATAGAGTTGATCCCCACACATGGAGCAGGGGAAGCAGCAGCCAACGACACGGAGGTAGGAGAGGCTGCCGCCTTGCAGGCATCAGAGGGAGAGGATCTGTCAGAGCCTATATACTCGGAATCTGAAGCTTACCAGGAGTACCTGGAGGGGGGAGTTGAAACCAAAGGAGACTTCCTCGCAGAGTATAATGATGATATGCACAAGTGAGGGTCACACAGGAAGTAAGGTTCTGTCAGCCCCTGAACCACATGACTTCATTGCTCAGACCTCTCTGTCTCCCACTGCTGTGAGATCATGTCCTCCCAGGAAAGCTAGGGCAGATGGGGATCATGGAGAGGCCCTGAATATTAAAACTAAAAGCAAAGTCTCGGATGGAGTGGGGGCCGAGGTTCTGGAGCACACCCCAAGATGAGGACTAGCAGGATCAGGACTTCTCCTTATCCCTCTCTGAAATAATAAAGTACTTCAAGCATCTGCCTTCTACAGAGGACTTTAGGAACCTGATTACAGAGGTTAAGCAAACCTGTAGATTCAAAATTGCTTGTGTCCGTCAGGACCTAGAGCACCTCAGAGGAGCATTGCGGCTTTAAGTTTCCTCATCTCGGCATGCTTAGCATGTCACACTCCACAAGGAGAAACAATACTTCTTGTTCTTGTTTTTTTGAAAGTGCTCTCCCCAGGGGTTGAGAGCTGCCAATTTTTTTTTATATTGCTAAGTGGGTTCACATAGTGCCACAGAAACAGCCCTTTTCCAGGATTTACCCTGGGAATATTGTTAAACTTATATGATTTATTTTTTTCTATGTTTAAATTATATGTTTATTGTGGTCTTCGTCTACCTTTTGCCCTTTTGTGTCTCTTACCTCCTATCCTGACAGATCAAGCAACCCCATTAAAGGAGGGATGGTGTGTTGAGAAAAACGTTAAACAGTGCCCTTATAAAAGGGGTTGGGAGACTACAGGTATATGCCAGCTTGGGTCTGTGAGTATGATTATAAGCATGAGGATTATTTTCCCAGTAGGTTGTTTTTATGGTGCATGTGCTATCTTTTAATGTAAGGGGCCTGAACTCCTCTAGAAAAAGAAGATTTGTTTTGAGGGAATTGAGTGCCTAAAGGGAAGATGTTGTCTTATATGATAATATGGGAACCTTTTAATTTGCCGCTAATCATTTTCCAGTTACATACTGGAAAATGTATTATATTGGAAGGCCTAATTGGGGGCAAGCCTACTATCTTATGTAATTTTTATGCACCAAATAGAGGTCAGTTGGTCAGTTACACTTTATACGTAAAATATTCCATACTCCTTTTACTCCCCCACCTCTCCGTACACGAATACAAGAATAGATTTATTTCTTGCAAATATTTTAGCTCTCGTAACTAGGGTTGAGCGACTTTCATTTTTTTAAGATCGAGTAGGGTTTTGGGAAACCCGATTTTGTCCAGAGTCGAGTCGAGTGCAGTCGGCCGATTATCGCTAAAAATCGGGGATCGACCGAAACACGAAACCCAATGCAAGTCAATGGGGAAGCATAGTCGGCAGTGAGTGGAGGCCAGGAAAACACCTACAGTGCCCATTTTAATGCCAAAAACATCCATTCTTGTTTCTGAAGCTTGCCAATCTTAATTAACTGTATAATAATAGTTGGGCATAGGGAATTGGGGGAAAGTTGTGGGGGGAGTAGGGCTGGCTCAAGTTTTTCGTGGGCCCAGGAAATGCGGACTACGTCACGGCGGTGTTGCAGGGAAAGGTAAGTATTTAAAAGTTGCAAGTGCTGTGATCCTGAGCAAGCAGGGGGGGCCCACTCGTTCGCATTGCCACTGGCACAGGGCCCCTCAAAGTACGGCGGTGTGTTTGCATGGCGGGGGCGCCTCCCACCAGCAGCGACACTTTTGCGTACTCTGAGGGGCCCTGTGCCAGTGACGTCGCCAACGAGTATGCCCCCCCACCTGATGAAGGAACCTGCACTTTCATCTGCACCTTCCTCTTTGTCCCTGTGTAAGGTGGTATAACATGCGGGAAGGGGAACCTTACTTTCAGCAGGGACAGATTCTGGCTGTGTAGAGTACAAGGGGAATGTAGTGGTCTAGGTCAATGTACCAGCAGACTCATTTAGCAGTGGCTGGGCAATGGGCAGGATGAGGAGGAAACAGATATAGGGCCAAAGAATAAAGTAGGCTACATGCAGTTCAAAATTGGTAACAGGACTAAACAGGCGGCATTGCTTTGTTCAGTGGAGTAGCAAACCCAAGAGCAGCAGACACTGTTTCAAGGGCCTAACCACACTAGTAGGCCAAATGCAGTTTAATATCTGATAGTATAGGGCGAAAGCCAGAATGTGGAAGCTCAGCTTTGTTCAGTTGAGGACAACACCAGGGAGGGGCAGACACCTTTAGTAGGCCGGAAAAGCCTATTGCATTTTTTAAAATGGTAATTTGGAGCAGAAGGTTGAAGCTCAGCTTTATTTAGTTGAGGGCAACACCAGGGAGGGGCAGAAGCCGTTAGTAGGCCCTAACCACCATTTTTTTTTTTTTTAAAACCACTTAATGAGAGCCGGAAGGTTGAAGCTCAGCTTTATTTAGTTGAGGACAACACCAGGGAGGGGCAGAAGCCGTTAGTAGGCCCTAACCACCATTTTTTTTTTAAAACCACTTAATGAGAGCCGGAAGGTTGAAGCTCAGCTTTATTTAGTTGAGGACAACACCAGGGAGGGGCAGAAGCCGTTAGTAGGCCCTAACCACCATTTTTTTTTTTTTTAAAACCACTTAATGAGAGCCGGAAGGTTGAAGCTCAGCTTTATTTAGTTGAGGACAACACCAGGGAGGGGCAGAAGCCGTTAGTAGGCCCTAACCACCATTTTTTTTTTAAAACCACTTAATGAGAGCCGGAAGGTTGAAGCTCAGCTTTATTTAGTTGAGGACAACACCAGGGAGGGGCAGAAGCCGTTAGTAGGCCCTAACCACCATTTTTTTTTTTTTTAAAACCACTTAATGAGAGCCGGAAGGTTGAAGCTCAGCTTTATTTAGTTGAGGACAACACCAGGGAGGGGCAGAAGCCGTTAGTAGGCCCTAACCACCATTTTTTTTTTAAAACCACTTAATGAGAGCCGGAAGGTTGAAGCTCAGCTTTATTTAGTTGAGGACAACACCAGGGAGGGGCAGAAGCCGTTAGTAGGCCCTAACCACCATTTTTTTTTTTTAAACCACATAATGAGAGCCGGAAGGTTGAAGCTCAGCTTTATTTAGTTGAGGACAACACCAGGGAGGGGCAGAAGCCGTTAGTAGGCCCTAACCACCATTTTTTTTTTTTTTAAAACCACTTAATGAGAGCCGGAAGGTTGAAGCTCAGCTTTATTTAGTTGAGGACAACACCAGGGAGGGGCAGAAGCCGTTAGTAGGCCCTAACCACCATTTTTTTTTTTTTTAAAACCACTTAATGAGAGCCGGAAGGTTGAAGCTCAGCTTTATTTAGTTGAGGACAACACCAGGGAGGGGCAGAAGCCGTTAGTAGGCCCTAACCACCATTTTTTTTTTAAAACCACTTAATGAGAGCCGGAAGGTTGAAGCTCAGCTTTATTTAGTTGAGGACAACACCAGGGAGGGGCAGAAGCCGTTAGTAGGCCCTAACCACCATTTTTTTTTTTTAAACCACATAATGAGAGCCGGAAGGTTGAAGCTCAGCTTTATTTAGTTGAGGACAACACCAGGGAGGGGCAGAAGCCGTTAGTAGGCCCTAACCACCATTTTTTTTTTTTTTAAAACCACTTAATGAGAGCCGGAAGGTTGAAGCTCAGCTTTATTTAGTTGAGGACAACACCAGGGAGGGGCAGAAGCCGTTAGTAGGCCCTAACCACCATTTTTTTTTAAAAACCACTTAATGAGAGCCGGAAGGTTGAAGCTCAGCTTTATTTAGTTGAGGACAACACCAGGGAGGGGCAGAAGCCGTTAGTAGGCCCTAACCACCATTTTTTTTTTTAAAACCACATAATGAGAGCCGGAAGGTTGAAGCTCAGCTTTATTTAGTTGAGGACAACACCAGGGAGGGGCAGAAGCCGTTAGTAGGCCCTAACCAAAGTTGAAGGCCAAATGCAGTTTAATTTCTGATACTATAGGCCGAAAGCCAGAAGGTGGAAGTTCCGATTTAGACAGTGGAGGACAATTTGAATTAGGGACTGCAGACAGACTTAGTAGGCTGTCCCCTGTGGACCATGCATCCACCACATTAACCCATTGCGCCGTAATGGACACGTAATCTTCCGTGGCCATGCCTACAGGTCCATGCGTCTGTTGTCAGGTGCACCTTTGTACTCACAGATTGCCAGAGTGCATGGACAATGCGGTCTTCTACATGCTGGTGGAGGGTTGGGATGGCTTTTCTCGCAAAAGAAGTGTCGACTGGTTAGCTTGTAGCGTGGTACAGCGTAGTCCATCATGGCCTTATTAATAGTAAATAAAATATATAACTAGGCTCTATGAACTTTTAAATAGGTTCCAGGGGTACACGGGCAGCATTGGTGTGGTCAGTGGAGGAGTATTGCAAGTAGGGGCTGCAGACAGGCTATCAAAGGCCTAAAATAACAAACAGTAGGCAGTCATGGCAGTTTTACATCGGTTACATGGATACACAGGCAGGCACTCCAGGCAGCATTGTGCTCAGTGGAGGAGTATTGCAAGTAGGGGCCGCAGACAGGCTATCAAAGGCCTAAAATAACAAACAGTAGGCAGTCATGGCAGTTTTACATCGGTTACATGGATACACAGGCAGGCACTCCAGGCAGCATTGTGGTCAGTGGAGGAGTATTGCAAGTAGGGGCCGCAGACAGGCTATCAAAGGCCTAAAATAACAAACAGTAGGCAGTCATGGCAGTTTTACATCGGTTACATGGATACACAGGCAGCTAGGTGGTGAGTGGAGGAGTATTTAAAGTAAGGACCGCAGACAGGCTATCAAAGGCCTAACATAACAAACAATAGGCTCATGGCAGTTTTACAGCGGTTACATGGATACACGGGCAGGCAGCTTGGTGGTGGTGAGTGGAGGAGTATTTAAAGTAGGGACCGCAGACAGGCTATCAAAGGCCTAACATAACAAACAATAGGCTCATGGCAGTTTTACAGCGGTTACATGGATACACGGGCAGGCAGCTTGGTGGTGAGTGGAGGAGTATTTAAAGTATGGACCGCAGACAGGCTTCGAAGGCCTAACACAATAAAATGGGCTGGCTGTAGGCACTTTAAAATTGGTTCCAGGGGTACACGGGCAGCAGTGGTCTGGTCAGTGGAGGCCTAGTGGAAGGAGGGACCGCAGACAGGCTTCGAAGGCCTAACACAATAAAATGGGCTGGCTGTAGGCACTTTAAAATTGGTTCCAGGGGTACACGGGCAGCAGTGGTCTGGTCAGTGGAGGCCTAGTGGAAGTATGGACCGCAGACAGGCTTCGAAGGCCTAACACAATAAAATGGGCTGGCTGTAGGCACTTTAAAATTGGTTCCAGGGGTACACGGGCAGCAGTGGTCTGGTCAGTGGAGGCCTAGTGGAAGTATGGACCGCAGACAGGCTTCGAAGGCCTAACACAATAAAATGGGCTGGCTGTAGGCACTTTAAAATTGGTTCCAGGGGTACACGGGCAGCAGTGGTCTGGTCAGTGGAGGCCTAGTGGAAGTATGGACCGCAGACAGGCTTCGAAGGCCTAACACAATAAAATGGGCTGGCTGTAGGCACTTTAAAATTGGTTCCAGGGGTACACGGGCAGCAGTGGTCTGGTCAGTGGAGGACTAGTGGAAGGAGGGAGCGCAGAAAGGCTTCAAAGGCCTAAAATAACAAACAATAGGCTCATGGCAGTTTTACAGCGGTTACATGGATACACGGGCAGGCAGCTTGGTGGTGGTGAGTGGAGGAGTATTTAAAGTAGGGACCGCAGACAGGCTATCAAAGGCCTAACATAAAAAAACAATAGGCTCATGGCAGTTTCACAGCGGTTACATGGATACACGGGCAGGCAGCTTGGTGGTGGTGAGTGGAGGAGTATTTAAAGTAGGGACCGCAGACAGGCTATCAAAGGCCTAACATAACAAACAATAGGCTCATGGCAGTTTTACAGCGGTTACATGGATACACGGGCAGGCAGCTTGGTGGTGAGTGGAGGAGTATTTAAAGTATGGACCGCAGACAGGCTTCGAAGGCCTAACACAATAAAATGGGCTGGCTGTAGGCACTTTAAAATTGGTTCCAGGGGTACACGGGCAGCAGTGGTCTGGTCAGTGGAGGACTAGTGGAAGTATGGACCGCAGACAGGCTTCGAAGGCCTAACACAATAAAATGGGCTGGCTGTAGGCACTTTAAAATTGGTTCCAGGGGTACACGGGCAGCAGTGGTCTGGTCAGTGGAGGACTAGTGGAAGGAGGGAGCGCAGAAAGGCTTCAAAGGCCTAAAATAACAAACAATAGGCTCATGGCAGTTTTACAGCGGTTACATGGATACACGGGCAGGCAGCTTGGTGGTCAGTGGAGGAGTAGGGACCGCAGACAGGCTATCAAAGGCCTAAAATAACAAACAATAGGCTCATGGCAGTTTTACAGCGGTTACATGGATACACGGGCAGGCAGCTTGGTGCTGAGTGGAGGAGTAGTGCAAGGAGTGTCTGTCCCAGTACTCCCAAAATATAAATAGATGTTAATGTCTCGCAAAACAACCAAAACAAAAAAAAAGATGGCATACTTAGGTACAGGGGTGGGCTCATCTGCTGTGTTTCTGACATAGTAATTTGGCAGTAACTATTTAATGGTGCCAATATAGGACACAGACACAGACTACTTTAAGTTGCATCATAGATGTCTACAAATTTGTATTGTCAGTGCCAGACATTGAATGATGTCAGCGAATAGACTAAAGATTGGTGGAGCTGTGCGACATAATTTTGCACGTAGTAGAGCCCAGTTTGAGCTGGGGTAGGGGGGAACTCTCTTGAGGCCGGCGGGACCGCCCCAGGGCCACTCATGTTACAACGGTGTGTCTGACGTTGGGTGCGCACCACCACCGCCAGAGACACTACATTGTACTATGAGGGACCCAGTAGCAATGCCGTCAACCAAAAGCGAGCACACCCACCTCTTCAGACAAACAGCAGTCTCACGGGTGCTTGCGCCAAGTCGCGATACCACGGCCCCGTGTGGGGAGTTTGGCCATTTAGGGAGGTGTAAACATGTCGTATGCTGTACAATCTGCAGCAGCAAATTAGACATTAGAAAAGTAATTCACAGGCAAGAGCTTTTCATAGGAAAGCTAGGTGTCGGCCGGGCAAGGTGGGGCAAAAGATTTTGAAATCCAGTTGTGGTTCATTTTAATGAATGTTAGATCGTCAACATTTTGGGTAGCCAGACGAGTCCTTTTTTCGGTTAATATTGACCCTGCAGCACTGAATACTCTTTCTGATAGGACACTTGCTGCCGGGCAAGCAAGCTCCTGCAATGCATATTCTGCCAATTCTGGCCAGGTGTCTAATTTGGAGGCCCAGTAATCAAATGGGAATGACGGTTGAGGGAGAACATCGATAAGGGATGAAAAATAGTTAGTAACCATACTGGACAAATGTTGTCTCCTGTCACTTTCAATTGATGCAGCAGTACCTGTCCTGTCTGCGGTCATAGCAAAATCACTCCACAACCTGGTCAGAAAACCCCTCTGTCCAACGCCACTTCTGATGTGTGCACCCCTAACACTCCTAGTCTGCTGCCCCCTGGAGCTCGTGTGAGAACGATCACGTGCGCTGTGTGCTGGGAATGCCTGAAGCAAACGGTCAACAAGAGTTGATTGTTTGGTTGCTAATATTAGTTCCAAGTTCTCATGTGGCATAATATTTTGCAATTTGCCTTTATAGCGTGGATCAAGGAGGCAGGCCAACCAGTAATCGTCATCGTTCATCATTTTCGTAATGCGTGTGTCCCTTTTTAGGATACGTAAGGCATAATCCGCCATGTGGGCCAAAGTTCCAGTTGTCAAATCTCCGGTTGTGATTGGTTGAGGGGCAGTTGCAGGCAAATCTACGTCACTTGTGTCCCTCAAAAAACCAGAACCCGGCCGTGACACGCAACCAATTTCCTGTGCCCCCGTGAAAGTTTCCGCATTAAAAATATACTCATCCCCATCATCCTCCTCGTCCTCCACCTCCTCTTCGCCCGCTACCTCGTCCTGTACACTGCCCTGACCAGACAATGGCTGACTGTCATCAAGGCTTCCCTCTTCCTCTGGTGCAGACGCCTGCTCCTTTATGTGCGTCAAACTTTGCATCAGCAGACGCATTAGGGGGATGCTCATGCTTATTACGGCGTTGTCTGCACTAACCAGCCGTGTGCATTCCTCAAAACACTGAAGGACTTGACACATGTCTTGTATCTTCGACCACTGCACACCTGACAACTCCATGTCTGCCATCCTACTGCCTGCCCGTGTATCCTCCCACAAATAAATAACAGCACGCCTCTGTTCGCACAGTCTCTGAAGCATGTGCAGTGTTGAGTTCCACCTTGTTGCAACGTCTATGATTAGGCGATGCTGGGGAAGGTTCAAAGACCGCTGATAGGTTTGCATACGGCTGGCGTGTACAGGCGAACGTCGGATATGTGAGCAAAGTGCACGCACTTTGAGGAGCAGGTCGGAGAACCCAGGATAAGTTTTCAATAAGCACTGCACCACCAGGTTTAAGGTGTGAGCCAGGCAAGGAATGTGTTTCAGTTGGGAAAGGGAGATGGCAGCCATGAAATTCCTTCCGTTATCACTCACTACCTTGCCTGCCTCAAGATCTACTGTGCCCAGCCACGACTGCGTTTCTTGTTGCAAGAACTCGGACAGAACTTCCGCGGTGTGTCTGTTGTCGCCCAAACACTTCATAGCCAATACAGCCTGCTGACGCTTGGCAGTAGCTGGCCCATAATGGGACAACTGGTGTGCAACAGTGTCATCTGCCGATGGAGTGGTTGGCCGACTGCGTTCTGTGGAAGAGCTGTAGCTTCTGCAGGAGGACGAGGAGGAGGAGGAGGGGGTGCGAACGCCTACAGCCAACTGTTTCCTAGACCGTGGGCTAGGCACAACTGTCCCTAAATTGATGTCGCCTGTGGACCCTGCATCCACCACATTCACCCAGTGTGCCGTGATGGACACATAACGTCCCTGGCCATGCCTACTGGTCCATGCATCTGTAGTCAGGTGCACCTTTGTACTCACAGATTGCCTGAGTGCATGGACGATGCGCTGTTTAACATGCTGGTGCAGGGCTGGGATGGCTTTTCTGGAAAAAAAGTGTCGACTGGGTAGCTCGTATCGTGGTTCAGCGTACTCCATCAGGGCTTTGAAAGCTTCGCTTTCAACTAACCGGTAGGGCATCATCTCTAACGAGATTAGTCTAGCTATGTGGGCGTTAAAACCCTGTGTACGCGGATGCGAGGATAAGTACTTCCTTTTTCTAACCAGAGTCTCATGTAGGGTGAGCTGGACTGGAGAGCTGTAGATCGTGGAACTTTCGGGTGTGCCGGTGGACATGGCAGACTGAGAGACGGTTGGAGACGGTATTGTTTCCGCCGGTGCCCTACATGCAATATTTCCTCCTACAAAACTGGTGATTCCCTGACCCTGACTGCTTTTGGCTGGCAAAGAAACCTGCACAGATACTGCCGGTGGTGCGGAAAATGGTGGCCTTACAGTGACGGAAGGGATGTTGCGTTGCTGACTAGCTTCATTGGCCGAGGGTGCTACAACCTTGAGGGACGTTTGGTAGTTAGTCCAGGCTTGAGAATGCATGGTGGTTAAGTGTCTATGCATGCAACTAGTATTTAGACTTTTCAGATTCTGACCTCTGCTTAAGCTAGTTGAACATTTTTGACAGATGACTTTGCGCTGATCAGTTGGATGTTGTTTAAAAAAATGCCAGACTGCACTCTTCCTAGACTCTGATCCCTTTTCAGGGATTGCAGACTGAGCTTTAACCGGATGGCAACGCTGTGCTCCAACAGGTTTTGGCTTTGACACGCGTTTTGGTCCAGATACGGGCCCGGCAGATGGAACCTGTTGCGATGTTGATGCCTGCTGCGGCCCCTCCTCCACCTCCGCTTCTGAACTACTGCCGCCTGCACCCTGTTCCCCCAATGGCTGCCAATCGGGGTCAATAACTGGGTCATCTATTACCTCCTCTTCGAGCTCGTGTGCAACTTCGTCTGTGTCACTGTGTCGGTCGGTGGTATAGCGTTCGTGGCGGGGCAACATAGTCTCATCAGGGTCTGATTGTGGATCTGTACCCTGAGAGGGCAATGTGGTGGTCTGAGTCAAAGGAGCAGCATAGTACTCTGGCTGTGGCTGTGCATCAGTGCACTCCATGTCAGAATATACTTGTAATGGGCATGGCCTGTTAAATGTTTCACTTTCTAAGCCAGGGACGGTATGTGTAAAGAGCTCCATGGAGTGACCCGTTGTGTCGCCTGCTGCATCCTTCTCTCTTGTTGTAGTTTTTGCTGAGGAGGACAAGGAAGCGACTTGTCCCTGACCGTGAACATCCACAAGCGACGCGCTGCTTTTACATTTACCAGTTTCGGAAGAGGAGGCAAAAGAGCTAGAGGCTGAGTCTGCAATGTAAGCCAAAACTTGCTGTTGCTGCTCCGCCTTTAAAAGCGGTTTTCCTACTCCCAGAAAAGAGAGCGTTCGAGGCCTTGTGTAGCCTGACGACGAAACTGGCTCCACAGCTCCAGACTTAGGTGGAATATTTTTATCCCCACGACCACCTGATGCTCCACTACCACTACCATCATTACCAGCTGACAATGAACGCCCACGACGACCTCTTGCACCAGACTTCCTCATTGTTTTAAAATCTTAACCAAAGTAACTTTATTTGTTGCTATCAAACAACTTACACGGTGAGCTATAACTTCAGTATGATTTCAATATCCCTTAACAGGTTGGTGAGACCACAAGGAAAATCAGGCACAATGTTACACACTCTGTTTTCTGTGGCACAAAATCACAGAGATGACACACACGCAGGACTGTCACTCAAGCACTAATGTCAATATTAATCTCCCACCTAATTTATTTATTTTTTTTTCTCAGGGAGACTTTAGAAACCAAATAATATTAAAAAAAAAAAAAAAAAAGGCTTTCTATGGCCCACAATTAGAGAGAGAGAGGTGGCACAACCAGGAGTCAAGACTGGCGCACAAGCTGAAAGGGCAATATTACTCTCCCACTGTTTTTTATGTTTTTTTTGTTTTTTTCAGGGAGACTTTAGAAACCAAATAATATTAAAAAAACCAAAAAAAAAAAAGGCTTTCTATGGCCCACTGAATGAGAGGGAGAGAGGTGGCACACCCAGGAGTCAAGACTGGCACACAAGCTGAAAGGGCAATATTACTCTCCCACTGTTTTTTTAGGTTTTTTTTTTTTTTTCAGGGAGAATTAGAAACCAAATAATATTAAAAAAAAAAAAAATAGGCTTTCTATGGCCCACTGAATGAAAGGGAGAGAGGTGGCACACCCAGGAGTCAAGACTGGCACACAAGCTGAAAGGGCAATATTACTCTCCCACTGTTTTTTTATGTTTTTTTTGTTTTTTTCAGGGAGACTTTAGAAACCAAATAATATTAAAAAAACCAAAAAAAAAAAAGGCTTTCTATGGCCCACTGAATGAGAGGGAGAGAGGTGGCACACCCAGGAGTCAAGACTGGCACACAAGCTGAAAGGGCAATATTACTCTCCCACTGTTTTTTTAGGTTTTTTTTTTTTTTTCAGGGAGAATTAGAAACCAAATAATATTAAAAAAAAAAAAAATAGGCTTTCTATGGCCCACTGAATGAAAGGGAGAGAGGTGGCACACCCAGGAGTCAAGACTGGCACACAAGCTGAAAGGGCAATATTACTCTCCCACTGTTTTTTTATGTATTTTTTGTTTTTTCAGGGAGACTTTAGAAACCCAATAATATTTAAAAAAAAAAATAAATAGGCTTTCTATGGCCCACTGAATGAGAGGGAGAGAGGTGGCACACCCAGGAGTCAAGACTGGCACACAAGCTGAAAGGGCAATATTACTCTCCCACTGTTTTTTTAGGTTTTTTTTTTTTTTTCAGGGAGAATTAGAAACCAAATAATATTAAAAAAAAAAAAAATAGGCTTTCTATGGCCCACTGAATGAAAGGGAGAGAGGTGGCACACCCAGGAGTCAAGACTGGCACACAAGCTGAAAGGGCAATATTACTCTCCCACTGTTTTTTTATGTATTTTTTGTTTTTTCAGGGAGACTTTAGAAACCCAATAATATTTAAAAAAAAAAATAAATAGGCTTTCTATGGCCCACTGAATGAGAGGGAGAGAGGTGGCACACCCAGGAGTCAAGACTGGCACACAAGCTGAAAGGGCAATATTACTCTCCCACTGTTTTTTTAGGTTTTTTTTTTTTTTTCAGGGAGAATTAGAAACCAAATAATATTAAAAAAAAAAAAAATAGGCTTTCTATGGCCCACTGAATGAAAGGGAGAGAGGTGGCACACCCAGGAGTCAAGACTGGCACACAAGCTGAAAGGGCAATATTACTCTCCCACTGTTTTTTTATGTATTTTTTGTTTTTTCAGGGAGACTTTAGAAACCCAATAATATTTAAAAAAAAAAATAAATAGGCTTTCTATGGCCCACTGAATGAGAGGGAGAGAGGTGGCACACCCAGGAGTCAAGACTGGCACACAAGCTGAAAGGGCAATATTACTCTCCCACTGTTTTTTTAGGTTTTTTTTTTTTTTTCAGGGAGAATTAGAAACCAAATAATATTAAAAAAAAAAAAAATAGGCTTTCTATGGCCCACTGAATGAAAGGGAGAGAGGTGGCACACCCAGGAGTCAAGACTGGCACACAAGCTGAAAGGGCAATATTACTCTCCCACTGTTTTTTTATGTATTTTTTGTTTTTTCAGGGAGACTTTAGAAACCCAATAATATTTTAAAAAAAAAATAAATAGGCTTTCTATGGCCCACTGAATGAGAGGGAGAGAGGTGGCACACCCAGGAGTCAAGACTGGCACACAAGCTGAAAGGGCAATATTACTCTCCCACTGTTTTTTTATGTATTTTTTGTTTTTTCAGGGAGACTTTAGAAACCCAATAATATTTAAAAAAAAAAATAAATAGGCTTTCTATGGCCCACTGAATGAGAGGGAGAGAGGTGGCACACCCAGGAGTCAAGACTGGCACACAAGCTGAAAGGGCAATATTACTCTCCCACTGTTTTTTTATGTATTTTTTGTTTTTTCAGGGAGACTTTAGAAACCCAATAATATTTAAAAAAAAAAATAAATAGGCTTTCTATGGCCCACTGAATGAGAGGGAGAGAGGTGGCACACCCAGGAGTCAAGACTGGCACACAAGCTGAAAGGGCAATATTACTCTCCCACTGTTTTTTTATGTATTTTTTGTTTTTTCAGGGAGACTTTAGAAACCCAATAATATTTAAAAAAAAAAATAAATAGGCTTTCTATGGCCCACTGAATGAGAGGGAGAGAGGTGGCACACCCAGGAGTCAAGACTGGCACACAAGCTGAAAGGGCAATATTACTCTCCCACTGTTTTTTTAGGTTTTTTTTTTTTTTTCAGGGAGAATTAGAAACCAAATAATATTAAAAAAAAAAAAAATAGGCTTTCTATGGCCCACTGAATGAAAGGGAGAGAGGTGGCACACCCAGGAGTCAAGACTGGCACACAAGCTGAAAGGGCAATATTACTCTCCCACTGTTTTTTTATGTATTTTTTGTTTTTTCAGGGAGACTTTAGAAACCCAATAATATTTAAAAAAAAAAATAAATAGGCTTTCTATGGCCCACTGAATGAGAGGGAGAGAGGTGGCACACCCAGGAGTCAAGACTGGCACACAAGCTGAAAGGGCAATATTACTCTCCCACTGTTTTTTTAGGTTTTTTTTTTTTTTCAGGGAGACTTTAGAAACCAAATAATATTAAAAAAAAAAAAAAAAAAAAAAAATAGGCTTGCTATAGCCCACTGAATGAGAGATAGCACACACAGCAGTGGCACACAAGCCCTGACTGAGGCCAATATTTTTCTCCCACTGATTGATGTAGTGTTTTTGTGTTGAGGTAGAATTTAGAACACAAATCACGGAAAAAATAAATAGGCTTTCTATGGCCCACTGAATGAAAGGGAGAGAGGTGGCACACCCAGGAGTCAAGACTGGCACACAAGCTGAAAGGGCAATATTACTCTCCCACTGTTTTTTTATGTATTTTTTGTTTTTTTCAGGGAGACTTTAGAAACCCAATAATATTTAAAAAAAAAAATAAATAGGCTTTCTATGGCCCACTGAATGAGAGGGAGAGAGGTGGCACACCCAGGAGTCAAGACTGGCACACAAGCTGAAAGGGCAATATTACTCTCCCACTGTTTTTTTAGGTTTTTTTTTTTTTTCAGGGAGACTTTTGAAACCAAATAATATTAAAAAAAAAAAAAAAAAAAAAATATAGGCTTGCTATAGCCCACTGAATGAGAGATAGCGCACACACAGCAGTGGCACACAAGCCCTGACTGAGGCCAATATTTTTCTCCCACTGATTGATGTAGTGTTTCTGTGTTGAGGTAGATTTTAGAACACAAATCACGGAAAAAATAAATAGGCTTTCTATGGCCCACTCAGTGAGAGATGGCACACACAGGGATGGCACTGTAGCAGAAATGCCAATCTTAATCTCCCACAAAAAAAAAACAAAAAAAAAAAAAAAACTGTCCTACAATTACTATCTCCCTGCAGTAATGTAAGCCAGGTATGGCAGGCAGCAATAGGAGTGGACTGATGCACAAATTAAATAAAAAGTGTGGACAAACAAAAAAGATAGCTGTGCAGAAAGGAAGGAACAAGAGGATATGTGCTTTGAAAAAAGCAGTTGGTTTCCACAGTGGCGTACACACAGCAATACAGCTATCACGGAGCCTTCTAGGGCAGCCCAATGAGCTACAGCGCTGAGGGGAAAAAAAAAAAAAAATAGCTTCCACTGTTCCTGCACACCGAAGGTGGTGTTGGACAGTGGAAATCGCTGCAGCACAAGCGGTTTGGTGGTTAGTGGACCCTGCCTAACGCTCTCCCTGCTTCTGATGAAGCGGCAGCAACCTGTCCCTAAGCTCAGATCAGCAGCAGTAAGATGGCGGTCGGCGGGAACGCCCCTTTATAGCCCCTGTGACGCCGCAGACAGCAAGCCAATCACTGCAATGCCCTTCTCTAAGATGGTGGGGACCAGGATCTATGTCATCACGCTGCCCACACTCTGCGTTCACCTTCATTGGCTGAGAAATGGCGCTTTTCGCGTCATTGAAACGCGACTTTGGCGCGAAAGTCGCGTACCGCATGGCCGACAAGCACAGGGGTCGGATCGGGTTTCATGAGACGCCGACTTAGCCAAAAGTCGGCGACTTTTGAAAATGATCGACCCGTTTCGCTCAACCCTACTCGTAACTCTCAAAATGATGAAGGGGACTGAGATGGGTACAATTACCTGGTCTGCTCATGCTCTAGTTACACTAGACCTAAAATCAGCATACCCCTTGTCACAGCCTTGTCATTGGCGATTGAATTGATTTCTACTTAAAGACCCTACAATTAGGAGCTCATTGCTTGACCACCTAAAAGAGTTCTTCCAGCTCAACACTGGCTCTGTTTCTTCTCCAGCTGTTTTGTGGGAGGCTCTCAAGGCGGTGAATGGGGAGTATTGCATAGCGGAGGGGACTAGGTTAAAGAGAAATGTTCATTTTTTACACTCTAAACTTACTAATCAGCTTAAATTACTGGGGAGAAATTGGCCTCTTTACTGTTTGTGAGTACCCTGAGTAAGGTTATTTCAACCAGAGATAAGTTAAAGGAAATGGCTATGCGCAAAGTCGAAAAACTGCTTCTGTACACTAAGCAAAAATATTATGAAAAGGGCAAAAAAGTTCATTTGATAAATGCTTGCCAACTTAAAAATAGATCTGTCGCTTTTGTTCCCCAAGCTCTTAGAGATGATGAAGGCATACTCCAATATAGTCCTTTGGCTATTCCAAAACGTTTTTCTTGAAGCTTTATAACCTTGAAGATTCTCTTACCTTCAGATATGTCACAATGATTGTCACTATTTGATAAATACTTTTCTACACTTGGACTACCAGTTCTCCCACCAGAAGCCTTGAGCTCTTTTAATAAATCGATCACTGATGAGGAGATAATCGGCATTTTAAAAGACCTCCCTCTTGGTAAATCCCCGGGACCTGACAATTCGACATATTTGTATTATAAAGCATTTGCCAAGGAGCTATCTTCACATATGACGAAGTTATTGAACTCCTTTTTAAATTGTTCTCCTGTACCGGACACTTTATCCCACTCCTATTTGATTTTAATCCCTAAGCCAGGAAGAGATCCTTTGGATTGTTCTTATTACAGACCAATTTCCGTCCATAATGCAGGCCTGAAGATATTCATTTGCCTCTTGGCCAACAGACTTGGTCTTTGGCTCCTGCAGCTAATAATTCAGGACCAGGTCGGATTTGTCCCATTCCATCAGGGTGGAGACAATAACAGGAGGGTGGTTGACTTGATTGATGTAGATAATAGAGAGAATAAGAAAGCTCTCTTCTTAAGTCTGGACTCAGAGAAGTAATAGCGTGGAAACTGGGGAGCAAAATAAGCACAATAGGATCTTAACTAGTAACACGGTGAGGAACCAAATAGTGGTGCTAACTCACCTGGTATGGATGCAAATTAGCAACATGTTAAACACATAAACCAGCTTCAGCAGGACATAGGTCAGCAGACCCGAAGGATACTTGATTAAAGGAAAAAGTGTCTGAATCTGCACTGCTGAAGGATAACGACGGATAACGACCGTATCTTGAAAACTATTATTTGAGGTATGTTTTAAAAGTCAACGCATTTTAAAGTCACACAGGACCTCTTCCTCAGGACAAAAGCCAAACACAGAGAAGTATTTTGACTCGTTTAACTGGTCCTTTATGTTTGAGACGCTCAAGGCTTTTGGAATCTCAGGTCCCTTTTTTACGGCTATGAGAGCTCTCTATAGAGCTCCTTCAGCCTCTGTTAAATTTCCATACCATATCTCCTCTAGCTTTCAGATTTCTAATGTCTATAATAAGTCTGCCGGCTGTCCCCTCTAATATTTGCCATGTGTATATCATTGGCAGCTAAAATACTTCAGAATCCTAATATTTCAGGAGTCGATGTAAAAGGGAAAAACTTTAACATATATTTGTTTGCAGGTGACATTCTGCTAATGCAGCGCCCCAGAGTCCTGGTCGTTGCAGTACTGTGGCTCCGCCACTAAGGGGAGCTATGGTACGTCTGATGGCACTGAAGGAGTTCATCTGACCAGGTATCACAGACACCAATACATTTCACAGCCGGGCCTCCAGGGGGAGCTAAGGGTTCTATTCATTAGGCCACTCCTCACATACTGGTAAAACTGGGGGTCAGGCAGGAAGTGAGAAGAGAAAGCTGACTGGGTTGGAACCAGGCAACCCCTTGTGGCAGAGGGTGTTGTGGGAGAAGATTCAGTAGGGTCCCTGTCAGGGGTGGGATCCTGACAGAGGCCTGGCAACTTGAGCGAACGTAACGGGACCGTGCCTGCTCAGCATAGCGGCGGTGCCCAAGGAGGGATTGGAAGCGAGATAGATTGTGCTGAGTGAGAAACGAGATCAAAGCAAGGAGGAGAATACCAGTAGGAGTCGTGCTGTGAGACCGAGGCAACATCCTACTGAGGCGCACAACCGGCGGCCGGAACGCCGAGGGAGTATTACAATATTCAGCTTCAGGCAATACTCTAAACCAACGGCAGGACAGTCAGTCTAAGGCAGGCTGTCTCACCTAAATCACCTATGCAGTCTTGGGGGGCAACTTGTGGAGAGGGGCGACTCTAGGGTCCCGGAAGAGCTCCGAGCCTACCCGTCATATGGGTGCCATCCTAACCGTAACATCAGGGAGGGACGGAGGATTAGCAGAACATCATCTAATCGAGTTGTGAGGGAACTTAAGAAACAGACACAACAGTTGTGGGGACTTTCCGTAAGCACAGCAGGGAAGGACCGCAACACCTAGCGCTAGAAGGAAGGCACAGATTTCCACCTGCTAAGAGAACTTTGGAGGTGCCATTGGACCGGCCGGACTTGCGCAGCCTGGTTATCCGGATTCCGGACTGAGGACCCAGAGATCTTCAGTAAAGAGGTAAAGAGACTGCAACCTGGTGTCCTCATTATTTACTACAACCTACACTGCACCGCAACATCACCATCATATCTATTACTGTACGCCCCTCAGCAGGGTCACGGACCGGGCCTAGCCACCGTGACAACCCCAGAGCAGAGACTCAGAGGCCCGGTACCGGGTACTCCTCGGCCCTGCGGCAGTGGGGGCGCTACAACTTGGCGTCACGAACAGGATCTACTTAAGCCTGAAGAATCAAGTCATGTGTGCCTTGGAACTGTGATTTATTATACTTGGACTGTACTTTATTGCAAAGACTGCGTTGCGCCATTTACCGCCAAAATCCGCCGCCATTACAGCGCTGAGGAGAGCGCAGGAAGAGAAGAGGGGCGTGGAGTAGGCGTAAACAAGCTGAAGAGCGCGAAAGACAATGGCCGCCCAGTCTAAATATTTCTGCACTGTGAGGACGTGTCCGTCAGCAGCAGAGATCCGCCTCCTGATCCTCAACGGAGGGCGGAGACCTAAAAAACGACACCGCCCATGAAGGAGAGAGCGGAAAAAGGACCAGGAAGAAGAAGTGAGAGACATGGAGGACGCCATGGCGAGCCACCCGGAGCCGGAGCGTGGGGTCGGAGCCGAGGACTCCCCCAGCTACCCGGAGGGGCACCGCAACCAGGCCTCCACCGCTGATATTGAATTCCTGCAGGCCAGAGCGGACGGGCTCGGCGACCAACTCCGGCGGACGCAGCTGAGCACTGAGGCCGAGTGGAAGAAGGCCTTCAACGGGAGCCTCACCAGATGTCTGTCGGCAGCCTCGTCTGGTCCGGAGCAAGAAAGAAGTTCCAGCGCTCCGAAGCCAGAAGACAAGGCCCTGCCGGAAAGCGGGACACTGCAAGCAGAGATGACAACGTCGCAGCACAAGGCCCCGCAGCCAGCGTTCCAGACCCCAGCGGAGGCGGAGCAGACCGGCAACGGAGGGGCCGCATCTGAAGCAGGTATGAAAGACGACCCTGCCCTGACGACCGACACCACTCCAGTGACTGCTAGTGCCACAGCTGCTGATTCCGTTCCAGTGACTGATCTTGCAGCAGCCGCTACCTCTGCTGCAGCAGATGCCCATACTCAAGCTGCGCAGACCTCCATCGCTGCGCATGATTTAACCGTACATGAAAGACGGATTAACGGCGTTTGTCCAGCACTGGGTGTAACCCTGGACCTCACTTTTCCCAGGCCAAGAGGGGTTAAGTGCCAATTGCAGCCCTGGAAGCCGTCCAACTAAACCTCGGAAACCTGAACATGTAAATAGTTCTTCAAACTGTTTGTTTCCTGCTGTTTTGCTGCTAAAACCTGTCTAGGGTTAACTCTTAAAGGGATCCCTTTGTTGACCCGGGATCCCTATTGCTTTTTGGTTGGTTTTCTACGTTTTGTTTCCTGTTGAAAAGAACTGCTGGAATCATGAACAGTGCATGATACAAACTGCTTGTAAATAGTTTGCACCTTCTTAAAGGTGCTCCCTACTGGTTTTACTTCAAGAAGGACTCTTTGTGAAGATACCGCACCGGAGCCTTTGCTGAGTATGGACTGGTAGCTTGAGAAGATGTGCTACCTCATACAGACTTGGTCCCCTCTTAAAGGGGATGTTCACTTGTTGCACTTAAAGAATGGTATTGCTTTAAGACTGATAGATAGCAATAATGTCTTGACAAAAAGAAAGTGATGATGATGCCTACATGTAAAAGTTATATGTATCCAACTAGTTGATTGTAAGAAATGATTGATAATGTTGATAGGAAAATGAGGACAGAGAGTGAACCCGTACGGGGTTAGTCAGTGAGTCCTCCTGGGAGCTATGTGGGGATGGCTCAGTGATTTCAAACTGGAAGTAAATGTTATGTTCTATACTGTGTATAGTAGTTGAAAAGGCAGAAGGCCCGGGCTGAAAGGGGCGGTCCTTAAAGAAAGGAGAGGCAGTAGGCCTGGAGCAGTTAGGACAGGCGGTCCTGCAGATTTAATGAAGGAGAATGAAAGAGAAAGAGTTAATTAATATTATAATGTTTTATAAGTAAAGTCTTTAGTGGATAGAGAGTATACGTCCTTAAAGGCAATGTCAACTTGTTATTCGAAAGTTTGCACTGAGTAGAATACCCGGTTGGGTAACAGGAGTTATTTATAGCCTGTAATTTATAATGGTTAACCATGTTTGTAACGTTCAAATGTCCTCACCTCCCATAAAGGGAAGCTCTGTTCAAGCTTACTTATTGTTATTGCATTTTCAAAATTGTATGTCTTTTTGCTAATCTGTATTGTTGTTTTCTTCCCAGTCCCGGAGTACTGGATTTAACCGGGGGGGAGTGCAGAGCCCCAGAGTCCTGGTCGTTGCAGTACTGTGGCTCCGCCACTAAGGGGAGCTATGGTACGTCTGATGGCACTGAAGGAGTTCATCTGACCAGGTATCACAGACACCAATACATTTCACAGCCGGGCCTCCAGGGGGAGCTAAGGGTTCTATTCATTAGGCCACTCCTCACATACTGGTAAAACTGGGGGTCAGGCAGGAAGTGAGAAGAGAAAGCTGACTGGGTTGGAACCAGGCAACCCCTTGTGGCAGAGGGTGTTGTGGGAGAAGATTCAGTAGGGTCCCTGTCAGGGGTGGGATCCTGACAGAGGCCTGGCAACTTGAGCGAACGTAACGGGACCGTGCCTGCTCAGCATAGCGGCGGTGCCCAAGGAGGGATTGGAAGCGAGATAGATTGTGCTGAGTGAGAAACGAGATTAAAGCAAGGAGGAGAATACCAGTAGGAGTCATGCTGTGAGACCGAGGCAACATCCTACTGAGGCGCACAACCGGCGGCCGGAACGCCGAGGGAGTATTACAATATTCAGCTTCAGGCAATACTCTAAACCAACGGCAGGACAGTCAGTCTAAGGCGGGCTGTCTCACCTAAATCACCTATGCAGTCTTGGGGGGCAACTTGTGGAGAGGGGCGACTCTAGGGTCCCAGAAGAGCTCCGAGCCTACCCGTCATATGGGTGCCGTCCTAACCGTAACATCAGGGAGGGACGGAGGATTAGCAGAACATCATCTAATCGAGTTGTGAGGGAACTTAAGAAACAGACACAACAGTTGTGGGGACTTTCCGTAAGCACAGCAGGGAAGGACCGCAACACCTAGCGCTAGAAGGAAGGCACAGATTTCCACTTGCTAAGAGAACTTTGGAGGTGCCATTGGACCGGCCGGACTTGCGCAACCTGGTTATCCGGATTCCGGACTGAGGACCCAGAGATCTTCAGTAAAGAGGTAAAGAGACTGCAACCTGGTGTCCTCGTTATTTACTACAACCTACACTGCACCGCAACATCACCATCATATCTATTACTGTACGCCCCTCAGCAGGGTCACGGACCGGGCCTAGCCACCGTGACAACCCCAGAGCAGAGACTCAGAGGCCCGGTACCGGGTACTCCTCGGCCCTGCGGCAGTGGGGGCGCTACACTAACCCTTACTAGGCTTCACATTACCTTACTCAATCTTAAAGAAGCTCTGAGAGAATTCGGACACGTATCATATAAGATTAATGCCTCAAAAACAGAAGCCTTAAAGCTATGTGCAAACGTTGCGGATTTTGTTGGGGATCCACAGCTTTTTTGGATGCGCGGAATTGCACCAAATCCGCAATGTAGTGCACAACCAATATTAATCAATGGGAATTACAGAATTAGAGTGCACATGCTGCGGAAAAATCCACGCGGATTCACAGCATATTATTTTCCGCAGCATGTCAATTTTTTTTGCAGATCTGCAGCATTTCTGCATCCATTGACTACCATTGAGTCATTCAAATATGCAGCAAAACTGCAAGTGTAAAAAGGTTTGCGGTTTTGCGGCAGAGTTACATGCCAAAAACGCTGCAGAAAGGCAGGAGGAAGAGTGTGTGCGTGGAGACTAAGTGTGTGAGCGGAGACTATTTGTGCGGAGAAGATGTGCATGTCTGTGTGCGGGTGTCTGTGTGTATCTGTGTGTGTCTGCGGGGGTCTGTGTGTGTGTGCACAGCTGTGTGTGTGTGTGTGTGCACGGGTCTGTGTGGATCTGTGTGTAGGTAGGCATCGTCTGATGGGACTACTGCTCCCATCCGGCAATGTCTGCTGTCACATATAACAGTAACAGCATGAGCCGATGATGGTGCAGTAGTCCCATCAGACGATGCCTGTGTTAAAAAAAACCAAACATACAACATACAGTACATACTCACCAAACAGCTAGTCCCCGATGCCCTTGTTCTCCTGTTACAAAAATAAAATAATAAACCAACTTATACTTACCTTTCCGCCTTAGTCCATTTAGTAATGAATGTCCCATGACAATCTGCCATGTAGAACAGTCACATCGGGAGATGTCGCTGTTCTACAGGGCCTCCAGTGATGTACTGACAGGATGCACTGACAGGAGGTAATCCTCTGCAGTCTCCCTCCGCTGCCGGGAGAGAGGTCACCTGAGTTTATGCTGTCACCGGCAACGCTGTGTGAGAAAATTCTCATGCAGCAGAGCCGTAAAGTGAGAGCCCGAACTCCTCAGTGATGCACTGCAGGAGCCAATGACATCACAATTCTTTTTTTTGTTAAATAATGTACAGTGGGGAAAAAAGTATTTAGTCAGCCACCAATTGTGCAAGTTCTCCCACTGAAAAAGATGAGAGAGGCCTGTAATTGACATCATAGGTAGACCACAACTATGAGAGTCAAAATGAGAAAACAAATCCAGAAAATCACCTTGTCTGATTTGGCAAGATTTATTTTGCAAATTATGGTTGAAAATAAGAGAAAATTCTTTAAATGAGAAGGTGTGTCCAAACTTTTGGACTGTACTGTACATGAAAGAATGAATGGGGCCATGTATCATGAGATTTTGAGTGCAAACCTCCTTCTATCAGCAAGAGCATTGAAGATGAAACGTGGGTGGGTCTTTCAGCATGATAATGATCCCAAGCACACTGCCAAGGCAACGAAGTAGTGGCTTCGTAAGACGCATATGAAAGCCCTGGAGTGGCTTAGCCAGTCTCCAGATCTCAACTAAATAGAAAACCTTTGGAGGGAGTTGAAAGTCTGTGTTGCCAAGCACAGGGCCCAAAACATCACTGCTCTAGAGGAGATCTGCATGGAGGAATGGGCCAACATACCACCAACAGTGTGTGCCAACCTTGTGAAGACTTACAGAAACGTTTGATTTCTGCCATTGCCTACAAAGGATATATAACAAAATAGAGAGATGAACTTTTGTTAATGACCAAACACTTATTTTCCACCATAATTTGCAAAATAAATCTTGCAAAATCAGACAAGGTGATTTTCTGGATTTGTTTTCTCATTTTGACTCTCATAGTTGTGGTCTCCTTCGACAGCTCTTTGGTCTTCACCATAGTGGAATTTGGAATGTGACTGTTTGAGGTTGTGGACAGGTGTCTTTTATACTGATAACAAGTTCAAACTGGTGCCATTACTACAGGTAATGAGTGGAGGACAGAGGAGCCTCTTAAAGAAGAAGTTATAGGTCTGTGAGAGCCAGAAATCTTGCATGTTTTTAGGTGACCAAATACTTATTTTCCACCATAATTTGCCAAATAAATCTTGCCAAATCAGACAAGGTGATTTTCTGGATTTTTTTTCTCATTTTGACTCTCATAGTTGTGGTACCACTACCTATGATGTCAATTACAGGCCTTTCTCATCTTTTTAAGTGGCAGAACTTGCACAATTGGTGGCTGACTAAATACTTTTTTTTCCCCACTGTATGTTTATTTAGCTTACAAAAATGCATACAAATCCGCATGTAAAAAAAAAACGCATGAAAATCAGCATCAAATCCGCATTAAAAAACGAGCAGATTTTTAACTGCGTTTTCTGCCAAGAGAGGAAGAATCTGTGCAGAAAATTCCACAGGCAAATCCACAAAGTGTGCACATAGCCTTAATGTTCCCCCCGAGAATTTGGAGTATCTTAAAATAAACTATACATTTTGTTGGAAATATGACTCAATTACATATTTGGTCATCAATTTATCTTCCTCATACAACACTTTGTATTGTGGTAATTTTCCCTCATTATTCAGAGATCTCAAAATCACACTAGCTAAATGGATGTCACACTCTATCTCTTTACTCTGTTGAGTAGCAGCGGTGAAGATGTCCCCGTTACCCAAATTAATATACTATTTTGAAACTCTTCCTTAAAGGTCCCCTTTAGAGAACCTAAGACGTTACAAGCGGCAATAATGAGATTTATATGGAATAATAAACGTCCTAGAATTGCTACGGGAAATCTAGCTGCTTACAAATCTCAGGGGGGCTGTCTGTCCTATATATACTTAAGTATTATTGGGCTACTCATTTGAGAAGAGTTTCATCCTGAGCTTCTCTTTGAGCCTATGATAAATTGACAGAAATTGAGAAGTTATGGTTAGCCACTACTCACCCAAACTCCTTATAGTGGTCAGGCCGCACAGTTAAGATATCAACTCCTTTATTGGGACCGATCCAACTACTAATTCCGAACAGTCTGTAATCTTCTATAGCCCATCCATGGATTTCTGTTGGTCTATTTAGATTTGCTGAATTGGTAGATGAGAAGACTATGGAATTTCATACATTTGACTTTATCAAAGCTAAATTATCTATATCTAACTGTGAATTTTATCAATACCTATAAATTAAACACCTAGCTTCATCACTGTTTGGTCCCACATGAAACTCACAGCCGACGGAGTTTGAAAAACTTTGCAGGAGAGGGCCTTCCACCAAGGGTTTGTTTTCAGATATTTACAGGATAATAAATGCTCCAATGGGGGGTCATTCTCCAAAACATTCATATATTGCGTACTGCTCCCCCTTCTTACCAGGATTTACTTAAAAGAATCTCTGATGCCCGTAGAATGGCATATATAACAGCCTTATTAAATGCTAGAATAGAGATTTCCGAAACTCTATGAGCTCCTTGGGACTACTTTTGGGCACAATATAATGGTTGATTTGTTCATAATACAGTCCATATATCAGATGTCCCTATGTGTTTCTGTTCTTTGTCTTTAATTAGTACTTGTCTTTGGTCTAGATCAGTGTTTCTCAACGCCAGGCCTCAAGACCCACCAACAGGTCAAGTTTTCAGGATATCCTTAGTATTGCACAGGTGATGGAATCATTGTCTGAGGAGATACTGCAATTATCACCTGGACAATACTAAGGAAATCCTGAAAACAGGACCTGTTGGTGGGTCTTGAGGACTGGAGTTGAGAAACACTGGTCTAGATGATATGGTGGTAACTTCCTACTCTTTGGACCTTCTGCACTGCTTCTATTGAACACGATGTACAGCTCTGGCAAAAATTAAGAGACCACCACATCAAATCCCTGTCATGGGCAGCCCAATCTCCAAACCTAAACCTCATTGAAAACCTCTGGAATGTAATCAAGAGGATGATGGATAGTCACAAGCCATCAAGCAAAGAAGAATTCCTTAAATTTTTGCGCCAGAAGCAGTGTGAAAGACTGGTGGAAAGCATGCCAAGACGCATGAAAGCTGTGAATAAAAATCATGGTTAAGTTAAAACATTAGCATTGTTGTTTCTAAATGATTATGAACTTTCTTTGCATTATTTGAGGTCTAAAAGCATTGTTTTGTTTTGGTTTTATTTTGACCCTTTTTCTTTGTCAGAAAAAATACAAGATTTATTGCTTGGAAATTCAGAGACATGTTGTCAGAATAGACAGTTATAGAATAAAAGAACAATTTACATTTTACTCAAAAATATACCTATATAGAGAAAAAATCAAACTGAAAATTTTGCAGTGGTCTCTTAATTTTTGCCAGAGCTGTATATTGGTAATTTGAGGGCTACATTTTTACACCATGTTCCAAATTATTATGCAAATTGGATTTAAGTGTCATAAAGATTTAATTGTTTTGTTTTTCAAATAAACTCGTGGATGGTATTGTGTCTCAGGGCTCAATGGATCACTGAAATCAATCTTAAACACTTGTGATAATTAGTTTTCCAGGTGATTCTAATTAAAGGAAAACTACCTAAAATGATGTTCCACAATACTATTAAGCAGGCCACAGGTTTCAAGCAATATGGGAAATAAAAAGGATCTCTCTGCTGCTGAAAAGCGTTAAATAGTGCAATGCCTTGGACAAGGTATGAAAACATTAGATATTTCACACAAACATAAGAGTGATCATTATACTGTGAAGAGATTTGTGACTGAAACAGAGCACAGACAGAGTTCATGCAGATAAAGGCATAATGAGGAAGGTTTCTGCCAGACAAATTCATTGGATTAAGAGAGCAGCTGCCAAAATACAAATACAAAGCAGCAAACAGTTATTTGAAGCTGCTGGTGCCTCTGGAGTCCCTCAAACCTCAAGGTGCAGGATCGTTCAAAGGCTTGCTGTGGTGCATAAACCTACTATTCGGCCACCCCTAAACAGTGTTCACATGCAGAAATGGTTGCAGTGGGCCCAGACATACATGAAGACTAATTTCCAAACAGTCTTGATTTCTGATGAGTGTTGAGCAACCCTGGATAGTCCAGATGGATGGAGTAGTGGATGGTTGGTGGATGGCCACCATGTCCCAACAAGGCTGCGACAAGGAGGAGGAGGAGTCATGTTGTGGTCCAGAATCATGATGAAACAGCTGATAGGGCCCTTTAAGGTTCCTCAAGGTGTGAAAATGACCTCTGCAAAGTATACAGAGTTTCTGACTGACAACTTTGTTCCATGGTCTAAAAAGCAGAAATGTGCCTTCAGGAGCAAAATCATCCTCATTCATGACAATGCACCATCTCATGCTGTAAAGAATACCTCTGAGTCATTGGCTGCTAAGGGCATAAAAGGAGATAAACTCATGGTGTGCCCACCATCTTCCCCTGACCTCAACCCTATAGAGAACCTATGGAGTATTATCAAGCAAAAGATCTATGAGGGTGGGAGGCAGTTCACTTCAAAACAGCAGCTCTGGAAGGCTATTCTGACTTCATGCAAAGAAAAGAAATACAAGCAGAAACTCTCCAAAAACTCACAAGTTCAATGGATGCAAGAATTGTGAAGGTGAAATCAAAGAAGGGTTCCTATGTTAACATGTAACTTGGCCTGTTAGGATGTTTTGTAGTTAAATAGCTTTTTGTTCAGTGAATGTGACCTCCTAATGCTGCAAATTCCACAAATGAGCATTTTCAGTTCTTTAAAACATATAAATCTTTAGAAATTCTACTGTGCCTAATAAGTTGGAACAGTGCATTTTGAGTGTTTATTCATTTTGGAGATTATACTATTATCATTGGAAGGTTTCTTCAATAAAATTCGATGTATACTCTAACGGGTGATGACTTTTATTAGACTGACTGTTATTTGCAACGACTATTTAGGAAAATCCGAGAAAAATATCATTTGCATAATAATTTGGAACACGGTGTACCTGGTATGTTTGTAGGTCTGTTTTCTTTAAAAAAAAAAAAAAGCGAGGTGAACGGACTTGTATGTATACTATTAAGCTCCTTATATTATTGTAAAGAGATCATTTATATAAGTATGTTTTATAAGTTTATTACCTGTTATTTACCTATAAAAAATTTAAATAAAAATTATGGTTTAAAAAAAATAAAGTAATTAAATTGCATTTTGTTACATGAAATAAGTATTTGATCACCTACCAACCAGCAAGAATTCTGGCTCTCACAGACCTGTTAGTTTTTCTTTAACCCCTTCACCCCGAAGCCTGTATTCAACTTCCTGACCAGGCCATTTTTTTCAATTCTGACCACTGTCACTTTATGAGGTCATAACTCTGAAACGCTTCAACAGATCCTGGTGACTCTGAAACTGTTTTCTTGTGACATATTGTACTTTATGGTAGTGGTAAAATTTCTTCTATATGACTTACATTTATTTGTGAAAAAAAACGGAAATTTGGCGAAAATTTTGAAAATTTTGCAATTTTTTAAATTTTAGCTTTTATGCCCTAAATTAGAGAGTCATATCATACAAAATAGTTAATAAATAACATTACCCACATGTCTGCTTTACATTAGCACAATTTTAGAAACATAATTTTTTTTTGCTAGGAAGTTATAAGGGTTAAAAGTTGACCAGCGATTTCTCATTTTTACAACAAAATTTGCAAAACCATTTTTTTAGGGACCACCTCACACTTGAAGTGACTTTGAAGGGCCTATATAACTGAAAATGCCAAAAAGTGACACCATTCTAAAAACTGCATCCCTCAAGGAACTCAAAACCACATTCAAGAAGTTTATTAACCCTTCAGGTGCTTCACAGGAATTTTTGGAATGTTTAAAAAAAATTGAACATTTAACTTTTTTTCACTAAATTTTTACTTCAGATCCCATCAGTTTTATTTTACCAAGGGTAATAGGAGAAATTGGACCACAAAAGTCGTTGTACAATTTGTCCTGAGTACGCCAATACCCTATATGTTGGGGTAAACCACTGCTTGGGCACATGGCAGAGCTCGGAAGGGAAGGAGCGCCATTTGACTTTTCAATGCAAAATTTGCTGGAATTGAGATCGGACACCATGTCGTGTTTGGAGAGCCTCTGATATGCCTAAACAGTGGAAACCCCCCACAAGTGACACCATTTTGGAAAGTAGACCCCCTAAGGAACTAATCTAGATGTGTGGTGAGCACTTTGAACACCAAAGTGCTTCACAGAAGTTTATAATGTAGAGCTGTAAAAAAAATCATATTTTTTCACAAAAATGGTCTTTTCACCCCAAATGTTTTATTTTTCCAGGGGTAACAGGAGAAATTGGACCCCAAAAATTGTTGTGCAATTTGTCCTGAGTACGCTGATACCCCATATGTGGGGGTAAACCACTGTTCCCTTCCTTCCAAAGAGCCTGCAGGTAAAACATCTTAGGAGGTGGAGGAGGTGCCCATGCAAATTGATTCCGTTCAGAGGCGCGAGATCAATGAGCGCCGGGAGCATCACCTTCGTGAAAGTCTATCTTTCTACTGCGGCCAGTCTGACCACTTCTTGATCAATTGTCTTAAGTGTCCTAGACGGCCTAACAAGGTGCTAGCAGCAGTAGGGGAGTATGACAACTGTGATGATGAATCTGACATCTCTGAATGTAGCCTGCCTTTAAACGCTGTATTCCATTCACTTTCTATGACTTCACCCCCCAAGGAGCTTAAGGAAAAGAACTCTCACTGTTCTCTCCCTATTAAGATCCTGTGTTCAGGACAGTGGATTTCCAGTGCAGCTATGATTGACTCTGGTGCAGGTGGCAATTTCATGGATATCGCATTTGCCAAGGAACATGGTATTGAAATTCAGCAAAGAGCCTCTCCAATTACCATGGAAACAGTGGATGGGCCACCTTTAATCTCTGGGCCTGTGGATCAGGAGACCGTACCCCTTGAAATTTTGTTGGAGCCTAATCATCAGGAGCAACTTTCTTTCTTGCTAATTTCTTCTCCTCATTTTCCTGTGATTTTAGGCATTCCTTGGTTGCATTCTCAGAACCCAATTATCAACTGGGAGACCAAGGAGATTATCTTTCCAATAAGGAGCAACTCAGTGTTAACAGAAGCTGTCCCTGAGTCCACGGCTATGGAACCACATGTACAGGTATTTTCTTTACCTCCAGCATATAAAGAGTTCTCTGACATCTGTGACAAGAAGAATGCAGATCAGCTTCCTCCACACAGGCATTATGACTGTCCCATTGAGTTGCTTCGTGGGGCAGCTATTCCTTTTGGTAACGTATACCCTTTGGCGGCACCTGAGCTTCAAGCCTTAAAGGAGTATATTGATGAAAATCTGGCCAAAGGCTTCATACGTCCTTCTTCCTCACCAGCAGGGGCACCTATCTTTTTTGTAAAGAAGAAAGATGGGACCCTGAGACCCTGTGTTGACTATCGGGAACTCAATAAGGTAACCGTACAAAACCGTTACCCTTTGCCTCTGATTCCCGAATTACTGGAAAGAGTCCGCCATGCTAAGGTGTTCTCTAAACTGGATCTTCGTGGGGCTTATAATTTGGTGCGTATTCATCCAGGAGATGAGTGGAAGACAGCATTCAGATGCCGGTATGGACACTTTGAATCTCTTGTGATGCCCTTCTGGCTTTGTAACGCCCCTGCAACATTTCAACACCTTGCTAATGACATTTTCAGAGATTTGTTGGACCAGTTTGTAGTGATCTATCTGGACGATATACTAATCTTTTCTGACTCTCTACAGGAACATGAAGAACATGTCAAAACTGTTTTAAGATGTCTGAAAGAGAACCATCTGTATATTAAGCCGGAGAAATGCGAGTTCCATCGTTCTGAGATACAGTTCTTAGGTTATATCATCTCTCCCCAGGGGCTGAACATGGAATCTGGTAAGATTCAGACTATCCTTGACTGGCCGGTACCCAAGAACGTTCAGGAGGTCCAACGTTTTATTGGTTTTGCAAATTTCTACAGACGCTTCATTCAAAATTTTTCTGATATTGTCCGTCCCATTACTTCCTTGACAAAGAAGGAAAAGCCCTTTAAGTGGTCATCACAGGCTCAAGAAGCTTTTGATCGGCTTAAGATCTATTTCACATCAGCACCGCTGTTGATACACCCAGATCCAACACTTTCTTTCATTGTGGAGGTGGACGCTTCTAATAATGCTTTGGGGGCTATTCTCTCCCAAAGAACTGGAGAGAAGGGTCTGCTACATCCTTGTGCTTTCTTTTCCCGTAGACTAACCTCAGCAGAGAAAAATTACGATGTGGGAGACAAAAAATTGCTGGCTATTATTGCGGCTTTCAAAGAATGGAGGTATCATCTGCAAGGAGCTGCACAACAGATCATAGTGCTAACTGACCATCGCAATTTAGAGTTCCTTAGATCCGCTAGATGTCTTTCTCCTCGTCAGGCTCGTTGGAACTTATTTTTAAATCAATTTAACTTTGTTATCTCATACCGTCCAGGTTCTCATAATGGGAAGGCTGATGCTTTATCCCGAATCCATGCTGCGGATTCCATACCTGGAGCCCGGTCCAAGACCATTCTATCTGATGCCAATTTCATCGGAGTTATTCATGATCAGGACTTGTGGAAGGAGTGCAGGGCGGCCTATGACGGTGATGTATTTCTGGCCAACCCACCTATGGATATTAATATTGTCTTTAAGGGTGGCATGTGGTTCAGAGATCGACGTATCTACATCCCTGAGGTCGTCTGTCTGCAGATCCTCAAGTTGGTACATGACTCCAAGTTGGCTGGTCACAGGGGGTACAGAAGACACAAGAGTTCCTGAGCCGATTCTTCTGGTGGCCAACTTGCCTGAAGAATACCAAGGACTATGTTCTCTCTTGTGAGGTATGTGCTCGTTACAAGACTCCTCATGTGGCACCTACGGGTCTTCTACAACCATTACCTGTTCCGTCCCGCCCTTGGGGGTCTATATCAATGGATTTTATTGTGGAGCTGCCTACATCGGGGGCATGAATACAATCATGGTGGTAGTTGATCGCCTGACTAAAGCTGCTCATTTTGTTCCATGCACCGGCCTCCCCTCAGCTAAAGATACAGTGAACTTGGTTATACAGAATGTCTTTCGGTTGCATGGGGTTCCGGATGAGATCATCTCTGACCGTGGAGTGCAGTTCACTTCAAGATTCTGGAAGGGGTTTTGCTCTGCACTCAATATTAATGTCTGTCTCTCTTCCGCTTACCATCCCCAGACAAATGGTCAGACTGAGCGTACCAACCAGACGCTGGAACAATATCTAAGATGCTATGTCAGCCATCTCCAGGATGATTGGTTGGAGTTGCTGCCGTTAGCCGAATTTTCATATAACAATCCTCAGAGCGCCTCCACTAAATTTACACCTTTCTTTGCCAATCTGGGTTATCATCCGTGTATCTTACCTAGGTCTCCAATTAATTCTCCGGTTCCGGCAGTGGAAGAAAGGCTGGCTGCGATGAGGCAAAATCTGGAGGTTCTGAAGGAATCCCTGACCACAGCTCAAGAACATTATAAGAGATCGGCTGATAGATTCCGTAAACCTGCACCCATGTTCAAGGTAGGAGATTCCGTGTGGTTAGCAACTAAGAATCTGAAGTTAAACGTTCCTTCACAAAAACTTGGACAGAAATTCATTGGCCCTTTCAAGATCAACGGTAATGTGAGCTCTGTGGCCTGCCGGCTGAAGCTGCCTAGGAGTATAAAGGTACACCCAGTTTTTCATGTATCTTTACTAAAGCCTGTATCTCCTAATACCTTCTAGGGACGTGTTGCGCCACCTCCGCAGCCTGTGGTGATTGATGGGCAAGAACAATTTGTGGTGGAGGAAATTGTTGATTCCATGATTAGCAGGAATCGGCCCCAATATCTGATAAGATGGCTGGGATATCCCCCTGAGGAAGACTCTTGGGAACCTGTGGAAAACATCAATGCCCAACAGAAGATTTCTCGTTTTCATCAGAGATTCCCTGAGAAACCAGGTCCAGGATTGTCCTGAGGCCGCTTCTAAGGAGGGAGTAATGTCAGGACTCTGAACATTTTTTATTACCCTTTTGTGCATTACTGCCCTTTTCCAAGATGGTGTCTTTGGTCTCATGTGCACTCTGTCTTCCTGCTATAAAACTCCACTTCAGCCTTCAGTCTGTGCTAGAGTATTCTGCCTTGCATCCAGCTCCTGACCTCTGGTGACTCCCTGGCTATATACCTGCTCCTGTGAACCTGTGGAGTTATCCCCTATAATTATTACATCTAGATGTGTTGTGAGAACTTTGAACCCCCAAGTGTTTCACTAAAGTTTATAACGCAGAGCCGTGAAAATAAAAAAAAAATTCCCACAAAAATGATTTTTTTAGCCCCCAAATTTTTATTTTCCCAAGGGTAACAGGAGAAGTTGGACTGGTGAAGTTGTTGTCCAATTTGTCCTGAGTACGCTGATACCCCATATGTGGGGGTAAACCACTGTTTGTGCGCACGGCAGAGCTTGGAAGGGAAGGAGCACTGTTTTACTTTTTAAACGCAGAATTGGATGGAATTGAGATAGGACCCCTGATGTGCCTAAACAGACCCCCCAATTCTAACTCCAACCGTAACCCCAACACACCCCTAATCCCAACCCTAACCACACCCTTTACCCCAACACACCCCTAATCCCAACACTAACCATTACCCAAACACACCCCTAACCCTAATTCCAACCCTAACAATAATGCTAATCACACCCCTAACCCTGACACACCCCTAACCCAACTGTAAATGTAATCCAAACCCTAGCCCCAACCCTAACCCTAACTTTAGCCCCAACCCTAATCCTAACTTTAGCCCTAACACTAACCCTAAATTTAGCCCCAACCCTAACTTTAGCCCCAACCCTATCCCTAACCCTAATGGGAAAATGGAAATAAATACATTTTTTTATTATTATTTTTCTCTAACTAAGGGGGTGATAAAGGGGGGGTTTGATTTACTATTTATAGCGGGTTTTTATAGCGGGTTTTTGTTTGGCAGTTGTCACACACTAAAAGACTTTTTTACTGCAAAAAATAGTTTTTGAGTCACCACATTTTGAGAGCTATAATTTTTCCATATTTTGGTCCACAGAGTCAAGTTGACGATTTCATTGGTACCATTTTCGGGCACATGACATTTTTTGATCGCTTTTTATTCCGATGTTTGTTAGGCAGAATGAACAAAAACCAGCAATTCATGAATTTCTTTTGGGGGGCATTTATACCTTTCTGCGTTTGGTAAAATTGATAAGGCAGTTTTATTCTTTGGGTCAGTACGATTACAGCGATACCTCATTCATATCATTTTTTTATGTTTTGGCGCTTTTATACAATAAAAACTATTTTATATAAAAAATAATTGTTTTCGCATTGCTTTATTCAGAGAGCTATAACTTACTATTTTTTTTGCTGATGACACTGTATGTCAGCTCGTTTTTTGTGGGACAAGATGACGTTTTCAGCGGTGCCATGTTTATTTATATCTGTCGCGTGTTATTCCACTTTTTCTTTGGCGGTATGATGATAAAGCATTGTTATTTGCCTCATTTATTTTTTTTACGGTCTTCTCTGAAGGGGTTACCTATTGGGACAGTTTTATAGGTCGGGTCGGCGATACTAAATATGTGTACTTTAATTGTTTTTTTTAATTTACATAAAGAAATGTATTTATTGGAACAATATTTATTTTTCTTTTCTTTATATAGGAATTTTGTTTTAAATATTTTTACACAGTGTAATATTTTTTTTTTATTGCTTTTTTACTTTGTCCCAGGGTGGAACATCACTATATAGTGTCAGATCGCGATCAGCGATCTCGATCAACGATCTGACAGGCAGTGCAGGAGGCTTGCCGGCGCCTGCTCTCAGCAGGAATTGACAAGCCACCTCCCTACAGGATCCCACGGCCATCTTGGATCTGGGGTCCTGCAGGGAGAAGACAGGAGGAGACCCTTGGAACAACGCGATCATATCACGTTGTTCTGAGGGTCTCAGGGAAGCACGCAGAGAGCCCCCTCCCTGCACGATGCTTCCCTATGCCACCGGAACGCTGTGATCTTGTTTGATCGCAGTGTTCCGGGGGTTAAAGTGCCGGGAGCGGTCCGTGATGCTCCTGGCACATAGTGCCGGATGTCAGCTGTGATAATCAGCTGACACCTGGCCGCGATCGGCGGCGCGCCCCCCGTGAGCATGGCTGATCACATATGATGTACTATCCCGTCGATGTTCATGCGGGCCCAGGTCACCTCGATGGGATAGTACGTCTGATGTCAGAAAGGGGTTAAGATTCTGTTTCTCACAGTTGAAGTGTACCTACTAGAAAAATTACAGACCTCTCCATTCTTTTTAGGTGGAAAAACTTGCAAAATTGTATCTAAAATTTCCCCCACTGTAGGTGAGACTGTTCTGATTATTTCCAAAGAACATGAGAAGAAATCCAGGAGTGGCCTTTTTGCCAAATAGAGCCATGACACCCTTGGATTAAGACAATTTAAATCTTATTTTATAGAGGTAAGACTAAGAATCATGCCAATGGTACTCTTGCACATTTAATCATTTGTGCTTTACAGTTTCTTCCTTCCCCTTCATCATACATGTCAAACTCTGACCCGCAATGTAGTTAGATTTCGCCCACCAGAAAATACCAAATGTTAGATCTGGCCCGCCAGTAGACGGCGCATGCTAATACTATAAATCCTATGTTTCAGGTCTGGCACATTCCCTGGTTACTACAAGGCTGTCTACAATACACCCCGTAGTAACGTGATCCCCAACTATGACACACTTCCTGAGTCAGAAGTTCCCTCCTCTACTCCCCACATCAGTGTGCACGCTCCTTGTGTCCTCCCATACATCTTAGAACGTAGTAGGTGCTATACTCATAATCTCCTGTACAAGCTGGGCACAGGTATTCTATTGAACCAATGCACTCATGCCATGATTTAATACAGTTTTAAATAACCCCAAATATAGATGAATGATCTGGGAAGAGTATGTTGTCTAATCCAAAAAGGCCTGAAGGGGCAAAACCCCCTAGAAATGAACCCTCTCTAGCAAGTCCATAAACTTTATTTTATTGTAATATAAAATAATCAACACCTGGTCGTCTAATGTTAAATGGAGACCTGGAGAGGCGTACAAGCCACAGTGTCTTGCACCCACTGTGAAATTTAGTAGAGGATCGGTGATGATGTAGGGATTGTTCAGCAAGGCTGGAATTGGGCAGATTGTTATTTGCGAAGGACGTGTGAATCAAGCAGCATACAAGGTTATCCTGCAAAAACAGTTGATTCCTTCTGCTCAGGCAATGTTCCCTAACTCTGAGGACTGTTCTTTCCAGCTGGACAATGCGCCATGCCACACAGATAGGACAATTAAGGTGTGGATGAAGGACCACCACATCAAATCCCTGTCATGGCCAGCCCAATCTCCAGACCTGAAGCCCATTGAAAACCTCTGGAATGTAATCAAGAGGAAGATGGATATTCACAAGCCATCAACCAAAGAAGAACTGCTTAAATTTTTGTACAATGAGTGGCATAAGGTCACCCAAAAGCACTGTGAAAGACTGGTGGAAAGCATGCCAAGACGCACGGAAGCTGTGATTAAAAATCATGGTTATTCCACAAAATATTGATTTCTGAACTCTTCCTGAGTTAAAACATTAGTATTGTTGTTTCTAAATGATTATGAACTTGTTTTTTTTTTCATTATTTGAGGTCTGCAAGCAATGCATTTTTTTGTTATTTTGACCATTTCTCATTTTCAGAAAATAAATACAAAATGTATTGCTTGAAACTTCGCAGACATGTTGTCAGTAGTTTATAGAATAAAAGAACAATTTACATTTTACTAAAAAATATATACTTATAAAGAGAAATGAAAATTTTGCAGTGGTCTCTTAATTTTTTCCAGAGCTGTGTATATACAGTGCCTTGCGAAAGTATTCGACTCCCTGGAACTTTTCAACCTTTTCCCACATATCATGCTTCAAACATAACATACAGATACCAAATGTAAATTTTTGGTGAAGAATCAACAACAAGTGGAACACAAATGTGAAGTTGAACGAAATTTATTGGTTATTTTACATTTTTGTGGAAAATCTAAAACTGAAAAGTGGGGCGTGCAATATTATTCGGCCCCTTTAACTTAATACTTTGTTGCGCCACCTTTTGCTGCGATTACAGCTGCAAGTTGCTTGAGGTATGTTTCTATCAGTTTTGTACATCGAGAGACTGAAATTCTTGCCCATTCTTCCTTGGCAAACAGCTCGAGCTCAGTGAGGTTTGATGGAGATCGTTTGTGAACCCCAGTTTTCAGCTCTTTCCACAGATTTAATTGAGGTCTGGACTTTGACTTGGCCATTCTAACACCTGGATACGTTTATTTGTGAACCATTCCATTGTACATTTTGCTTTATGTTTGGGATCATTTTCTTGTTGGAAGACAAATCTCCATCCCAGTCTCAGGTCTTTTGCAGACTCCAACAGGTTTTCTTCAAGAATGGTCCTGTATTTGGCTATTTGGCTCCATCCATCTTCCCATCAATTTTAACCATCTTCCCTGTCTCTGCTGAAGAAAAGCAGGCTCAAACCATGATGCTGCCAGCACCATGTTTGACAGTGGGGATGGTGTGTTCAAGGTGATGAGCTGTGTTGCCTTTACGCCAAACATGTCGTTTGGCATTGTTGCCAAAAAGTTCGATTTTGGTTTCATCTGACCAGAGCACCTTCTTCCACATGTTTGGTGTGTCTCCCAGGTGGCTTGTTGCAAACTTTAAACAACACTTTTCATGGATATCTTTGAGAAATGGCTTTCTTCTTGCCACTCTTCCATAAAGGCCAGATTTGTGCAGTGTACGACTGATTGTTGTCCTATGGACAGACTGTCCCACCTCAGCTGTAGATCTCTGCAGTTCATCCAGAGTGATCATGGGCCTCTTGGCTGCATCTCTGATAAGTCTTCTCCTTGTTTGAGATGAAGAGGGACGGCCGGACCTTGGTAGGTTTGCAGTGGTATGATACTTCTTCCATTTCAATATGATCGCTTGCACAGTGCTCCTTGAGATGTTTAAATTTTGGAAATCATGTTGTATCCAAATCCGGCTTTAAACTTCTCCACAACAATATCACAGACCTGCCTGTTGTGTTCCTTAGTCTTCATGATGCTCTCTGTGCTTCAAACAGAACCCTGAGACTATCACAGAGCAGGTGCATTTATATGGAGACTTGATTACACACAGGTGGATTATATTTATCATCATTAGGCATTTAGGACAACATTGGATCATTCAGAGATCCACAATGAACTTCTGGAGTGATATTGCATGCCCCACTTTTCAGTTTTAGATTTTCCACAAAAATGTAAAATAACCAATACATTTCGTTCAACTTCACAATTGTGTTCCACTTGTTGTTGATTCTTCACCAAAAATTTACATTTGGTATCTTTGTTTGAAGCATGATATGTGGGAAAAGGTTGAAAAGTTCCAGGGAGCCGAATACTTTCGCAAGGCACTGTATATATATACAGTACAGACCAAAAGCTTGGACACACCTTCTCATTTAAAAATTTTTCTGTATTTTCATGACTATGAAAATTGTACATTCACACTGAAGGCATCAAAACTATGAATTAACACATGTGGAATTATATACTTAATAAAAAAAGTGTGAAACAACTGAAATTATGTCTTATATTCCAGGTTCTTCAAAGTAGCCATCTTTTGCTTTGATGACTGCTTTGCACACTCTTGGCATTCTCTTGATGAGCTTCAAGAGGTAGTCACCGGGAATGGTTTTCACTTCACAGGTGTGCCCTGTCAGGTTAAATAAGTGGGATTTCTTGCCTTATAAATGGGGTTGGGACCATCAGTTGTGTTGTGCAGAAGTTTGGTGGATACACAGCTGATAGTCCTACTGAATAGACTGTTAGCTGCTCTTTTCTTGCCATAAAACAAATTCTAAGTAAAGAAAAATGAGTGGCCATCATTACTTTAAGAAATTAAGGTCAGTCAATCCGAAAAATTGGGAAACTTTGAAAGTGTCACCAAGTGCAGTTGCAAAAACCATCAAGCGCTGCAAAGAAACTGGCTCACTTGAGGACCGCCCCAGGAAAGGAAGACCAAGAGTCACCTCTGCTTCTGAGGATAAGTTTTTCCGAGTCACCAGCCTCAGAAATTGCAGGTTCACAGCAGCTCAGATTAGAGACCAGGTCAATGCCACACAGAGTTCTAGCAGCAGACACATCTCTACAACAACTGTTAAGAGGAGATTTTGTGCAGCAGGCCTTCATGGTAAAATAGCTGCTAGGAAACCACTGCTAAGGACAGGCAACAAGCAGAAGAGACTTGTTTGGGCTAAAGAACACAAGGAATGGACATTAGACCAGTGGAAATCTGTGCTTTGGACTGATGAGTCCAAATTTGAGATTTTTGGTTCCAACCACCGTGTCTTTGTGCAATGCAGAAAAGGTGAATGGATGGACTCTACATGCCTGGTTCCCACCATGAAGCATGGAGGAGGAGGTGTGATGGTGTAGGGGTGCTTTGCTGGTGACACTGTTGGGGATTTATCCAATTTGAAGGCATACTGAACCAGCATGGCTGCCACAGCATCTTGCAGCGGCATGCTAGTCCATCCAGTTTGCGTTTAGTTGGACCATCATTTATTTTTCAACACGACAATGACCCCAAACATATCTCCAGGCTGTGTAGGTTGGAGCGCCCCGTCAGGGCAAAGAGGTACTCGGTAATGGCTCATGCGGTTCACAGGGGATGTCACGGTGGCTCACCTGGTCCGTGGCCTTGGGACGTCCATATAAAAGGGAAAGGGCTTTAAAGGGATAAAGTTTATGTTCGTGACACCACCTGTGGTATTCGGTCAGGGTGACCGACGCTGCTTTAAGGGGTCCTCTGGGGTGATGTTATGGCAGCTAGATGGTATACCTTCCCACAGGTGAAGTATATCCCCAGGGCTTCCTAGTGTGTAGATGGTAGAATGGTGAGAGGTGCAGTGAAGAACGAAGACACAGGTTTGCAGTCTCTTTACCTCATTTACTGAAGTCTTCAGCAGCCACAGTCCAGGGTACCAGATCACAGGGCAGGTCGAGTCCGGCCGGTTCGGAGGCAAGTCCAGAGTCCCCTTGTCCAGGTGGAAATCAACAGCCTTCCCTTGCTTGCTGTAGCTGTGTAGTATCTTACTGCATAAGCTTCAAATAAGGGCCTCACATATGTGGTGTCTCTCTCTCTGTCCCCCGTGGTCAGATAGGACAAAACCCGTATGACTGGTGGCTTGAGGCATTTTATAGGGACTCTAGCATGCTCTGGCCTCTGAGGGGTGCCACCGTGCCTCCTGGGTGTAGGTGCGGACAGGTAACATGCAATTAGCTGTCCTGCCGGTCTCTGAAGTAAGGCATAGAGGTCCTTATTACCTCAGTGTTCCGGCTACCGGAGTTCTGCGCCTCAGAAGGAGGCAGCCTGTTCGGGGCTGGTCCCCTTCTGGTATCCTCTACTGTGCTTTGCTTTCCATCATGCTCACTGTAATACAATTCTGCCTTCAAAATGTCTCTTTCTGGGAGCTGCAGCTCTTAGGGTATGCACAGCTCCGTGGACCCTCTGTCCTCCTCAGATGGATGTCTGGAACTGACTCCTGTCTGGAATTAACTAATTTCCCTACAGACTACCAGTTATATATATATGGGGAGTCACCTAGTAAATAGGATCAGAAGCTCCCTCTGGTGGCCTGGAGTGTGAATGCGTTGCATGTTTGTGATACATGGATGCAGTTATCCTTCCTTGCCTCCAAACGTAGCATCACTCTCCCTGGGAGGAAAGCAATACCACTGTGATGACCAGGACCCTGGGGCACCACATAAGGGCTATTTGACCAAGAAGGAGAGTGATGGGGTGCTACGCCAGATGACCTGGCCTCCACAGTCACCAGACCTGAACTCAATCGAAATGGTTTGGGGTGAGCTGGACCGCAGAGTGAAGGCAAGAGGGCCAACAAGTGCTAAGCATCTCTGGGAACTCCTTCAAGATTGTTGGAAGACCATTCCCAGTGACTACCCTCTTGAAGCTCATCAAGCAAGAGAATGCCAAGAGTGTGCAAAGCAGTCATCAAAGCAAAAGGTGGCTACTTTGAAGAACCTAGAATATAAGACATAATTTCAGTTGTTTCACGCTTTTTTTGTTAAGTATATAATTCCACATGTGTTAATTCATAGTTTTGATGCCTTCAGTGTGAATGTACGATTTTCATAGTCATGAAAATACAGAAAAATCTTTAAATGAGAAGGTGTGTACAAGCTTTTGGTCTGTACTGTATATACAGTTAGGTAAATATATATTTGGACAGAGACAATATTTTTCTAATTTTGGTTATAGACATTACCACAATGAATTTTAAACAAAACAATTCAGATGCAGTTGAAGACTTCCAGACTTTCAGCTTTCATTTGAGGGTATCCACATTAAAATTGGATGAAGGGTTTAGGAGTTTCAGCTCCTTAACATGTGCCACCCTGTTTTTAAAGGGACCAAAAGTAATTGGGCAGATTAAATAATTTTAAATAAAATGTTCATTTTTAGTACTTGGTTAAAAAACCCTTTGTTGGCAATGACTGCCTGAAGTCTTGAACTCATGGACATCACCAGACGCTGTGTTCCTCCTTTTTGATGCTCTGCCAGTCTTTCACTGCGGTGGTTTTGAGTTGCTGTTTGTTTGAGGGCCTTTCTGTCTGAAGTTTAGTCTTTAACAAGTGAAATGCATGCTCAATTGGGCTGAGATCATGTGACTGACTTGGCCATTCAAGAATATTCAACTTCTTTGCTTTAATAAACTCCTGCGTTGCTTTGGCTTTATGTTTTGGGTCATTGTCCATCTGTAATATGAAACGACGACCAATCAGTTTGGCTGCATTTGGCTGGATCTGAGCACACAGTATGGCTCTGAATACCTCAGAATTCATTCAGCTGCTTCTGTCCTGTGTCACATCATCAATAAACACTATAAACACTAGTGACCCAGTGCCACTGGCAGCCATGCATGCCCAAGCCATCACACTGCCTCTGCCGTGTTTTACAGCTGATGTGGTATGCTTTGGATCATGAGCTGTACCACGCCTTCGCCATACTTTTCTCTTTCAGTCATTCTGGTAGAGGTTGATCTTGGTTTCATCTGTCCAAAGATTGTTCTTCCAGAACTGTGCCGGCTTTTTTAGATGTTTTTTAGCAAAGTCCAGTCTAGCCTTTTTATTCTTGATGCTTATGAGTGGCTTGCACCGTGCAGTGAACCCTCTGTATTTACTTTCATGCAGTCTTCTCTTTATGGTAGATTTGGATATTGATACACCTACATCCCGGAGAGTGTTGTTCACTTGGTTGGCTGTTGTGAAGGGGTTTCTCTTCACCATGGAGATTATTCTGCGATCATCCACCGCTGTTGTCTTCCGTGGGCACCCAGGTCTTTTTGCATTGATGAGTTCACCAGTGCTTTCTTTCTTTTTCAGGATGTACCAAACTGTAGATTTTGCCACTCCTAATATTGTAGCAATTTCTCGGATAGGTTTTTTCTGTTTTCACATCTTAAGGATGGCTTATTTCACCTGCATGGAGAGCTCCTTTGACCACATGTTTACTTCACAGCAAAACCTTCCAAATGCAAGCACCACACCTCAAATCAACTCCAGGCCTTTTATCTGCTTAATTGAGAATGACATAACGAAGGGATTGCCCACACCTGTCCATGAAATAGCCTTGGAGTCAATTGTCCATTTACCTTTGGTCCCTTTTAAAAAACAGGGTGGCACATGATAAGGAGCTGAAACTCCTCCTAAACCCTTCATCCAATTTTAATGTGGATACCCTCAAATGAAAGCTGAAAGTCTGAACTTCAACTCCATCTGAATTTTTTTTTTTCAAAATTCATTGTGGTAATGTCTATAACCAAAATTAGAAAAATGTTGTCTCTGTCCAAATACATATGGACCTAACTGTATATATATATATATATATATATATATATATATATATATATACACAGTATATATATATATATATATATATATATATATATATATATATATATACAGTATTTTTTTTCTTGTCTTGCATACTATTGTATTATCTTAAAGCTCTCATATAAGATCTATCTGACCATAAACTATATACCATATTGTTTACCTCTGAAAATGTAAATGGATATTATCACATTTTTCTCTTACTATTTTTCACCCTGCTTGGGCCTCTTGTAAAATCTCCTTGAGTACCCAATTGGTCTCTTATGTGTTTTCTAAGTTTCATTGTACGTTTGGTCTTAGTATAATGCGTTATAGATTAGACTGTTACAGGATATCCCTATGTATTTTTCTTACTGAAGTTTTAGATGTCAGTATTCCTACATTGAGTTCTTGAATAGACAGATCTGTATGAAGTCTCGTGAAACCAATATGGTCTCAATATATACACCTAGTTTAAGTGGTAAGATGGACAAATCTGCATTAAGTCTACTGAAACAAATGGTATCAGTCTATATTCCTAGTTGGAGTTGTATGATAGGGCAGTGTGGTGGCTCAGTGGTTAGCACTACAGCCTTGCAGAGCTGGAGTGCTGGGTTCAAATCCCACCAAGGACAACATCTGCAAGGAGTTTGTATGTTTTCCCTGTGTTTGTGTGGTTTCCTCTGGGTACTCCGGTTCCCATCAGGGACAGTGATGATAATGTGTGCAAAACTGTAAACTGGGTACTCCAGTTCCCTCCCACATTCCAAAGACATACTGATAGGGAATTTAGATTGTGAGCCCCATCAGGGACAGTGATGATAATGTTTCTTCCCAATAAATGACACTTTGAATAGAAGTACTTTGGATTGAGTGCCTCCTTGATGATTAGTTCCAAGAGATTCCCCAATCCTGCCTCAGAGATAGAGATAAGGCTATGTCTGGTTTGTTTCACAAGACTTTATACAGATTTGCCTATCTTCAATATCCCAATAGGATTATGGACTAAAATCACACTAGAATATCCTTTTACCATTCCAGTTAGGAGTATAGACTGAGACTGACCTGGTTTTCCTAGTTATTAAACAACATTGTCCATTCTACCACTCCAATAAAGAGCATAGATTGAAAATACACTGGTCTTATCAGACACTACAAAGAATTGTCCATCATACAACTCAAACTAGGAGTATAGACAGACTGTACTTGCTTTCCCATCTTACAACTCCAGAGGACAGATTGTACTTGTTTCACAAGACTTCAAGCAAATTCATCCAACATACAATGCCAACTAGTTGTTTAGACTGAGACTGTACTTATTTTACTCAGGCTTTACACAATTATGTCCATCATAATAATAATAATAATCTTTATTTTTATATAGCGCTAACATATTCCGCAGCACTTTACAGTTTTGCACACATGTACATCACATTGAGTTCCAACATTCTAGTTGACTAAGGGTACCGTCTCACAGTGGCACTTTGGTCGCTACGACGGCGCGATCCGTGATGTTCCAGCGATATACATACGATCTCGCTGTGTCTGACACGCAGCAGCGATCAGGGACCCCGCTGAGAATCGTACGTCGTAGCAGATCGTTTGAAACTTTATTTCATCGCTGGATCTCCCGCTGTCATCGCTGGATCGTTGTGTGTGACAGCGATCCAGCGATGCGTTTGCTTGTAACCAGGGTAAACATCGGGTTACTAAGCGCAGGGCCGCGCTTAGTAACCCGATGTTTACCGTGGTTACCAGCGTAAAAGTAAAAAAAAAAAAACACTACATACTTACATTCCGGTGTCTGCCACGTCCCTCGCAGTCAGCTTCCCGCACTGACTGTGAGCGCCGGCCGTAAAGTAAAAGCAGAGCACAGCGGTGACGTCACCGCTGTGCTGTGCTTTACGGCCGGCTCTCACAAAGTCAGTGCGGGAAGCTGACTGCGAGGGACGTGGCAGACACCGGAATGTAAGTATGTAGTGTTTTGGTTTTTTTACATTTACAATGGTAACCAGGGTAAACATCGGGTTACTAAGCGCGGCCCTGCGCTTAGTAACCCAATGTTTACCCTGGTTACCCGGGAACTTCGGCATCATTGGTCGCTGGAGAGCTGTCTGTGTGACAGCTCCCCAGCGACCACACAACGACTTACCAACGATCACGGCCAGGTCTGTTGTGATCCGCTTTTTGGCTCCCCTGGTGGTGGCTGGTGGTACTGGAGACTTGTGTGTGCTTTTCTGCCTCAGCTCACCTGCTTCCATCAGTTTTGGGAGTTCCCTATTTAGCCTTGCTCTCCAGTCACTTCCTTGCCGGTCATCATTGTAACCTGAGTCATTCAGTTGCATGTTCCTGCTACTAGTCTGCTGATCAGCTAAGTGGACTCTTGTCCTTATTGTTTTGTTTTTCTTGTCCAGTTTACAGTTTTGTCTTTTCCTGTTACTGGAAGCTCTTGTGGACTGAAATTGCCTCTCCTGTGTCATGAGTTGACACAGGAGTCTTAAAGTAATTTCAGGATGGGTTTTTGAAAGGGTTTTTCAGCTGACCGTGAAGTCCTCTTTTGTATCCTTCCTCTATCTAGTAAGTGGACCTCGCTTTGCTAAATCTACCTTCATACTGTGTATGTCTTTTCCTCTGAACTCACCGTTAATATACGTGGGGGCTACTATCATCTTTGGGGAATTTCTCTAGAGGTAAGCCAGGTCTGTTCCTTCATCTTCCAGGCGTAGTTAGTTCTCCGGCTGGCGCATGGCATCTAGGCAGCCGTAGGAATGCTTCCTGGCTACTGTTAGTTGTGTGGTAGATTTAGGTCACGGTCAGCTTGAGTTTCCATCACCCGAGAGCTAGTCTGTTTTTTTTGTGTTTCTGATGTTCCCATGCCATTGGGGAATCATGACAGTATGACCGGCCACTGTTAAAGTAATTGGCAGAAGAAAGGAGAGTAAAAGAAGTCTGTAGATTTTTTTTTTTTTTTCCTCTCATGTTTGCTACTTAGTTGGCTCAGTTGCATTTCTGCTCTATTTACAGCCTTGCCTTTCTCTCCTTCTAATCCTTGAATGGCTCTGATCTCTCCGGTTTAAGGATGGACCCTCAGAGTTTGGCTGCAGGTTTAAATAATCTTGCTACGAAGGTTCAGAATTTACAAGATTATGTTATACGTCCTCCTATTTCTGAACCTAAGATTCCTACACCAGAGGTATTTTCCGGAGATAGATCTCGGTTTCTGAATTTCAAATGTAATTGTAAATTATTCCTTTCTCTCAGACCTCACTCCTCTGGAGATCCTGTTCAGCAGGTTAAGATTGTGATTTCTTTGCTGCGAGGTGACCCTCAAAATTGGGCATTTTCATTGACACCAGGGGATCCTGCGTTGCTCAATGTGGATGCGTTTTTTCTGGCTTTAGGGTTGCTGTATGAGGAACCTAATTTGGAGATTCAAGCTGAAAAAGCTTTAATAGCCCTGTCTCAAGGGCAAGATGAAGCTGAGATATACTGCCAAAAATTTCGTAAATGGTCTGTGCTTACTCAGTGGAATGAGTGTGCCCTAGCGGCAAATTTCAGAGAGGGCCTTTCTGATGCCGTTAAGGATGTCATGTGTTGTGATTCGGTTCGTGGGCTCCCCCGGTGGTCTCTTGTGGTACTGGTGTCCTGCAAGCTTTGCCTTCTCAGTTCACCTGTTCCTATCAGGATGTGGGAGTATCCTATTTAACCTTGCTCCTCAGTCATTCTAATGCTGGCCATCAATGTATCCAGAGTGATTCTGTTGCATGTTCCTGCTCCCAGTTTTCTGCTCAGCTAAGTTGGACACTTTAGTCCTTAAGTCTATTTTTGTATGTTTTGTCCAGTTTGCACTTATGTGAATCTCTGCAGCTGGAAGCTCTTGTTGGGCTGAAATTACCACTCCAGTGGCATGAGTTGTCACATGAGTTAAGGTAATTTCAGGATGGTGTTTTGAAGGGTTTTGCAGCTGACCGCGAAGTCCTCTGTTGTATCTTTCTGCTATTTAGTTAGCGGGCCTCTCTGTGCTAAATCTGCTTTCATACTACGTGTGTCTTTTCATCTGCTCTCACCGTTATTATATGTGGTGGGCTGGCCATACTGTTATGGTTTCCAATGGCAAGGAAACATCAGAAGCATAGAATAAACGGACAAGCTCTCGGGTGATGGTAACTAGAGCTGACCGCGATGCTAAACCTACACACCACACTAGAAGTAGCCAGGGGGCATTCCTGCATTGTCTCTAGATGCCGCGCGCCAGCCGGAGAACTAACTACCCCTGGTAGAAGAAAACACAGTCCTGGCTTGCCTCCAGAGAATGCCCCCACAGGAGATAGCAGCCCCCCACATATAATAACGGTGAGAGCAGATGAAAAGACACACGTAGTATGAAAGCAGATTTAGCACAGAGAGGCCCGCTAACTAAATAGCAGAAAGATACAACAGAGGACTTCGCGGTCAGCTGCAAAACCCTTCAAAACACCATCCTGAAATTACCTTAACTCATGTGACAACTCATGCCACTGGAGTGGTAATTTCAACCCAACAAGAGCTTCCAGCTGCAGAGATTCACATAAGTGCAAACTGGACAAAACATACAAAAATAGACTTAAGGACTAAAGTGTCCAACTTAGCTGAGCAGAAAACTGGGAGCAGGAACATGCAACAGAATCACTCTGGATACATTGATGGCCAGCATTAGAATGACTGAGGAGCAAGGTTAAATAGGATACTCCCACATCCTGATAGGAACAGGTGAACTGAGAAGGCAAAGCTTGCAGGACACCAGTACCACAAGAGACCACCGGGGGAGCCCACGAACCGAATCACAACAGTCATGGTGGGGTTTCCTACGCCCACAGGTCTGAATGAGTCCATGACAATGGCGATTCAGATTGATCGGCGTTTGCGGGAGCGCAAACCCGTGCACCATTTGGCGGTATCTTCTGAAGGGACGCCAGAGAAAATGCAATGTGACAGAATTCTGTCAAGAAGCGAGCGGCAGAATTATAGGCGCAAAAATGGCTTGTGCTTCTACTGTGGTGATTCCGCGCATGTTATATCAGCATGCTCTAAACGTACTAGGAAGGTTGACAAGTCTGTTTCTATTGGCACTTTACAGTCTAAATTTCTTCTGTCTGTAACTCTGATTTGTTCATTATCAGTTATTACCGTGGATGCCTATGTGGACTCTGGCGCCGCTCTGAGTCTCATGGATTGGTCCTTCGCCAGGCGCTGTGGGTTTGATTTGGAGCCTCTGGAAGTTCCTATACCCCTGAAGGGTATTGATTCTACACCTCTGGCTTGTAATAGACCACAGTTCTGGACGCAAGTGACTATGCGTCTGACTCCAGACCATCAGGAGATGATTCGCTTCCTCGTGTTGTATAATTTACATGATGTTTTAGTGCTTGGATTACCATGGTTACAATCTCATAACCCAGTACTGGACTGGAAAACTATGTCTGTGTTAAGCTGGGGATGTCGGGGGGCTCATGGGGACATACCTTTGGTTCCTATCTCGTCATCTATTCCCTCTGAGATTTCTGCATTTTTGTCGGATTTTGGGGATATTTTTGAAGAGCCTAAAATTGGTTCTCTCCCTCCCCACAGAGAGTGTGATTGCGCCATAGATCTGATTCCAGGCAGTAAATTTCCAAAGGGTCGTTTGTTTAACCTATCTGTACCTGAGCATGCTGCCATGCGAGAATATGTTAAGGAGTCCCTGGAAAAGGGACATATTCGTCCTTCTTCATCACCTTTAGGAGCTGGGTTTTTCTTTGTCTCTAAAAAGGATGGCTCGCTGAGGCCTTGTATTGATTATCGACTCCTGAATAAAATTACTGTCAAATATCAGTATCCGTTGCCGCTGCTTACTGATTTGTTTGCTCGCATAAGGGGGGCTAAGTGGTTCTCCAAGATTGATCTCCGTGGGGCGTATAATTTGGTGCGAATTAAGCAAAGGGATGAGTGGAAAACCGCATTTAATACGCCTGAGGGCCACTTTGAGTATTTAGTAATGCCTTTCGGCCTTTCTAATGCGCCTTCAGTTTTTCAGTCCTTTATGCATGATATTTTCCGTGAATATCTGGATAAATTTATGATTGTGTATTTGGACGATATTTTGATTTTTTCTGAGGACTGGGAGTCTCATGTTCAGCAGGTCAGGAGGGTTTTTCAGGTCTTGCGGGAGAATTCTCTGTGTGTAAAGGGTTCTAAGTGTGTTTTTGGGGTTCAAAAGATTTCCTTTTTGGGGTACATTTTTTCCCCTTCTTCTGTTGAGATGGACCCTGTCAAGGTTCGGGCTATTTGTGACTGGACGCAGCCTACTTCTCTAAAGGGTCTTCAGAAGTTCTTGGGCTTTGCTAATTTTTATCGTCGATTTATAACTGGTTTTTCTGGTGTTGCTAAGCCTCTTACGGATTTGACTAAGAAGGGTGCTGATGTTGCCAATTGGTCCTCTGCCGCTGTGGAGGCCTTTCGGGAACTTAAGCGCCGCTTTTCGTCTGCCCCTGTGTTGCGCCAGCCCGATGTCTCTCTCCCCTTTCAGGTTGAGGTCGATGCTTCCGAGATCGGAGCGGAGGCGGTTTTGTCGCAGAAAAGTTCCGATTGCTCAGTGATGAGACCTTGTGCGTTCTTTTCTCGAAAATTTTCTGCCGCCGAAAGAAATTATGATGTCGGTAATCGGGAGCTTTTGGCCATGAAGTGGGCATTTGAGGAGTGGCGTCATTGGCTTGAGGGTGCTAGACATCAGGTGGTGGTTTTGACTGATCACAAGAATCTGATTTATCTTGAGTCTGCCAGGCGCCTGAATCCTAGACAGGCGCGCTGGTCGTTGTTTTTCTCTCGGTTTAATTTTGTGGTCTCATATCTACCAGGTTCTAAGAATGTGAAGGCGGATGCCCTTTCTAGGAGTTTTGAGCCTGATTCCCCTGGTGATTCGGAACCTACAGGTATCCTTAAGGATGGGGTGATATTATCCGCTATTTCCCCAGATCTGCGACGTGCTTTGCAAGAGTTTCAGGCGGATAGACCTGATCGCTGTCCACCTGGTAGACTGTTTGTTCCTGATGATTGGACCAGTAGAGTCATCTCGGAGGTTCATTCTTCTACGCTGGCGGGTCATCCTGGAATTTTTGGTACCCGGGATTTGGTGGCTAGATCCTTCTGGTGGCCATCTCTGTCTCGTGATGTGCGTGTTTTTGTGCAGTCTTGTGATGTGTGTGCTCGGGCCAAGCCTTGTTGCTTGTTGTTCTAGGGCTAGCGGGTTGTTGTTGCCCTTGCCTATTCCGAAGAGGCCTTGGACGCACATCTCGATGGACTTTATTTCTGATCTTCCTGTCTCTCAGAGGATGTCTGTTATCTGGGTGGTCTGTGACCGTTTTTCTAAGATGGTTCATTTGGTGCCATTGCCGAAGTTGCCTTCCTCGTCTGAGTTGGTTCCTTTGTTTTTTCAAAATGTGGTTCGCTTGCATGGTATTCCTGAAAATATCGTTTCTGATAGGGGTACCCAGTTCGTTTCTAGATTTTGGCGGGCATTCTGTGCCAGGTTGGGCATTGATTTGTCTTTTTCGTCTGCCTTCCATCCTCAGACTAATGGCCAGACGGAGCGAACTAATCAAACTTTGGAGACGTATTTGAGGTGTTTTGTGTCTGCGGATCAGGATGATTGGGTTGCCTTTTTGCCGTTGGCGGAGTTTGCTCTTAATAATCGGGCCAGTTCTGCCACTTTGGTTTCCCCTTTCTTTTGCAATTCGGGGTTTCATCCCCGTTTTTCTTCTGGTCAGGTGGAGTCTTCGGATTGTCCTGGAGTAGATGCTGTGGTGGATCGGTTGTATCGGATTTGGGAACAAGTGGTGGACAATTTGAATTTGTCCCAGGAGAGGACTCAGCGGTTTGCTAACCGCCAGCGTCGGGTTGGTCCTCGCCTTCGTGTTGGGGACTTGGTGTGGTTGTCTTCCCGTTTTGTCCCAATGAGGGTTTCTTCTCCTAAATTTAAGCCTCGGTTCATCGGTCCCTATAGGATTTTGGAGATTATTAACCCTGTTTCCTTTCGTTTGGACCTTCCGGCATCTTTCGCTATCCATAATGTGTTCCATCGGTCGTTGTTGCGGAGATACGAGGTGCCGGTGGTTCCTTCTGCTGGGCCTCCTGCTCCTGTGCTGGTTGAGGGTGAATTGGAGTACGTTATAGAGAAGATCTTGGACTCCCGTATTTCCAGGCGGAGACTCCAGTACCTGGTTAAATGGAAGGGCTATGGTCAGGAAGATAATTCTTGGGTAACTGCCTCTGATGTTCATGCCTCGGATTTGGTTCGTGCCTTTCATAGGGCTCATCCAGGTCGCCCTGGCGGTTCTTGTGAGGGTTCGGTGCCCCCTCCTTAAGGGGGGGGTACTGTTGTGATCCGCTTTTTGGCTCCCCTGGTGGTGGCTGGTGGTACTGGAGACTTGTGTGTGCTTTTCTGCCTCAGCTCACCTGCTTCCATCAGTTTTGGGAGTTCCCTATTTAGCCTTGCTCTCCAGTCACTTCCTTGCCGGTCATCATTGTAACCTGAGTCATTCAGTTGCATGTTCCTGCTACTAGTCTGCTGATCAGCTAAGTGGACTCTTGTCCTTATTGTTTTGTTTTTCTTGTCCAGTTTACAGTTTTGTCTTTTCCTGTTACTGGAAGCTCTTGTGGACTGAAATTGCCACTCCTGTGTCATGAGTTGACACAGGAGTCTTAAAGTAATTTCAGGATGGGTTTTTGAAAGGGTTTTTCAGCTGACCGTGAAGTCCTCTTTTGTATCCTTCCTCTATCTAGTAAGTGGACCTCGCTTTGCTAAATCTACCTTCATACTGTGTATGTCTTTTCCTCTGAACTCACCGTTAATATACGTGGGGGCTACTATCATCTTTGGGGAATTTCTCTAGAGGTAAGCCAGGTCTGTTCCTTCCTCTTCCAGGCGTAGTTAGTTCTCCGGCTGGCGCATGGCATCTAGGCAGCCGTAGGAATGCTTCCTGGCTACTGTTAGTTGTGTGGTAGATTTAGGTCACGGTCAGCTTGAGTTTCCATCACCCGAGAGCTAGTCTGTTTTTTTTGTGTTTCTGATGTTCCCATGCCATTGGGGAATCATGACACAGGTCGTATCGCTGGTCGTGATCATTGGTAAATCGTTTAGTGTAACGGTACCCTAAGTCACAATCTGCACCTCTTGGAGGAATAGTCTCTGGATCAAAATAGTTTCCTCCAGATTATGAAGCAATGGGTTATCAATGGAGTCAGATAGTCATTTGTAAGAAGGTGAAGGTACCTCACTTTGCTCCTTTTAAAAAGGTAACAATTAGCCAGGGGGTCTGGGGGCACAGTGTACCTTCTAGCTAGCCTATGTGTTTCTGTCAATGACACTAAATGTCTTACAAAAGAAGACCAAATGGGATCAGACCTCAGGAATTTTCATCTGCCATACTCGATCAAGAGAGCCTGATTCACTGCTCTGATGTTTATGAGCAAGGAAATATTGGAAGCTTCCAAGAATTCTTCACCTAGTGACTCAGTACAGCTGATGTTGTCTTCACCTATACTGACTTCAGCTAACTGCATGTGCAACACCCGCTAGGGCCACGGGGTACTCGGAACCGGGTCGGACGGCTCTTAAAGGGGTGGTCATGGCAGCATTGACCCGGTCCGTGGCCCTGGGCGTGCAATAAAAATAAGAAAGGGGAAGTTCATAAGGAGCAGCATGTGATGCCACCTGTAGTGTTCAGCTATAAATGGCCGACGCTGCTTAAGGAGACCTCTGGGGACGATGGTGATGCAGCTAGGATGGTTCTGCTCACCACAGATGGAGCGGGGCCTCCGGGCTACCGATGCAGTTTTGTAAGGGACTTGTGGACGTTGGGGTGCAGGACTGAGGGTCCAGGAATAAATAGAGGACACAAGGGTTGCAGTTTTCTGTACCTTTAATCCCAGGTTGAAGGTGCAGTGCGGGGCACAAGTCACAGGTAGTGATTGAGATCCGGGCACCCTGGAAGCAATTCAGAGTCCACCTAGCCAGGTGGGGTTGGAGGCCTTCCTACTGCGCTATTCTCTGGGTGCTTGGTGCTTTTAGTTCTCCTCAGGTCCCTCTCTCAGTTTGTCCACTAAATGGAACACTACCTGCATGGCAGGCAGCTTGAGCCGGTTCCAGGTGTTACTCCCTCATGGTGTCTCCGGGCTCTCGTATGCTGCTGTGCCTCTGGGTGTCAGCTTGGGCCAGAAGACCTGCAATCTCCTGTCCTCCGGATCTGGTTGTGGGGCCTGCAGTTCCCACACAACCATAGACTCCGGTGTCCGGTCTTCAGCGCTCAGTCCTGGGGTGAGCTCAGTCACAGCTCCTATCCCCCAGATTCTCCTCACTTCTTTCCTCCAGACTCTCACTCTCTGACCCACTAACTCAGCCTCCAGACCAGTACTTATAGGGAAGTTCCCCTGAAAACCGGGTTAGAGCTCCCCCTTCTGGTCTGGAGTCAGGAAAGGTGTTGGATGCGGACATCAGCTAGTAAGGGGACCCCTCTTTGCTTCCTGGCATGGCATAACCCCCACTGACCAAGGCAATGACACTGCAGGCTGCTTGCTTCTTTCTAGCCAGTTCTAGTCCATGTGAGGTAGTCATTATAAACTTTATCCAATCAGGATGCTGTGATTTATCGGACATATCCAAGAATTAAGAGAACTTTCTCTACTTGATTCAACAAAAAACAGCAGTTCTCTCTACCTCAAGCAGTCCAAAATATTCTGGACTTCTTGAAGGATAAGGCCTATAATTGCTTATACAGAGATTTATTGGGAGAGTCCAGAGATTTTAATTTATTGTTGTGCACCCTATTTCTAAATGTGATCTTTTCCCTCTTCTATATCAGCTCTGTATAATTCTGTTTTTAACAACTTCAGTCTGCTGACATAAAACATCTATTTCTGAAGGTCTGATTCCTATTAGCCATCGGCTAAACTGGTTAGTGAAATACATGCCTTAGCTTCCTCTGACCTGTATCTGATTTCCTACATTGTGTTCTCTGTTAACATTGAATGTGCTTATTTGTAAGGTGCCCTCCTTCATCAATATAAACCAACAGATTGAAGTACCAGTCTTTTTTTTAGATTCTTCTTCCAAAGAAGAAGGGAAACTTTACTATCTTGATGAGAGCACAACCTTAAAGATCTATGTATATCATACGAAAGAAACAAGGATGTCAGAGTATCATTGTTCTTTTTCACTGGTGCTAGTTGAAAGGGCCCTCTCAGCCTGTCACTAGTTGTGAACAAATGTGGTGCCACATCAGCGAATGTGGGGGCCACTGACAGGGCACTGGGTCCGGAACTGTTGGGGCTGAGCCTGTTGTTGCAGGGGGTAAGGAGACCCATGAACTGCAGAGAGGGGGCATGGTGAAAGAAAGGAGAAGGGGTTTTGCGCGGGAAGCAAGTGAGGGGTCCTGCCAGAGAGAAGCAAGAGTGGGGATCTGTGTCATGGGGTGGGGAGCATTAGGCCATGCGGCAGCGAAAGAGGACAAGTGTAGAAAGGACCGGGGAGCGTCGCCGGGCCTGCAGGGCAGAGAACGCCGAGAGAGATATTGTTGTGCGAGACTCCTGACTGCCGAGCACGCCAAGCAGGAGGTTGTTGTGAAAGATTCATTGCTGCCAAGCAGCGTGTTGGACTAGGAGTTCAACGTGTCAGACCAGTGACCGCCCATTGCCAGAGTGAGTTGTTAGGAAGAGGGAAGCCTGAAGACCATAGCACCAGCCTCAGTCGGCATCCAGCTTTCATTCTGGAGGAAGTGACAAGCATTGGACTTACGCTAAGTGAAACAGACGTACCCATAAACTGTCGCCTTAAGTTACTCCATTCTTGTGTAGTTATTACCATAAACCTGATTTATCCCCTGTTGCTCCTTGCAAGGAGATTTCTCCCTGTAATAATTAAATCAGACTCCTGTTAACCCTTGCTCGGTGCCTCTGTGTCGCTGCATCCAATTGCCTGTGTTACAATTGCACGCTGAATAAATGTCGACAATATATGTATTGTAGAGAATTGAATTACACTTCTCTATCTGTCAGTCGGATGGACAAGTCTGGTTTTGGCAAATGCTGCCTAATTGCATTTTATCAACTGTAAAGTTTTGTGGATGAGGGCTAATGGGACATTTTAAAGGTGTTGGCCTAGACCCTTAGTTCAACTCAATGGAAATATTAATGTTTGGGGAATATCAAGACATTTTTGACAATTGTATGCTTCCAACTTTGTGGAAACATTTTGTATTCCATTTTAAAAGCAAAGGCCATAAAGACATAGTTGAATGAACTAGATGTGAATGAACTTGACTGACTAAATCCCATCACCTTTGGGATAAACTAGACTTAAGGTACCTTCACACATAATGATTTCGTTAACGATATCGTTGCAACGTCACGCTTTTGGTGACGTAGCAACGATCCCGCTTAACGATCTCTTTATGTGTGACAGCGACCAACGATCAGGCCCCTGCTGGGAGATCGTTGGTCGTAGGGAATGATCAGGACCTTTTTTTGGTCGCTGATCACCCGCTGTCATCGCTGGATCGGCGTGTGTGACGCCGATCCAGCGATGTGTTCACTTGTAACCAGGGTAAATATCGGGTTACTAAGCGCAGGGCCGCGCTTAGTAACCCGATATTTACCCTGGTTACCATTGTAAAAGTGTCAGCGCCGGCCGTAAAGCAGAGCACAGCGGTGACGTCACTGCTGTGCTCTGCTTTACGGCCGGTGCTGACACAGTCAGTGCGGGAAGCTGACGGCGGGGGACGTGACAGACATCGGAATGTGAGTATGTACTGTTTTTTTTTTTTAACTTTTACAATGGTAACCAGGGTAAATATCGGGTTACTAAGCACGGCCCTGCACTTAGTAACCCGATGTTTACCCTGGTTACCCCGGGACTTAGGCATCATTGAAGACAGTTTCAACGATGCCGAAGTCGTTCCCCTGATCGTTGGTCGCTGGAGAGAGCTGTCTGTGTGACAGCTCCCCAGCAACCACACAACGACTTACCAACGATCACGGCCAGGTCGTATCGCTGGTCGTGATCGTTGGTAAGTCCTTTAGTGTAACGGTACCTTAACTGTGGTGGGATTAATTGATAAGCTTATTGTAAGTTGCCTTAATATATTTAACTAATAAGCATACTGCTATGTGCTTTTATATGTTATCACTTAATTACTGTTATACTATTATCTGGTATCTCATATATCCCATTTTTGAGTTACCTTATTTTTTGCTATTTTTGTAGTGTTATGTGTATTTTACCACTCTGAATAAAATTAAAGTATTTCATATAAATTATAGGTAACCGATTGTTTCACTCATCTGAGTTAGCTCTCCGTTTTTAAATGGTACGCACACCACCAATAAAGAAATGCTACAGAAATAATCTAAAAAAATCTTATTAATAAAAAAACAAAAGTATGGTGGACTAAAGCCTCACTGGAAAATTATCTCACTCATAAAATATTCCCCATTGGCCTACATGTACAAATATACAGGACTTTTGATCTTGAAGGTGAAGAATTGATTAAAAGGTTGGAGGAAATAATCTCGCTGACCGTGTTCATTTACTGAAGGAAAAATATAAATAGTATATAAATAAATAGTAATTGAAAGAAATACCACATTTTTAAATTAGATGGATAAGGAACTTGAGAAACTCCTTAAAGTAATGAAAAAGGAAATACAGGCAGATCTGCTACAAAAATTCTATGTTGATTAGGGAAAAATTTGGGAACGTGACATTAGTCAAAACAGGACCAAGAAATTTCAGCATGATTTAAAAGATTCTGAGACCAAAAAGATTTTCTGCTGGTATTGTGAATTAAATAATTATACTGGACCACCATGAAGAAGTATATCCTTAACATCGATATCATTGTCTACTGACAGTACAAACTCCAGCTGCCACCATGGATTTAAGAATGAGAGAATTTCAAGAACTAGATATGGAGGAAAAAGAAAAAACCATGAGAACAACCTGTGCCAATATAAATAGGCATGAAGATCATCACAAGGTAATAAACTTTTCCGCACATGTGCTATCTGAGATGTAAAAGAAAATATTAGAAAAAGGCTTCACTTTCACTCCCTCCCAATTTAGACTCTTTTACGACCATTTGCCACAAAACTGATCTGAAAGTGCTTTCATCACAGACCTGACATGGAAGTTCACTTTAACACTAAAGAAGTAGAGGCTTTGGACATTGCTGAATCATTGACTGATGTTGACACCTTCTCATAGGCAAGTACCTTTCCCATCCACCTACATAACAAGTAAAAAAAAATCCATCTCTTCTCTTTCCCTGCTGTTGAGATTTTGGCCAAACTAATATCAGCAGACATGAAACAATTTGAGGAGAAGCCATTGCTAACCTCTAATATAAGTAAGCAAGAGTGAGGTTTTAAAAGGTATAAATCATGAAGTGATGTAGTGTTTAAACCTGCAGATATGAGTGGTAAATTGGTTATTTGGTTGATCTACATGTATGAAGTGAAGGGCAATAAACTCTTAAAAGACACTAGATGCTATACTAAGTTACTCAGTACTCCTTTGGTTTATTCTCTACTTGACTTATTTTGAATGTCCAGAGTGTTATCGTAGTACTAGTTACCAAATGTGTGTCTATAGGTTGGAGGGTTTTTTATTTGATTTGATTGAGGCCCTCTCATACAACATCAGTGTCTGACTTCACAAATGCTTTTCTGGATGAATGGGCTCAAACAGAATCCAAAATCTTCTAGAAAAGCTTCTCAAAAGAGTGGAAGCTGTCTTAGCTACAAAGCAGGGGACAAATTCCATATTAATGATTAAGGATTCAGTATGTGATGTTATAACTGCAGCATTTTTAGCAGAGTTCTGCTCATGAGACATTTCAATATGATCCGTTCATAAAATTGCTAGTGGGCAGACCGCTGACCACAGCCAGATCATGTTTGGTCTCGGGGTAACCATAAAATAACAATAAAAAATATGGCGGCAATCTCTAACTTCTGCGATCATCCGGAGAAGAGTTATCGCATAAATTGGGATTTTCAGGTCATCACGGGGGGATGTAACTCAGGTGCTCATAAAAAATCAAGGCAAAGATATAAATCATGTATGCATGAATACCGTTAGCTGAACATCACCCAAATTGAAGTGCTCGCCTTCAGCTATGTTGGCGCATCTCTGTTAGCAACCTAATAAGTTCTTTTGTTAATCCATTTTTTTTTTGTAACTGAATATGCTGTATTATTTGTCCCCTTTGTAAAATCCTTTGTACATTTTTTATAAACACTGCCTATCGTTTGTATTAAATATAACATTTTACCCCTTCACAACATGCGCTGTGCATGTACTGTGCATGTCGTGTCTCTCCCTTTGATGTGGGCTCCGGCACTGAGCCCACATCTTTCTCGACACGTCAGCTGTTTTGAACAGCTGACATGTGCCCCGAACAGCCGCAGGTGGAATTGCGATCCACCCCGGCTTTTGATCTGTTAAATGCCGCTGTCAATCTCTGACAGCGGCATTTAATGTGATTGCGCCAGAAGCGCGTCACTAATCCTGCCCATTGGCGCCTGTGCCACATGACTGCATGTCGCCGATGGATTGGCATGACAACCCAGGGTCTGCAGCAGGTTGTTATTGCCGGATTGCTATGAGCGCCGCCCAGTGGAAGCATTTCTGCTACACACAGGCAATCTGATCATCGCAGCTTCTAGTCTCCCATGGAAACTAGTGAAGCAAATGAAATGTAAAAAAAAATGTTTTTAAAAATATTAAAAATATATATATATAAAAGTTCAAATCACCCCCCATTTGCCCCATTCAAAATAAAACAATAAAAAATACTTATTTGGTATTGCCACGTTCAGAATTGCCTGATCTATCAAGATATAAAAAATAATCTGATTGGTAAATGGCCTAGCAAAAAAAAAAGTGAAAAGGCCAGAATAATGTTTCTTTGGTCGCCCCAACATTGTATTAAAGTGCAATAATGGGCGATCAAAAGATTTTATCCACACCAAAATGGTATCAATAAAAACGTCACCTCGGCACGCAAAGAATAAGCCCTCACCCACCCCCAGATCACAAAAATGGAGACGCTACGGGTCTTGGAAAATGATTCAATTTTTTTTCACCACTTAAATAAAATAGAACCTATGCATGTTTAGTGTCTGTGAACTCGTAATGAATTGGAGAATCATAATGGCAGGTCAGTTTTACCATTTGGTGAACATGGTAAAAAAAATAAAAAAAACTGTTGTGGAATTGCACTTTTTTGCAATTTTACTGCACTTGGAATTTTTTCCCGTTTTCCAGATATCGTAAAACAACTGGTGCCATTCAAAAGTACAACTTGTCCCACAAAAAAAACCCTCACATGCCCATATTAACAGAAAAATAAAAAAGTTATGGCTCTGGGAAGAAGGGGAGCGAAAAACAGAAACGCAAAAACGAAAAAGGGTTTTGGCGTGAAGGGGTTAGTAGTTCTGTTCCTTTTGTTCTGTAAACTGTGCCCCAAAGCCATACTCTACCTATCAGGTGTACAGACAGCCTGTAAAAACAACTGGTGGCAGTGAGTAGTCTGGGGTTATCGTGGAATTTGCAGTGACTGCATTGGGGGTATATAAACACAGCTAAAATCACCCAAGAATGGTTAAGAGGAAAACATTGGACTATTCTGAAGTGGTCTTCTATGAGCCCTTACCTAAATCCTATTGAGCATCTTTGGAAAGAGCTGAAACATGCCGTCTGGAAAAGGCAACCTTTATACATGAAACAATTGGAGCAGTTTGCTTTTGAGGAGTGGGCCAAAATACCTGTCGATAGGTGCAGAAGTCTCATTGACAGTTACAGGAATCGTTTGATTGCAGTGATTGCCTCAAAACGTTGTGCAACAAATTATTAAGTTAAGGGTACCATAATTTCTGTCCAGGCCTGTTTCATGAGTTTATTTTTTTTTTTGTTTAATTCTGTGGAAGCATGGTTAAAAATCAATGTCTGACTTTAATTTGTTCATTTTCATAGATCTTTTATTTATTATTACTTTTGTCAGATTCAAGTTATTTCTGTGACCATTGTGAGTTTTTCTGTCATTAAATGAGGGGTACCAACAATTTTGACCACGTGTGTACATTTATTCCATGCATTGCAATCAGAGGGGTTTATACTATACGCTCACTGTTAGTTTCCCGATAACCATCCTATTAATGGAAACAGCCTGCAGCCTCCATTCATCGCCCTTCAATCGTATAATTGTCTAGATCAGGGGTCCCACTCCCCAACCACCGGTTTTATTAAGTTTGTAAAAATAAGAATTTCTACATTTCTTTTTTTTAGTCAAGATGGGGTTCAGAGTGTACATTAATGAAAAAAGAAGAACTTTTCTGAATTTACCAAATGGCTGCAATGAAACAAAGAGAGAAAAATTGAAAGGGGTCTGAATACTTTCCGTACCCACTGTATATTCAGTGATAACTGAAAGTTTGTGAACTCTTCAGAATTTTCCATCTTTCTTCATTCATTTTGCCTAAAACTACATCAGATTTTCACACAAGTTCTAAAAGTAGATAAAGAGAACCACATGAATCAAACAAATCACAAGTGGAAGACTTTTGTAATTTTTTTAAATTGTGAAAATTGTCGAAAATGACGTGTCTGTGAGTGGCACAAGTATGTGATTATTTGCTTTCACACCAGTAGTGACCCCCCATGCGGTAATAATTTAACCTAAGCATTTCTGTTAATTATTGATTATTCCAGACCATTGGCCTGGAGGAATTTTAGCCCATTATTCCCTGTTCTTTAAATAAAAGAACTATTTTTGAATACTTTGTTTTATTTGTTTCACTTTATCAACTTTTAGGAAATATGTGAAAATCTGAAGGTAGTTTTAGTACAGATTTAGGCAGAAATATAAACGATTATGTAGGGTTCACAAACTTTTAATCACCCTGTACATGAGGAATAACAATGTTTCTGGCCATTAAATGATTTGTATCCTTCATTTTAGCATTTTTTCCTTTAACATTAGAAGCCTGAATAGTTTCTCCTTGTGCCTTTCTGTTTTCAATTCCCAGCAGCTTCTCCTTTCTTCATAGAGTTTTAGAGCAGCAGGTTTGATCTGATCCCTCACTGTAGACAGATTTGTACACATTTGAGCAGTTTTTGAGAGTGAATGATCTCTCTAATTCCTAATTTGCTAGATACAAAAATAACCTTTGAGCAGGATATAACCAAGAAGGTGGAGACGCAATCAGTCCGCTATCCAAACAATAAAACTCCATGCTCGAATGTCTTTACAAGCAAACCTTAGAAGATTTTATCCCCGTAAATCACCTCGCATGAAATATTCTTATTTAGCTTTGCTTTTAAACATTTGGCAACAATAGATAACTTTGTAGAAGCAAATACTTCTGTCTAAAATCCTGACCAAGCATTTACAGACAATTTTCCTAGTATTATTTATTATTTTAAATTCAAACAGGGCATCTTCACAAACTGTCAGTCAATATATATCATCGTATCTCACCCACTGTGTTTCGGGAGCGCACACCACCTGGAGAAGAACTACACATGCGGCTTCCTATTGAAACACCTTGAGTGTTTTCACAAGTGCCCAGGATTGTGCTGCAAGTCATGAACAGGGGGAACAACAAATAATCCACCCAGTGGAATTATATACAAGTTTTATAAAGACATCAAAAAAGGTGGGTGCAAAATAGCCCTTGTTTCACATACATTCGAATCTAGCTGCTGCACTTAGAACCTGAACTCTCTCCCCTCTTTCCTTTTTTTAAAATTTTATATCAAACTGTCAGTCAAATGAGAATATACTCAAAACAATCACGACAGTGGTATATCTGATGGATAATTTCAATCTTATTTCAATGTTACTCGAGGCAGAAAAGGCCTTTTATAGGGCCATGAGACCAAGTCACTTTAATCAGATGTAATTTTGTTACTTATTTTCAGAGAAATGAAGGAGCACACACTATCTTGACCATCAATGGTAGAAACACTTACCCGATAGATCTTTTTCTATGTATCAGGCAGGCGGGACTTTTCCCTTCACCTCTTCTGTTCAATTTGTCGATTGATTCTTTATGATGACAAATTGAACGATATAGTCTAGTTTATACATTGACGAAGGGGGAAGAGGGTGATTAAGGTGGTAGCCTTTCTCAAAGTACTCAATCTGATGGTTACTTTCAGCTTTCATATTTCTATAAAAGCTATCCTTTCTATTTCAAATCAATAGGGTAGAAGCTTAAAGAATCTTGAGTCGAGAATTCATCACAATGAGAGCATTTTATAACCATTCCGCCCTTGAGAATTTAAACAAAATAAAGACACTTTGAAACCACAATCTCATACCTAGAAAGGGAAATATAAGATGGCCCACCCACGTAAATCTTGAAAGGCACCTTTCAAAAAAATAGATCACACAGAGACCTAATGACACCCTTTCCTTCCCTTTTTCTTTTTTTTTTTGTTATTTTACACAAAGATTTTCAATAATATTAAGGGACTTTTTTTGGAAACTTCAAGCTTACAAGTATATATTGGATATTGGACTTGTAGCAGGTTTTAAAGTTATAAGCTCCATCTAGATTTCCAACAAGAATCATTTCATTCTATGCAATAAAAATAAGGCTAAATTCAAAGTATGTTCTGCAATAACGTCTGTTCTCTCATACATCTATTTTCACAACAAAAGGATGATTCTAGCATAACCTTTTTCCTTGTATTCTAATCTGACCTCTTTGAACATTATATCACCCAAGCTTTACACACACCGTGCAATGTTGCAAGAAATAAGCTAACAAGGGATATGATTTCAGGTGATATAACGGGCACACTACTAACCCGCTTCAGAACTCACCTAAAAATCAATCAAATATTTATTGTATCATAGATCAGTACATAATCATTCTTCACTATATTTAGAAATTGAATTTATTCTCTTGATTTATTGCAACATTTTTAACAAGTATCATAAATATTTTCAGCAAATCTTTGTATCAGTGCAACTTTATACATCTTTCCTCTTGTTTAGTGGCATCCACAAGACTTGACCACCATGTTTCTGTGCTTTTTTAATATTACATTGTTATTGTTGTCATAATAAAGGACTGATGTTGCTGAGAGTTTGGTAGGAGCGCAGCATGCTTTGGGAACGCTCTCTGGCTTCATAAGGTGAACCTGGAAGAGAATGCAAAATTAAATGATACATACTGTAGAATTTTACTATCTCTTGAAAGTAAAACAATGCATAAATATCATAGGCATCTAGCTAATAAAACACCAGAAGAGAGTCTAAGAGACATTCAACGCATAAAAAGAGCTATTCTCGGTAAAAAAGGTACAATTCAGTAGTCAGATTATTTCCAGTTGTTTCTTGACTGTTTTCCTTGGCAGAATATTTGGTGGTTTACATTGGATTCCATGTTAGTTCTTTTCAAAAGCCCTGCTCAGTAATATACCGGTAGAGGGCTTCATGCCGCCGTACCAGTGACAGCCACACATGCTGGTTTGTCTCTTGTGCGTTTTTCCTTTGTAGTGAATTTATTAGGCTTAGATTTACTTGTACTTTTGATGAAAAGAGATCAGCCTTTCATGTAAAAGTCCTCTTGGATACTTACAGATTTTGACCGTTTTCATCAGTTTATTTTCTCTCTCCATATTAAATAAAAATAACAAAAATAAACCCTTGCACACTGCTGTTACTGTTTGACCAGCTTCTATTCATGTTTTATTTTACTAAGTCTGGAGAAAAGTTGAGTAAACGGTACCACCACCCCCGAAATGAGGCACATCCTGAATGTAACCTTGTATTTGTATGCAAGGAGAAAAACAACACACTTTCTGATCTTAAACTGCATAGGAAGTTCTTCTGACCAAAGGGATTAGTCAACCAATGACCACAGTAGCAGTAATAATATTGCAATAGGGAAAGGGGTTTGGGCGGCCTCATTTAGCTAGTTGTGACCCTAGTCTGACTATTTTTCTGTTGAAACCTGAGACATTTCCGTCAATGACAACTATCTTTGTTTTACACACATTTGCTTCACTACTGGCAAAGAACTGTGTTAAAACAAAGTATTTTACAAATCATTTTCCATATATAAAGCACAAAGTAATAAAACAAATATAAAAAACAAAACAAAAATAAAATAGTAAATTAGACATTTTTCCATTTCACATTAAATAGTTACTCAATTAGTGGAATTTTGGGAGAGAAATGCTCCCATTCTTGTCTGATGTAGGATTCTATCTGCTCAACAGTTGTAGGTCGTTTTTTCCAGATATTTAATTTTATAACACACCAAATGTTTTCTATTGGTGAAAGGTCTTCACTTCAGGAAGCCATTTCATGACCCAAACTCTTCCTCTGTGTAGCCATACTGTTGTGATGGGTGCAGTATGTGGTTTAGCATTATCTTGCTGAAATATGTAAGACCTTCCCTGATATAGGAGTTGTCTGGATGGGAGCATATGTTGGTCTATAACCTCTATATAATGCTCAGCATTGATGGTACCTATCAAGATGTGTAAGCTGCCCATGCAATAGCCACTAATATAACCCTATACCATCAGATATGCAGGCTATTGAACTGTGTGCTGATAACAAGCTGGATGGTCCCACCGCACTTGAGTCTGCAGGACACTGCATCTATAGTTTTCTTGAAGGATTTAAAATTTTGATTCATGTGAACATGGAACAGTTTCTGTTTTGCCTCAGTCCATTTTTAATGAGCTTTGGCCAAGAGAAGAAGACAGCATTTCTTCATTGTATTGATATGACTTCTTTGCATGATAGAACTTTAACTTGCATTTGTAGATTACATGGCAAACTATTCTCAAAGACAATGATTTCTTGAAGTATTCCTGAGCCTGTTCAATGATTTGCACAATGGAATGAAGCCTGTTTTTAATACAGTGCCCACAGATCATGAGCATCCAATATTGACTGCTGGCTTTGTCCCTTGTACACATGAATTTTTCCTGAATTTCTGAATCTCTTGATATTATATGCTGTAGATTGTCGTATATTCCAAATCTTTGCAATTTTACAATGAAGAACATTTTTTCTGAGACTGTTCCACAAGTTTTATGAGCAGTTGTTCACAGATTAGTGAACCTCTGACCATCTTTGCATCTGAGAGCCTCTGCCTTCCCAACGTGCTCTTTTTGCACAGTCATGTGACTTAGTTCACAATTGACCCTCTTGCTGTTTATCATCAGTACCTTAATTGTGTAGCTTTTTCTTAACCCGGTCACAACTTTTTGAGATGTGTTGCTGCCAACAATTTCTAAATTAGCTAAGTTTTTTCAAATGAAATGGAAGAATGTCTAATTTCTTCTTATATATGTTCTATGTTTTATGGCTATAAAGATTTCCAAATAACGAAAAACTGACTGGCACTTCCAAATCAGAATACTGGTGTGTACAGGTGCGACCTAGGAGTAGCCATCTATATACACTGCTCAAAAAAATAAAGGGAACACTCAAATAACACATCCTAGATCTGAATGAATGAAATATTTACATTGAATACTTTGTTCTGTACAAAGTTGAATGTGCTCGCAACAAAATCACACAAAAATCATCAATGTAAATCAAATTTATTAACCAATGGAGACCTGGATTTGGAGCGATACTCAAAATCAAAGTGGAAAATCAAATTACAGGCTGGTCCAACTTCAGTGGAATTGCCTCAAAACAAGGAAATGATAATCAGTAGTGTGTGTGGCCTCCACGTGCTTGTATGATCTCCATACAATGACTGGTCATGCTCCTGATGAGGCGGCAGATGGTCTCCTGAGGGATCTCCTTCCAGACCTGAACTAAACCATCAGCCAACTCATGGACAGTCTGTGGTGCAATGTGACTTTGTTGGATGGTGCGAGACATGTTGTCCCAGATGTGTTCAATCAGATTCAGGTCCGGGGAACAGTCCATAGCTTCAATGCCTTCATCTTGCAGGAACTGCTGACACACTCCAGCCACATGAGGTCTGGCATTGTCCTGCATTAGGAGGAACCCAGGGCCAACTGCACCAGCTTATGGTCTCACAAGGGGTCTGAGGATCTCATCTCAGTACCTAATGGCAGTCAGGCTACCTCTAGCAAGCACATGGAGGGCTGTGCAGCCCTCCAAAGAAATGCCACCCCACACCATTACTAACCCACTGCCAAACAGGTCATGTTGAAGGATGTTCTAGGCAGCAGATCGCTTTCCACGGTGTCTCCAGACTCTGTCACATCTGTCACATGTGCTCAGTGTGAACCTGCTTTCATCTGTGAAGAGCTCAGTGCGCCAGTGGCGAATTTGCCAATCCTGGTGTTCTGTGGCCAATGACAAGCATCCTGTACGATGTTGGGCTGTGAGCATAACCCCCATCTGTGGACGCCGGGCACTCAGACCATCCTCATGGAGTCGGTTTCTAACCGTTTGTGCAGACACATGCGCATTTGTGGCCTGCTGGAGGTCATTTTGCAGGGCTCTGGCAGTGCTCCTCCTGTTCCTCCTTGCACAAAGGCTGAGGTAGCGGTCCTGCTGCTGGGTTGTTGCCCTCCTACGGCCCCCTCCACATCTCCACGTGTACTGGCCTGTCTCCGGGTAGCGCCTCCAACCTCTGGACACTACGCTGACAGACACACCAAACCTTCTTGCCACAGCTTACATTGATGTGCCATCCTGGATCAGCTGCACTACCTGAACCACTTGTGTGGGTTGTAGAGTCCTTCTCATGCCACCACGAGTGTGAAAGCACAACCAACATTCAAAAGTGACCAAAACATCAGCCAGAAAGCATTGGTACTGAGATGTGGTCTGTGGTCCCCACGTGCAGAACCACTTCTTTATTGAGGGTGTCTTGATAATTGCCAATAATTTCCATCTGTTGTCTATTCCATTTGCACAACAGCATGTGAAATTGATTGTCAAACAGTGTTGCTTCCTAAGTGGACAGTTTGATTTCACAGAAGTCTGATTTACTTGAAGTTATATTCTGTTGTTTAAGTGCTGCCTTTATTTTTTTGAGCAGTGTATAACAAATAAATGAAGTAGCACTCTGTAGTGGTAAAGCAAACAAATATGTAATATATAAAATATGAATAGCATTACTGCTTTAGATTATACGAAAAAATTGAGATACTTAGCACATAATTTGGCCAATTCATGCATGCCCAGCAGCCAGCAACAAGGCGGTCTTTGGTTTGCTGCCTACATGTCTAGTGTGAATAGCTCTCTTAGGCTAAAGCCTGAATTTATGGGTAAGGCAGGATCCTGGTGCAATTAAAACTGCCACAGGCTGAAGGGCGTAGTGCTCAGTCAGAGAGCTAACATACAAATAACAAAAAACTGACTGGCACTTCCATATCAGAAAACTGGTCTGTACAGGTGCAAACTAGGAGTAACCATTTCTATACATAACAAACAAATAAAATTGCTTGCACTCTGTAGTGCTAAAATATGTAATATATGAATAGCATTACTGCTCTTATTATCTAGAGCAGTATTGCTATTCATATTTCATATCTATATATATACTAGCTGTACTACCCGGCTTCGCCCGGGGTAATAACTGCTGTTAGCAAAATAGAATGTGTTAACAAAAATTTATTCTGCACAAAAAAACCACAAAACAAATAGATAGAAATGTAATTATTAAAAGGCAAAAACTAAGCTAATAGAAGCATTTTACAACATATATTTCAACACCAGAGATATTCCACACAGATTTAACTAAATTGGCCAAGTAATGTGAAGTAATCTTCTACTACTTATTCAAGAGCCTTTTGATAAACGACATTCTTAGTTTTTCCTTCAGTTACAAAGACAAACAGATTTTTGGCTGTTCCAACTCTTGAACAGGCCACATAAAGTTGACCATGAGAAAAGCATGGAGATTGTAAATCTAAGCTAGCTGAAGAGCCCGGCGTTGCCTGGGCATAGTAAATATCTGTGGTTAGTTATAGCACCTCACTTCTCTTATTTTCCCATCACGCCTCTCATTTTCCCCATCACATCTTTCATTTTCCCCCTCACATCTCTCATTTTCTCCCTCACACCTCTCATTTTCCCCCTCACTCCTCTTATTTTCCCCCTCACTCCTCTCATTCCCCCCTAACACTTGTCATTTCGACCTCACATCTGTCATTTTTCGATCACTCCACTATTTTCCCTCACTCCTCTCATTTTGCACTCACACCTTTTCATTTTAACCTCACACCTCTCATTTTCACCTCAGTATATACATGTTTGTCATCTCCCTTATATATAGTATACACCTGTATGTCATCTCCTGTATATAGTATATACCTGTATGTCATCTCCCCTGTATATAGTATATACCTGCTGTGTGTCATGTCCCCTGTATATAGTATATACCTGTATGTCATCTCCTCCTATATATAGTATATACCTGTATGTAATCTCCTCCTGTATATAGTATATACCTGTGTGTCATCTCACCTATATATAGTATATATCTGTGTGTCATCTCCTCCTGTATATAGTATATACCTGTATGTCATCTCCTCCTATACATAGCATATACCTGTATGTCATCTCCTCCTGTATATACTATATACCTGTAGGTAATCTGCTCCTGTATATAGTATATACCTGTGTGTCATCTCCTTCTGTATATAGTATATACCTGCATGTCATCTCCTGCTGTATGTAGTATGTACCTGTATGTCATCTCCTCCTCTATATAGTATATACCTGTGTGTCATCTCTCCTGTATATAGTATATATCTGTGTGTCATCTCCTCCTGCATATAGTATATACCTGTGTGTCATCTCCCCTGTAAATAGTATATACCGGTGTGTCATCTCCTCCTGTATATAGTATATATCTGTATGTCATCTCCTCCTGTATTAGACCTCATTCACACGTTATTTGGTCAGTATTTTTACCTCAGTATTTGTAAGCTAAATTGGCAGCCTGATAAATCTCCAGCCAACAGTAAGCCCACCCCCTGGCAGTATATATTAGCTCACACATACACATAATAGACTGGTCATGTGACTGACAGCTGCTGGATTCCTATATGGTACATTTGTTGCTCTTGTAGTTTTTCAGCTTATTAATCAGATTTTTATTTTTGAAGGATAATACCAGACTTGTATGTGTTTTGGGGGCGAGTTTCGTGTGTCAAGTTGTGTGTGTTGAGTTGCGTGTGGCGACATGCATGTAGCGACTTTTGTGAGATGAGTTTTGTGTGGCAACATGCGTGTAGCAACTTTTTGTGTGTCGAGTTGCATGTGACAGGTTAGTGGAGCAAGTTGTGTGCAGCAAGTTTTGCGCATGGCGAGTTTTGCGCGTGGCGAGTTTTATGTGTGGTGCCTTTTGAGTATGTGCAAGTTTTGTGTGAGGCAACTTTTGCATGTGTTGCAACTTTTGTGCATGTGGCAATTTTTCCGCGTGTGCAAGTTTTGCGTGTGGCGAGTTTTCCATGAGGTGAGTTTTGCACGTGTGGCGAGTTTTGCATGTGGAGAGTTTTGCGTGTGGCGAGTTTTGAGCTGCGACTTTTGTGTTTCAACTTTTATGTGGCGAGGTTGGTGTATGTGTGGTGAAATGTGCGCTGAGGGTGGTATATGTGTTTGAGCACGTGGTAGTGTGTGGCGCATTTTGTGTGTGTGTTCATATCCCCGTGGTGGTGTGGTGATTATCCCATGTCGGGGCCCCACCTTAGCAACTGTACAGTATATACTCTTTGGCGCCATCGCTCTCATTCTTTAAGTCCCCCTTGTTCACATCTGGCAGCTGTTAATTTGCCTCCAACACTTTTCCTTTCACTTTTTCCCCATTATGTAGATAGGGGCAAAATTGTTTGGTGAATTGGAAAGCGCGGGGTTAAAATTTCACCTCACAACATAGCCTATGACGCTCTCGGGGTCCAGACGTGTGACTGTGAAAAATTTTGTGGCTGTAGCTGCGACGGTTCAGATGCCAATCCCGGACATACATACACACATACATACACACATTCAGCTTTATATCTAACTAGCTGTACTACCCGGCTTCGCCCGGGTTAATGACTGCTGTTAGCAAAATAGAATGTGTTAACAAAAATTTATTCTGCACACAAAAACCACAAAACAAATAGATAGAAATGTAATTATTAAAAGGCAAAAACTAAGCAAATAGAAGCATTTCACAACATATATTAGCTTTGTTATACTGAGAATGTCTTTGTTGCCTATATTAACCAATCAGAGCTCAGGTTAATTAACTGTAGCAAAATAGAAGCTGAGCTGTGATTGGTTGCTATTGGCAGCCTGATAAATCCCCAGCCAACAGGAAGCCCTCCCCCCTGGCAGTATATATTAGCTCACACATACACATAATAGACAGGTCATGTGACTGACAGCTGCCGTATTTCCTATATGGTACATTTGTTGCTCTTGTAGTTTGCTTATTAATCAGATTTTTATTTTTGAAGGACAATACCAGACTTGTGTGTGTTTTAGGGCGAGTTTTATGTGTCAAGTTGTGTGTGTTGAGTTGCGTGTGGCGACATGCATGTAGCGACTTTTGTGAGATGAGTTTTGTGTGGCGACATGCGTGTAGCAACATTTTGTGTGTTGAGTTGCATGTGACAGGTTAGTGTAGCAAGTTGTGTGCAGCAAGATTTGTGCATGGCGAGTTTTGCGCGTGGCGAGTTTTATGTGTGGTGCATTTTGAGTATGTGCAAGTTTTGTGTGAGGCAACTTTTGCATGTGGTGCAACTTTTGTACATGTGGCAATTTTTCTGTGTGTGCAAGTTTTGCATGAGGTGAGTTTTCCATGAGGTGAGTTTTGCACGTGTGGCGAGTTTTGCGTGAGCCTAGTTTTGCATATGGCGAGTTTTGCATGTAGCGAGTTTTGAGTGGTGACTTTTGTGTTTCGACTTTTATGTGGCGAGGTTGGTGTGTGTGTGTGGTGAAATGTGTGCTGAGGGTGGTATATGTGTTCAAGCACGTGGTAGTGTGTGGCGCATTTTGTGTTTGTGTTCATATCCCCGTGTGTGGTGAGTATCCCATGTCGGGGCCCCACCTTAGCAACTGTACGGTATATACTCTTTGTCGCCATCGCTCTCATTCTTTAAGTCCTCATTGTTCACATCTGGCAGCTGTCAATTTTCCTCCAACACTTTTCCCTTCACTTTTTCCCCATTATGTAGATAGGAGCAAAATTGTTTGGTGAATTGGAACGCGCGGGGTTAAAATTTCACCTCACAACATAGCCTATGACGCTCTCGGGGTCCAGACGTGTGACTGTGCAAAATTTTGTGGCTGTAGCTGCGACGGTACAGATGCCAATCCCGGACATACACACATACATACATACACACATTCAGCTTTATATATTAGATATACCTGTATGTAATCTCCTGTATATAGTATATACCTGTGTGTCATCTCACCTATATATAGTATATATCTGTGTGTCATCTCCTGTATATAGTATATACCTGTATGTCATCTCCTCCTATACATAGCATATACCTGTGTCATCTCCTCCTGTATATACTATATACCTGTAGGTAATCTGCTCCTGTATATAGTATATACCTGTGTGTCATCTCCTCCTGTATATAGTATATACCTGTATGTCATCTCCTCCTGTATGTAGTATGTACCTGTATGTCATCTCCTCCTCTATATAGTATATACCTGTGTGTCATCTCTCCTGTATATAGTATATATCTGTGTGTCATCTCCTCCTGTATATAGTATATACCTGTGTGTCATCTCCCCTGTAAATAGTATATACCTGTGTGTCATCTCCTGTATATAGTATATAGCTGTATGCCATCTCCTCCTGTATTAGCCCTCGTTCACACGTTATTTGGTCAGTATTTTTACCTCAGTATTTGTAAGCTAAAATGGCAGCCTGATAAATCCCCAGCCAACAGTAAGCCCACCCCCTGGCAGTATATATTAGCTCACACATACACATAATAGACTGGTCATGTGACTGACAGCTGCCGGATTCCTATATGGTACATTTGTTGCTCTTGTAGTTTGTCTGCTTATTAATCAGATTTTTATTTTTGAAGGATACCAGACTTGTGTGTGTTTTAGGGCGAGTTTCGTGTGTCAAGTTGTGTGTGTTGAGTTGCGTGTGGCGACATGCATGTAGGGACTTTTGTGAGATGAGTTTTGTGTGGCGACATGCGTGTAGCAACTTTTTGTGTGTCGAGTTGCATGTGACAGGTTAGTGTAGCAAGTTGTGTGCAGCAAGTTTTGCGCATGGCGAGTTTTGCGCGTGGCGAGTTTTATGTGTGGTGCCTTTTGAGTATGTGCAAGTTTTGTGTGAGGCAACTTTTGCATGTGTTGCAACTTTTGTGCATGTGGCAATTTTTCTGCGTGTGGCAATTTTTCTGCGTGTGCAAGTTTTGCGTGTGGCGAGTTTTGCACGTGTGGCGAGTTTTGCATGTGGAGAGTTTTGCGCGTGGCGAGTTTTGAGCGGCGACTTTTGTGTTTCTACTTTTATGTGGCGAGGTTGGTGTATGTGTGGTGAAATGTGCACTGAGGGTGGTATATGTGTTCGAGCACGTGGTAGTGTGTGGCGCATTTTGTGTGTGTGTTCATATCCCCGTGGTGGTGTGATTATCCCATGTTGGGGCCCCACCTTAGCAACTGTACAGTATATACTCTTTGGTGCCATCGCTGTCATTCTTTAAGTCCCCCTTGTTCACATCTGGCAGCTGTTAATTTGCCTCCAACACTTTTCCTTTCATTTTTTCCCCATTATGTAGATAGGGGCAAAATTGTTTGGTGACTTGGAAAGCGCGGGGTTAAAATTTCACCTCACAATATAGCTTTGACGCTCTCAGGGTCCAGACGTGTGACTGTGCAAAATTTTGTGCCTGTAGCTGCGACGCCTCCAACACTTTTCCTTTCACTTTTTCCCCATTATGTAGATAGGGGCAAAATTGTTTGGTGAATTGGAAAGCGCGGGGTTAAAATTTCACCTCACAACATAGCCTATGACGCTCTCGGGGTCCAGACGTGTGACTGTGCAAAATTTTGTGGCTGTAGCTGCTACGGTTCAGATGCCAATCCCGGACATACATACATACATACATACATACACACACACACACATTCAGCTTTATATATTAGATATATAATTGCCTAGAATACTACTTCCTGCAATTTGTGCCAACTTCCGTGGCTTTGTCCGGAGCTAATGTTCGGAGATAATGTTCGGAGCTAATGTCCGGAGCTAATGTCCGGAGCTAATGTCCGGAGATTAATTGCCTAGAATACTACTACTTCCTGCAATTTGTGCCAACTTCCGTGGCTTTGTCCGGAGCTAATGTCCGGAGCTAATGTCCGGAGCTAATGTCCGGAGATAAGTGACGTCACCAGTGTCCTACACCCAGGCAGAGCACAGGGGCCCCAGGCAGCATATGGGGCCCCAGGCAGAGCACAGTGGCCCCAGGCAGAGCACAGGGGCCCCAGGCAGCATATGGGGCCCCAGGCAGAGCACAGTGGTCCCAGGTAGAGCACAGGGGCCCCAGGCAGCCTATGGGGCCCCAGGCAGAGCACAGGGGCCCCAGGCAGCATATGGGGCCCCAGGCAGAGCACAGTGGCCCCAGGCAGAGCACAGGGGCCCCAGGCAGCATATGGGGCCCCAGGCAGAGCACAGTGGTCCCAGGCAGAGCACAGGGGCCCCAGGCAGCCTATGGGGCCCCAGGCAGAGCACAGTGGCCCCAGGCAGAACATGGGCCCCAGGCAGAGCACAGGGGCCCCAGGCAGAGCACAGGGGCCCCAGGCAGCATATGGGGCCCCAGGCAGAGCACAGGGGCCCCAGGCAGCATATGGGGCCCCAGGCAGAGCACAGGGGCCCCAGGCAGAACATGGGGCCCCAGGCAGAGCACAGGCAGAGCACAGGGGCCCCAGGCAGCATATGGGGCCCCAGGCAGAGCACAGGGGCCCCAGGCAGCATATGGGGCCCCAGGCAGAGCACAGTGGCCCCAGGCAGAGCACAGGGGCCCCAGGCAGAACATGGGGCCCCAGGCAGAGCACAGGGGCCCCAGGCAGAGCACAGGGGCCCCAGGCAGCATATGGGGCCCCAGGCAGAGCACAGGGGCCCCAGGCAGCATATGGGGCCCCAGGCAGAGCACAGTGGCCCCAGGCAGAGCACAGGGGCCCCAGGCAGCATATGGGGCCCCAGGCAGAGCACAGTGGTCCCAGGCAGAGCACAGGGGCCCCAGGCAGCCTATGGGGCCCCAGGCAGAGCACAGTGGCCCCAGGCAGAACATGGGGCCCCAGGCAGAGCACAGGGGCCCCAGGCAGAGCACAGGGGCCCCAGGCAGCATATGGGGCCCCAGGCAGAGCACAGGGGCCCCAGGCAGCATATGGGGCCCCAGGCAGAGCACAGTGGCCCCAGGCAGAGCACAGGGGCCACAGGCAGAACATGGGGCCCCAGGCAGAGCACAGGGGCCCCAGGCAGAGCACAGGGGCCCCAGGCAGCATATGGGGCCCCAGGCAGAGCACAGGGGCCCCAGGCAGCATATGGGCCCCCAGGCAGAGCACAGTGGCCCCAGGCAGAGCACAGGGGCCCCAGGCAGCATATGGGGCCCCAGGCAGAGCACAGGGGCCCCAGGCAGAGCACAGGGGCCCCAGGCAGCATATGGGGCCCCAGGCAGAGCACAGGGGCCCCAGGCAGCATATGGGCCCCCAGGCAGAGCACAGTGGCCCCAGGCAGAGCACAGGGGCCCCAGGCAGCATATGGGCCCCCAGGCAGAGCACAGTGGCCCCAGGCAGAGCACAGGGGCCCCAGGCAGCATATGGGGCCCCAGGCAGAGCACAGTGGCCCCAGGCAGAGCACAGGGGCCCCAGGCAGCATATGGGGCCCCAGGCAGAGCACAGGGGCCCTAGGCAGCATATGGGGCCCCAGGCAGAGCACAGTGGCCCCAGGCAGAGCACAGGGGCCCCAGGCAGCATATGGGGCCCCAGGCAGAGCACAGTGGTCCCAGGCAGAGCACAGGGGCCCCAGGCAGCATATGGGGCCCCAGGCAGAGCACAGGGGCCCCAGGCAGCATATGGGCCCCCAGGCAGAGCACAGTGGCCCCAGGCAGAGCACAGGGGCCCCAGGCAGCATATGGGGCCCCAGGCAGAGCACAGGGGCCCCAGGCAGAGCACAGTGGCCCCAGGCAGAGCACAGGGGCCCCAGGCAGCATATGGGGCCCCAGGCAGCATATGGGGCCCCAGGCAGAGCACAGTGGTCCCAAGCAGAGCACAGGGGCCCCAGGCAGCCTATGGGGCCCCAGGCAGAGCACAGTGGCCCCAGACAGAACATGGGGCCCCAGGCAGAACATGGGGCCCCAGGCAGAGCACAGGGGCCCCAGGCAGAGCACAGGGGCCCCAGGCAGCATATGGGGCCCCAGGCAGAGCACAGGGGCCCCAGGCAGCATATGGGGCCCCAGGCAGAGCACAGTGGCCCCAGGCAGAGCACAGGGGCCCCAGGCAGAACATGGGGCCCCAGGCAGAGCACAGGGGCCCCAGGCAGAGCACAGGGGCCCCAGGCAGCATATGGGGCCCCAGGCAGAGCACAGGGGCCCCAGGCAGCATATGGGGCCCCAGGCAGAGCACAGTGGCCCCAGGCAGAGCACAGGGGCCCCAGGCAGCATATGGGGCCCCAGGCAGAGCACAGTGGTCCCAGGCAGAGCACAGGGGCACCAGGCAGCTTATGGGGCCCCAGGCAGAGCACAGTGGCCCCAGGCAGAACATGGGGCCCCAGGCAGAGCACAGGGGCCCCAGGCAGAGCACAGGGGCCCCAGGCAGCATATGGGGCCCCAGGCAGAGCACAGGGGCCCCAGGCAGCATATGGGGCCCCAGGCAGAGCACAGTGGCCCCAGGCAGAGCACAGGGGCCCCAGGCAGAACATGGGGCCCCAGGCAGAGCACAGGGGCCCCAGGCAGAGCACAGGGGCCCCAGGCAGCATATGGGGCCCCAGGCAGAGCACAGGGGCCCCAGGCAGCATATGGGGCCCCAGGCAGAGCACAGTGGCCCCAGGCAGAGCACAGGGGCCCCAGGCAGCATATGGGGCCCCAGGCAGAGCACAGTGGTCCCAGGCAGAGCACAGGGGCCCCAGGCAGCCTATGGGCCCCCAGGCAGAGCACAGGGGCCCCAGGCAGCATATGGGGCTCCAGGCAGAGCACAGGGGCCCCAGGCAGCATATGGGGCCCCAGGCAGAGCACAGTGGCCCCAGGCAGAGCACAGGGGCCCCAGGCAGAACATGGGGCCCCAGGCAGAGTACAGTGGTCCCAGGCAGAGCACAGGGGCCCCAGGCAGCATATGGGGCCCCAGGCAGTGCACAGGGGCCCCAGGCAGCATATGGGGCCCCAGGCAGAGCACAACGATATTTTGGACCACTGTGCGGTGTTTCAGACCCCCTGTGTGATGTCTGGGGCCCTGTTCTTAAGTATATTAAAGATTAAAGTAACGTATAGTAAAGTATATTATAGATCAAATTTGACACGTTTATGAGCACCATTGAGTGATATACTCAAGAATGACATAATTTTTCAACATTTTATGGTTTCAAACTGTAAACACTCAGAGTTTTTTTACTTCAACCAGAAAACCTTAACGGTTCATAAAAAACTTGACTGTTCAGGATATGATAAAAGTCATAGTATTCTGAATCTTTAACTTATAAAGATACCTTTACATGGGGTGATTATTGGTACCAGAGAGGCTTTCGGCCGATAATCGTACACATGGCTGGTGACAGGACAATACAATATAAACGTTCAAAGGTAAACACTGATAACATTAAAATCTAATATATAATTGCCTAGAATACTACTTCCGGCAATTTGTGCCAACTTCCGTGGCTTTGTCCGGAGATAATGTCCGGAGATAAGTGACGTCACCAGCGTCCTACACCCGCTCAGGGTGGACAAAGATATTTGCCTTCGTGGTGCGCGGCACTTTTCTGATTGGTTGCCGCCTGCCGCGAGCGACCAATCAGAAATGTGCCGTACTGTGACACACTCCGCCCGCCATTTTGGTGTGATTTTTGAATTTTTACCTCACAGCAAGTTTCTACTGCGTGGAGGCGCTCCCAGTGACGTCGCTCTTCAAGCTCCTGCCGAATTTCGTCAAAAAAATGATAATACCATTTACCAAAACTATATATATTTAGTTGTGAAGTGGTTCAGTGACATTTTCACACCAATTTTGAACTTTTGTTTGGTGTTTTCTCCATATACTGCCTATTATTCACTGACTGTTATACTGAGAGACTGCCGTTTATTAACCTCTTCTTTGCCACACTGGGTATATTGCTCTATTATTTGCCACATAAGGACATTGTCCATTATTGCCCAGCAATTTCTCTGCAATATAAACTGCCTATTTATTAATATCTGTATTCCTGCAAAGAACTATTGCCTATTATTAACTGGCTATTTTCCTACTACCTGACACTGCCTCTTATTAACCTGTTGTTTGCCACCACCACGCTTAAAGCTGTTTAGCTTAGCCAACATGAGCTCTAATAGTAAGGATACTAATGACACAGAGCCCAAAGCTGCTGATGGCGCACGTAAGATTAGGTCTGATATAAAGTATACTAATAATGCAGAGCAAAAAGACGCCGATGCCGCACGTAAGCGTAAACAGCGTGCTAACAAGAGTACAGAGGATAGATGCAAGCGCCTGGACACTGTTAAGTATAGTAATGACACAGAGTCCAAAGCTGCTGATGGCGCACGTAAGATCAGGTCTGATATAAAGTATGGTAATGATGCAGAGCGAAAAGCCGCCGATGCTGCACGTAAGCGCAAACAGCGTGCTAACAAGAGTACAGAGGAGAGATGCAAGCGCCTGGACACTGTTAAGTATACTAATGACACAGAGCCCAAAGCTGCTGATGGCGCACGTAACATCAGGTCTGATAATAAGTATACCAATGACGCAGAGCGAAAAGCCGCCGATGCTGCACGTAAGCGTAAACAGCGTGCTAACAAGAGTACAGAGGATAGATGCAAGCGCCTGGACACTGTTAAGTATACTAATGACACAGAGCCCAAAGCTGCTGATGGCGCACGTAACATCAGGTCTGATAATAAGTATACCAATGACGCACAGCGAAAAGACACCGATGCTGCACGTAAGCGCAAACAGCGTGCTAACAAGAGTACAGAGGATAGATGCAAGCGCCTGGACACTGTTAAGTATACTAATGACACAGAGCCCAAAGCTGCTGATGGCGCACGTAGCATCAGGTCTGATAATAAGTATACCAATGACGCAGAGCGAAAAGCCGCCGATGCCGCACTTAAGCGCAAACAGCGTGCTAACGAGACTACAGAGGACAGACAGAAGCGCCTGGACACTGTTAATGCTGCTTGCAATAAACGCATTACTAATGAGTCTTTTGAGGACAAAACTAATCGATTAAGTAATAAAGCTGCTGCTGCACGCTCTCAACGTTGCAAACATAATATTTCCACGTCCTCAGTCATAGATTCTGCCCACAATACAGCTTCTTTGTCTCCATTCATAGAATGTGTGCAGCCTGAAGCTCCTTTAACCGTTGGTAAATCTGCACGTAAGCGCAAACACTGTCCTACTTACACTCCAAATGATAAACGCCGTCGCCTGTACACCGTTAAGTCTGCTTATAAGACATGCTTCACACCTGACTCTTCTAAGGCAACAAACAAACCATTACCAAATGCAGCTGGTGCACGCCGTGAATGGCGCAAAAAAACCGCTTGCACCTCCATATTAATAAACCCTGACCACGATACACCTTCCAACTCCTCAGTGATTGAATCTGTGGACAGTGAAGATCCTCTACCAGGTCCACGCTTTATATATGTTGGCTTAAAGAAACATTCCAATGCTCCGTTACCACAACCTGTACCTCAACATCCTACAGGTTTTACTAATGATGACAGTACCATAGTAGAACACTCCTGTGGTCCTATGAACTATTTATGTGAACATTGTCAAGCATTACATTTTAATGCTGAGATACCAGCAGATAAAAATTTTACTCTGTGTTGTCACAAGAGTAAAGTGCATATACCTATACCCCAATATCCCGAGGTCTTTAACCCCTTAAGCCCGTATGACGTACTATACCGTCGAGGTGGGGTGGGCCTTAATTCCCGGTGACGGGATAGTACGTCATACGCGATCGGCCGCGCTCACGGGGGGAGCGCGGCCGATCGCGGCCGGGTGTCGGCTGCATATCGCAGCTGACATCCGGCACTATGTGCCAGGAGCGGTCACGGACTGCCCCCGGCACATTAACCCCCGGCACACCGCGATCAAACATGATCGCGGTGTACCGGCGGTACAGGGAAGCATCGCGCAGGGAGGGGGCTCCCTGCGTGCTTCCCTGAGACGATCGGTACAAGGTGATGTACTCACCTCGTACCGAACGTCTTCTCCCTGCAGGCCCCGGATCCAAAATGGCCGAGGGGCTGTATCCGGGTCCTGCAGGGAGCACTTCCGGGTCGGAGCAGGCTGCAGATGAAAGCTGCAGCCTGCTCCGATGAAAGTATGATCGCCGATCTGATAGAGTGCTGTGCACACTATCAGATCTGCGATCTGTGATGTCCCCCCCTGGGACAAAGTAAAAAAGTAAAAAAAAAAATTTCCACATGTGTAAAAAAAAAAAAAAAAAATTCCTAAATAAATAATAATAAAAAAAAAAAATATTATTCCCATAAATACATTTCTTTATCTAAAAAAAAACAAACAAAAACAATAAAAGTACACATATTTAGTATCGCCGCGTCCGTAATGACCCAACCTATAAAACTGGCCCACTAGTTAACCCCTTCAGTAAACACCGTAAGAAAAAAAAAAAAAAAACGAGGCAAAAAACAACGCTTTATTACCATACCGCCGAACAAAAAGTGGAATAACACGCGATCAAAAAGACGGATATAAATAACCATGTTACCGCTGAAAACGTCATCTTGTCCCGCAAAAAACGAGCCGCCATACAGCATCATCAGCAAAAAAATAAAAAAGTTATAGTCCTCAGAATAAAGCGATGCCAAAATAATTATTTTTTCTATAAAATAGTTTTTATCGTATAAAAGCATCAAAACATAAAAAAATGATATTAATGAGGTATCGCTGTAATCGTACTGACCCGACGAATAAAACTGCTTTATCAATTTTACCAAGCGCAGAACGGTATAAACGCCTCTCCCAAAAGAAATTCATGAATAGCTGGTTTTTGGTTATTCTGCCTCACAAAAATCGGAATAAAAAGTGATAAAAAATGGTCACGTGTCCGAAAATGTTACCAATAAAAACGTCAACTCGTCCCGCAAAAAACAAGACCTCACATGACTCTGTGGACCAAAATGTGGAAAAATTATAGGTCTCAAAATGTGGAGACGCAAAAACTTTTTTGCTATAAAAAGCGTCTTTTAGTCTGGTTTCACACTTGCGTTTTTATCTGCATGCGTTTTTTAAAAAAACCGCATGTGTGAAAAAATCCATGTAAACGCGGTAAAACGCATTTGTTTTTATAGAAAAACACAAGAAAACAAGACAAAAACAAAAAACCCTAACCCTACCCCTAACCCTACCCCTAACCTGAAATACGTGGCACTGAAATACGTGGCACTGAAATATACGTTTATATACGTATATACGTATATAAGTGCCACGATATTTCAGTGGCCACGTATATGTGCCACGTATTTAAGTGCCACGTATTTAAGTGCCACGTATTTCAGTGCCACGTATTTACGTGCCACGTATTTTTCAGTGCCTGAAATACGAGGCACTGAAATATCGTGGCACTGAAATATCGTGGCACTGAAATATCGTGGCACTGAAATATCGTGGCACTGAAGTATTTACGTGCCACGTATTTTTCAGTGCCTGAAATACGTGGCACTGAAATACGTGGCACTGAAATACGTGGCACTGAAATATCGTGGCACTGAAATACGTGGCACTGAAATACGTGGCACTTAAATACGTGGCACTTAAATACGTGGCTCTTAAATACGTGGCACTTATATACGTGGCACTTATATACGTGGCACTTATGACTGTCAGAAAATGTTCAGTAAACGGTTAGGGGTGAGGTTAGGGGTAGGGTTTCAGGTAGAATTGGGGAGTTTCCACTGTTCAGGCACATCAGGGGCTCTCCAAACGCGACATGGCGTCCAATCTCAATTCCAGCCAATTCTGTGCTCCTTCCCTTCCGAGCTCTCCCGTGCGTCCAAAAAGGGGTTTACCCCAACATATGGGGTATCAGCGTACTAGGGACAAATTGAACAACAACTTCTGGGGTCCAAGTTCTCTTGTTATCCTTGGGAAAATAAAAATTTGGGGGGCTAAAAATCATTTTTGTGGGAAAAAAAATATGTTTTATTTTCACGGCTCTGCGTTGTAAACTGTAGTGAAACACTTGGGGGTTCAAAGTTCTCACAACACATCTAGATAAGTTCCTTGGGAGGTCTAGTTTCCAATATGGGGTCACTTGTGGGGGGTTTGTACTATTTGGGTACATCAGGGGCTCTGCAAATGCAACGTGACGCCTGCAGACCAATCCATTTAAGTCTGCATTCCAAATGGCGCTCCTTCCCTTCCGAGCTCTGTCATGCGCCCAAACAGTGGTTCCCCCCCACATAGGGGGTATCAGCGTACTCAGGACAAATTGGACAACAACTTTTAGGGTCCAATTTATCCTGATACCCTTGTGAAAATACAAAACTGGGGGCTAAAAAATCATTTTTGTGAAAAAAAAAAATAATTTTTATTTTCACGGCTCTGCGTTATAAACTGTAGTGAAACACTTGGGGTTTCAAAGTTCTCACAACACATCTAGATAAGTTCCTTGGGGGGTCTAGTTTCCAATATGGGGTCACTTGTGGGGGGGTTTGTACTGTTTGGGTACATCAGGGGCTCTGCAAATGCAACGTGACGCCTGCAGACCAATCCATTTAAGTCTGCATTCCAAATGGCGCTCCTTCCCTTCCGAGCTCTGTCATGCGCCCAAACAGTGGTCCCCCCCCACAAATGGGGTATCAGCGTACTCCAGACAAATTGGACAACAACTTTTGGGGTCCAATTTATCCTGATACCCTTGTGAAAATACAAAACTGGGGGCTAAAAAATCATTTTTGTGAAAAAAAAAAATAATTTTTATTTTCACGGCTCTGCGTTATAAACTGTAGTGAAACACTTGGGGGTTCAAAGCTCTCAAAACACATCTAGATAAGTTCCTTAGGGGGTCTACTTTCCAAAATGGTGTCACTTGTGGGGGGGTTTAATGTTTAGGCACATCAGGGGCTCTCCAAACGCAACATGGCATCCCATCTTAATTCCAGTCAATTTTGCATTGAAAAGTAAAATAGCGCTTCTTCCCTTCTGAGCTCTGCTATGCGCCCAAACAATGGTTTACACCCACATATGGGGTATCGTCGTACTCAGGACAAATTGCACAACAACTTTTGTGGTCTAATTTCTTCTCTTACCCTTGGGGAAATAAAAAAATGGGGGTGAAAAATCATTTTTGTGAAAAAATATGATTTTTTATTTTTACGGCTCTGCATTATAAACTTCTGTGAAGCACTTGTTGGGTCAAAGTGCTCAACACACATCTAGATAAGTTCCTTAAGGGGTCTACTTTCCAAAATGGTGTCACTCGTGGGGGGTTTCAATGTTTAGGCACATTAGGGGCTCTCCAAACGCAACATGGCGTCCCATCTCAATTCCAGTCAATTTTGCATTGAAAAGTCAAATGGCGCTCCTTCCCTTCTGAGCTCTGCCCTGCGCCCAAACAATGGTTTACACCCACATATGGGGTATCAGTGTACTCAGGACAAATTGCACAACAATTTTTGGGGTCCAATTTCTTCTCTTACCCTTGGGAAAATAAAAAATTGGGGGTGAAAAGATCATTTTTGTGAAAAAATATGATTTTTTATTTTTACGGCTCTGCATTATAAACTTCTGTAAAGCACTTGTTGGGTCAAAGTGCTCACCACACATCTAGATATGTTCCTTAGGGGGTCTACTTTCCAAAATGGTGTCACTTGTTAGGGGTTTCAATGTTTAGGCACATCAAGGGCTCTCTAAATGCAACATGGCGTCCCATCTCAATTCCAGTCAATTTTGCATTGAAAAGTCAAATGGCGCTCCTTCCCTTCCGAGCTCTGCCCTGCGCCCAAACAATGGTTTACACCCACATATGGGGTATCAGCGTACTCAGGACAAATTGCACAACAATTTTTGGGGTCCAATTTCTTCTCTCACCCTTGGGAAAATAAAAAATTGGGGGTGAAAAGATCATTTTTGTGAAAAAATATGATTTTTTATTTTTACGGCTCTGCATTATAAACTTCTGTAAAGCACTTGTTGGGTCAAAGTGCTCACCACACATCTAGATAAGTTCCGTAGGGGGTCTACTTTCCAAAATGGTGTCACTTGTTAGGGGTTTCAATGTTTAGGCACATCAGGGGCTCTCCAAATGCAACATGGCGTCCCATCTCAATTCCAGTCAATTTTGCATTGAAAAGTCAAATGGCGCTCCATTCCTTCCGAGCTCTGCCATGCGCCCAAACTGTGGTTTACCTCCACATATGGGGTATCAGCGTACTCAGGACAAATTGTACAACAACTTTTGGGGTCTATTTTCTCCTGTTACCCTTGGTAAAATAAAACAAATTGGAGCTGAAATAAATTTTGTGTGAAAAAAAGTTAAATGTTCATTTTTATTTAAACATTCCAAAAATTCCTGTGAAACACCTGAAGGGTTAATAAACTTCTTGAAAGTGGTTTTGAGTACCTTGAGGGGTGCAGTTTTTAGAATGGTGTCACACTTGGGTATTTTCTATCATATAGACCCGTCAAAATGACTTCAAATGAGATGTGGTCCCTAAAAAAAAATGGTGTTGTAAAAATGAGAAATTGCTGGTCAACTTTTAACCCTTATAACTCCGTCACAAAAAAAAATTTTGGTTCCAAAATTGTGCTGATGTAAAGTAGACATGTGGGAAATGTTATTTATTAAGTATTTTGTGTGACATATGTCTGTGATTTAAGGGCATAAAAATTCAAAGTTGGAAAATTGCGAAATTTTCAAAATTTTCGCCAAATATTCGTTTTTTTCACAAATAAACGCAAGTTATATCGAAGAAATTTTACCACTAACATGAAGTACAATATGTCACGAGAAAACAATGTCAGAATCGCCAAGATCCGTTGAAGCGTTCCAGAGTTATAACCTCATAATGGGACAGTGGTCAGAATTGTAAAAATTGGCCTGGTCATTAACGTGCAAACCACCCTCGGGGCTTAAGGGGTTAAACGATTGCTGACAGGGGAGAGTGAGTTCAGTAAGAATCTCATGGAAAATATTCATAGTATTAACAGCTCATTTGCTTTCGCCTCCATGGGTGCCAATATATCCCCTCCACCTGGACATGGCCCTTACTGTTTCCGTATACATGGACAAATATATCATCGTACTGGAACCCTACATCCCAGTGATGATCAAGTTCCAGCTTATGCCCAACTGTATATTTTGGATACCGCTACCGCGAATGAACAACGTTTAAACTGTGAACAAAATCAAAAATGTCATCCCACTTTGATGAGTATAATTGCTCTTCAGTTAGACAATGTGAATCCTTTTGTTGCTGCCTACAAAATGTTACGAGATGTGGAACATGAAGAACATCTTAAAGCTGAAGCTAATGGCACTCTCATGCCAAATATCATCATGGCCCTTAAACAAGATCGGAATCAAGACCCTCGCCGATATAATAATCCAACTGTCAATGAAGTTGCTGTCGTATTTGAAAATGACAATGGAGAGCCACCATTTAATCGTGATATTTTAATACATTTACAACCGGACCCCAAAAATCCTTTGGCGCCAAGAACACAACAGGTCAGCATTCTACACAGTAATTTAGATGCTTTACTCTATCCTTTATTTTTCCCTTACGGAGACCAGGGCTGGCATGATGGCCTCAAGCAACAAGGGCAAAGTCCACGCAGAGTTACACAACTGCAATATTACTGCTATGTGCTGTCTGTCCGTAATCAGTTTAATCCACTCCTGAATGGTGGCAAACTCACTCAGCAGTACTTAGTGGATGCTTATGTGAAAATCGAGGCAAATCGCCTAAATTATATCCGTCAACACCAAAAGGATTTGAAAGTAGAGGATTATTGTGTACTCCAGGAACATCTCCAGAAAAAATCCATTGAGAAGGGCATCCCCATTGGAAAAACGGTCATTTTACCATCTTCGTTTGAAGGCAGTCCCAGGAATATGCAGCAGCGGTACCAGGATGCCATGGCTATTGTGACTAAATATGGTCGTCCTGATCTATTCGTCACCATGACCTGTAATCCAAAATGGAATGAGATTACTGAGAATTTGGAACCTTGGCAGCGTGTGGAACATAGACCTGATTTGGTGGCACGTGTTTTCAAAATTAAACTGGAAGCACTCTTAAAAGACATTAACAACGGATTATTTGGGAAAGTTTGCGCTATGGTTCATGTAATTGAATTTCAAAAACGTGGCCTTCCACACGCTCACATTTTGATTATTCTGGACAGCAACTCCAAATTAAGGACTGAGGAGGACATAGACAATACAGTGTGGGCTGAAATTCCCAATCCTACCCACTACCCTCAGCTCCATAAAATTGTTCTCCAACATATGATTCATGGTCCGTGTGGAGAACACAACCCAAATTCTCCCTGTATGGATCTGGGGAAGTGTACAAAAGGTTTCCCTAAAGATTTGCAACCAAGAACCATCATAGCTAAGGACGCCTATCCTACTTATCGCAGACACTTTGGCCCATCTTTTCAACACCATTCTAACATGATTGACAATTCGTGGGTGGTTCCATATAATCCGTTCCTGCTATTAAAATACAAGTGCCATATAAATGTCGAAGTTTGTGGTTCCATTCAGGCTGTGAAATATTTATTTAAATACGTCTACAAAGGACATGATAAAGCCAATCTTGAAATCTGCCAGACTAACATCCAACATGATGAAACACACCAATTCATGGATTCAAGATATGTCAGTGCACCAGAGGCAGCTTGGCGAATATTCTCATATCCAATGCATAAACAATCTCATAGCATCATTCGCCTTGCTGTACATCTACCGCATTCTCAGCCACTCTATTTTCATGAGGATGACTCTATTGGAAACATCAAACAAAAGCTCCATCAAAATTCTACACTTATGGCCTACTTCAAGCTTAATCAGAACGACCATCATGCTCATATTTATTTATACCGTGAAATTCCCGAAAACTATGTTTGGAAAGAAGGTTCTTGGGAAGTTAGAAAGCGAGCAGGTGGTTCTGTGATTGGACGAATGTATACTGTCAGTGTGAAAGACCAAGAACGCTACTATTTAAGATTGTTATTGTTACATGTCAAAGGTGCAACCAGTTTTGACAGCATAAAAACTGTACACGGAGTCACACATGAAACCTTCAAAGATGCGGCATTAGCTCTTGGCTTACTATTTGATGATAGTCTGTGGAGAAATACATTACTTGATGCCAGTATTCTCAACATGCCAGCACAGCTACGTGACATGTTTGCCTACATTTGTATTTTTGGTCCTCCAGCTAAACCTCGGGACTTATGGGATGAATTTAAGGAACACTTTGTAGAAGACTACTGCTATGCATACCACTCCGACACTCTGGAGTGTGTCAATTGTGAAGGCTATGCTATGACAGATGTCCAACATGTTCTTAAAGCTCATGGCAAAACTTATACTGATTTTAATTTGCCACGTCCAGTCAAGAAACAACACCTCCTCCCACAGTATGATAAAGATTATGAGTTATCAGCAGCTGCTGAAATGAAAGCTACTCTAAATGAGGACCAACTTTTTGCTTTTGATGCTATCACTCAAGCTTTAGAAGACACTAATTCTACAGCAATGTGTTTTTTCCTTGATGGTCCTGGTGGCAGCGGAAAAACGTACCTATATCATCTACTCCTACATCAGCTAAGAGGACAAGGAGACATTGTGTCACCTGCTGCCACTACTGGAATTGCCGCCAACTTGCTACAAGGTGGACGAACCATTCATTCTCTTTATGGGATTCCAATTCCTGTGAATTAAACATCTGTTTCCAGGATTAAGAATGATACCGATGCAGCAAAAGATTTGCACAGCACTAAACTTTTTATTATTGATGAGTGCACAATGCTATCCAAATATGCATTGCATGTCATTGATAGAGTTTTACGTGATGTCATGACAACAAATGTAGCTCACAAAGAAAAAACACCGTTTGGAGGTAAAGTGATTGTTTTTGGAGGCGACTTTAGACAATGTCTTCCTGTCATCCCTCATGGGACAAGAACTGATGTTGTAGAGAGCTGTATAAAATATTCACAACACTGGCAACATTTTACTCGCCTGCCACTTATTAACAACATGCGCTCCATTGATCCTCACTACAGCAGTTGGTTGCTTCAACTGGGAAATGGTGAACTATCTAATGAACATAACCTTGGAGATGATGTAATTGAAATTCCTCCAGACATGGTATGCACTGGCTCTTTAATAATTGAAATTTTTGGAGATAATCTTTGTATTGATGTGAATGACACCGAAAGCATAAATACAGCTGCATCTCATGCAATTTTATGTCCAAAAAATGAGGACGTTGAGAAAGTCAATTCCCAAGTCATGGATTTATTGATAGGTGACTATACTGAATATATCAGTGATGATTCCATCGATCCTGATGAAGCTGATGACCTCGATCAATACCCACTTGAGTTTTTGAATTCACTAACACCAACTGGAATGCCTTCACATCGGCTGAAACTTAAAATTGGCACCATTGTCATGTTATTACGTAATCTGAACACGAACAAAGGTCTCTGCAATGGTACGCGGCTCATTGTCACTGCCTTACATGCCAATATCATACTGGCTAAAGTAATTAGTGGGTCAGCAGCAGGAAATGTGGTATTCATTCCACGAATTGATTTGTGTCCATCAGAGACTGGATTACCTTTTAAATTAAGACGGAGAAAATTTCCCATCAAGCCCGCATTTGCAATGACCATAAATAAATCTCAAGGCCAGACCCTCCATCGAGTTGGCATTTATCTACCAGAACCTGCTTTTGCCCATGGTCAATTGTATGTTGCTTTTTCCAGGGTGAAGCAATGTTGCAATGTGAGGGTTAAAGTGGTTAATACACCACTTCAAGGACAATTATTGGCTGATAGTACTAAAGTCTTCACACGTAATATTATCCACAAAAATATTTTAGTTTAAAGTTACTTTTCTTTTTTTTCATCATTCAGTTTTTCTAATAACATAGACAGCAATAGGCAAATTCTATGTATAGAGATAAGGAAAAAAAACAAAAACAAAAAAAAATTAGTGTAGCCATAGACATATAGATTTTAAGTACTTATGTAGGAAACTAGACTGTGGCCCGATTCTAATGCATCGGGTATTCTAGAATATGCATGTCCCCGTAGTATATGGACAATGATGATTCCAGAATTCACGGCAGACTGTGCCCGTCGCTGATTGGTCGAGGCAACCTTTATGACATCATCGTCGCCATGGCAACCATTATCGATACTGTGCCCGTTGCTGATTGGTCGAGGTGAATTCACGGCAGACTGTGCCCGTCGCTGATTGGTCGAAGCAACCTTTATGACATCATCGTCGCCATGCTGTGCCCGTCGCTGATTGGTCGAGGCCTGGCGGCCTCGACCAATCAGAGACGCGGGATTTCCAGGACAGACAGACAGAAAGACAGACAGACAGACAGACAGACAGAAAGACAGACAGACAGACAGACGGAAAACCCCTTAGACAATTATATATATAGATACGTATATAACATACGTACTCATTAGCATATAGGGTTAATAACTCTATATCATATCTACATAAATTTAGAAATATGATATATCAATACATATTTTTATAGGTAAGTAGAACACACATTAAGTACAAGATGTAAGATGTGTATCATCCAAATGCCTGTATTTGGTGATAGGAACCTGTATTTGAAGCTCCAGCAGTATAGCTGCTGAGAGATTTCATTTTGTTTTTAAAAAGGGTGAGGTTTTTGTGAACAGGTAAGAGACGGGTGGGATGGCTGTTCACACACATCTCTATCTCCAGGTGTGTTCTGTACATAGAAATAGATATATAGATAGGTACATATTTAGATAGATAGGGAAAGAATAGAGATTTTGCTTTCACATCAACATTTTTCTGCTATTTGGAGAATTTATGGTGGAAAAAAGGCTATTTCTGCACTTCCTGCCTAAGGGCTGACCCACGCCACTCTTGCTGTAAGTTGCATGCAATGTATACGGAATTTGTACTTCACTTGCGGCAGGTGCGGCACATGTGGTTTCTGCAGTTTTCGCCACAAAATCTCCACTTACCAGTAGTGTTGAGCGATACCGTCCGATACTTGAAAGTATCGGTATCGGAAAGTATCGGCCGATACCGGCAAAGTATACCGATACCCGATACCAATACAAGTCAATGGGACTCAAGTATCGGACGGTATCCCTGATGGTTCCCAGGGTCTGAAGGAGAAGAAACTCTCCTTCAGGCCCTGGGATCCATATAAATGTGTAAAAGAAAGAATTAAAATAAAAAATATCGCTATACTCACCTGTCCGACGCAGCCTGGACCTCAGCGAGGGAACCGGCAGCGTTGTTTGTTTAAAATTCGCGCTTTTACTTGGTTACGTGAAGTCCCGGCTTGTGATTGGTCAGGGCGGCCATGTTGCCGGGACGCGGACCAATCACAGCAAGCCGTGACGAAATTACGTCACGGCTTGCTGTGATTGGTCCGCGTCCCGGCAACATGGCCGCCATTAACCAATCACAAGCCGTGACGTCACGGGAGGCTGGACACGCGCGCTTTTTAAAAAGCGCGCGTGTCCAGCCTCCAGTGACGTCCCGGCTTATGATTGGTCACGGCGCCATGTTGCCGGGACGCGGACCAATCACAGCAAGCCGTGACGAAATTACGTCACGGCTTGCTGTGATTGGTCCGCGTCCCGGCAACATGGCCGCCATTAACCAATCACAAGCCGTGACGTCACGGGAGGCTGGACACGCGCGCTTTTTAAAATGGGCGCGTGTCCAGCCTCCCGTGACGTCCCGGCTTGTGATTGGTTGCGCCGCGGTCAACCAATCACAAGCCGGGAGGCTTGTATAATACATCAGCTGAGAGGTGATACATGGGAATGTGAGACACATCCTGCAAATTCGACCAAACTTATTATGCAATAATTGATGTTTTGACAACATTGGCAGTTTCCCCTTGTTTGGTTTAGTTCATCCTCACTCATTTTGTGCGCCGCGGTCAACCAATCACAAGCCGGGAGGCTGGACACGCGCGCATTTTAAAATTTTAAAATGGGCGCGTGTCCAGCCTCCCGTGACGTCCCGGCTTGTGATTGGTTGCGCCGCGGTCAACCAATCACAAGCCGGGAGGCTGGACACGCGCGCATTTTAAAATTTTAAAATGCGCGCGTGTCCAGCCTCCCGGCTTGTGATTGGTTGATCGCGGCGCAACCAATCACAAGCCGGGACGTCACGGGAGGCTGGACACGCGCCCATTTTAAAATGCGCGCGTGTCCAGCCTCCCGTGACGTCACGGCTTGTGATTGGTTGCGTCTCCCATGTGACTGCGACGCAACCAATCACAAAGCCGGGACGTAATTTTAAAATCCTTAAGGACCTGAAATTACGTCACGGCTTGCTGTGATTGGTTGCGTCGCCCATGTGACTGCGACGCAACCAATCACAACGCCGGAACGTAATTTTAAAATCCTGAAGGACCTGAAATTACGTCACGGCTTGCTGTGATTGGTTGCGTCCCGGTCACATGGGCGGCACGCAACCAATCACAAGCCGGGACTCACGTAAAGGAAAGAAAAGCGCGAATTTTAAACAAAGAACGCTGCCGCTTCCCTCGGTAAGGTGCAGGCTGCGTCGGAGAGGTGAGTATAGCAATGTTTTTTATTTTAATTCTCTCTTTTACACATTTTTACATTAATGTTGTTTCGATACCGATACCCGATATCACAAAAATATCGGATCTCGGTATCGGAATTCCGATACAGCAAGTATCGGCCGATACCCGATACTTGCAGTATCGGAATGCTCAACACTACTTACCAGTGTTTTTGTTGTGGCTGCATTTAATGCAATTGTCGAAGCCGTGTTTGCCGCATTTACTGCAAGTTAACTCCAAGCTTCATCTACATTGCATGGCACTTGCTGAAAGTGTGTTGTAGGTCAGTTCTTTGGTGCCAAGTGTGGAAGTTGTATTGTTTTTAACATTACTTCTGCAAATATCAGAAACATGCAGATGTGAAAGAGGTTTGAGTATTAAGAAATAGGAATCAGTTAGTTAGGACCCATCAGTTCAAAGGCTACCGTGACGTGGTTGATGGGCATGCTTATATTAGCCCATCGGTGTACTATGAACGTTGATTTCTTAAATTTTACACTTCTGTAAAAATAAACACAAAAAATTTGGATACACAAAAAGGCTTTTATTTCTGTTGTACTTATTAGAATTATTTAAAATGAAGGCTTAGCTAATCCCAAGAGATGATTAAAAACGTTTCATACCAACCCATCAGATGTAAAATTACTGTGAAAATACCTGATGGGCACACAAGTATGCGCCAGTATGGGTACTAAGAGCTTTTCCACATAATAATGAAATATTTTAAAATGTCATAGAACATACCAATATACATAGTTATTGATACATATTATTTATTATTTACATTATTGTTCTTAAGCAAAGAACCGTTGTTGTGGCATTTGCCACAACACGCAAAGTTGTTGTCTGATGTCTTTCATCACTCCCCTCATAAGCATGTTCATGGATCCTGTGTAACTGTACCTTAAATAACAAGAATTGTCAAGAGCTGGTGAGTGCAGCCATTTTTTGTTCTTTCTTACTATTATTTATTAATTGTATTATTCTTACATTTGAATAAATAAAGTATATATGGATTCTAGACTCCCGATTCTTTAGAATCGGGCTGCCATCTAGTCTAATATATAATTGCCTAGAATACTACTTCCTGCAATTTGTGCCAACTTCCGTGGCTTTGTCCGGAGCTATTGTCCGGAGCTAATGTCCGTAGCTAATGTCCGGAGATAAGTGACGTCACCAGTGTCCTACACCCAGGCAGAGCACAGTGGCCCCAGGCAGAGCACAGGGGCCCCAGGCAGAACATGGGGCCCCAGGCAGAGCACAGGGGCCCCAGGCAGAGCACAGGGGCCCCAGGCAGCATATGGGGCCCCAGGCAGAGCACAGTGGCCCCAGGCAGCATATGGGGCCCCAGGCAGAGCACAGTGGCCCCAGGCAGAGCACAGGGGCCCCAGGCAGCATATGGGGCCCCAGGCAGAGCACAGTGGTCCCAGGCAGAGCACAGGGGCCCCAGGCAGCTTATGGGTCCCCAGGCAGAGCACAGTGACCCCAGGCAGAACATGGGGCCCCAGGCAGAGCACAGGGGCCCCAGGCAGAGCACAGGGGCCCCAGGCAGCATATGGGGCCCCAGGCAGAGCACAGTGGTCCCAGGTAGAGCACAGGGGCCCCAGGCAGCCTATGGGGCCCCAGGCAGAGCACAGGGGCCCCAGGCAGCATATGGGGCCCCAGGCAGAGCACAGGGGCCCCAGGCAGCATATGGGGCCCCAGGCAGAGCACAGTGGCCCCAGGCAGAGCACAGGGGCCCCAGGTAGAACATGGGGCCCCAGGCAGAGCACAGGGGCCCCAGGCAGCATATGGGGCCCCAGGCAGAGCACAGGGGCCCCAGGCAGCATATGGGGCCCCAGGCAGAGCACAGCGATATTTTGGACCACTGTGCGGTGTTTCAGACCCCCTGTGTGATGTCTGGGACCCTGTTCTTAAGTATATTAAAGATTAAAGTAACGTATATTAAAGTATATTATAGATCAAATTTGACACGTTTATGAGCACCATTGAGTGATATACTCAAGAATGACATAATTTTTCAACATTTTATGGTTTCAAACTGTAAACACTCAGAGTTTTTTTTACTTCAACCAGAAAACCTTAACGGTTCATAAAAAACTTGACTGTTCAGGATATGATAAAAGTCATGGTATTCTGAATCTTTAACTTATAAAGATACCTTTACATGGGGTGATTATTGGTTCCAGAGAGGCTTTCGGCCGATAATCGTACACATGGCTGGTGACAGGACAATACAATATAAACGTTCAAAGGTAAACACTGATAATATTAAAATCTAATATATAATTGCCTAGAATACTACTTCCGGCAATTTGTGCCAACTTCCGTGGCTTTGTCCGGAGATAATGTACGGAGATAAGCGACGTCACCAGCGTCCTACACCCGCTCAGGGTGGACAAAGATATATGCCTTCGTGGTGCGCGGCACTTTTCTGATTGGTTGCCGCCTGCCGCGAGCGACCAATCAGAAATGTGCCGTACTGTCAAGAATTGTCAAGAGCTGGTGAGTGCAGCCATTTTTTGTTCTTTCTTACTATTATTTATTAATTGTATTATTCTTACATTTGAATAAATAAAGTATATATGGATTCTAGACTCCCGATTCTTTAGAATCGGGCTGCCATCTAGTATTAGATAATTGTCTAAGGGGTATTTCCGTCTTTCTGTCTGCAACTTTCGTCACGGAAATCCCGCGTTGCTGATTGGTCTCGCCAGCTGCCTGTCATGGCTGCCGTGACCAATCAGCGATGGGCACAGTCCGATTAGTCCCTCCCTACTCCCCTGCAGTCAGTGCCCGGCGCCCGCTCCATACTCCCCGCAGTCAGTGCCCGGCGCCCGCTCCATATTCCCCTCACCGCTCACACAGGGTTAATCCCAGGGGTAACGTACCGCGCTATGCCGCGGGTAACGTTACTGCTGCTATTAACCCTGTGTGTCCCCAACTTTTTACTATTGATGCTGCCTATGCAGCGTCAATAGTAAAAAAATCTAATGTTAAAAATAATAATAATAAAAAAACCTGCTATACTCACCCTCCGTAGTCCGACGATGCGCTCGCGCCTTCCGCCAGCTTCCGGTCCCAGAGATGCATTGCGAAATTACCCAGAAGACTTAGCAGTCTCGTGAGACCGCTAAGTCTTCTGGGTAATTTCGCAATGCATCCTGGGAACGGAAGATGGCGGCAGCCGCGCGCACATCGCCAGAGCGCCGTTGGATCCCAGGGGGTGAGTATGTAACTATTTTTTATTTTAATTCTTTTTTTTAACAGGGATATGGTGCCCACACTGCTAAATACTGCGTGGGCTGCGTTATATACTACATGGCTGCTATATACTATGTGGGCAGTACTATATACTACATAGCTGCTATATACTACGTGGGCAGTACTATATACTACATGGCTGCTATATACTACGTGGACAGTACTATATACAGTACTACATGGCTGCTATATACTACGTGGGCAGTACTATATACTATATGGCTGCTATAATAATAATAATAATAATAATAATTTTATTTATATAGCGCCAACATATTCCGCAGCGCTTTACAACTTATAGAGGGGACTTATACAGACAACAGACATTACAGCATAACAGAAATCACAGTTCAAAACAGATACCAGGAGGAATGAGGGCCCTGCTGCTCGCAAGCTTACAATCTATGAGGAAAAGGGGAGACACAAGAGGTGGATGGTAACATTTGCTTTAGTTATTTGGACCAGCCATAGTGTAAGGCTCGGGTGTTCATGTAAAGCTGCATGAACCAGTTAACTGCCTAAGTATGTAACAGTACAGACACAGAGGCTATTAACTGCATAAAGTGTATGAGAACATGATGGAGGAACGTGATTATGTTGTTGTTTTTTATTAATAGGCCACACAGGGATAATTAGGTTAATGCGTTGAGGCGGTAGGCCAATCTGAACAAATGAGTTTTTAGTGCACGCTTAAAACTGTGGGGATTGGGGATTAATTGTATTAACCTAGGTAGTGCATTCCAAAGAATCGGCGCCGCACGTGTAAAGTCTTGGAGACGGGAGTGGGAGGTTCTGATTATTGAGGATGCTAACCTGAGGTCATTAGCAGAGCGGAGGGCACGGGTAGGTTGGTAGACTGAGACCAGAGAGGAGATGTAGGGTGGTGCTGAGCCATGGAGTGCTTTGTGGATGAGGGTAGTAGTTTTGTACTGGATTCTGGATTGGATGGGTAGCCAGTGTAATGACTGGCACAAGGTAGAGGCATCGGTGTAACGGTTGGCGAGGAATGTGATCCTGGCAGCAGCATTCAGGACAGATTGGCGCGGGGAGAGTCTGGTAAAAGGTAGGCCAATTAGTAGAGAGTTACAATAGTCCAGACGAGAATGAATAAGTGAGACAGTAAGAGTTTTTGCAGAGTCGAAAGTAAGAAAAGGGCGAATTCTGGAAATGTTTTTGAGATGCAGATAAGAAGAGCGAGCCAGTGATCGGATGTGGGGGGTGAATGAAAGCTCGGAATCAAGGATGACTCCAAGGCAGCGGGCATGTTGCTTTGGAGTAATGGTGGAACCGCACACAGAGATGGCAATGTCGGGCAAAGGTAGGTTTGTAGAGGGAGAGAACACGAGGAGTTCAGTTTTTGACAGGTTCAGTTTCAGATAGAGGGAGGACATGATGTTAGAGACAGCGGTAAGACAATCACTGGTGTTTTCTAAAAAGGTCGGCGTGATAACAGGAGAAGAGGTATATAATTGGGTGTCGTCAGCATAGAGATGGTACTGGAAACCAAATCTACTGATTGTTTGTCCAATAGGGGCAGTATACAAAGAGAAGAGGAGGGGGCCTAGGACTGATCCTTGAGGAACCCCAACAGTAAGGGGAAGGTGAGAGGAGGAGGAACCAGCAAAACAAACAGTGAAGGATCGGCCAGAGAGATAGGAGGAGAACCAAGAGAGAACGGTGTCCTTGAGGCCGATGGAGCGGAGCATAGTGAGGAGGAGCTGATGATCCACAGTGTCGAATGCTGCGGAGAGATCCAAGAGAATTAGCATGGAATAGTGACCATTAGATTTAGCTGTTAGTAGGTCATTAGAGACTTTAGTGAGGGCAGTTTCAGTAGAGTGTAAAGAGCGGAAACCAGATTGAAGAGGGTCGAGAAGAGAATTATCTGAGAGATAGCGGGTAAGACGGGAGTGGACCAGGCGTTCCAGGAGTTTAGAGATGAAGGGAAGATTAGAGACAGGTCTATAATTAGCGGCACATAATTAGCGGCTATATACTACGTGGACAGTACTATATACAGTACTACATGGCTGCTATATACTACGTGGACAGTACTATATACAGTACTACATGGCTGCTATATACTACATGGACAGTACTATATACAGTACTACATGGCTGCTATATACTACATGGGCAGTACTATATACTACATGGCTGCTATATACTACGTGGGCAGTACTATATACTACATGGCTGCTACATACTAGTGGGCAGTGTTAGATACTGTGTGGGCTGCGTTATATACTACATGGCTGCTATATACTATGTGGCCAGTGTTACACACTATGTGGCCTGTGTTTTGTACTGTGTGGGGTTTGCTATATATTGCGTGGCCTGTGTTATATACTACATTGCCTGTGTTATATACTACGTGGCTGCTATATACTGCGTGGCCTGTGTTATATAGTACGTGGGCTGTGTTACATACTGATTGGGCTGTGTTATATATTGCGTGGCCTGTATTAACGCATCGGGTATTCTACAATATGTATGTATGTATATAGCAGCCACATACTATATAGCACAGGCCACGTACTATTTGTCTGCTATATACTACATGGCTCCTATATACTACGTGGCCTGTGCTATGTACTATGTGGCTGCTATATACATACATATTCTAGAATACCCGATGTGTTAGAATCTGGCCACCATCTAGTATTACATATTTAAATGTTTTAGCACAACAGAGTGCAACTTTATTTGTTTGCTATAAAGTTTTCCAAATCATTGCATTTTGTTTTTTTCTCACATTACACACAGTGTCTTACCTTTTTTGGGTTAATTGTAACTTCCAATGTCAAATAACCTTATTTTGTCTATGTAGGAGTCTAAAGATTTCCCCTATATTTTATGTAGAACAAGGGAGGCCTTAGTGCACCCAATTTTATGAAATACAGTAATACCTCATGTATTCGCGTTTCAGGAATCACAAATTCACGCAATTTTTTCAGAGATCTGCGAAACCCTGTAGCAGGGCAGAGATAGACTGCCATAAAACTCGTGCGAGGATTGCATAGTAAACCTCATACTGGATGTCTGCTTTCCTGACCTGAACTTAACAGCTGCATAGAAATACGTCAAAGCTGTCATGCTTAGGTCAGGAGAGGTACCGGACGTGCGGTTCAGCGAGCTGGCTTATAGCCGCCATTATGAGAGAGTAAAGAGCAGACCCGAGTAGTGAGATGCAAGAGGAGAAACTGAAGGACTAAATCCAGGCGATCAGAGGCCAGAGACAAGGGACCATATCTTTGAGAGCCGAGCCGAGTTCAGAGATGAGAGACCAGATCCGAACTGAGTGAGCCGAGTCAGGGCTGAGAAAGAGACCAGGTCGCAGAGTAACGACATTTGTGTAATGTTCTTTACTTTCAGCGTAGATGTACAGTACAGAGTGGGGACTGAGAATGTGTTTCAGGAAACGAAGGCAGCCAGTGTGAAGATTGTACAATATACCAAATTACTCTCCTGTCTGTGACCTTACGGCCTGGCTGGTAGTATCGTTGACCCCTGTTAGGGCCTATTTGAGGATGTGGGCCGTCTAAAGGAAAAACAACGGTGATGAGCTAAGTAGTGAGAGTGACTCCTATTAGGTTGGGGATTTAGGACTAGACAAGACTTACGATGTCTCTTAACTGTAAACATAAAGAACAGTGTCCAAATATATGTATGTCGATCTATAGATATCCTGTTTAATTGTACTACCGTGTTCGGATTGTGCCATATTTGACTGTACTGTCATTGTTCACTGTTACCATTGATACCGTGCCTACATATGTATAGATATTCGTGTTAGCTAAATAAATAGTTGTTTATTAAGTACCACTGTCTCCTACTTGTCTACACTGTTACATCCGTATACCTGTGAACACAGCTACATGATGTGTGTCTTTTTAGACCTACCCAACATTCAACCACGAACAGCCCATTATACATCTGTATACAAGCCCAGTTCAGAGCTCAGTTCAACTCATCAGACCATTAAAAAGAGCATTTTCTCTCAATCTGAAACTCTAAAATATCCTCTAATGGACTAGCCACACTGTATGTACATTTCCTAAACCTGTAATACAGTTTGTCATAAGCCCACAGTGGTTGAAAAAACATGGCTTCCATTAGGTGCACATCCTACTGTCGCTATTAGGAGTATACTGTTTTGAGACTCCAAGCAAAGCATACATAATGTCACCACTTTAAAATAATTTAGATGCCTCCAAATCACAGATTGGTTTACTACTCTTTGATTAAGGAGAACCTGTCTCTTGCTGAAAAATTAAAGATATTCACATTTGTTGCTTTTGGAGCACAGTATGTAAAATCTCTGCTTGCAGACCCACTATGCATTTCTACAGAGTCTATTCTGGGCACATTCTGTAATGCTGTGTATATGCCCCTAGCTAGACCTGCAAGACAAGAAAAAGACATTTTCTTATACTCACCTGCGGGGTGGTCCGGTCTGAGGGGTGTCACTGGTCCTGGTCCGGAGCGTTCCTTAATCTTGAGATGCTGTCCTCCTTCTTGCTTCGTGTGGATGATGAGTCCCTTATGTTATCCCCAAAGTCTCCCTAGCATTGCGCTCCTAGCGTACTTCTCTGTAATGAGTAGGGCAAAGGAAAGTACTGCAGTGCACAGCTGTTGGGAAAGATCAAAGACCCCATGCGCATGTGCACTGCAGTACTTTACTCTGCCCCAGTCAGGGTAGAGAAGTAGGCCTTCACAAGAGCGTAATTCCGGGGAGACTGTGTGGATGATGTAGGGACGTGCAATCAACACAAAGCAAGAAGGAGGATGGCATCGCAAAAATAAGGAAAGCGCTGGACCAGGACCAGTGACACCCCTCGGACCTGACCACCCCGCAGGTGAGTATAATAAAAGGTATTTTTCTTCTATTACAAGTTGGGTTGGGGGTAGATATACAGCCTTGCAGAATACTTTATATCAGGCCTGTACAGGGTCAGACTGGGGTGTCTGGGGCCCACAGGAGGAATTGACCCTAGGGGCTCACCCTATAGCTATATGCAAATATCTACAACTCCTGGCAAAAATTATGGAATCACCGGCCTTGGAGGATGTTCATTCAGTTGTTTAATTTTGTAGAAAAAAAGCAGATCACAGACATGGCACAAAACTAAAGTCATTTCAAATGGCAACTCTCTGTCTTTAAAAAACAGTGAAAGAAATCAAGAACACAAAATGTGGTAGTCAGTAATGGTTACTTTTTTTAGCCAAGCATAGGGGAAAAATTATGCAATCACTCAATTTTGAGGAAAACATTTTGGAATCACCCTGTAAATTTGCATACCAAAAAATAACACCTGCATCAAATTAGATCTCCTCGTTAGTCTGCATCTAAAAAGAAGTGATCACACCTTGGAGAGCTGTTGCACAAAGTGGACTGACAGGAATCATGGCTCCAACACGAGAGATGTCAATTGAAACAAAGGAGAGGATTATCAAACTCTTAAAGAGGGTAAATCATCATGCAATGTTGCAAAAGATGTTGGTTGTTCACAGTCAGCTGTGTCTAAAATCTGAACCGCATGAGAAGGTTGTTAAAGGCAAACATACTGGTAGATCAAGGAAGACATGAAAGCGTCAAGACCGGAAACATATAGCAATATGTCTCCAAAACAGGAAATGCACAACAAAACAAATGAGGAACGAATGGGTGAAAACTGGAGTCAACGTCTGTGACCGAACTGTAAGAAACCGCCTAAAGGAAATGGGATTTACATACAGAAAAGTTAAACGAAAGCCATCATTAACACCTAAACAGAAAAAAACAAGGTTACAATGGGCTAAGGAAAAGCAATCGTGGACCGTGGATGACTGGATGAAAGGCATATTCAGTGATGAATCACAAATCTGCATTGGGCAAGGTGATGATGCTGAAACTTTTGTGTGATGCCGTTCCAATGAGATTTATAAAGACAACTGCCTGAAGAGAACATGCAAGTTTCCACAGTCATTGATGATATGGGGCTGCATGCCAGGTAAAGGCACTGGGGAGATGGCTGTCATTACATCTTCAATAAATGCACAAGTTTATGTTGATATTTTGGACACTTTTCTTATCCCATCAATTGAAAGGATGTTTGGGGATGATGAAATCATTTTTTCAAGATGATAATGCATCCTGCCATAGAGTGAATATTGTGAAAACATTCCTTGAAAAAAGACACATAAGGTCAATGTCATGGCCTACAAATAGTCCGGATCTCAATCCAATTGAAAATCTTTGGTGGAAGTTGAAGAAAATGGTCCATGACAAGGCTCCAACCTGCAAAGCTGATCTGGCAACAGCAATCAGACAAAGCTGGAGCCAGATTGATGAAGAGTACTGTTTGACACTCATTAAGTCCATGCCTCAGAGACTGCAAGCTGATATAAAAGCCAGAGGTGGTGCAACAAAATACTAGTGATGTTTTGGAGTGTTTTTTTGTTTGCTTGTTTTTCATGATTCCGTAATTTTTTCCTCAGAATTGAGTGATTCCATAATTTTTCCCCTATGCTTGATTAAAAAAGTAACCATTACTGACTACCACATTTTTTGTTCTTGATTTGTTTTAGTGTTTTTTAAAGCCAGAAAGTTGCTATTTGTAATGACTTTAGTTTTGTGCCATGTCTGTGATCTGTTTTTTTTCTACAAAATTAAACAACTGAATGAACATCCTCCAAGGCTGGTGATTCCAAAATTTTTGCCAGGGGTTGTATAAACGGTTATCACTGTTATAGTGGAGCATTGACTGTAAAACACAGGCATCTCCTGCACATCTACTGTGCACACACTATAACAGGGATGTACAATTACAGTAGTTTGCATTAAAGGGGACATTTGGTTAAAACAAGTTATCACCCACCGATCCATGGGCTCCACAGGATATATAATTGTTTAGGGCCGGGCATTAGAAACTGCACCGATCAGAAGAATGGGGATGTTTCATTCCTGACAGGGCACTTATCCCCATTTTAAAATGGAACGGCAGGTGGGATGTCTGACCGCAGCTCCATTCATTCTGTTTGGGCTTCAAGAAAAAAACAAGTGCAGCGCTCGCAGCCACTGAGGTAATGAATGGATCTGTGGTCAAGTCGCACATGACATTTCTGTCTGATGGGGATAAAAGCTCCACATTCTGCCGATTGGTGCAGGTCCCAACAGTCAGACCCCCACCAATCAATACGTTATCACTTATCTGGTGGAGAGGTGATTACTTTTTTTCACAGGAGAACCCCTGTAAGTGCATCTCTGCCACTGTGTTCCAAGTATTTCCTCTTCAATGGAAATAAAGAATCTTCTCCTAATTAATATCAGTTTGAACAAATGACCGCCATACACAACACAATCCACTATACCAAGACCAATACTAGCACATACAGGGAAGAAATACCATCATAGCATGAGCAGACCACATAGTGACCGAATAATACCACATACAAGGGATAAATACCACCACACCATGACCAGACCACATAGTGACTGAATAATATTACATACAGGGAAAGAATACCACCACACCATGACCAGACCACATAGTGACTGAATAATACCACATATACAGAACAAATGCCGCCACTCCATGACCAGACCACATATTACCAATACATAGTAACCAAATTATACCACATACAAGAAGAAATACCACCACACCATGACCAGGCCACAAATTACCACCACATAGTGACTGAATAATACCACTGTGAAGCAGCGACTGGTGCTATTTGCGAGGGTCGCTATGTGTCCCCCAGGATGCACTCAGAAGCTTATTAGATCCGCTGGAGTGCCTTGTGGTCAAAAGCAGGATGCTTGTGAGTCACAAGGCAGAATAAAAGTAAGCATGAACCTGGTTAAGTTATTTGGCCAAGAAACTGGTCAGGAAAACCCGGTATGGGCTTTTATTTTTTAAACGGACTGCAGGAAGGTAGTGGGGCCAGTCCGTTTCCTCCAGCCTGGATCTTACAAGTGGCCCAAGGCCACAGATTCCAGGTTAGAGAAATACCCTGCAAGAAGGGTTTGGGCATATAAGTGTGGAGCTTGCAGCAAGCAGAGCAGATGCTCTGCAAAAGCTCAACCTGTGTGAGAGAACACAGAGCAGAGAGAGCGAAATCCTGGCATTATATTCAGCTGGTGCAGTCATCCTCCGCAACCGGATGCATTTACAGACTGTGTTGTTTCCTGGTTGTTATCTGGAGGATACTGTTGTGTTTCATTTGTAAGTTTGGACATTAAAACTACGTTTTACTTTTGAACTTTATTGTGTCACTGCCTCATCACTACATAGCGTGGACACCGCTGCATTATAACACATACAAGGAGAAATACTGCCACACCATGACCAGACCACATAGTGACTGAATAATACCACATACAAGGAACAAATACCACCTCACATGACTAGACCACATAGTGACTTCCCCTGAAGAAGCGGTCTGGGTGACCGCGACACGCGTTGGGTTCATCTGCCTCCCGGGCTTGGCACACTTCTGGCTGCGGCGTCGCCCTCCCTATTTTCAGGTAGTCTAGGGTGACTGGGACTCACACTGCTGCATGTGGGGAACCTCTCCTCTTTGGAGTCTTTTAGGATCCACCTTTATCAGGAGGTGACATGGGCTGTGCTCCTTTTCTTATACTCCAACGGGTTATGGTACGTTAATTTTCTTGGATGTATTTCTGTGCATTAGACAGAACCATGGGGGATCATTCACCTATTTTTATCTAAGTTTGGAGGTCCTTTACCTGTGGCTGTACCCATGTCAAGTGTTATGTTCTGTTCCCTTGCAGTGTGTCCTAACAGCCATATATATATGTTTTTGTGGAACATTTATCACATTTTCTGTGCCATGGATGCAGCACATAGTGTTGTCCAGGTCCGTAGGGGGGGCAGTTGTTGTTTGTATTGGTTTTAACTGTTTTTAATTGTGCTTCCAATAAAGTTATTCCTTTTGATAAATTACCTTTTGGTGGTGTGCGAATGTTTTTCAGCGGTCTCTTGTTCTGGTTGTTCTGAGAGAACACAGAGCCGAGAGAGCGAAATCTTGGCATTATAATCTACTACGTTTTACTTTTGAACTTTATTGTGTCACTGCCTCATCACTACATAGCGTGGACACCGCTGCATTATAACACATACAAGGAGAAATACTGCCACACCATGACCAGACCACATAGTGACTGAATAATACCACATACAAGGAACAAATACCACCTCACATGACTAGACCACATAGTGACTGAATAATTCCATATACAAGGGACAAATACCACCACACCATGACCAGACCGCATATTACCACCACATAGTGACCAAATAATACCACATACAAAGACCAACTTCCACCACACCATGACCAGACCACATAGTGACCAAATAATTCCATATACAAGGGACAAATACCACCACATCAAGACCAGACCAGATATTACCACCACATAGTGACTGAACAATACCACATACAAAAATAACAAAAAAAAAACACCACACTGTGACCAGACCACATAGTGATCAAATAATACCGCATACAAGGAACAAATACCAACAGACCATGACCACACCACAGTACAGAATAAAACCACATACAAGGAACAAATACCACAACACCATATATCCATCCTGGCTCCCTCATACATCCATCCTGGCTCCCATGGGTCCCTTGTCCTAGCCCCTCCATATACCCTTTGTGGCCCCCATATGACCCTTGTCCTAACACCCCTCATATACCCATCCTGGCCCCCATAGGTCCCTTGTCCTGGTCTCCCATATAGCCATCCTGGTTCCCTCATATATCTATCCTGGCCCCATAGGTCCCTTGTCCTGGCCCCCCATATATCAATTGTGGCCCCCACATGCCCCTTGTCCTGGTCCCCCATATATCCATCCTGGCCCCCATATGCCCCTTTTCCTGGTCCCTCCATATATCCATCCTGGCCCCCATATGTCCCTTGTCCTGGTCCCTTAATATATCCATCCTGGCCCCATATATCCATCTTGCCCCTCCCATATATGCATCCTGGTCCCTTGTCCTGGCCCCCGCACCATGCCGCTGTAACAAGGCGGCATGGGGTGGCAGTCTTGGGTGAGTTTACTAAGTCAGTGAACACCCTGGCACCTTGCACATGAAAAGGCAGGTGACGTCCCAGTCCTGCGGTACAGTCAGTTACCTTCAGCACACGTTCACTTCTGTTGCAGTGGATGAGGTCTCAGAACACACCACAAGCCAAAGTTACAGTATATTCCAACAGCAAAACTTTACTGAACATGGTGCAAGCAAGACAACATCACCTGCTCTATCCCTGTGACTTCAGAAGGCTGCACAACACCAGCTCCCATCCTGGTCCCGAACCCCGTATTTCTCCTGGGGTCGATCCCACGGAGCCAATGTCTGTCCACACTGCCCATCAAGCTAGGGCAGCTTCTATCCCCCTGACCGGGGAATCCTCTGCCCTTGCTATGGTGCATGTCCTGCCCTGGGCAACCTGCCCCAGCTCTGCTCTAAGAGCAGGAAGTCCCTTCCCTAAGTCCAGAAGCTTTGCACCAACCCTCTTTTAACTCCTCTCAACAGTTTAACTCATCCTGTCAATAAACTAAATATATACAAGTACATGCACATTCAGGATACAACATATGACAATCACATTACTAAATTACATAACCATATAAAACATTCGTGAACCATCAGGGTGTCGCATGTGACACATGTGAGAGAGGAGGCACATGAGGGTCCCCGCCACCTCTTTACACCGCATTCACCGAAGGGAAGTGCTCCCGACACCGCGCCCTCCTCTACAGATTAGGCGCGCTCATGTTAAAATGGCCACTGACCTAGCAAAGACCAAGGGCTGATGTGAGTGCACCCGTGGCAGGCACCGCATGGCAATGACATCATACTTCGGCGACATCACTGTCATACACCACCTGCAAAGGGAGACCACACTTAAGTCAGCTGTCTGCCTTTGCCAGGTCAGCAGCCTATTGCGTAGGGCGATATATTTCAACTGAATGTGTGTCCGACACAAGTGGGCCTCCTCTGCGTCCTGCTCGGGGCCCCCCAAAGCCCCATGGTCCACTAGAGAATTCTCCGGTGGGCCAGTCCAACCATGAGCCTGAAAGGTGGTGACCGTATCTCATATCAGCCAAACCTGGTGACAGGTTCCCTTTAAGGCTATGTGCCTACGTTCAGGATTGTTCGCAGAATTTTCCTAAGGCTATGTGCCCATGTTCCGGATTTTTAGCTTTTTTTAGTGTTTTTGCGGCGGTTTTACGCTGCAAAAACACTTGAAAAACGCTTACATTAAGCATCCCATGCATTCCGCAATTTTTGTGCCCATGCTGCGTTTTTTTCCGCAAAAAAACACATAGTGGAAAAAAAAGGCAGCATGTTCATTAATTTTGTGGAAAATCTGCGGATTTGCAGCTATATTATTGTATTGGGACGCTCCGGAAAAAAAACGCAAAAAAATTAGAGAAAAACACGAGCTGATTTCCTGCGAAAGGAGTCCGGTTTTGATCAGGAAAATTCTGCGAACAATCCTGAACGTGGGCACATAGCCTATGTAAAGAAGTGTACCATTCACTGACAGCAAATATACTGAAAATGGTGGAATAAAAGGAAAATATAAGTGCTGAAATGTTATGAAAAATTTAAGAGCTGAATCAATCTTGCCTTTCCAGCACATCCAAAATGTCTGAGACTGAGATCTGGAGAATTTGGAAGCAAAGTGTAAACTTTGTAACTAAACTTTCTGTCAAGTTTCAGCTATAATAAAGTTAAGTCTGAAACACGCTTGCATTGGACAGTGGCTTCTGTGGTGAAAATATGGTGCCGCCTGGCGACAAGACTAGAGGCACTAGGTGTGTGTTCACATAGATGGAACAGGTTGATCACTATGGACTTCCTTGTGTGTCAAATTATTTCCTTGATTTATAATACAGTTACACTTCAGTTTCACACTGAAGATGCATATTATTTTCTGATCCATATGGATTATGATGTTTGACTCTTGAACTGTGTCAGTTAGGGCTCATACTCACATGCGAGAAACTCGGATGAGTCTCGCACGTCAATACCCGGCACTGCACCCGGCACTCAGGAGCGGAGCATGTGGCTGCATGTATTGCTATGCGGCTCCACTCCTGAGTGCCGGGTGCAGTGCCGGGTATTGACATGCGAGACTCATCCGAATTTCTCGCATGTGAGTATGAGCCCTTAGTCTCATGATGCATATAAAACAAAACTTGAAAAGGATCTTGTAGCTAAAAATCATACACCCCTAAAGATATCAGGTATATTAGTGAGTTGGATAAATTACTAATTTAAAGGGAATATTTCTTCAGAAAATAACCTATTTAAGTCAGGATTTTGTGTTAAATGAGTTCTGTAAAAATTTTGGACAAAGTTTTTTTTTATCCGTATTTTACAATCTTTATTAAAAATAAAAATTAGAACTCTATTGAAACTGGCAACTGGGGCTTTTTTAGACTCTTACTTCTTGTTGTTTCAGTAAAGTCACATGTACATTGGCCGCAAGGAACAGACACTATCCTTTGTATTGTAGCATCTAATGAGCATGTGCAAAGGTGATTTTGAACACAGGGAAAGCAGGGTCCTGGGTGACATTGCTTATTGTGATTGGTGGATCCTGTGTTATCAGATGTTTATATAGGCATTATAAGTAATTGTAATCCTGTCTGGGAATGAAAAGAAAACTGCTATTAACTAAGAATAGGGAGTATGAGTAGTGTTGAGCATTCCGATACCACAAGTATCGGGTATCAGCCGATATTTGCGGTATCGGAATTCCAATACCGAGTTCCGATATTTTTGTGATATCGGAAATCGGAATCGGAAGTTCCCAGTGTATGGTTCCAAGGGTCTGGAGGAGAGGAGACTCTCCTTCAGGCCCTGGGATCCATATTCATGTAAAAAATAAAGAATTGAAATAAAAAATATGGATATACTCACCCCTCCGGCGGCCCCTGGACCTTACCGTTGTAACCGGCAGCCTCCGTTCCTAAGAATGAGGAGTTTAGGACCTGCGATGACGTCGCGGCTTGTGATTGGTCGCGTGAGCGGTCACATGAGCGGTCACGCGACCAATCACAAGCCGCGACGTCATCGAAGGTCCTAAACTCCTCATTCTTAGGAACGGAGGCTGCCGGTTACATCGGTAAGGTCCAGGGGCCGCCGGAGGGGTGAGTATATCCATATTTTTTATTTTAATTCTTTATTTTTTACATGAATATGGATCCCAGGGCCTGAAGGAGAGTTTCCTCTCCTTCAGACCCTGGGAACCATCCAGGATACCTTCCAATATTTGTGTCCCATTGACTTGTATTGGTATAGGGTATCGGTATCGGCGATATCCGATATTTTTCGGGTATTGGCCGATACTATCCGATACCGATACTTTCAAGTATCGGAAGGTATCGCTCAACACTAAGTATGAGTCTAAAATAGCCCCAGTGGCCAGTGTGAAAATTACAAGATTACTATTTCTTTTCTTTTTTTAAATCGTGAAATGAAAAAAAAAAACATTGCTAAACATTTTAAAAAATAATCATAACTAAGGATGGGCGGACCCGTGGATGTTCAGACCCATTGGGTTCAGCCAAACTTTATAAAAAAAAGTTCTGTTTAGGTACCAGAACGGTACCCAAACTTGATCCCAAACCCCATTCAAGTGAATAGGGGCCCGAACATGCAGTGGTTCCCACGCTGTCATCTGTGTGACAGCCTGAGAAACACCGGCTCCGACAACGATCCCCGACTCTGCTACATCTGGATGCAATTCTGAGTGGTGACATCAGTAATGTGACCGCTCAGCATGGCAGCCAGAACACGACAGTAGTGTGTGAATTCAGTTGCTTCGATGTGCGCTGACGTCAGTAAACTTATCGCAGTTCATAGCCGATGAACTGTGGTGACCTTACTGACATCATCACTCTTAGCATGAGAAATTACCAGTTACCAGTTCCAGCTACCGTCATTGTGTGCCAGCTGCCATGCTGAGTGGTCACATTACTGATGTCATTGCTCAGCACTGCATCGAGAAGAGTCGGGGATGGTCGTGGGTTGTGGGATGGATTTATGGCAGATCCCTTTGGATGTTTTTATATTTTAAAAGTAATAAATACCGTATTTATCTGACCAAAAGACGCACTTTTTTTCCTCCAAATTTGGGAGGAAAGTGTGGGTGCGTCTTATGGTAGGGATGTAGCATGTGGGGAGGGGGGCAGCAGCGAGTGGGATTGCACTGTTATCCCACTTCAGGAGGCAGAAAAATGTCCCTGCTGCCCGGAATCAGCGCTCGGGAAACCACATGGTCCCGATGATTAAGTGCAGTGAATATTCATTACATGCATCCCCGCCCACCTATCAGCTGAGCTGTGAGCCAGGAGCAGCAAATGAATACTGCACTTAAGCAGGGACACACATGGTTTCCCCAGCGCTGGATTCCTGCAGCAGCTGGGGAGATCTGTGTGTCCTGGGGAGGAGGAGGCAGCAGGAGCAGGGGCCAGGGGAGAGGAGATCGCTGCATACCTGCCTGGGCTGGACGCTGAGTGCTGTGCACAAGGAGGACCTGTGTGATGTCAGAAGTGGGCGGGCTGGAGCATCACATGGCAGCACAGAGCCCTCCCTCTTCTTGACATCATCACAGGTCCTTCAGACTCCCCACTAGAATCTGCAGGCTTCCTCTTATAACCTGTGCTGTGGAAAGGCAACAAGAGGGAGGGCTCTGTGTGTGCAGCCATGGGATGCTTTTACCTCACCACAGTGGCTGGCTGGCTGCCACAATTAAGAGGTTAGTCTTTACAAAACACAATAAAGCACTCTGCCACTCCTTTGGTGAGCTATAACTCCCAGCATGTCATAGGATTTGCAGGACATGCTGGGAGTTATAGTTCTCCCATGGGATTTTAAAGCGGCACTCCAGTGTTATTTTGCAGTGCTGGAGTGGTGCTTTCAATATAAGCCCTGTGCCCCCATTCTTATACTCACCCTCCAGCATCTTCATATAGTACTTCACGGACACCACACTGGTCCCACAGCTTCCAACATAATAACATACTATTATATATAATAACACCACATATAATAGTATGTTATTTATGTTATTAAATATTTTACCACATTTTTTTTGCTTCAAATATTTTTTTCCCTATTTTCAACCTCTAAAACCTGGGTGCGCCTTATAGTCCGGTGCGTCTTATAGTCCAAAAAAATACGGTAGGTAAAAGAGGGTTGGGGAATGTTTTGTACAATTAAAGGACTTTTCTCTGTGTGTGTGTTTATTACTTTTGGGTTAGTAATGGGCTTGATGTCAGCGGACATTACACAGCTGACATCAACCCCAAAACCATTACCCCGTTGCCAATGCACCAGGGCAAGCAGGAAGATCCATGCAAAGCACCAGGATTGGCACATCCAATGGATGCGCCTTTTCTGTGGCAGCTGTGGGCTGCTATTTTTAGGTTGAGGAGGGTCAATATCCATGGCCCTTCGCAGCCTCAGAATACCAGCCCCCAGCTGTCTGCATTACCTTGACTAGTTATCAAAAATAGGGGGCACCCCACACCTTTTTTTAAAATTATTTGTTTAAATTCTTTTTTTTTTTTAAAAAAGGTATGGGGGCCCCTCTATTTTTGATACTCAGCCAAGATAAACTAGACAGCTGAGAGATGCAACTCGCAGCTATCTATTTTACATGCACTTGTTAGCAAAAATAGAGGGGACCGAACGCCTTTTTTTTTTTTTTTTTACAAATTGCGCCGGCCAATCACAGCCATGCCAATACTTGGCTGTGATGGAGCTGGAAGTGCCCACACCAGGAAAGCTTGTTGATTGGCTGCGCCACAGCCTTTCAACAAGCTTTGTTTGGGCTGCCAAACCCAAACAGTAACACAGACTTCCGTGAGAAGTACTTGTTCGGGGTCAGTGCACACGCACTAGATGTCTGATACGGATCCCGAACCGTACTGTTTGGGTTCGCCCATCACTACTGATGACATATTCCCTTTAAACATATTTACCTTCATTTGTTAACTGGACAACCTACTTTGCAGAAACTATTTCTATAATTTTTACAACAATGCACAATAGTGAATACTATTAAAGCTCTTCTATTACTGGCAGACTAATACACAGACAACCTTTAAATTATAGTATTTTGTCAACTATATGCAAATTATTGTAGAAATGGGTAAAAAAATGTCTGTAGAGCTCATATTGTAGGTACGCAATGAATAGACTGATTCTGATACAAAATGTTAAATGTATTATCGCTAATCCCAGGTATCACTTCTTCATGACTATCTCAGTGTAGATTTTCATGGAAGTCTAGACAACACTTCGGAGTATCGGTAACATATGTATCTCAGCTCTGTGATTTGATATAAAAGATCCATTCAGCGCTATTCCTCTCATTTCAGAGTTAAGATAGTTTGTCTCTTCCTTGTTAGAATTTGGTTAAAATCTGTCTCAGAATTCCTTATGAGAAGGATTAGCTCAGAAACCTGGCAGGACAATCATGCAGTTAATACTTGTCATGTATCAATATACAAATGCTGAGCCAAAAGCCTTGCTAAATCAATCCAAGTAAGAATGGAAATTTTCTAACACAAAGTAAACCGTGAATTATACAATTTGCTTGGCTTTTCAGTTTCTTAACGTTATATGCACACAGTTTTTTTAAGGAGTTTTACGAGCAGAAACTGAGCGGAAATTCTCCAAAATTCTCCTCAAGTACTCAAAACTACTCAAAAACTTGGAGTTTCTGTTCACCTTTTGCTCCAAAACTCAACAAAAGACCCCTTGTGCACAAAGTCTTGAACTGGTTTAGGTCAACCACTTCCATTATGTTCTTTTAGACCAGTGGAGGGACTCACTTGGGGCCCTTTAACCTATAAGCAAGAGTAGGGGGCTGCAAAATAGCAACTTCCCGTGAGCTGGAATGATTTTAATGGCCACCAAACTCGCCACCAGATGCACACCGATTTTTGATGTTTGTAGCGTATTGTGTACCATTTATTTCCTTTAAAGTTTCGTGATCTGTGCTCATATATTAGTTATTGCCTAAACTAACGGAAATATCCATATGTTCATGATCTTATCCCTTTGTATTCACATAATGGAGAATTATTGGAAACTTTGTCTATTCGTGCCCCTAATGGGAATTTTATGTTTCTGATTTGGATCCATTTAGTTTTTCTGTTCTGCTTTGTGCTACATTGATTTTTTGAGTGTGACATATTTTTCCTCTTTTATATATTTCAGAACCATTTATAACCAGAGGTCTGTGTCTTTCGATGGCTAAAAATCAAAAATATAAAACAAATAAAGAACACATTATTGAATAGCAACACTTACTAATGATTCTACATACTTAGAAAACTGGAGTCACAAATTTATAATATAAAAATAATGTTATTAAATCATATTAAACAGAAAAAAGTTCATATAATAAGACTGAGGTCAACAAAAGAGGATAGGAAAAAATAGCAGCATTTCAGTATGATAGTCACAGTATCAAAAACATGATTCCATGGTAATTAAAGGATTTATCCATGACTATTTTTTTTTTTTACTATTGGCCTAAAAGCTAACAGGCAGGTTAGTTTATCTACCTAAAAAAAAACAAAATCCTATATAGAAAAGAAATACCAAAAATATCCAATAAATAAAAAAGTTTTAATGAATATTAAATCAATATATAAACCCAAAATAAATATTCATCAAGCATATCAATATAATATTTTATTTTATTAATAAATCATACAAAATGACACAACAATACATGATTAAAAAATAAGACAAAAAATTATCAGAGATATGAAATTTTATTAAAAAATATACAGTATATAATATATAAAAAATATAATAATAGAGACTAGTATGCAGAGGGCAGGGTACGTCAGATCAATTGGTAAAATATATTAATATATATTTAATGATAGAGAAAAAGTTCCCATATTGACATAATTGCTGGTTTTATAAAAAATGCAGGTGAATATGAGTCAATAATAATAAATTAAATAAATTGTGAACTTACTCATAATCATTTCATAAAAAGCAAATAAGTAATGAAGGAAAAAATTGCACATAAATTTGAATCTAGGAATGAAAATCGTTTAGAAAAGTGACAGTGCATCAAAAATTCTCAAAAGTAAAGGGCAAATGCATGAAAGTGACAGTGGCAGCAAAACGTGCGTTGGAGTGGTGTGTTCCGCGGCAGCGGTGCATCATACCGGTTGGTATTTGTGGCTGGTTTTCAGATCTTCTTATTCATTTGCACTCTGCCTATGTAGGCTTTTTGATACACTGTCACTTTCATGCATGTATTGTGTCATTTTGTATGATTTATTAATAAAATAAAATATTTTTATATGCTTGATGAATATTTCTTTTGGGTTTATATTAGTTTATCTACCTGCCTGTTCTGCTGCTCTACATCAACTGCCATGGGTCACGTCCTCCTGGGAGATCTGGGGTTCGAAAATCACTATGTATTGTGAAGCCTGGGTGTTTGTGTTTCATATTAAATGGATTTTGCTTCCTTTGGTACTGAAGAGGTTGACAACACTTTCTATGCTGGCTAGAAACTTGCAGCTCCATCTCACAGCTGTTCCTGATCTGGTCATTTCTTCTCCCTATAAAACCTTCTTTTGCTTGCCAGTGAAAGTTTACTTCCTAGCTCCTTGGAGTCGCTGTGCTGAGTTGGAGATTGTTGTTGCTGCTGGATAGTGTTGCATGCTGTTTTTGGGTGTATGCTTTCCTCATCGTCATATTCCCATTTAGTTTGTACATTCCTACCCTTCCCTATATACCTCTCTACAGTTTGTGAGTGTTTTGTATATGTTAGTTGCTTTTTGTTATCCCTGTTTGTCTTACGTGTTTATACACTAGCATTTTTGTCCCTGGCCTCCTGGGTAGTGGGAGGGGACAGCTTAGTGCCTAACAGGAAAACAGTAAGATTGTTGGCCCAAACCTCCTCACCTTTAGAGGTACCTTTGGGAGCAGGGATAGTTAGGGTTCCAGTCCTAGGGACAGTATAGGTCCCCTTTCACAGCGTGATATCAATAGAGTGTGACTACAGACATCATGCTGATTAACAGCCAGTTCCCCTCAGTTAGGCAGCGGGGAGCTGGTTGTCAATTAGCATGATTTTGGCTGTCACAACCCTGTGAACAGAGTAGAGTGGAAGAGAAGCAGCTGCTCTGTCGATGTGATGTCAGCAGAAGCCGCTGAACCGCCTGTGACCGCTGTGTGCTGGCATAGATTGGCGACAGGCACAACAGGTAGATAGGTAGAAACTACCTGTGTGTTAATTTTTAGGCCCAGAGTAAAAAACAAATAGTCTGGATAAATCCTTTAATATCAATAGGTATACACTAGGAAACCCACTGTAAATTGCAAGTAGAATTAGTGGGAAATTACCCAGATATAGCATTCCCAATTAAGGACAATTTACAGGAATACAATGTAAATACAAAATCATGGTACATGTAAAGTCCATTAGATAGAAGCACAAATCTCACCTATGATAAGTATAACAAAAGTGCCTCATATGATTGCCGCTGCCCCTGTGAGATTATTGGGGTAATTTCTCTGTAATTGCACTTACACTTTATAGCGAACTTATTACTACAGTATATACCTCTCGATATTATTTACCATGCAATTATGTTTTTGATGTACAGTATATCATACTGATATGCTACTATATTTTCCTATCCTTTTTTTGTGACGTTGATACTATTAGACTATGTTCATAATTTGCATTTTTTGGCTGCTTTTTTCCCTGCAGGCAAAACCTGCTCCTTTGGCACTAAGGAAGCTGCTTAAAAAAAGCAGATTTTGCTGATCTTTTGCAGTGTTTTTATTGTCTCTTCTGCATGTTGATAAAGTTTAGTGACCCCCCCAAAAATCGTGATACAACTTCCTCAGGTTTTTGCACCAAAAATGCAGCAAAACCCGATACCTATTTTTTTTTACTGTGTTTTTGCACTTACCCATTGCTTTCTATGGGTGAAAAAACGCTGCAAAAATGCTGAAAACACACTGAAAGAATCGACATCTGCAGTTTGCAAAAACTAAGCAGTTTTCCAAATCAGTCAGAAAAAAAACAATGTGTGTGCATGAGATTTTTGAAATCTCATAGCCTTTGCTGGTACTGTAAAACACAGCTTAAAATTTGCATGAAAAAACGCAGCAAAAACGCAACGTGTAAACATAGCCTTGTATGAACTTTGTTCTGCTTTAATATGATTTAATAAAATTGATATTTTGATATGATAAGTTTGAGACTTCACTTTTCTAAGTTTGTATTATCAGCACGGATCCCTTGTCAGGGGTGTTTTGCTATGTAGGGAAGATATTTTATAGATATCGATTTACAGTATCCACTCCCCATATATAAATGGTGACCAATGAACATTGTTTTACTTACTAATGATTGTAAGATGGCATGATTGGTGGCATTCATACAGGAATCAAGGGGAAATGAACATTCTCCCTCACAGTAAAATGCTGAATACCCCTGTGGAGCTATTACCCAGTCCTATGGAAATAAAATTAAAAATTAGTCAAAACATACATACAAAGCAATGATAGATAGTTCCAATTTTTTTTTTATCATATTTGAGCCACACAACTTGCAAAAAAAAGTTTTTGGCTATTTTTGTTGTTTATTATTCTAAAACAAATGCTGTATTTTTAATGTTTCATGTTTAAAGTTTTCTTTTGTAGATTATTAGATTATGATGGTCTGTTTTAGTTTATGAAAAAGCAAATGCATCCTGTTTAATTTCTCACCGAAACTAATGTGTGCTTAAAGTGTACCTAGCAACTTGAATCAGTAGTTTATGTACCGTTCGTTTATGAAACTTGTGTGGAATTTGGGATTTATCTTGTTAGACAAAAGTGGCATCCAATCTGACTATAAACTGATTGATTAAAGGGGTCTTCCAGTTTCAGAAAACTCCAGACCTCCAGATGCAGTTTCTTTTAGCGTCTTCACTCCACAAACCTGTTGCCACCTTCATGACCAGGCCAAATTTGTAATTTTATATGGTAATAACTCTGGAATGCTTCAACGGATCCCACTGATTCTGAGAAGTGTTTTTTCGTGACATATTGTACTTCATGATAGTGGTAAAGTTTTTTACTTGCGTTTTTTTGGGAAACAATTGGAAATTTGGGGAACATTTTGAAAATGTCGCAATTTTTAAACTTAATTTTTATGCCCTTAAACCAGAGAGTTATGTCACACAAAATAGTTAAAAAATAACATTTTCCACATGTCTAGTTTACATCAGCACAATTTTTGAAACAACATTTTTCGGTTAGAAAGTTAGAAGGGTTAAAAGTTGACCAGCAATTTCTCATTTTTCCAACAAAATTTGCAAATCCATTTTTTTATGGACCACATCACATTTGAAGTGACTTAGAGGGGCCGATATGACAGAAAATACCCAAACTAGACCCCATTTTACAAACTGCCCCCCACAAGATGCTCAAAGTCACATTCAAGAAGTTTATTAACAAAAATTTTATTTTTGACCCCAATTTTTTTATTTTCAGAAGGGTAACAGGAGAAAATAGACCTCAAAGTTTGTTGTGCAATTTCTCCTGAGCACGCCGATATACCATATGTGGAGGAAAACTACTGTTTGGGTGCATGGCAGGGCTCAGAAGGGAACGAGCATCACTTGACTTTTTTAACTTAACTGTCTGAAAGTGAGAGTGGATGCCATGTCGGGTTTGTAGAGCTCTTGATGTGCCTAAAGAGTGGAAACTACCCACAGGTGACCCAATTTTGGAAACTAGACACTTCAAGGAATGTATATAGATGTGTTGTGAGCACCTTGAACCCTGATGTGCTTCACAGAAGTTTATAACATTGACCTGGGAATATAAAAAAAATCTAATTTTCTCCCACAAAAATGTTTTTTATCCCAAAATTTTTTATTTTCATAACAGGAGAAATTGCACTATACAGTTTGTTGTGCAATTTATCCTGAGTACCGATACTCCATATGTGGTCTAAAACTTCTTTTGAGACACAGTGCAAATCTCAGAAAGGAAGGAGCACCATGTTGGAGTTCAGATTTACTGGAATGGTTTGTGGGTGCCATGATCCACTGGGAGAGCCCCTGAGGTGCCAGAACAGCAGACCCCCCCCATAAGTGACCTAATTTTACAAACTACACCTGTGAATGAATTAATCTAAGGGTGCAGTGATCATATTGACACCACGGATGTTTCACAGAATTTTATATCGTTGGGCAGTGAAGAAAAAATTATTACATATTTTGCCACAAAAATATTATTTTAGCCCCATATTATATATTTTTACAAGGTAAAATGGGTAAAAATGGCACCAAGATTTGTCCCACAATTTTTGCTGAATGTGGAAATACCCCATATGTGGCTGTAGAGTACTGCTTAGCCACACAGCAAGACTTGGGAGGGACAGAGCGCTATTTGCCTCCTGGAGCGCAGATTTTCCTAGAATACTTTGCGGACTCCATAAACAGAGCCCCTAAGTGCTAGAACAGCAGAATACCCCCTCAAGTGACCCCATTTTGGAAATTATACCCCATTACAAATTTATCTACAAGTGTAGTGATGATTTTGACTCCATGGGTGTTTTTCAGAAACAAGGAGCAGTGGATGTTGCAGAGTGAAAATTGCAAATCTGTAATTGTAACACTCGAACATTGTAATGCTTAGCACGCTGTAGTGCCCAGTACGGTATGCCCAGTTCATGCTTCTGAAGACATGCACTTGTAAATTAGGCAGGCTCTCATCACTACAGAAATACCAAACATGTGGATGCAAAAATGTGGCGTAGGCACACTGTGGGGCTCAGAAAACAGGGGGGCATTTGGATTTGGGAGTGCAGAATTTGATGGATTTTTTTGGCGGCGCAAGGAGCCATAGTGCTTTTCCAGAGCCTTTGTACTACCAGTAATGTGGAAGCCCCCTATATTTCCGTAAATAGATGAGTGGGACATACTTTTTTTGTGGATTGAGTTGAAGCTTTTATTGGGAACATTTTACATAACATTTAGGATCACATTTATCCCGCCCTCTACGCTGAGCACTTATATCGGGGTTTCCATCTAAATCTCTGAGTGATGTGATACAGATGAAACCCCCGAGTGATCTGTTCACTATAATGAGGCAGCAGAGTTACTATGGACTCCATCTGGCCTCTGTTCAGCAATGTCATTCTTTTCAGAGGAACACATAATTGTTGCTGACGGCACTTTTATGCACGCCTAAAAAGATGGACATCGCCAGATCACATGTCAGAAGGCATCCACAGTGCCTCCATCTGCTTCATTATAGGGAATCTTCTGCCGGGGGTTCTGTCTAAATCATGTATTTCAGAGATTTAGACAAAAACCCCAGTGTGAGCGCTCAGCGCAGAGCTCAGTATAAATGTGAGCCAAGCCATACTCCGGTTTCTCAGAGGCAGAATGAACAAATCATCAGCAGGTGAAAAATTGGTGTTATTTTTTTATGTTGTTCCTCGTGTGGTATAAGTGATTAGATGACTGTATTCTTCGGATCAGTGTGATTACAGTGATCCCAGATTTATATGGTTTTTTTATGTTTGGCTGCTGTCACATTAAAAGACGCTTTTTTTTGTTACAAAATAAGTTTAGCACCGAGTCTCCACGTTGATCCTGGGGTTGATTAGATCTCCACTTGCCAGTGATTTTTTTTATTAACAAAAAAAAAGTGATTAGCCTGCTTGATTAGTATCATCAGATGAAAATTAAAAACTGATGATGGTTTCTCATGTCAAACAGTCCATGAAAAATGGACATTACACAGATGTCATACCATTGCTGTCCATTTTTTCATGAAGACTTGCAGCATTGGAGAGTTTGATTTGACACTTGGATAGATAATAGACAGCCTCCGAACTTTTGCGTGGTCCACTCATTCCAAAGAAAAAAACGGAAGTATGAACAACCCCGCATATTATCATACGTACAAGTGCTACCAATGAAAAACCCAGATGGCACTCATACGAGAAAAACTGACGGAGAGGAGCCCTTATTTTCTGCAGTGCTGACTTCAGGCTGACAGCGCTGCAGCCACACAGTGAGCTCTGTGGCTCTGCCATCTACTTAGGCAGAGTCATTGTACTCACTTATTGGCTATAGCGCTGTCAATGTGACGCCAGCACTCACCAATAAATGCATTTAGACATGGGGAGCCAGCCTATATTGTATGGTATGCGGGCATATGGGAGAGCTGCAGAAATATCTCTCTTTTAGTATCTACATACCGTATATACTTGTGTATAAGTCGACCCGAGTATAAGCCGAGGCACCTAATTTTGCCTCGAAAAACTGGGAACACTTATTGACTTGAGTATATGCCGGGTATACATTGTCCCCTAATCCCTATTCTGGTATGCATGGTTCCTCATCCCCATCCTTGTATGCATGGCTCCTTATCCCCATCCTTGTATGCATGCCTCCTTATTCCCATCCTTGTATGCATGGCTCCTTATTCCCATCCTTGTATGCATGGCTCCTTATCCCCATCCTTGTCTGCTTTGCTCCTTATTCCCATCCTTGTCTGTGTGGCTCCTTATTCCCATCTGCAGCGCCCCAGAGTTCTGGTCGTTGCAGTACTGTGGCTTCGCCGCTAAGGGGAGCCATGGTACGTTCGATGGCACCGAAGGAGTTCCTCCAATCAGGTATCACAGACACCAATATGTTTCACAGCTGGGCCTCCGGGGGGAGCTAAGGGTGCTATTCATTAGGCCACTCCCCACCATAGTGGGTAAACTGGGGGTCAGGCAGAAAGTTAGAGAGAACGCTGACGGGATTGAACGGAGCAACACCCTGTGGCAGGGGGTGTTGTGAAGGGAGAGACTGTAGGGTCTCTGCCAGGGGTGGGATCCTGGCAGAGGCTTGGCATTGAAAGAACGTAACGGGTCCGCGCAGGCTCCTGGAAGCGGCGGGACTCAAGGAAAGGACTAGAAGCGAGACAGATTGTGCTGAGTGAGAAACGAGATCAAGCAGGAGAATACCAGCAGGGGTTTTGTTGAAAGAGGCAGCACCCTGCTGAGGCGCAATACCGGTGGCCGGAACGCCGAGGGAGTGGATTAGAATACAGCTTCAAGCCATACTCCAAACAGCGGCAGGACAGTCGGTCTCAGGCGGGCTGTCTACCACATATCACCTATGAAGTCTTGGGGGGCAATTGCGGGAGAGGGGCGACTCTAGGGTCCCGGAAGAACTCCAGGCCTACCTGACAAACGGGTGCCATTCCAACCTGAATACAGGGAAGGGGTGGATTACAGAGGAACATCAAATCGAGTTGTGAGGGAACTTAAGAAACAGACACAACCGTTGTGGGGTTACTTTCCGTAAGCACAGCAGGGAAGGACTACAACACATAGCGCTAGAAGGAAGGCACAGATTTCCACCTGAGAGGAGAACTCTGGAGGTGCCATTGGACCGGCCGGACTTGCGTAGCCTGGTGAACCGTGTTCTGGACTGAGGACTCAGAGATCTCCAGTAAAGAGGTAAAGAGACTGCAACCTGGTGTCCTCGTTATTTACCGCGACTTACACCCCACAACTGCACCGCTCCACCGCTATCATTACTACCATCTATTACACCGGACGTCCCCCACTGACGGACAGGGCCACGGACCGGGTCTAGCCACCGTGACAACCCCGAGACTGAGACCCAGAGGCCCGGCTCCGGGTATCCCCTCGGCCCTGCGGCGGTGTGGGGGCGCGCCGCAGACTTGGTGTCACGAACAGGATCTACTTAAGCCTGAAGAATCAGGTCATGTGTGCCTAGAGACTGTGATTTGTTGTGCTTGGACTGTGCTTTATTGCAAGACTGTGTTGTGCCATTTGCCGCCAAAATCCGCCGCCATTGCAGCGCTGAGGAAAGCGCAGGAAGAGAAGAGGGGCGTGGAGTGGGCCTAGACGAGCTGGAGAGCGCGAACAGTAATGGCCGCCCAGTCTAAATATTTCTGTGCAGTGAGGACGTGTCCGTCAGCAGCAGAGATCCGCCTCCTAATCCTTAATGGGGGGCGGAGGCAGAGAAAACGAAACTGCTCACGCAGGAGAGAGCGGGAAAAAGACCAGGAAGCGACCCACGTGGAGGACGCTATGGCCAGCAGCTCCGAACCCGACAGCGGGGTTGAAGTGGAAGTCTCCCCTGACTACCCGGCTGAGCCCAGCAGCTTGTCCTCCGTGGATAACACCAAATTCCTGAGAGCCGAGATGGAGGATTTATATAACCAGCTCCTCCAACTGCATGTAAGAGTCCAGGCCCCGCATCAGGTGGGACCGGCAGTGGATTCCCGGACATCGGAAGAACCGGCGGGACCTGTCGCGGAAGGTGGAATCGTACCAGTGGGTGAGTCCGCCGATCCTACCCCACTGGCAGAGGGTGTGTTAGTGGGTCCCGTAGCAGCACCACCTCTCCCGGGGACCCATAGACTTCAGCGCCTGTTACCATGGGAGGAAGCCACGGGCATGGAACACCGTATGCGAGCCCCAATCACCCCTACTCCCTTGCCGTGTGAGGTCAGCGCGGAGCGCACGGTGTGCCGCTGGGTGAACCCTGGATCCAATCTCATGGGGTTCCCCGGGGTGGAGACCCAGAAGGGAGAAATGGTACAGGCCCTAAGCTGGGAGGAATACCAGATCCAGCTAGAACAGCGGTGGCGAGAGGAAGAGAAAACACATCAGGCTAAACGGGAGGCCTATCATCAAAAAGATTTGGCGGTCAAGGACCGGGCCCGTAAGGACCCCACCACTCACCAGGCCCCGCGCAGGCAGGGCATCATCACCGTCTTTAAACTCCAAGGAGGCTGGGGCTTCATTAAAGAACCGGGGCTATACGCAGAGGTCTTTGTTAACCGACGGGATGTCGAGTCACACCTTAGAGAGGGTCACCCCGATCGAGACCTCTATCCGGGAGACAGTGTTACCTACACCCGGCACCTTGGGGAAAAGGGGTGGTTCGCTCTGAACGTCTACAAGAAAGAGAAACCAGCCCCTGTGGCCAAAGTGCCGCCGTGTGACCGATCTGTAACCACCCTGGTCGGCCCCACCTGCCTGACCACAGAACTTGCGATCTGCCACCCGATCGCCGCCACCACTGTCGTGCCTAAAGAGGTGCCCCTTCGAGTGACCGATGTTCCGGATGTGCCAGCACAGAGAGAAGTGGGAACACAGACCTTGATCGCCGCGCACGACCTGGTCGTGCAACAGACCCGAACCCATGGGGTGTATCTGGTAGCGGGAGTGGACCTGAAACCTGGATTGCAGGGGTCCGCCCGCCAGGAGGCGCCTCATGGAAACTTCTGAAAGAAGAGTCACTTTGTGAAAATGTAAATAGTTACTATTTGTTCTTTTGAGTTGTTGCTAAACCCGCCCAGGGTTAATGGATCCCTCTGTTAACCCGGGATCCTCTTTGTTTGTTTTCCTTTTCTGAAGTTGTTGCACAAAAGTTACACGAACTGCAGAAATCATGGACTGTGCATGATTCGAACTTCCCTTGTAAATAGTTTGCACCTTCTTAAAGGTGCTCCCTACTGGTTTTAGCCAAAGACACTTTGCGAAGATATTTGCCCTATTTGTTTGAGCCAAAGACACTTTGTGAAGATACCTTTCCTACCGGTTCTAGTTAAAGACACTTTGCGAAGATACCATGCCGGAACCTTTGCATGGGCCGGTAGGCTGAGAAGACGAGCTACCTTAGAAAGACTTGGTCTCCTCTTAAAGGGGATGTGAGAAACTGAACTTGAGAGAGATACTGTTGCAGAACAGTAATGCCATAATGATGCCTTGAAAAGAAATGTAACTGTTTTACATGCTAAGTTATATGTGTTGAATTTGTTGAAATGTCTAAATAATGTTTTGCAGAAAGAAAAGATGCAGAGAGCCCGTAGGGGTAGAGATAGAGGTCTGCATAGTTGAAAGTAAGCAAAGTAATAATGAAGGTGAGGATAGAAGGTAAACCCCGCGTCCCCATTGAAAGTTACTTTGTTACTAAGGACAGAGAGTGAACCCGTAGGGGTTAGAGAGTGAGTCCTTAAAGGAGACGAGTAGAGCTGGCTCAGAGTTCTTTAAATGAAAGGAATGTTATGTCTATACTATGTATAGTAGCGAAAGGCAGTAGGCCCTGGCTGAACGGGGCGGTCCTGTAAAAGAAAGGAGAGGCAGTAGGTCTGGTGCCATAGGGACAGGCGGTCCTGCAGGTTCAAAGTAGGAGAATGTGAAGTTACCTTACCCTGTAATGTGATTATAGGAAGGCCTTTGGTAAACTAAGAGTGTATGTTTCTTAAAGGCAATGTTAATTTATTGTTCCAGAATTTGCACTAAGTAGAATACCCGGTTGGGTAACAGGAGTTATGCATAGCCTGTAATTTATAATGTTGACCATGTTTGTAACGTTAAAAGTGTCCTCACCTCCCATAAAGGGAAGCCTGTTCAAGTATACTTATTGTTTTGCACTCAACAAAATTGTATGTCTGTTTACTAATCTGTATTGTTGTTTTTCTTCCCAGTCCCGGAGTACTGTGTTTAACCAGGGGGGAGTGCAGCGCCCCAGAGTTCTGGTCGTTGCAGTACTGTGGCTTCGCCGCTAAGGGGAGCCATGGTACGTTCGATGGCACCGAAGGAGTTCCTCCAATCAGGTATCACAGACACCAATATGTTTCACAGCTGGGCCTCCGGGGGGAGCTAAGGGTGCTATTCATTAGGCCACTCCCCACCATAGTGGGTAAACTGGGGGTCAGGCAGAAAGTTAGAGAGAACGCTGACGGGATTGAACGGAGCAACACCCTGTGGCAGGGGGTGTTGTGAAGGGAGAGACTGTAGGGTCTCTGCCAGGGGTGGGATCCTGGCAGAGGCTTGGCATTGAAAGAACGTAACGGGTCCGCGCAGGCTCCTGGAAGCGGCGGGACTCAAGGAAAGGACTAGAAGCGAGACAGATTGTGCTGAGTGAGAAACGAGATCAAGCAGAAGGAGAATACCAGCAGGGGTTTTGTTGAAAGAGGCAGCACCCTGCTGAGGCGCAATACCGGTGGCCGGAACGCCGAGGGAGTGGATTAGAATACAGCTTCAAGCCATACTCCAAACAGCGGCAGGACAGTCGGTCTCAGGCGGGCTGTCTACCACATATCACCTATGAAGTCTTGGGGGGCAATTGCGGGAGAGGGGCGACTCTAGGGTCCCGGAAGAACTCCAGGCCTACCTGACAAACGGGTGCCATTCCAACCTGAATACAGGGAAGGGGTGGATTACAGAGGAACATCAAATCGAGTTGTGAGGGAACTTAAGAAACAGACACAACCATTGTGGGGTTACTTTCCGTAAGCACAGCAGGGAAGGACTTCAACACATAGCGCTAGAAGGAAGGCACAGATTTCCACCTGAGAGGAGAACTCTGGAGGTGCCATTGGACCGGCCGGACTTGCGTAGCCTGGTGAACCGTGTTCTGGACTGAGGACTCAGAGATCTCCAGTAAAGAGGTAAAGAGACTGCAACCTGGTGTCCTCGTTATTTACCGCGACTTACACCCCACAACTGCACCGCTCCACCGCTATCATTACTACCATCTATTACACCGGACGTCCCCCACTGACGGACAGGGCCACGGACCGGGTCTAGCCACCGTGACAACCCCGAGACTGAGACCCAGAGGCCCGGCTCCGGGTATCCCCTCGGCCCTGCGGCGGTGTGGGGGCGCGCCGCACATCCCTGTCTGTGTGGCTCCTTATCCCCATCCTTGGCTGCATGACTCCTTATTCACATCCTTGTATGCATGGCTCCTTATCCCCATTCTTGTATGTATGACCCCCATAAGAAATGCATTAAGAAAAACAAAAACATCCTACTTACCTTCCCTGTGCGTCCTCGCAGCATCTCATTCTGGGGCTAACAGCTCCTGCGGCCGAGCGATCACTTGTCCCCGCTCATTAAAGTAATGAATATTCACCTCTCTATGCCTATGGGAGTGGAGAGAGGTGAATATTCATTACCTTAATGAAGGTAATTTGGTCTCCATCGTGGGCACCAGCACAAGTATTCGATCCCCTGGGATGAACTGTCTTACCCTGGCTGACCTATTATACACCCTGGACTGGGCTTCCTGAGCCTTGAGGAGTTGCTCCTTCACAATGGGCATCACGTTGGCTATCATCTCTTGCATCTGGGTGACATGTTCTACCACACTTCTATAGGGGGCGATTTCAGTTTCCCAGGATTCCTTTGCCACATCCAGGAGTCCTCGAGGGTGTCGTCCATACAGTACTTCAAATGAGGAGAAGCCGGTGGAAGTTTGGGGAACTTCTCTAATGGAGAACAACAGGTAAGGAAGCAGACAGTTCCAGTTTCGGCCATTCTTCTCCACAGGACTGTGGAGTCAGTAAGCCAAACCTCCGATTTCGACTCCTCAAATTCCATGACACTGACTCTGACTCCACGACTTTGACTCCACAGCCCTGCTTCTCCGCTGCTTTTTTTTTTTGCATTGCCTTCAAGGTTTTGTTAAACCTCTCCACCAGTCTGGGGATGGTATACTGAGGTTCTGAGCTGGGAAATTTGCAGGGTCTTGCACAACTCCCTCATGGCCTTCGAAATGAAGGGGGTCCCTTGGTCCTTCAGTATCTCCTTCGGCAGCCCGATTCATGAGAAGATATGGATCAGCTCCTTAAAGATACACTTAGCAGAGGCATTTCATAAGGGTACCGCCTCTAGGTACTGGGTAGTATAATCCAGGACCACCAATATATATTGATGTCCTCTTGCGGACTTTACCAGGGGTCCCACCAGGTCCATCACTATTCGCTCAAATGGCACCTAGATGATGGACAACAGTACCAGAAGACTGCGGAAGTGGGCTCCTGGGGAGGTCAGTGGGCATGTGGGGCAGGAACGACAATAGTTCAAAATTTCTCTGTAACACCCAGGCCAGTAGAATCTCTGCAAAATGCACTCCTGGGTCTTATCTGCCCCCAGGTGACCACCTAACACATGGGAATGAGCTATGTCTAACACCCTGCATCTATAGGGCCCTGGTACCAATAACTGCTCTATCACCTCACCCCTTGGCTTGGTTACTCTATAAAGCAGATCCCCAATCCCATGAGGGAACCGATTGCTGGCACCCGGTTCCTGTGGCCCACCATTTAATACAGTTACATTTTCAAATACCCCTTTTAGAATTAAATCCCTGAGTTGGGTGGTTGCAAAGTTTCCCCTGGACACCTCCAGCTCAGGGACATTGGTCTCAGTGGATGTTGCCTCATCCTCATCGCCAACGAGCACACAAAATGGAAACCTGTCATCTGCAGTCTGTGACGAGGTTTCTTTGGGCGCAACCTGGATGTTGTCTGGACAACCAGACGTCCTCCCTTTCCCCCACAAGTCCCAAAATAACGCAAAGTCCCACCCTATTATAATAGGGTGCAATAGGTCCTTGACCACACCGACCTCATGGGACTTGGAACCACAGTTTGTGTTTATGACCACTTGGGCCACAGGGTAGTCCTTAGCATCACAATGAATACAGCGGACGCCCACCCTATTTTCAGGAATCAGCCGACGGGAAATTATGGTCCACATTAGGGTTACCAAACTCCACGAGTCCAACAGACCAGTCATTTGTACCCCGTTTACTGTTATGGGGCATGCCTGCAGTCCCTCACCTGGTTGAGGGACAGCACTGCAGGCAGGATATGCAACATATGAGCAGTGCCATCCTAGGCTGCAGTCCATTGTCTCAGTGGTCATGGGGCAATGGGCGGCTATGTGACCTGGGGTATGACACCTTCAACAAATTATACTATTGGACGGGGCCTTTGACTCAGATACCTCCTGGGCTTGTGGACTTCCCACCGCCTTTTTGGTGTTCGCCCCCTTTGGGAACTCCAGTATGAGGATGCTCCACCACCTTGCTTGCCCAAGGAACTCTCGACCACCTGGTACCTCTCCACCAGGCTCACTAGGTCATCGGCATTATGGGGATCTCCCTGGGCAACCGAGGATTGCCCCAGCCATGGTAGGAAGTGTATTAACCTGTCCATGACAACCTTCTCTTCTATCTGTGCTGGGAAGGAGGATTCAGGTTGCAACCATTTTTGGACCAGGTGTAGGAGGTCAAACATTTTGGGACTGGGGAGGTTTGTCACTGCGATAGGCCCACTGGTGCACCCGCTGCACTGACAGTCAGAGTCACTCCTAATCGTGCCAAGATCTAAGCCTTTAATTTGGTGTACTCTTGCATCCTGCAGCGCCAAGTCATAATACACCTTCTGCGGTTCACCAGTTAAATATGGCGCCAGAACCTCCGCCCACTGCTCTGAAGGCAATTTCTCCCGCTCCGCCACCCTTTCAAACACCGCCAGGAAACGCCTCTGCGTCATCACCCGGGGTCATCTTTTGCAATACTCTTCTTACCATCTTCCTCACGTGAGAGTCATCACCTGGATTTGGGGTTGGGGTGGTTGCGCTGCCAAGGATTGCCTCAGATAGGAGTTCCATCTGCTGCCGGTGCTGCTGTTGCATCTGCTTGCTGCTGTTGCCACTACTGCAATATCTGTTGCTACTGGAGATTAACCTGCACAAGTTGCTTTATCAATTCCTTCATGTTGTCAGATTTCGCTCCTGCAGCCACTTTCACCCAGGACATGCGATATCTGTGCGGCAGTCACACTGCCCCTTGGGATTCTTGCTGATGCTTCTAGCATCAATTGTAGAGGTTTGTACTCACTCAGCTGTGTTTTAGGTAGGCACAGGAAGCGGTATTGCTGCAATGTCCAGGCAAGTTTATTTAAAGTTCATAAACCGCTCCGGATGGCAAAATGAAACAGAGCCTTTTATGGCACAAAGTAAAAAGTCTATATACCATATAGCGGGTCCGCCCGCTCAGGATAGCGTCTGGTTCTTTAGGCCTCAGCACAGACCAATGCAGATGAGATCCACACATCTTCAGCTCCAGACACTGAATGAGACACTCGCCCTCCATTTTATCTGCCAAACCACGCCCCTGGGGTTGGGATATGCGAGCAGTCATTCCCACCCATCTCTTATGACTGCTTGTAAATCCGGCTCTGGAATGGCCTAATAACTCTATCAGCACTATATGTGCTGGATCATGCTTCCGAGCTCACATCTCCACAGCTAATAGCCGTGATGACACATATATCCCCTAAAGGACTCCTCCGGCGGCCATCTTACAGTATTTAAACTGTAAGTGGGGAACGAGGGATGATGTGCTGCAGTCTGAATCTCAGTATATGGTCACATTCACACGTTCAGTATTTGGTCAGTATTTTAGTATTTTTCGTATTTGTAAGCCAAAACCAGGAGTGGGTGATAAATACAGAAGTGGTGACGTGTTTCTATTATACTTTTCCTCTAATTGTTCCACTCCTGATTTTGACTTACAAATGCTGATGTAAAGTACTGAGCAAATAATGAACATGTGAACATGGCCTATGTGTGAGACTAGTGCTGTGAGAGGAGGAACACAGAAATTATTCTACAGTTTTAGCCAAAGTAAATAAAAAAACAGCAATTTACAGGTCGGATATAATTTTTTTGGCTGTACTACATCCAATAAACATCTATAGCTGCATAAGAAGGTGAATGAGATATGGATCTTTTTTTTACATCTTGACTATGACAACATCTGCAAGGAGTTTGTATATTCTCCCCGTGTTTCATGGGTTTCCTCCGGGTTCTCCGGTTTCCTCCCACACTCCAAAGACATACTGATAGGGAATCTAGATTGTGAGCCCCATTGGGGACAGAGATGACAATTTCTGTAATCGCTGTGGTATATGAAGGTGCTGTATAACCGAAGCGTAATAAACAGAATATATAAATACACTTTTACAATAGAAAGGAAAGAATAACTAAAAGATAAATAGACAATACAATAGACAGTAGTAGATACTTACCAGCCAACCTAAATCTCGAAAGCTCACATATAGCTCATGCCTTTTGCACACTTGCCTGCCTTCTGGTACATGTACATGATCTAAAATGACATATCATATTTTAAATATGTATAAAACTTAAATTACCCTTATCTGACATAAAAGTACATACAATATATGCCTAACAGAGCATGGAATAGTGAATGTGGGTGCATATATCCACATATGGATGTAGACAGTGGGGCTATAGAATCATTGTACAGGTCTTAGACAAGTATATCCACAATCTTAAGCCCCAAATTTGTAGTGGGATATAAATGACAATTTTCCAGAAGTTTCTATGTTGAACATAATAACAACAATCCACAAAAGTCTTTAGTACTAGTGGCAAAAATACAACTAAACAGCAGAAGGTAAAACAACAACACTGAAGAGATCAATGGATATTATGCTTTGTTCTTTATAAATATAAGTTATATACTGAAAAATATTTACAAAGCCGCACATATCCAACACTGAATGTAAAGACTTCTGGTTGTGATGGCTGGATTTTGTATATTTATCTTGCCTTTGCTTGAGCTTCGGATGCACAATAATTTTCCTCTTAAGCTATGAAAACATACACTGATCTTTCTCAAAGCATATAAAATTGTTTCCCACCATAAAAATGTTTATGAAAAATAAAAGTTTAGAGATTTTGTTAGGATGTATGTCATCACATCAACTGGTCGTAAACAGGAAGGTGTCTCGATGACACTGATGGTTGGAGAAGCATCTATGTGACGTCAGTCCTCAAAGCGCAATGGCAGATATAGTCACAAAAAGGCTCATGTGCAGGAACCTTATTGGCTCGCTTACTGCCCGTTAGTTAATATATCAAAGGTTAGACACCAGAGGGTTGAATTTTGAAGCAATACAATCTCATAATCCAATAATTTTTGTTAACTGAGGGATTCATGATTACTTAAAAAAAAAAAAGAGTAAAGTATGCAGCTGCATTTATGGTATGTGTGACCATGGCTAATCATAGCAGCCATTGTTCTAAAGGTACCTTCACACGAAACGACGCTGCAGCGATAGCGACAACGATGCAGATCGCTGCAGCGTCGCTGTTTGATCGCTGGAGAGCTGTCACACAGACCGCTCTCCAGCGACCAACGATGCCGAGGCCCCCGGGGGTAACCAGGGTAAACATCGGGTTACTAAGCGCAGGGCCGCGCTTAGTAACCCGATGTTTACCCTGGTTACCATCGTAAAAGTAAAAAAAACCAAACAGTACATACTCACCATCTGATGTCCGTCAGGTCCCTTGCCGTCTGCTTCCTGCTCTGACTGTGTGCCGCCGTACAGTGAGAGCAGAGCACAGCGGTGACGTCACCGCTGTGCTGTACTTTCACTTTCACTTTGCGGCGCTCAGTCAGTGTGGCAAGCAGAGGGCAAGGGACCTGACGGACATCAGATGGTGAGTATGTACTGTTTTTTTTTTTTACGTTTACGCTGGTAACCAGGGTAAACATCGGGTTACTAAGCGCGGCCCTGCGCTTAGTAACCCGATGTTTACCCTGGTTACCAGTGTAAAATATCGCTGGTATCGTTGCTTTTGCTGTCAAACACAACGATACACGGCGATCGGACGACCAAATAAAGTTCTGAACTTTATTCAGTGACCAGCGACATCACAGCAGGATCCTGATCGCTGCTGCGTGTCAAACTAAACGATATCGCTAGCCAGGACGCTGCAACGTCACGGATCGCTAGCGATATCGTTACAAAGTCGTTTCGTGTGAAGGTACCTTTAGAGGAGAAGTTATCAGTTAATCCTGAAGAGATTTTACTGTATGTTGTTAAATCTGGTTGTACAGGCTGATCAGCACTTGGACAAAAAATAAAGTGATGTAAGGTGACCTTCTTAAGGATCTAATCTGCTATGCAGGCACATTAAAGGGAACATGCTCTATTAAGCTACAGATTTAGGGTTAATTTGCAGGTCAATGAAAGCCCTGCTGCCGAGAGGAAATGAACTTTATTCCTTTCAGTCATAGGGATTGGCCAGCCTGGCTTCAGAGACAGCTCAATGGACAGTGAGAGGCAGCTGAAATCGCTCCCCTGGCACTGACTGACAGTCTGCTCAGTACTGATACCCTGAAGAACCAGCTGTCAGTCAGGATCAGGGCGTGGTTACAGCCACAACTCACTATGTACTCAGCAATGACTGTAGCCATACCAGCCACACGTCTATGACTGAAAGCCAGAGGCTGCCGGGAATACAATTAATTTCGTCCTGGTAGCCAGGCTTTCAGTGTGGGCGGCGGCAGCTTCAGAACGCTAATAAACTGCAGATTATACCCATATCTGCAGGTTAATAGCATTTTTTCACATTACAGGTTCCTTTTCAAGGGGTTTTCAGCCATAAAATACTGTGTTTCTTAGAAAGTATTCATGTGTAGTGAATTAATATTTGAAATACAATTAAAATATAATGCTATATTGTTTTGTGTATCCATTTTTTACATTAGCCATGCAATAGAAGTCAGAAATTATTTCCATAAAAGACTTACCTAATACACCAGGTAGTTTGTTGGGATGTGGTAGATCGCTGTGTTTCTTCTGTTGCCTTTTCTTCAGCTGTTTAATTGCTCTTGTTAATCTGATCTGGTTTTTACTTGCACGGAAAAATGTAACCATGAAAGGCTGTTTTGCACGAGGTGCACGTCTTCCTAAGATACCTGCCAGACTTGGATCAATGCTCTGCCCTATTATGTTAACACACATCATAACAGAAAATTATAATTAAATATTATAAGGTGGCTCAGTATTAGTGCTCTATTCTTGCAGCGCAGGGATCCTGGGTTCAACTCCCACCAAGGACAAAATCTGCAAGGAGGTTGTATGGTCTCCCCTTGTCTGTGTGGGTTTCCCCCACACTCCAAAGATATACCGATAGGGGAATTTAGATTGTCAGCCACAATGGGAAAAGATTAATGGTGCTGTATGAGCAAGTAAAATAATATGTTATGTGATCTAAGTTTTGTAGTACAGGGTGGGCCATTTATATGGATACACCTAAATAAAAAGGGAATGTTTGGTTGTATCAACTTCCTGTTTGTGGCACATTAGCATTTGGGAGGGGGAAAACTTTTCAAGATGGGTGGTGACCATGGCAGCCATTTTGAAGTCAACCATTTTGGATCCAACTTTATTTTTTTCAATGGGAAGAGGGTGCACCACCACATTATGGGTGTCAGGTCCGAGTATTCCTACATGAACAGTTTCCTGGAAAGTGGATTGGTCGTCGTGGGCCAGTTGAATGGCCATCAAGGTCTCCCAATCTGATACCCTTAGACTTTTATCTTTGGGGTCATCTGAAGGCAATTGTCTATGCTGTGAAGGCACGACATGTGCAGCATCTGAAATAACGGATACTGGAAGCCTGTGCTAGCATTTCTTCTGCGGTGTTGCTATCAGTGTGTCAAGAGTGGGAGAAGAGGGTTGCATTGACAATCCAACACAATGGGCAGCACTTTGAACACATTTTATAAGTGGTCATAAACTTGTAAATAACTCATGAAAGAATAAAGTTACGATAAAACCAAGCACACCATTGAGGTTTTTTTGTGAAATTCTCAATAAGTTTGATGTGTCATATGACCCTCTTCCCATTGAAAAAAATAAAGTTGGATCCAAAATGGCCAACTTCAAAATGGCCGCCATGGTCACCACCCATCTTGAAAAGTTTTCCCCTCCCATATACTAATGTGCCACAAACAAGAAGTTGATATCACCAACCATTCCCATTATATTTAGGTGCATCCATATAAATGGCCCAACCTGTATTTTCCCTAATATACAGTGCCTTGAAAAGGTATTCATACCCCATCAACTTTTTTACATTTTTTCACGCTACACTCACAACTTAAATGGATTTTATGTGGCATACCAACATAAACTTGCAAGTATTTCTGAAATGTAGAAGAAATTATACAATGTTTTCTAAGTATTTTACTAATACAAATCTGAAAATGTTAACGTGCGCTTGTAGTCATTGAGTAACCAATTGACTCTGTGTGTAACTTATTCTCAGTATAACTACAGTTGTTCTGTGATGGCCTCAGAGGTTTGATTGAGAATATTAGGGATCAAACAGAATCAAGAAACCCAAGGAACACAACAGACAGGTCAGAGATAAAGTGGAGAAGAGTAAAGCAGGGTTAGGGTATAAAAAAAATAGCACAAGCTCTGAACATCTCACGGAGCACTGTTAAATCCATCATCTAAAAAATGGAATGAGAATGGTACAACTGCAAATCTATCAAGACATGGTCTTTCACCTAAACTGACATCTAGAGGTGTAGTTAGGGTTTTGGTTCAGGGGGGCAAAACTTCTTAGTGGGCCCCTAAACAGGTAACCTTGATTACAACTGTGTGACGCACCCTAATAGGGGAGGAGAGCCTCAGCAGATGACTGCGCTGTTGCTGAAAATAATCTCTATATAAAGACTATATTCCTGCCATATGGTCAGTGGAAAATACCAGTCCTACAGAACATATAAGAGATCACAGCACAGTTACAGATAATGACTTACCGCTGACGTTCTTTCTGATGGAGTCATTCACTTTTCACATCTTTTCCATCTGGCTCAGACCAACATGAAAACTTCTTCCAGCCAGGACTCGGCTGCAGAGAATACAACATAGACTCCTTTCACTTCTCGTATCTTCAGCACTGTCCCCAACGGGACTATTACCAATCTGCACAAACTCCTCATCCTGCAAATACTCCAATGCTGAGCCGCTGCTGCCGTATGTGTCACTATTACTGCACTTACTGTGTGGTTCTCTGTGCCCTCTAAATTCTAAAGCAACCCTCTAGAATATAGTAATGCCGGGTGCAAGTGCCTTAGAAAATAGTGCCCAGATTTTATCCCCTAAAAAGTAATATTGCCCTGTGTGTGCCCCTTTGACAGTCACAGTAACCTGAATTCCCCTATAACAATAAGTGCCCACTTTACATGTAATAATGTCCCAAGTCTCCCCCTGTAAAGCTCCCCTATACAAAGTATGATGTTCTCTTATACACAGTATAATTCCCCCACATTGTATATATACTGACCCCTTAATATCCCCCAAACTATTTAATGGCTCCAACACTGTATGATGGACCCCTCACTGTAATCTCCACACTGTATGATGGCCCCTTAGATAACCTCCATATATGATAATGCACAAGATAGTCCTCAATATAGTATACTGCACTCATCATAGGCCTCCATATAGTATAATGCATTCCCCATAGGCCTCCATAGTATAATGCACTCCCCATAGGTTTCCATATAGTATACTGCACTTCCCATAGGCAGACTCTATTTATAGTGTAATGCACTCCCCATAGGTCTCCATATAGTATACTGCACTCCCATAGGCAGACTCTATAATATAATATACCCCCATAGGCAGACTCTACAGTATAATGCACCCCCCATAGGCAGACTTTATAGTATAATGCAGCCCCTAATATAATGCACCCCCATAGGCAGCCTCTATAGCATAATGCACCCCCATAGGCAGCTTCTATAGCACAATGCATCCCCATAGGCAGCCTCTATAGTGTAATGTAGCCCTTAATATAATGCACCCCATAGGCAGCCTCTATAGTATAATGCAGCTCATAATATAATGCACCCCATATGCAGCCTCTATAGAATAATGCAGTCCTTAATATAATGCACCCCCATAGGCAGCCTCTATAGTGTCATGCAGCCCCTAACATAATGCACCCCCACAGGCAGCCTCTATAGAATAATGCAGCCCCTAACATAATGCACCCCCACAGGCAGCCTCTATAGAATAATGCAGCCCCTAACATAATGCACCCCCACAGGCAGCCTCTATAGAATAATGCAGCCCCTAATATAATGCACCTCCACAGGCAGCCTCTATAGTGTAATGCAGTTATTAATATAATGCACTCCCCATAGGCAGCTACTATAGTGTAATACAGCCCCTAATACAATGCAACCCCATAGGCAGACTCTATAGTGTAATGCAGCCCCTAATATAATGCACCTCCATAGGCAGCCTCTATAGCATAATGCACCCGCATTAAAAAAAAATAATAAATGCTCACCTCTCTTCCTCCTGGTTACTGCTCTGAGCGCCCGCACATCCGCAGGTGCCGAGTAGTGATGAAGTCTTCGCGCCTGCTGTCAGTGTCGGCGTCGGTGACATCAGAATCTGAGAGGGGGATGATGGGAGAGGGAGCGTAGCACTCCTTCTTTCATCTATACAGTCAGCTGTATCGATACAGTTGAACCTGCGATGACAGGTGGGGGGCCCACTGCTGGCACCAGGCCCCCCACCGTCTGCTGAGGGGCCCCATAGCGGCTGGGTGGAAGAGCAGGGAGATCAATTCTGCCTGCTCTGCCACAGAATGTAACTGTATTGGCGTGCTGTGCATGCTGATACAGTTACAGTAGTGTAGCTCCGGGTGGGCCCTCTTAGAGCGCGAGGCCCGGGGCGACCGCCCCCTCTACCCCCAGTAGCTATGCTACTGCTGACATCCAAAGAAAGGAGAGCACTAATTAGAGATGCAGCCAAGAGGCCTATGGTCACTTTGGAGAAGCTGCAGACATCCGCAGCTCAGGTGGGAGAATCTGTCCATACGACAACTATTAAGCTGCCATCACACTAGCAGAATTTGGTCAATATTTTATATCAGTATTTGTAAGCCAAAACCAGGAGTAGAACAATTAGAGGAAAGGTATAATAGAAACATATGCACAACTTCTGGATTTATCACCCACTCCTGGTTTTAGCTTACAAATACTTATGTAAAATACTGACCAAATACTGCTAGTGTGACAGCAGCCTTAGTCGTACACGCCACAAATCTGAGCTTATGGAAGACTGGCAAGAAGAATGCCATTTTTGAAAGCAAGCCAGAAGAACTCCCATTTGTCGTTTTCAAAAAGCCATATAGGGAACACAGCTAGCATGTGGAAGAAGGTGCTCTGGTCAGATGAGACCAAAGTATAACTTTTGGGGTTAAATGCTTAGTAAGCATACATGTGCAACTCCCCAAGTAACAGGTTGTTGGCAGTGATGTTGCTTTCCTTTCGGGGAGGGTGATGCCACGCTTGGAGGCAAGTGAGATTCTTTCTATCAGGTAATCTTGCACACAACACCTTCTGACTCCAGGCCAGGAAGGGGAGCTAAATACCCGGTTTTAGGGCAGCTTCCCTGAATAAAGATCCGGGTCTGGAGGAGGAGCCAGTTAGTTGTAGCCAGTTGTAGAGGAGTGAGGAAAGGAGAAGGACGTCTGGAACAGACAGAGAGGCCTAGCAGCCACCTGGGAGCTGCAGCCAGGGCCGGCGTCAGCACCCGGCGCACTCGGGCAAGTGCCGGGGCCCTGGCGAGATGGGGGGGCCCACTCACGCTGTAAGAGATCCATCTGGCCGTTCAATTTGTGCTGGCACAAGCATCTTCTCACTGTCAGTGCAGGGCAAGGCACATAGGGGTTAAGAAGGCAGCCAGCGTGACACTGTTTGTGGGCGGAGAGAGCACGTTCTCTTGCTTTGCTCTCCGTCCGCCCCTCGCTGGCTGCACTCGCTCACTGACTGCTGAAGTTATCAGATTCAGGCAGCCTGATTCCGGAGGTGGAGGAGCTCCTAACCGCCCTGAGTGAGTGCGATGTATCGCTGTATTCTGACAGTCTGGGTGACCTGGGGCGGCCACAGCTGATATACTGTATATTATATACTTCAGCAGCCGCCCAGGCCCCCAGCACCTGTCCTGTATATGTATATACTGTATCTATACAGCCTGTATGACAGTATATATAATATATATACAGGACAGGTGCTGGGGGCCTGGGCTGCGCGGCTGTTGAAATATATATACACTGCACAGTACCATCACTGCCCTGTATATATACACTGCACAGTACCGCTCCTCCTGTCCTGTATATATACACTGCACAGTACCATCACTCCCCTGTATATATACACTGCACAGTACCGCTCCTCGTGTCCTGTATATATACACTGCACAGTACCACTCCTCCTGTCCTGTATATATACACTGCACAGTACCATCACTGCCCTGTATATATACACTGCACAGTACCATCACTCCCCTGTATATATACACTGCACAGTACCGTTCCTCGTGTCCTGTATATATATACACTGCACAGTACCACTCCTCGTGTCCTGTATATATACACTGCACAGTACCATTCCTCCTGTCCTGTGTATATATACACTGCACAGTACCATTCCTCCTGTCCTGTGTATATATACACTGCACAGTACCACTCCTCCTGTCCTGTATATATACACTGCACAGTGCCATCACTCCCCTGTAATGTATACACTGCACAGTACCATCACGCCCCTGTATATATACCGTGCACAGTACCATCACTCCCCTGTATATATACACTGCACAGTACCGCTCCTCGTGTCCTGTATATATACACTGCACAGTGCCATCACTCCCCTGTAATATATACACTGCACAGTACCATCACGCCCCTGTATATATACCGTGCACAGTACCATCACTCCCCTGTATATATACACTGCACAGTACCGCTCCTCGTGTCCTGTATATATACACTGCACAGTGCCATCACTCCCCTGTAATATATACACTGCACAGTACCATCACGCCCCTGTATATATACACTGCACAGTACCGCTCCTCGTGTCCTGTATATATACACTGCACAGTGCCATCACTCCCCTGTAATATATACACTGCACAGTACCATCACGCCCCTGTATATATACCGTGCACAGTACCATCACTCCCCTGTATATATACACTGCACAGTACCGCTCCTCGTGTCCTGTATATATACACTGCACAGTGCCATCACTCCCCTGTAATATATACACTGCACAGTACCATCACGCCCCTGTATATATACACTGCACAGTACCATCACTCCCCTGTATATATACACTGCACAGTACCGCTCCTCGTGTCCTGTATATATACACTGCACAGTGCCATCACTCCCCTGTAATATATACACTGCACAGTACCATCACGCCCCTGTATATATACCGTGCACAGTACCATCACTCCCCTGTATATATACACTGCACAGTACCGCTCCTCGTGTCCTGTATATATACACTGCACAGTGCCATCACTCCCCTGTAATATATACACTGCACAGTACCATCACGCCCCTGTATATATACACTGCACAGTACCATCACTCCCCTGTATATATACACTGCACAGTACCGCTCCTCGTGTCCTGTATATATACACTGCACAGTGCCATCACTCCCCTGTAATATATACACTGCACAGTACCATCACGCCCCTGTATATATACCGTGCACAGTACCATCACTCCCCTGTATATATACACTGCACAGTACCGCTCCTCGTGTCCTGTATATATACACTGCACAGTGCCATCACTCCCCTGTAATATATACACTGCACAGTACCATCACGCCCCTGTATATATACACTGCACAGTACCATCACTCCCCTGTATATATACACTGCACAGTACCGCTCCTCGTGTCCTGTATATATACACTGCACAGTGCCATCACTCCCCTGTAATATATACACTGCACAGTACCATCACGCCCCTGTATATATACACTGCACAGTACCATCACTCCCCTGTATATATACACTGCACAGTACCGCTCCTCGTGTCCTGTATATATACACTGCAGAATTTTCAATAGCTATCACTCATGTAAGAAGTGAAATCTGGCATTGTACTATACCTATATTTCTCTGCTGTATTTGTGCATTATGAATCGCGGTATGTGTTAAAGGGGGGGCCCACTGAGACTCTTTCACCCGGGGCCCTCAAAAACCTGGAGCCGGCCCTGGCTGCAGCCTCTGGAAAGAGTGAGAATTTGAAGGAGTTGAATAGTGGAGGAGCTTAGAGGGAATAAGCACAGTGGAGGAAGAGGCTCAGGAGGGGAACAGCGGAAGGACACCCTAAGAGCCGAAGCGCAGAAGCCGGGTACCGTGAGCCCTAGGCCGTGTTGTTCTCCAGGATGCGCGACAGAACCGGAGGGCATAGGACTGTATGTCAATTGCCAGCATCAAGTCTGAGGTGCAGCAGTAATCTGAGAGCCCGGGTCATGATAGAGACCCTATAAACAGGCTCGCACTGCCTATTGTACAGACATCTGTCTTAGTTGCAAGTCCCCTCTCTCCTGTCCTAAGCTTTAAGTGGCAGGGACCTCACCAACTAAAATAGCGCAAGTAGGAAAGGCTTATGGCCCTCACCTGGGAGAGGGATCTCCTATTGTCTCCAAGCCGGCCGGACCACAGCTACCCTGCACTTGGTACCCTGGACTGAGGACTGCTCAGTAAACCAGGTAAAGACTGCAAACCTGTGTCCTCGTTCTTTACTATACCATCCACCACACCATCTGTGACTTACACCAGAGAAGCCCTGGGGACCCCGCTTCACCTGTGGGAAACGTCACCATCTTGCTGCATAACATCACCACAGAGGACCCCTTTAAGCAACGTCGGTCCCTACTGACCGAGAACCACAGGCAATAGACTTTATACCATATTCCCTTTAAAGACCTTTCCCCTTTAATTGGACGCCCAGGGCCACGGACCGGGTCGCAGCCACCGTGACATCCTCTTTAAGACCGGACCTGGTACCGAGTACCCCGCGGCCCTGGCAGGCGTTTCACATGATACAATTAATATTAATATAATTAATATTAATAATAAGAAGAATTAATTTCAGCCTATTATTTTGGTCTCCATAACAGTCACGCTCTCTCATGTGGTCCCTCAGGAAAATGAATTGCCCACCTGTCCTCTAATATACTGACTCAGTGGGGGCTGAATACAAATGCACACTGCAATTTTCAGATTTATATTTTTAAAATAATTAGAAAACCATGTCTCATTTATTTTACACTTCACAAATGCTACTTGTTGTTGGTATATCACATGCAATCCCAATAAAATACATTTAACTTTGTGGGTGTAATGTGAAAAAATATGGAAAGTCCCAGGGTATGAATACGGTACTTTTTCAAGGCGTTGTATTTGTTTACATACCGAAAACAGTGTGCTAGTATAGATGAACATTGTTTCTTTTAATTATCACACTGACATAATTAAATTCAAACTCAGCCTCTTTTCAGTTCACCTAGGGGGTAGCCTACATATGAGGTGCATACAGTATTTGAAAAGTACTTCTATGGCATACGTTTAGCTAACAGAAATCTTTTGCTACATTGTGCATATAGACAGAATGTACATCTGTGATGTGATTTGAGCATAGCTTTTAAAACGTTATTACACCCCAGTAGCATAATAAAGAAGACCATTTGTGAGATAGTGATTTGCTCATGTAAATCACAAGAGGATCCCCTGAAGGGAGCTGCTCATTTATTGCTGTTGAAGGGACCTCTTACTGCCAATTTTGAGCTACAGGAGCTAAAACAGTTTGCAAAAGTAAAAGATATTTATATATATTGTGCCCCACCTCCCAAAAAGATGGATCAACCCATCTCTTCATGAGTAATGAAAAAAAGTTTATCCTCACCATCATCATTCTCTACGTAGAGGCGCAGCCCTGAATTAAATTTTGAGTTAAGTAACCAGTGGTTACTAGCTGCTGTCACATCGAAGACCAGCCACCCTTCATCCCCAGGCTGTATGCTCTCATGGTCCAGCAAAGTTAACTCAGGCTGCCTATAGAAGAGAGATATTATATACATACACTTTATATCATCAGCGAGACTTCTAATTAGAATTACACCTTAAGAAATGTTGAATTTACGGGCAGACTGATGCCATTTACTATTATCAGTAAGATAAAGCCACCTACCGGTTTGCATGCTCTCTGTGTATCTCGTAGATACTGATGTGAAGAGTCCTGTTTAAGTTCCGTAAAAAACTGCGAGTTTTAAAAAGTCGAAACTCTGCTGCCGTCACAGACTCTCCAGTTGGAATCTGAGTCATGTCAAACTTAAACTCTTTCCAGTAAGGCTTCTGATAAAAGATATCTCTGTCATTTTCAACTGTAAACATAGAAAGTATAATTTTCTTATTCACTTTCAATCCTAATGTCACCATTAATTAGGGCAACTGTGCCTCACTGTAATTAAATACAGCAAAATACATGAAGGTTCAGCCCAAAAATGACTAAAACACTGGCATAGAATTCTAATAATAGAAATCTTTACAGATTATACATCCATTAGCAGAAATAAGGGATAGCTGACCATACAATAAGGGATAACTTACTGATTACCAACCGATGGGATCCCCAGTGTTCCCAAGAAAGGGGCTCTGGAACTCAGTAAATTACTTTGCAGAGCCCTGTCTTGAACGGAGTGGAGGTGTGTGTGCTTGACCTTCATTTTTCCATGGAACTACTGTAATCTGTTTTCTCCAGCAGTCCCACAGACAATGAATGGAGTGGGGTCAAGATAGCATACCTCTGGTCCATTCAAGAACCCAGGTTCCAGAGCCCCAATCTGTGGATTACTGGTGGTCCCCGTGGTCAGACCCCAGACGATCAGAAACTTATCCCCTTTCTTGAAGATAGGGTATAAATTACGATTTTTGGAATAACCCTTTAATTGAAGTATCATCAAGAGAAATGGGAGTAAACAAACCTCAAGTTCTCCTGTCACGCAGCTGCAATGCCGGTAAATACAAGCTCCACTCGGTGGCAATAGAGTGGAGAAAGGACAGCAAGACCAGACCTTCAATGCAGCAGCAAGGCCACCACCAGGTGACAGCAGAATAGTCAAAACAAGCCAGGTCGATATAAGACTGTAGCACAGAACGAAAGAAATAAGCAAACACAGAGTCAACAACAAGCCAAATGGGTCAATACCGGTCAAGAGCAGATATGCCAAAGACAAGAGACAAAACCACAGGTCAGGGGCCAAGCCAAGTCAAAACTAGAGAGTCAATACACGAAAGGGGGACACTGAGTCGGAAAGGGAAGAGGGGAAAAACAGACACAGGATCAGTAAGCAAGCAGCAGGGCAAATCAGGGTAAACGGAGTCAACTACACACGCTGTAGGCAGAAACTATAACTGACATGGTCTGCAGGACACAGCGGAGAGTAAGACTGCCTAGTGCACTCAAAGCGTGTTGACTGGGTGCTGCCCACCATGTACATTTTTCTTTTGTATGCACTATATTTTCTTTTGAAAAAGAAAAAGAAAAGGAAAATCCAGTCCTGTTGAGCCGGACTCCAATTTTTTCTATTTTCCTTTTACAAAAAGCCCTCCAGAATTTGGACACAAATTGTACCCCTCTATCAGAAACAGCACTCAAAGGCACACCATGCAGCCGCACCACGTATTCAACAAACAACCTCGATAGTGTTTCAGCATTAGGCAGGCTTGCCAAAGGTTAAAAATGCACCTATTTACTGAATCTCTCCACCACCACCCAGACCACAGTTTTGCCATTGGAAGGAGGGATATCAGTGATAGAGTGCATGGACAAATGAGTCCAAGGTCTATCCGGAATTGGCAATGGCACCAATTCCCTGGCTGACCGGTTATGGGAACTCTTAGCATGGGCACAAGTATCACAAGCAGACACAAACACAGCAACATCAGAGGCCATAGAGGACCACCAAAACAGCCTAGCAATAGCTCTTCGAGTGGCGCAACTCCTGGAGCACCCTCAACCGGTACTGAACAGGGACGAAGACCTTGTTATCAGGCAATGATGGAGGAGCAAGAGACTGAGCCTCATGAATCTCCTGCTCCAATTCTGAGGACACTGCTGCCATGACCACCCCATGCAGAAAAATGGAGGAAGGAGGTTCGGAAGGTGATATTGGATCCAAGCTATGAGACAAGGCATTGGCCTTGACATTTTTGGAACCAGGTCGAAAGGTAATGAGAAAATGAAAGCATGAGAAAAAGCGACCACCTCGCCTATCTAGGAGTTAAACATTTGGCACACTCAATGTAGGACAGGTTCTTGTTGTCAGTAATCACCATGATCCGATGAACAGCTCCCTCCAAAAAGTGCCTCCATTCTTCCAAAGCCAATTTGATGGCCAATAACTCCCGATTCCCGACATTCTAATTTCTCTCTGCAGGAGAGAATTTCTTAGAGAAAATTAGTCAAAGTGGCAACACCGGGCGGACAACACCGCCCCCACCCCCACCTCCGATGTGTCCACCTCAACAATAAACGGTTCAGATGGATAGGGCTGGACCAACACAGGAGCATACATAAAGCATTCCTTAAATGCCGAAACTCCTGGAGCTGACTAGTTTTTAAGATCTGCCGCCTTACGAGTAAGATCCATGAGGGGCTTGACCACCTGTGAAAACCCCTTAATGAATTTCCTCTAGTAATTGGCAAACCCCAAAAAACGCTGAAGACCCTTCAGGTCTCTGGGTTGCACCCAATCCACAATGACCTGTACCTTCCGAGGGTCCATACAAAACACCTTGGCAGACAGGATGAACCCCGAAAAAGAGTTCTCACATAACCTCTGGAGAACTGCACGTAGATGACCCATGTGATCTTGTTTGTCCAATGAGAATACCAGGATATCATCTAAGTAAACCACCATAAAGCACCAATGAAATCAGAAAATACATGGTTAATAAAATTCTGAAAGACGGCTGACGCGTTAGTGAAACCAAAGGGCATAACCAAATTCTCAAACAAACCCTCAGAGGTGAGAAATGCTGTTTTCCACTCAACCCTTCCTCAATACAGATAAGGTTATATGCACCCCTGAGGTCCAATTTAGAAAACCACTTGGCCCCAGATAATTGTTTAAACAAATCAGGGATGAGCGGAAGGGGATAAGTATTTCTCACTGTGATCTTATTTAATTCCCGAAAATCGAGGCACGACATTAACCACCATCTTTATTTTTTACAAAAAAGAATCCAGCCGCCACTGGAGAGTCAGAGGGGCGTATGTGACCCTTACGTATGCTTTCAGAGATATACTGTAATAATTATAGGGGATAACTCAGGAGACTCTCTGCGTGGAACAAGACAACTAGAGGACACAGTTTATAAGTGGTAAAGTCTATATTATCACACGGTGATTCAACAGGTGCAGAGAGAAACTCAAGTCCACAACACTTGGTGCAAATAATAAACGCAGCTTAGCAGTCTATAGGAAACTTCAGAGGAAAATTCAATCAAGCAGAAAGTCTATGAAGCACAGTTATTCTTGAGGATACTTGACACAAATAAATCCTTGTCTTAGTCCAGGCACAGATAGATATGCTTATTAGGCAGTTCAAATCATATCTTAGCTCAACCAGGGAGGCCTGGTTAATAGTCTCAGGTTATTGCAAAGCAGAAACAGCTTACATGTCCAGCAAATGCAGATGGAAGTAAACACGAACAGCAGATGAAGGAGGATTACTGGAAACTTGTGTATGCAGCAGGAACTCAGAGCTGAGTAGCAGGATCCCCACACAGGTTCACAGGAGCAGGTGTATAGCCAGGGAGTAATCAGAGGTCAGGAGCTGGATGCAAGGCAGAATACTCTAGCACAGACTGAAGGCTGGGGTGGAGTTTTATAGCAGGAAGACACAGTGCACATGAGACCAAAGACGCCATCTTGGAAAAGGGCAGTAATGCACAAAAGGTAAAAAATGTTCAGAGTCCTGACATATACTCTTTTATAGCGGTACGCTCCGGGACAGAGAGATTGTACAGATGGGCCTTGGGCAATTTAGCACCCGGAATCAGATTGATAGCACAATCAAAAGGGGTGGTAAGACCTCGGCCTCCTTTTCAGAAAAAACATCCTCAAAATCCTTCAGGTACTTCAGAATACCCTCCAGACTTGCGGATGACACCAGTACAGAGGTAAGACAACCTTTAACACAATTAGGACCCCATTTAACAATGTCCTGAGATTCCCAGTCAATTACAGGATTGTGTAACTGTAACCAAGGAAATCCCAACACCAGTCTCGCAGGAAGATTGTCGAGAACAAAGCATGAAATATGTACCTGGTACAATAATCCCACCTTCAGGAGGCACTCTTCCGACACAAATTTAATAACATTCTTAGCCAATGGTGTTTTGCCAATGGCCACAATATAAATAGGAGTCTCAAGCCTAACTGTCCCTAACTTGCACTTGGTCACCAAGTTAGAGTCAATAAAGTTCATGGACGACCCGCAGACCACGAAAGCAGAAGTGAGCGTGAAGCATTTCCTACAACAAAGTTCCACTTCCAACAATATTTTATGAAATGATGAAAAAAGTACCTGAGAGTCTGGGTGAACTCCATGGTAGTCACCCAGACTTAGGCGTTTCCCGACCCTTTGAAAGTCGGTGGGCAGGAGGGGCAGTCCTTTTTCCAATATCCGGGATTTCCACAGTAGAAACACAATTTGCCTTCGCGTCACAGTTTTCTCTCTTTCTCCCTGAAGTTGATTGCCCCCACCTCCATAGGTTCAGAAGGTGGCATAACAACAGGAGTAGCAGGAAGCAAATGAACCTCTCGCTGCACTACACCTCTCTCCCGTGGCCTTCGATCCATACAGACAGCCGAGTCATGGCCTCCTCCAAGGAGCTGGGTGGTGGATGGAGAGCCAGAGCATCCTTCAGGTGATCCGACAGTCTTCTCCTGAACTGACATCTAGTGCAGAGTCATTCCCGGACACCTCATTGGACCATCGTCGGAACTCAAAGCAATACCATTTGGCCGAGAGCTTACCCTGAAAGAGACCCATGATAGTGTCCTCTGCCACTCTGATCCAGTCTGGTTCATCAAAAATAAGTCCTAATGCCTCAAAGAACCTATCAACAGACATACGTTCAGGGGCAGTGTCAGGTAAAGAGTAAGCCCACAATTGAGGTCCCTCCCGAAGTAAGGAAATAATTATCCCCACCCACTGACTCATTACCAGAGGATCGGGGTCTAAGAGAAAACAGCAACTTATAACTCTCCCTGAACGTACGGAGCTTCTCCTTTTCTCCGGGGAAGGTATCTGGAAGCCTGACCGTAGGTTCAGGAGAGTGCAGCGAAACATCAACAGTGTCAGAGTGCTTACAGACAGATTGATAAATAGATCCCTTAAGAGATTTAACCATTTCAGAATTCTCCCTCTGCAGTTGGTTATGAGACATGACCAGAGCCCTACAGACCACAGACAAATCCTACATTATCTGTGTCAAACTAGACATCTGATCCGCCAAGGTATGGAGCAGATCCATAGAAAGAGGAGCAGAGAAAAAAGAACTGTCTGTTTTGGTCAGTTATAATGTCACGCTGCTGCAATGCAGGTAAATGCAAGCGCCACTAGGTGGCAATAGAGTGGAGGAAGGACAGCACACAGCAAGACCAGACCTTCAATGCACCGGCGAGGCCACCACCAGGTGGCAGCAGAATAGTCAAAACAAGCCAGGTCGATATAAGACTGTAACGCAGTACTAAAGGAGTAAGCAAACACAGAGTCAACAACAAGCCAAATGGGTCAATACTGGTCAGAAGCAGATATGCCAAAGACAAGAGACAAAATCACAGGTCAGGGTCCAAGCCAAGTCAAAACCAGAGAGTCAATACATGAAAGGGAAACACTGAGTCAGGAAGGGAAGAGAGGAAAAACAGACACAGCTTCAATAAGCAAGCCGCAGGACAAATCAGGGTAAACGGAGTCAGCTACACACGCTGTAGGCAGAAACTATAACTGACATGGTCTGCAGGACACAGCAGAGATAAATAGCAAACCTGAGTCCAGACTGAGGCTGAGAAAGTTAACCCCTGGCATGACCAGACCGGAAAAAGGGGAAGACAGGACTCAAAACTCGGTCTGGATCATGACACCTCTTGACCCATGTGTTTAATAATGTTACCCAAAGAAGCCCAATTTGATCTATGCTTTAGGTCCACCATAACTGTATGTTTATACACCCCTAATTGATAAAACAGGGATGCAAAAATAGATAGATAGATAGATAGAAGTTTCATAAATTTTCTAAATCGGCAAAAGTGGTGCAAGCTCTCTAGACTCCCTAAACAGTTTTCTCACTTTTAAAAAAGTTATTACATTTTAAATTTTTACCAATGGAAACAACTACCAAGCTAAAATTTTTGCGTCATCATAAAAGTTCAAAGGTGCATAATCCTGTGAAAACCTTTGAGCACAGTTTTGACAATTTTACATAGATGCAAGATAAAGCCATGATAAAGTGAAATGAGGAGAGCAAAAAATCAGAAAGAAGAGGGGGAGTTAGAAAAAAATGAGGTAGGGAAAGTATAAATTAGAGGGTAGGAGGGACAAATGAAGAAAGTTGGAAGGGTGTTTTTTTATGTTACATAGTTATCTATCTCGGAGGCTGGTACATGAGATATCAATAAGCAAAAGGTCGAAAAGTAGGATAAGTGTCAGTTTGAATACTGGTCATTAAGCATATGGAACAGGTCAGATTTCCATTTTCATACATAATAATGAATAGCATAATGGATAGACTGTTCAGTGAGTAAAAAAACAACTAAAATAAGACTGTGAGGGCATGTTCCACAAACGTGTTCAAGGGATGTAATAGGATATGAAGGGTTATAAATTAGTAGGAAACTCATGAGTTCACAAAATTCATCATTGCTTACTTAGCATATATCTAAAATTTCCTGACTGGGGTCAGTGTTGTGAACTCCGTTTTCAGGCTCCCTCTTGTGGTCACAGATGGTATTGTGTGACTTTGGTTTTTTGGCTCCCCCTGGTGGTTTGGTTTATTATCCTGCGGGTCTGCTGGATCAGCTGCCTCGTTATTCACCAGGGAGGCTCCTATTTAGCTCTGCTTCACTTCCACTTGTTGCCGGCTGTCAATGTATTCAGTGCTATTCTGATTACTCCTAATTATCTCATTTTCTGCCTCTTCAGGATAAGCTAAGTTCTCTTTGAATATTTTTTGCTCATCTGCCTGCAATATGATTTCTGTGTATGATGAGTCTAGTCCAGCTTGCTAACATGTGATTTCTTTTTGCTGGTAAGCTCTGAGGTACGGAGTTGCTTCCCCCGCACCGTTAGTTGGTGCGGGGGCTCGAGCAATGTCTGCGTGGATATTTTGAATAGGGTTTTTTATTGACCGCACAGTTTCCTTCCTATTTTCTGCTATCTAGTATTAGCGGGCCTCATTTGCTAAATCTGATTTCATCTCTGCGTTTGTGCTTTCCCCTTAACTCACCGTTAATATTTGTGGGGGGCTATTCTATATCTTTGGGGTCATTCCACTGAGGCAAGTGAGGACTTACTTTCCCTCCAGGAATAGTCAGTTTCTCAGGCCGTGACGAGACGTCTAGGATTTTTAGGTAACGTTCCACGGCTGCCTATAGTTGTTTGCGGATAGGATCAGGTTGCGGTCAATCTAGTTACCACTTCCCCAGAGCTAGTAGTCTGTTCAGTTACTTAGCTAGTCCGACCTGCGATCCTGGCCACTAGGATCATAACAGTACAGCCGGCCTATAAAGTGTTAATTGCATGGCAGAAGCAGGAGAAAAGAAGCTTGGAGATATTTTTTTTTTTTTTTTTGCTGCCGTGTGTCTAGCTGCTGTGTGTCTGGCTTATCTCCTCCTCTTAATCTTGGTGTGGCTCTTAGTTCAGCTGCTGATATGGATATCCAGAGTTTAGCCTCCAGTGTGGATCATCTTGCTGCAAGGGTACAAAGTATTCAGGATTTTGTTGTGCACAGTCCTATGTCAGAGCCTAGAATACCTATTCCGGAGTTGTTTTCTGGAGATAGATCTAGGTTCCTGAATTTTAAGAACAATTGCAAGTTGTTTCTTTCTTTGAAACCTCGTTCCTCTGGGGATTCTGTTCAGCAAGTTAAGATTATTATTTCTTTCTTGCGTGGCGATCCTCAAGATTGGGCTTTCGCATTGGCTCCAGGGGATCCTGCATTGCTCAGTGTGGATGCGTTTTTTCTGGCCCTTGGATTGCTCTATGAGGAACCTAATCTTGAGAACCAGGCTGAAAAAGCGTTGTTGGCCCTCTCTCAGGGGCAAGATGATGCAGAGGTGTACTGCCAGAAATTTCGGAAATGGTCGGTGCTTACTCAATGGAATGAGTGTGCCCTGGCTGCAAATTTCAGAAAAGGTCTTTCTGAAGCCATTAAGAATGTCATGGTGGGGTTCCCTACGCCTGCAGGTCTGAATGAGTCAATGACTCTGGCCATTCAGATTGATCGGCGTTTGCGGGAGCGCAAACCTGCGCACCATTTGGCGGTGTCTTCTGAACAGACACCTGAGTCTATGCAATGTGATAGAATTCTGACCAGAAGTGAACGGCAAAATTATAGACGGCAAAATGGGTTGTGCTTTTACTGTGGTGACTCAGCTCATGTTATCTCAGCATGCTCTAAGCGCACAAAAAAGATTGATAAATCTGTCACCATCGGTACTTTACAGCCTAAGTTTATTTTGTCTGTTACCCTGATTTGTTCTCTGTCATCTTACCCGGTTATGGCTTTTGTGGATTCAGGTGCTGCCCTGAGTCTGATGGATTTGTCATTTGCCAGGCGCTGTAATTTTGTTTTGGAGCCTTTAAAATTCCCTATTCCACTAAGGGGAATTGATGCTACACCATTGGCTACGAATAAACCTCAGTACTGGACACAAGTGACCATGTGCATGACTCCTGTTCATCAGGAAGTGATTCACTTTCTTGTATTGCATAATTTGCAAGATGTTGTCGTGTTGGGCCTGCCATGGTTGCAGACTCATAATCGAGTCCTGGATTGGAAAGCAATGTCTGTGTCAAGTTGGGGTTGTCAGGGAATTCATGGCGACGCTCCTGTGGTGTCAATTGCTTCATCCACTCCTTCTGAGGTCCCTGCGTTTTTGTCAGATTACCAGGATGTATTTGATGAGCCCAAACTCAGTTCTCTACCTCCTCATAGGGATTGTGATTGTGCTATAAATTTGATTCCTGGTAGTAAGTTTCCTAAGGGACGACTTTTCAATTTGTCAGTGCCGGAGCATGCTGCTATGCGGAGTTATATAAAGGAGTCTTTGGAGAAAGGACTTATTCGCCCCTCCTCCTCCCCTCTTGGTGCGGGGTTCTTTTTTGTGGCTAAGAAGGATGGTTCCTTGAGACCTTGTATTGATTATCGCCTTCTAAACAAAATCACGGTCAAATTTCAGTATCCCTTGCCATTGTTATCTGATCTGTTTGCTCGCATTAGGGGGTCTAGTTGGTTCACCAAGATAGATCTTCGTGGTGCGTATAACCTTGTGCGTATTAAGCAGGGTGATGAATGGAAAACTGCATTTAATACGCCCGAAGGCCATTTTGAGTACTTGGTGATGCCTTTTGGACTTTCTAACGCTCCTTCTGTCTTTCAGTCCTTTATGCACGACGTCTTCCGCGAATATCTGGATAAATTTATGATTGTGTATCTGGATGATATTCTGGTTTTTTCGGATGATTGGGAGTCCCATGTTAAGCAGGTCAGGATGGTGTTTCAGGTCCTGCGTGCCAATGCTTTATTTGTGAAGGACTCAAAATGTCTTTTTGGAGTCCAGAAGGTCTCTTTTTTGGGTTTCATTTTTTCTCCTTCTGCTATTGAGATGGACCCAGTCAAGGTTCAGGCTATTCATGACTGGACTCAGCCTACATCTGTTAAGAGTCTTCAGAAGTTCTTGGGTTTTGCTAATTTTTACCGTCGCTTCATCGCTAATTTTTCTGGTGTTGTTAAGCCATTGACGGATTTGACCAAGAAGGGTTCTGATGTTACTAATTGGTCTCCTGCGGCTGTGGAGGCCTTTCGGGAGCTGAAGCGCCGGTTTTCTTCGGCTCCGGTCTTATGTCAGCCAGACGTCTCCCTTCTTTTCCAGGTCGAGGTTGATGCTTCTGAGATTGGAGCGGGGGCTGTTTTGTCGCAGAGAAGCTCTGATGGCTCTGTGATGAAGCCATGTGCTTTCTTTTCAAGAAAGTTTTCGCCTGCCGAGCGGAATTATGATGTTGGTAATCGGGAGTTGTTGGCTATGAAGTGGGCATTTGAGGAGTGGCGACATTGGCTCGAGAGAGCTAAGCATCGTGTGGTGGTCTTGACTGATCACAAGAATTTGATTTATCTCGAGTCGGCCAAGCAGCTGAATCCTAGACAGGCTCGTTGGTCGTTGTTTTTCTCTTGTTTTGATTTCGTGGTCTCATACCTGCCTGGTTCGAAGAATGTGAAGGCTGATGCTCTTTCTAGGAGTTTTGTGCCTGACTCTCCTGGTGATTCAGAGCCAGCTGGTATCCTCAGAGAAGGGGTGATTTTGTCTGCCATCTCCCCAGATTTGCGACGAGTGCTGCAGGAGTTTCAGGTGGATAGACCTGACCGTTGTCCACCGGAGAGACTGTTTGTCCCGGATAGATGGACCAGCAGAGTTATTTCCGAGGTTCATTCTTCGGTGTTGGCAGGCCATCCTGGGATTTTTGGTACCAGAGATTTGGTGGCTAGGTCCTTCTGGTGGCCTTCCTTGTTGCGGGATGTGCGTTCCTTTGTGCAGTCTTGTGGAATTTGTGCTCGGGCTAAGCCTTGCTGTTCTCGTGCCAGTGGCTTGTTGTTGCCTTTGCCTGTCCCGAAGAGGCCTTGGACGCACATTTCCATGGATTTTATTTCAGATCTCCCTGTCTCTCAGAGAATGTCGGTCATTTGGGTGGTGTGTGATCGTTTTTCTAAAATGGTCCATTTGGTGCCCTTGCCTAAGTTGCCTTCCTCCTCCGAGTTGGTTCCTCTGTTTTTTCAAAATGTGGTTCGTTTGCACGGGATCCCTGAAAATATTGTTTCCGACAGAGGATCCCAGTTTGTGTCTAGATTTTGGCGGACCTTTTGTGCTAAGATGGGCATTAATTTGTCTTTTTCGTCGGCCTTCCATCCTCAGACTAATGGCCAAACCGAGCGCACTAATCAGACTTTGGAAACCTATTTAAGATGTTTTGTTTCTGCTGATCAGGACGACTGGGTGACTTTTTTGCCATTGGCCGAGTTTGCCCTTAATAATCGAGCTAGTTCTGCTACTTTGGTTTCTCCTTTTTTTTGTAATTCAGGGTTTCATCCTCGTTTTTCCTCGGGTCAGGTGGAGTCTTCTGACTGTCCTGGAGTGGATGTTGTGGTGGATAGGTTGCATCAGATTTGGAATCATGTGGTGGACAATTTGAAGCTGTCACAAGAGAAGGCTCAGCGCTTTGCCAACCGCCGTCGCTGTGTGGGTCCCCGACTTCGCGTTGGGGATTTGGTGTGGTTGTCTTCTCGCTTTGTTCCTATGAAGGTCTCCTCTCCTAAGTTTAAGCCTCGGTTTATCGGTCCTTATAAGATTTTGGAAGTCCTTAACCCTGTGTCATTTCGTTTGGACCTCCCGGCATCGTTTGCTATTCATAATGTGTTCCATCGGTCGTTGTTGCGGAGGTATGTGGTGCCTGTGGTTCCTTCGGTTGAGCCTCCTGCCCCTGTGCTGGTTGAGGGAGAATTGGAATACGTGGTGGAGAAGATCTTGGATTCTCGTATTTATAGACGGAGGCTTCAGTATTTGGTTAAGTGGAAAGGCTATGGTCAGGAGGATAATTCCTGGGTTGTCGCCTCTGATGTTCATGCGGCCGATTTGGTTTGTGCCTTCCATGTGGCTCACCCTGATCGCCCTGGGGGTTTTGATGAGGGTTCGGTGACCCCTCCTCAAGGGGGGGGTACTGTTGTGAACTCCGTTTTCAGGCTCCCTCTTGTGGTCACAGATGGTATTGTGTGACTTTGGTTTTTTTGGCTCCCCCTGGTGGTTTGGTTTATTATCCTGCAGGTCTGCTGGATCAGCTGCCTCGTTATTCACCAGGGAGGCTCCTATTTAGCTCTGCTTCACTTCCACTTGCTGCCGGCTGTCAATGTATTCAGTGCTATTCTGATTACTCCTGATTATCTCGTTTTCTGCCTCTTCAGGATAAGCTAAGTTCTGTTTGAATATTTTTTGCTCATCTGCCTGCAATATGATTTCTGTGTATGATGAGTCTAGTCCAGCTTGCTCACATGTGATTTCTTTTTGCTGGTAAGCTCTGGGGTACGGAGTTGCTTCCCCCGCACCGTTAGTTGGTGCGGGGGCTCGAGCAATCTCTGCGTGGATATTTTGAATAGGGTTTTTTATTGACCGCACAGTTTCCTTCCTATTTTCTGCTATCTAGTATTAGCGGGCCTCATTTGCTAAATCTGATTTCATCTCTGCGTTTGTGCTTTCCCCTTAACTCACCGTTAATATTTGTGGGGGGCTTGTTGTGAATTTGGATTCTGGGCTCCCCCGGTGGCTACTGGTGGAATTGAACTGGTGTTGTCATCTTCTCTGTTCACCTGTTCCCATCAAGATGTGGGAGTCGCTATATAACCTTGCTGCTCTGTTAGTTGCTTGCCGGTCAACAATGTTATCAGAAGCCTCTCTGTGCTTGTTCCTGCTCCTAGACAACTACTAGATAAGTTGGACTCTTGTCCATGTTTGTTTTTGCATTTTTGTTCCAGTTCACAGCTGTAGTTTCGTTACTGTGTCTGGAAAGCTCTTGTGAACAGGAATTGCCACTCTGGTGTTATGAGTTAATGCCAGAGTTTTAAAGTAATTTCTGGATGGTGTTTTGATAGGGTTTTCAGCTGACCATGAAAGTGCCCTTTCTGTCTTCTGCTATGTAGTAAGTGGACCTCAAATTTGCTAAACCTATTTTCATACTACGTTTGTTATTTCATCTTGATTCACCGCCAATATATGTGGGGGGCCTCTGTCTCCTTTCGGGGTATTTCTCTAGAGGTGAGCTAGGACTAATATTTCCCTCTGCTAGCATTATTTAGTCCTCCGGCTGGTGCTGGGCATCTAGAATCAACGTAGGCATGCTACCCGGCCACTGCTAGTTGTGTGTTAGGTTTAGTTCATGGTCAGCTCAGTTCCCATCTTCCAAGAGCTAGTTTCTATATATGCTTATGCTATGTTCTCTTGCCATTGAGAACATGACAGTTTGACCGGCCCACTAAAGGGTTAAAATCCTTGGCTGAGAAAGGAGAGAAATAAGAAGTCTGCTGAGAATTTTTTTTTTTTTTTCTCCTTCTAATCTTTGAATGGCTCTGTGTCCACCTGTTTGTAATGGATCTTCAGAGTGTAACTGCAGGTTTGAATAATCTCGCCACGAAGGTACAAAATTTGCAAGACTTTGTTTGTCATGCACCTGTATCTGAGCCGAGAATTCCTTTGCCGGAATTTTTCTCGGGGAATAGATCTGGGTTTCAGAATTTTCGAAATAATTGCAAATTATTTTTGTCCCTGAAATTTCGCTCTGCCGGAGACCCTGCACAGCAGGTCAGGATTGTGATTTCCTTGCTCCGGGGCGACCCTCAAGACTGGGCTTTTTCATTGACACCAGGGGATCCTGCGTTGCTCAATGTGGATGCGTTTTTTCTGGCCTTGGGGTTGCTTTATGACGAACCTCATTTGGAGCTTCAGGCAGAAAAAACTTTGATGTCCCTATCTCAGGGGCAAGATGAAGCGGAAATTTACTGTCAAAGATTCCGTAAATGGTCTGTGCTTACTCAGTGGAATGAGTGCGCCCTGGCGGCGACTTTCAGAGAGGGTCTCTCTGATGCCATTAAGGATGTTATGGTGGGGTTCCCTGTGCCTGCGGGTCTGAATGAGTCCATGACAATGGCTATTCAGATCGATAGGCGTTTGCGGGAGCGCAAACCAGTGCACCATCTGGCGGTGTCCACTGAGAAGTCGCCAGAGAGTATGCAGTGTGATAGAATTTTGTCCCGAAGCGAGCGGCAGAATTTTAGACGGAAAAATGGGTTGTGTTTCTATTGTGGTGATTCTACTCATGTTATATCAGCATGCTCTAAGCGCACTAAAAAGCTTGATAAATCTGTTTCCATTTGCACCTTACCGTCTAAGTTTATTCTATCTGTGACCCTGATTTGCTCTTTGTCATCTATTACCACGGACGCCTATGTCGACTCTGGCGCCGCTTTGAGTCTTATGGATTGGTCCTTTGCCAAACGCTGTGGGTATGATTTAGAGCCTTTGGAGACTCTTATTCCTCTGAAGGGGATTGACTCCACCCCATTGGCTAATAATAAACCACAATACTGGACACAAGTAACTATGCGTATTAATCCGGATCACCAGGAGATTATTCGCTTTCTGGTGCTGCATAATCTACATGATGATTTGGTGCTAGGATTGCCTTGGCTGCAATCTCACAACCCAGTCCTCGACTGGAAAGCTATGTCTGTGTTGAGCTGGGGATGTAAGGGGGCTCATGGGGATGTACCTGTGGTTTCCATTTCATCATCTATTCCCTCTGAAATTCCTGAGTTCCTGTCTGACTATCGTGACGTCTTTGAAGAATCCAAGCTTGGTTCATTACCTCCGCACCGAGAGTGCGATTGTGCCATAGATTTAATCCCGGGTAGTAAATACCCAAAGGGTCGTTTATTTAATCTGTCTGTGCCTGAACATGCTGCTATGCGAGAATATATAAAGGAGTCCTTGGAAAAGGGACATATTCGTCCATCGTCATCTCCCTTAGGAGCCGGTTTTTTCTTTGTGTCAAAAAAAGACGGCTCTTTGAGACCATGTATCGATTATCGGCTTTTGAATAAAATCACTGTAAAATATCAATACCCATTGCCGTTGCTGACTGATTTGTTTGCTCGCATAAAGGGGGCCAAGTGGTTCTCTAAGATTGACCTTCGTGGGGCGTATAATTTGGTGCGAATCAGGCAGGGGGATGAGTGGAAAACCGCATTTAATACGCCCGAGGGCCACTTTGAGTATTTAGTGATGCCTTTTGGTCTTTCAAATGCTCCGTCAGTTTTCCAGTCCTTTATGCATGATATTTTTCGCGATTATTTGGATAAATTTATGATTGTGTATCTGGATGATATTCTGATTTTTTCGGAGGACTGGGACTCTCATGTCCAGCAAGTCAGGAGGGTTTTCCAGGTTTTGCGGTCTAATTCTTTGTGTGTGAAGGGTTCTAAGTGTGTTTTTGGGGTACAGAGGATTTCCTTTTTGGGATATATTTTTTCTCCCTCTTCCATTGAAATGGATCCTGTCAAGGTTCAAGCTATTTGTGATTGGACGCAGCCCTCTTCTCTTAAGAGTCTTCAGAAATTTTTGGGCTTTGCTAACTTTTATCGTCGATTTATTGCTGGTTTTTCGGATATTGCTAAGCCATTGACCGATTTGACTAAGAAGGGTGCTGATGTTGCTGATTGGTCCCCTGACGCTGTGGAGGCCTTTCGGGAGCTTAAGCGCCGTTTTTCCTCTGCCCCTGTGTTGCGTCAGCCTGATGTTGCTCTACCTTTTCAGGTTGAGGTCGACGCTTCTGAGATTGGAGCTGGGGCAGTGTTGTCGCAGAAAAGTTCTGACTGCTCCGTGATGAGGCCTTGTGCCTTCTTTTCCCGTAAATTTTCGCCCGCTGAGCGGAATTATGATGTTGGGAATCGGGAGCTTTTGGCCATGAAGTGGGCTTTTGAGGAGTGGCGCCATTGGCTTGAGGGGGCCAGACATCAGGTGGTGGTATTGACTGACCACAAAAACTTGATTTATCTTGAGACCGCCAGGCGCCTGAATCCTAGACAGGCGCGCTGGTCATTATTTTTCTCTCGGTTTAATTTTGTGGTGTCATACCTACCGGGTTCTAAGAATGTTAAGGCGGATGCCCTTTCTAGGAGTTTTGAGCCTGACTCGCCTGGTAACTCTGAGCCCACAGGTATCCTTAAGGATGGAGTGGTATTGTCAGCCGTTTCTCCAGACCTGCGGCGGGCCTTGCAGGAGTTTCAGGCGGATAGACCGGATCGTTGCCCACCTGATAAACTGTTTGTTCCTGATGATTGGACCAGTAGAGTCATCTCTGAGGTTCATTCTTCTGCGTTGGCAGGTCATCCTGGCATTTTTGGTACCAGGGATTTGGTGGCAAGGTCCTTCTGGTGGCCTTCCCTGTCACGAGATGTGCGAGGCTTTGTGCAGTCTTGTGACGTTTGTGCTCGGGCCAAGCCTTGTTGCTCTCGGGCTAGTGGATTATTGTTGCCCTTGCCTATTCCTAAGAGGCCTTGGACGCACATCTCGATGGATTTTATTTCAGATCTGCCTGTTTCTCAGAAGATGTCTGTCATCTGGGTGGTGTGTGACCGTTTCTCTAAGATGGTCCATTTGGTTCCTCTGCCCAAGTTGCCTTCTTCTTCCGAGTTGGTTCCTCTGTTTTTTCAAAATGTTGTTCGTTTGCATGGTATTCCTGAGAATATCATTTCTGACAGAGGGACCCAATTCGTGTCTAGATTTTGGCGGGCATTCTGTGCTAGGATGGGCATAGATTTATCTTTTTCGTCCGCTTTCCATCCTCAGACGAATGGCCAGACCGAGCGGACTAATCAGACCCTGGAGACATATCTGAGGTGTTTTGTGTCTGCTGACCAGGATGATTGGGTTGCTTTTTTGCCATTGGCGGAGTTCGCTCTCAATAATCGGGCCAGCTCTGCCACTTTGGTGTCCCCGTTTTTCTGTAATTCGGGGTTTCATCCTCGATTTTCCTCTGGTCAGGTGGAAACTTCGGATTGTCCTGGAGTGGATGCTGTGGTGGAGAGATTGCATCAGATCTGGGGGCAGGTGGTGGACAATTTGAGGTTGTCCCAGGAGAAGACTCAGCTTTTTGCCAACCGCCACCGTCGTGTTGGTCCTCGGCTTTGTGTTGGGGATTTGGTGTGGTTGTCTTCTCGTTTTGTCCCTATGAGGGTCTCTTCTCCTAAGTTTAAGCCTCGGTTCATCGGCCCGTATAAGATATTGGAGATTCTTAACCCTGTTTCCTTCCGTTTGGACCTCCCTGCATCCTTTTCTATTCATAACGTTTTTCATCGGTCGTTATTGCGCAGGTATGAGGTACCGGTTGTGCCTTCCGTTGAGCCTCCTGCTCCGGTGTTGGTTGAGGGTGAGTTGGAGTACGTTGTGGAGAAAATCTTAGACTCTCGTGTTTCCAGACGGAGACTCCAGTATCTGGTCAAGTGGAAGGGATACGGCCAGGAGGATAATTCTTGGGTGAATGCATCTGATGTTCATGCCTCTGATCTGGTTCGTGCCTTTCATAGGGCCCATCCTGATCGCCCTGGTGGTTCTGGTGAGGGTTCGGTGCCCCCTCCTTGAGGGGGGGGTACTGTTGTGAATTTGGATTCTGGGCTCCCCCGGTGGCTACTGGTGGAATTGAACTGGTGTTGTCATCTTCTCTGTTCACCTGTTCCCATCAAGATGTGGGAGTCGCTATATAACCTTGCTGCTCTGTTAGTTGCTTGCCGGTCAACAATGTTATCAGAAGCCTCTCTGTGCTTGTTCCTGCTCCTAGACAACTACTAGATAAGTTGGACTCTTGTCCATGTTTGTTTTTGCATTTTTGTTCCAGTTCACAGCTGTAGTTTCGTTACTGTGTCTGGAAAGCTCTTGTGAACAGGAATTGCCACTCTGGTGTTATGAGTTAATGCCAGAGTTTTAAAGTAATTTCTGGATGGTGTTTTGATAGGGTTTTCAGCTGACCATGAAAGTGCCCTTTCTGTCTTCTGCTATGTAGTAAGTGGACCTCAAATTTGCTAAACCTATTTTCATACTACGTTTGTTATTTCATCTTGATTCACCGCCAATATATGTGGGGGGCCTCTGTCTCCTTTCGGGGTATTTCTCTAGAGGTGAGCTAGGACTAATATTTCCCTCTGCTAGCATTATTTAGTCCTCCGGCTGGTGCTGGGCATCTAGAATCAACGTAGGCATGCTACCCGGCCACTGCTAGTTGTGTGTTAGGTTTAGTTCATGGTCAGCTCAGTTCCCATCTTCCAAGAGCTAGTTTCTATATATGCTTATGCTATGTTCTCTTGCCATTGAGAACATGACAGGGGCTATTCTATATCTTTGGGGTCATTCCACTGAGGCAAGTGAGGACTTACTTTCCCTCCAGGAATAGTCAGTTTCTCAGGCCGTGACGAGACGTCTAGGATTTTTAGGTAACGTTCCACGGCTGCCTATAGTTGTTTGCGGATAGGATCAGGTTGCGGTCAATCTAGTTACCACTTCCCCAGAGCTAGTAGTCTGTTCAGTTACTTAGCTAGTCCGACCTGCGATCCTTGCCACTAGGATCATAACAGGTCAGTAAGTATTTGTCAGAATAAACTAAAAAAAAAAGGACAAGGGAGTGTCAAATTAATAAATGGTGGCTGAGATGGTTGAGAAGTCCATAAGAGTCCAAACGAAATGTATTAGGCAGCGTGAGGGGAATTTTTGTTCTAGTGTCTACCACACAATGTTAGGGTGGCCACTTAGTAATAGTATCAGAGGTATTTTTCAAGGGAGACAAAGGAAATATGAGGATAATAATGGGTAGGGGGCTCAAAAATAATACATAAGATAATACAGTTTCGGAAGTATAGTAATTTTAGTAGCATAATCATAAATAGTTAATGTGGACCAGCAAGACATTGTCCTTATCACAACATAGATGTGCAATTAGCTGTAAATAAATAGTTGTGTAAGTGGGTGATCTAGGTGATCTGAACCACTAAAAATCTAGGGGTCTTAAGTATCACTAAAATGGATGGACTGAATGGAGAGCACAGGCACCATTGTGGGGCATTGAAATGTGGAGGGCATGTGACTTTTTTAACCCCTTCTTGATATGTGATGAACATTTATACCACACATTGGGTGTAAGTGTATGAAGTAGGCTCGAAAGCTATGCCCGCTCTATACATGTTGTGGCAGAATATAACTGAAGCAGTTTAATCTAATGTAAAAAATGACTGCTGCATCTAATTGGTTAGATGAAGCATCCCGTGTCACAACTGCAGGTTGTCATTGCAATGTCATGTCTGCCACACTAGTATACCTATTAATGCCACCTTCAATGTCTAATAATAAGAGATTGCTAAAAAATAAATAAAATGAAAGATACCAAATATACAGTTATGTGAAAACGTGTTTGTCCCCTTCCTGATTTCCTAATCATCTCCATCTTTGTCACACTTAAATGTTTCAAGTCACCAAACAAATTTAAATATTAGACAAAGATAACACAAGTAAACACAAAACACAGTTTTTAAATGAAGGTCTTTATTATTGAGGGAAAAGGAAATCCAAACCTACAGAGCCCTGTGTGAAAAGGGGATTGCCCCTAAATCTAATAACTGGTTGGGCCATCCTTAGAAGAAACAACTACAATCAAGCATTTGTGATAACTGACAATGAGTCTTTTACAACGTTCTGGAGGAATTTTGGCCCACTCATGTTGCAGATTTGTTGCAATTCAGCCACATTGGAGGGTTTTCAAGCATGAACTGCTTTTCTGAGGTCATGCCACAGCATCTCAATTGGATAAGGTCAGTACTTTGACTAGGCCACTCCAAACTCTTAATTTTGTTTTAAGCCATTCAGACATTGACTTGCTGGTGTGTTTTGAATCACTGTACTGCTGCATAACGGATGTGCGCTTCAGCTTGAGGTCACGAACAGATGGCCGGACATTCCGGATTTTTTGGTAGACAACAGAATTCATGGTTGCATTTACCACAGAAAGTCTTCCAGGTCTTGAGGCAGCAAAATAGCCCCAGACCATCACACTACCACCACCATGTTTTACTGTTGGTATGATGTTCCTTTTCTGAAATGCTGTTACTTCTGCACCAAGTGTAATGGGACATACACCTTCCAAAAACTTCAGCTTTTGTCTTGTCAGTCCACAGAGTATTCTCCCAAAAGTCTTGGGGATCATCAAGATGTTTTCTGGCAAAACTGAGACGAGCGTTTATGTTCTTATTGCTCAGCAGTGGTTTTCATCTTGGAACTCTGACATGCAGGGCATTTTCGCCCAGTCTTTCTTCTGGTGGAGTCATGAACACTGACTTTAACTGAGGCAAGTGAGGCCTGCAGGTCTTTGGATGTTGTTGAGGTGTCTTTTGTGACCTCTTGGATCAGTCGTTACTGCGCTCTTGGGGTAATTTTGGTCGGCCGGCCGGCCACTCCTGGGAAATCTTCACCACTATTTCATGTTTTCGCAATTTGTGGTTAATGGCTCTCACTATGGTTCACTGTAGTCCCAAAGCTTTAGATATTGCTTTATAACCTTTTCCAGACTGATAGATCTTAATTATTTTGTCTCTCATGATGTCTAACTTTTGAGGATCTTTTGCTCAACTTCACTTTGTGAGGCAGGTCTTATTTAAGTGATTTCTTGATTGAGAACAGGTGTAATCAGGCCTGGGTGTGGCTAGGGAATTTGAAATCAGCTTCCCAAAGACACGATAAACCTTATGTTTTAAGGCAGGGGTGATTATTTTTTCACACAAGGCTCTGTAGGTTTGGATTTCTTTTTCCCTTAATAATAAAGACCTTCATTTAAAAACTGCATTTTGTGCTTACTTGTGTTATCTTTGTCTAATATTTAAATTTGTTTGTTGATCTGAAACATTTAAGTGTGACAAACATGCATAAGAATAGGAAATCAGGAAGGGGGCAAACACTTTCACACAACTGTATTTACCTTGAATGGTGTACAGCCTTCTAAAAAATGGACTAATGAAAAACAATCAAAAGATATTATTGTTGTTTTTTTTCAGTTCAACTCCACAAGCGTTTGTTTTTTTTTCATTTTTAGATACATTGGATGTTAAATACAAAAAAAATTACAACTAGTAAAAAAAAAAAACAATAAAGTTCTCATACAGCTATGTTGATGAAAAACTAGCTTTGATGGCCAAGGTGTAAAGTGGTCAATGGTAAGGACGGAGATCTCACCAAGTTAAATTAGAAAAGAGATAAGTAGGGGAAAAAGGGGTTGAGTGAGGGTCATCAGGATATGGTCTGTGAACATGCATAGCTTATAAGCCAAACATTTATCACTCCACTATACGTTATCCTGGCTGCTGTACATAATTATAATAATCTTTATTTTTATATAGCGCTAACATATATTTACAGTTTGCACACATTGTCATCGCTGTCCCCATTGGGGCTCACAATCTAAATTCCCTATCAGTATGTATTTGGAATGTGGGAGGAAACCGGAGTACCCGGAGGAAACCCACGCAAACACAGGGAGAACATACAAACTCCTTGCAGATGTTGTCCTTGATGGGATTTGAACCCAGGACTCCAGCGCTGCAGTGTTATCCACTGAGCCACCGTGCTACCGTGCTGCCCATGCACATTAGTATTTTGGTTAATATTAATGTAAGTATTGCTTAGAAACCATAGTAAATTTGGTGCTGACCATTTGTAACAGGATACTCAAAAAACACTTGGCACTCAAAAAATTATTTTGCAAGTTGATTATTCCATTTATTTGTGCATCCAGTTTAGAAAATTGAACGTTTTCGGTCCATACATCAGACCTTCATCAGAAATGCCTTTTTACAAACTGGTACATTTAATGTAGAAGGGTATATCAAGGCCCGAATAGGCCAATGCTGGGTGGCCCGGGACAAGGCAGAGAGGCTGACAGCCAGGTTGCCTCACTTTGCCCGAAGATGTGCTGCTGGGTGAAGGCGCCAATCAGCTGCTATGGGTAGCGCTTGAAGCGCCGGCTACGTGGCGTAAGGACTGAAAATCCCGGGCACCGGGCACCGGGATTTTCAGTCCTTACGCCACGTAGCCGGCGCTTCAAGCGCTACCCATAGCAGCTGATTGGCGCCTTCACCCAGCAGCACATCTTCGGGCAAAGTGAGGCAACCTGGCTGTCAGCCTCTCTGCCTTGTCCCGGGCCACCCAGCATTGGCCTATTCGGGCCTTGATATACCCTTCTACATTAAATGTACCAGTTTGTAAAAAGGCATTTCTGATGAAGGTCTGATGTATGGACCGAAAACGTTCAATTTTCTAAACTGGATGCACAAATAAATGGAATAATCAACTTGCAAAATAATTTTTTGAGTGCCAAGTGTTTTTTGAGTATTGGATTGAGGGGCTGGAAACCCGACTTGAGCACCACACAGGAACCTTGAGTGCCGTGTGCATTTTTCATTATCATTTGTAACAGGATGACATTTTGCTTAGTGAATTGCCCTAAGCATGTCAATATGTAATGATTTCTTAATTTTATTTTTTTTATTAACCCTTTTTACTGCTTTGCACATTTGCAGTGCTGCTAATATGCAATTATTGCTCTGTAAGTAACATAAAGCCGATATCTTTGATCCTGGGTGTTTAACCCCTCAGGGTATATGCATATGATGTCTTCCACCTTCAACCTTCAAAAAGTGCTAACAAAATGCCAACAAGAATGCAGTTGCTGTGTATATTCAGTCTTTTTGATCTTTTAATTGCTTTGGGCTTCCAAAGTGGTTAAAAGAAGGATAAGACAGTTCAGGAAAAACACAGTTGATGTTTTCCTGAATTGTCTTTTGCAGGAAAGTACACATACCCAGAGATGTCATTACCAATAGTGACTGCAGTATCAGAGTGATTAGGCAAGGCAGGGGCTCGGTTGGCACCCGCTGCTGGAGAAATGCACGTTGCTGATAGATTGCTATTTCAGCCATCGAAATAGAATTAATTAGTCCTTCTTAAAACCAATAAAATTATTAAAAACAAGGACAGACAGGCTGTTTTTGATCATTCCTTCTACCATGAAAAGGTAATGAAGTCATTTGCAACCAAAAATGGTACCAATAAAAAATCATCAGAAAGGCAAGTCCTCACAAAGTTCAGTAGATGGTAAAAGCCCCCAAAATGATGACTCAGAGAATATGGTGACACAAAATCATGTTATTTAAAAAAACAACATGTTTTTATTGTACAAAAGTAGCTGACAAAAATAAATATGTATTTAGTATAGCTGTAATTTTATCAATCTGACCAATCTGCCGAATAAAGCTAACATGTCAGTAAGTTAGGCTTAATGTATGTGAAAAAAAATAATGGACCGATTTTCATAAAATGCTTTGGATCCGCGTTTCATTCAGTGTCAGCTTTTGGGTATGTACACACGCTGCGGATTTTTCCGGACTGATTTTGGTAATTCCACAGGTAAACCGCACAGCGGATTTCCTGCGGAATACCGTGGATTTACGGCGATTTTTTTGCGGATTTTGTTCGGATTCCATCTGCGGTTTTACACCTGCGGATTCCTATTATGGAACAGGTGTAAACCTTTAGGGTTGTGGATTTTGCTGCGGATCCTCAGCGGATTGACCGCTGCGTATTCTCAGCAGTTTTCCCTGAGTTTACAGTACCATGTAAACCTATGGAAAACAAAATCCGCAGTGCACATTTAGTCAATCAATGGAAAACTCTGATCAGAGGCAGATCAGAGATAAGGGGGCCCACTGCCAGCTCCAAATCAGCAAGAAGATTCTCTTAAGGTACCGTCACACTCAGCAACTTTGCAACGAGAACGACAACAATCCGTGATGTTGCAGCGTCCTGGATAGCGATCTCGTTGTGTTTGACACGCAGCAGCGATCTGGATCCCGCTGTGCCATCGCTGGTCGGAGCTAGAAGTCCAGAACTTTATTTCGTCGCCAGGTCGGCGTGTATCGTCATGTTTGACATCAAAAGCAACGACGCCAGCAATGTTTGACATGGAGCTAACAACCAATGAGAACGAGAAGTGAGTCGCCGTTACGTCACTGGATCGCTCCTGCATCGTTCTGGAGTTGCTGTGTTTGACGTCTCCACAGCGACCTAAACAGCGACGCTCCAGCGATCTAGTTTAGGTCGGCTCGTTGTCTATATCGCCGCAGCGTCGCTGAGTGTGACGGTACCTTTAGGTCTTATTCACACATCAGTATTTTTGATCAGCATGTCATCAGTATTTGTATGCCAAAATCAGGATTGTCTTCAAAACACAGAACAGCTGTCCAACTTTCAATTATAGTTTTTCTCTGTAAGCTCCACTCCTGGCTTTGGCATACAAATACTGATGCTAACCAAATACTGATATGTGAGAAAGGCCGGCGTCACACTCACGAGTTTTACGAACGTATGAGAGGCGCAGAAAATACGATTATATACGAATAATATGATTCTCTATGGCCCAGCTCCTATCTGCCGTATTTTACGTATCCGTATTATACGGTCTTGTACGGCCGTAGAAAATCGCAGCATGCTGCTTTTGTCACCGTATTGCACAAAAAATCCGCCAATGAAAGTCTATGGGGGCGGGAAAATTACGGATTACACACAGACCATGCGTGTGACTTGCGAGAAATACGCAGCGGTGTTCTTTAGAAAAGCCGGTAATTCAGTGCGGTGTACAGTAAAATCACACTGACAGAATAGGATAGGTAGAATAAATGTGTACACATAGAATAGATATATATATATATATATATATATATATATATATATATATATGTCAGTGAGACACACACATATATATATATATATATATATATATATATATATATACACACACTCACTGGCCACTTTATTAGGTACACCTGTCCAACTTCTTGTTAACACTTAATTTCTAATCAGCCAATCACATGGCGGCAACTCAGTGCATTTAGGCATGTAGACATGGTCAAGACAATCTCCTGCAGTTCAAACCGAGCATCAGTATGGGGAAGAAAGGTGATTTGAGTGCCTTTGAACGTGGCATGGTTGTTGGTGCCAGAAGGGCTGGTCTGAGTATTTCAGAAACTGCTGATCTACTGGGATTTTCACGCACAACCATCTCTAGGGTTTACTGAGAATGATCCGAAAAAGAAAAAAAATCCAGTGAGCGGCAGTTCTGTGGGCGGAAATGCCTTGTTGATGCCAGAGGTCAGAGGAGAATGGGCAGACTGGTTCGAGCTGATAGAAAGGCAACAGTGACTCAAATCGCCACCCGTTACAACCAAGGTAGGCCTAAGAGCATCTCTGAACGCACAGTGCGTCGAACTTTGAGGCAGATGGGCTACAGCAGCAGAAGACCACACCGGGTACCACTCCTTTCAGCTAAGAACAGGAAACTGAGGCTACAATTTGTACAAGCTCATCGAAATTGGACAGTAGAAGATTGGAAAAACGTTGCTTGGTCTGATGAGTCTCGATTTCTGCTGCGACATTCGGATGGTAGGGTCAGAATTTGGCGTAAACAACATGAAAGCATGGATCCATCCTGCCTTGTATGGAGCATCTTTGGGATGTGCAGCCGACAAATCTGCGGCAACTGTGTGATGCCATCATGTCAATATGGACCAAAATCTCTGAGGAATGCTTCCAGCACCTTGTTGAATCTATGCCACGAAGAATTGAGGCAGTTCTGAAGGCAAAAGGGGGTCCAACCCGTTACTAGCATGGTGTACCTAATAAAGTGGCCGGTGAGTGTATATACTGTATTTATATTTAATTCAGCGCTAGATAGCAGAAAAGCCGGTAATTCAATTCCCGGCTTTTCCTATCTCCTTCACAAACCCGACAGGATATGAGACATGGTTTACATACAGTAAACCATCTCATATCCCTTCTTTTATTACATATTCCTCTTTACTAACGTAAGAAGTGCCTTGGTGTCAAATTTGGGGGCTCCAGCTATTAAATTAAAGGGTTAAATCGCGGAAAAAACTGGCGTGGGCTCCCGCGCAATTTTCTCCGCCAGAGTGGGAAAGCCAGTGACTGAGGGCTGATATTAATAGCCTAGAGAGGGACCATGGTTATTGCCCCCCCCCCCCGGCTAAAAACATCTGCCCCCAGCCACCCCAGAAAAGGCACATCTGTAAGATGCGCCTATTCTGGCACTTAGCCTCTCTCTTCCCACTCCTGTGTAGCAGTGGGATATGGGGTAATGAAGGGTTAATGTCACCTTGCTATTGTAAGGTGACATTAAGCCAGGTTAATAATGGAGAGGCTTCAATTATGACACCTATCCATTATTAATCCTATAGTACGAAATGGTTAATAAAACACACACAATATTAAAAAGTATTTTAATGAAATAAAGACACATGGTGTTTTAATATTTTATTATACTCTTAATCCACCAGAAGACCCTTGTCATCTGAAACAAAGTTAAAAAAACAAACAACAATATTCCATACCTTCCGTCGTTCAGTCTTGTCCCACGCTGTAAATCCATCTGAAGGGGTTAAATCATTTTACACCCAGGACCTCTGCTAATGAAGCTGTGCTCCTGTCTGTAAAACTTGGTGAATGAATGGAATGCAGGGGAATGTACTGTAGTTACCTCGAGTCGCGGTGATGCGCCCTCTGCTGGATGAACTCATATGAACTGGAGCGTGGGAACTTTTCAGAATATTTTCCCATGCTCGAGTTCATATGAGATTCGCAGCAGTTTTCCATGAGTTTACAGTACCATGTAAACCTACGGAAAACAAAATCCGCAGTGCACATGCTGCGGAAAAAAAACGTGCGGAAACGCTGCGTTGTTTATTCCGCAGCATGTACATGGTACAAATATCTCTGCTTGCTGTTGCAGCGCCCCAGGGTCCTGGTCGTTGCAGTAATACCATTATCCTCTAGGGGGGAGTGATGTTACGTCTGAAGGCAATAAAGGAGATCTTTTCACCAGGTAAACACAATGCATGCAACATGTTCACACTCCAGACCAGAAGGGGGAGCTCTAAGCCTGTTTAAGGTGAACTCCCCTATAAAACATCCTGATCTGGAGGGAAAAGGAGTTCAGAGTTCAATTCCTGTTAGGAAGACAGAGGGAGAAGAAGGAGTCCTGGAGCCTGAAGTACTGCAGCTCCTGGAAGAAGACACTAATGTGAACATATTGCAGAGAGTGTGCAGGAAAGCAGAGCACAGGAGAGGAATATCAGAGGGAGACCAGCCAGGAGCAGGCTGCTTCCTTCTGAGGCGCAGAAATCTGGTAGCCAGAATACCGAGGGAGTAAGAATCTCTACGCTTTACTTCAGAGACTGGCAGGACAGATAATTCCACTATACCTGCCCGACCTATACCCAGGAGGCACGGTGGCAACTTGTGGGGGCTGGGGCGTGCTAGAGTCCCTGTAAAAAGCCTCAGGCCATCAGTCATACGGGTTGTTCCTATCCATCTGGAGGCACAGAGAGAAAGACATAACATCTAGAACATCTACAACAGTTGTGAGGACCTTATGAGAGGCTCAGCAGTAAGGTACTACAACATCCAAGCGCTAGAGGAAGGCTACTAATTTCCACCTGGATAAGGGGACTCTGGATTTGCCTTCAGACCGGCCGAACTCTGCCTACCCTGTGATCTGGTCCTCTGGATTGTGGACGTTGAAGCCTTCAGTAAAGGTAAAGAGACTGCAACCTTGTGTCCTCGTTCTTCACTGCGCCTCACACCATCCACTATCTACACTCTGGGAAGCTTTGGGGATACACTTCGCCTGTGGGAAGGTATACCATCTAGCTGCCATAACATCACCCCAGCGGACCCCTAAGCAGCGTCGGTCACCCTGACCGAATACCACAGGTGGCATCATGAACATTATCCCTTTAAAGACCTTTCCCCCCTTTTAAAACGGACGTCCCTAGGGCCACGGACCGGGTCAGCCACCGTGACATCCCCCTTGAGAGCCGAAGAGCCCGGTACCGAGTACCCCACTGCCCTACGGGGGCGCTCCAATCTCATCTGCTGCCTATCATCCTGCAACAATTCCTTTAATGTGCCTGCTGAATGTTTGCTAAACTCATTTGCTGTATTGTATTAAATACTTACTGCTGCACATCCATGCTGGGGTCACAGGAGACATTATCTTGTGCAAGGAGGTGTTAGAGCATATGGTTGTAGCCAGGCTCAGTGCCTTTGATTATGTAACCTCCCCCGGGGTGTTGGTCAATTGCTAATTTATCCCCAATCAGGTCCCACAATCCCTCTCACCTGATCCTTTACTCAGTCCTATAAATTTAGTAGCATCTTAAGGGGTGCACGCGTGTGGGGTCAGGCACGCGCATCCCCGCAGCAAAGCATCATGCAGCTAAGCATACAGACGCCGCAGTTATTTCAATGGCAGGAGTCAGGACCCCACTCTATGGATCTGTCTCTTTTGGGTATGTCTGCTGAGTAAGCACTTCTTATTACTTGGACCTAGCTTTTCTATTAACTCATCTTACTCCTTCATCGTGTTTGCTCCACTAATCCTCTCTCTCTTTGCTATCCACAAACCCCAGCACCCTCTAACCAAATAATCATCTCCACTGCACTCTTACCTCCCCACCTGTCCTCCTCTGCTGACCTGCTCCTCAACCTCAAATCTTGTAATAATTATATGGGTACTATGGAATCTGATAGCATGGGATAAAGCCAGTCTGAGAACAAAGTTAAGTTGCAGCAAAATATGTATTTACTCAAAAACAGAAATGTAAGCAGAACTAACAGATATTTCTGCAATTGTAACGAGGTCCTCAGCTCTATATAGAAAATAGCCAACAGGATAGCAAACAAAACATAGTAGAGATATTCCTGCAATTGTAAAGAGGTCCTCAGCTCTATATAGAAAATCACAGCAACCTGAGTAGCGGGGCGCAACCGCTAATGTGAACCAGTCCAGCAAAGAAGCAAACAAGACACATAAACCAGGAAGTCCAATAAGGTTATAGTGCAAATGCACACAGTATTTAAATGATGAAGTCCAGCAACACTTGCTCACTCGTGTGCACAGTTCTTGTTAGTAGGAGTCCAATAGTTCACAGATGATGTGTCATGTGAATGACGTCCCAGAAAAGAGAGGATGAGGGGAGAAAGACGGAGAGCGCCATCTAAGCTTAGAAGATGAGTAGATCTTTCGGCAGTTCCAGAGGCGAGAGGTAGCTGAATGAGGTGAGGCAGACCACCGAGTAGTGAGCAGCAGAAGCAGGGAGTTAACTAGCAAACAGGCAGATGCTCAGGAGCCAGTAGCACAAAATATTCAGGCACAGGTGAACACAAGACCCGGACTTAAATAATCAGGACAGACAGGAAGTTTCATGACAGGGTGAGATCCAAGACTCCATCTTGGATCAGGGCGAACAGACACCAGGAAAGTCCGGAATTCTTACATTACTCCCACCTCAGAAGCGGCCTCAGCATGATCCAGGACCAGGCTTGTCAGGATATTTCTGATGGAACAAAGTAATCTTTTGAGGAGCACAGATATTGCCCACCGGCTCCCAAGAGTTCTCCTCAGACGGATATCCTTGCCATTTGATGAGGTACTGCAGTTGATTCCTGTGGATCCTGGAGTCCAGAATCTTCTCTACCACAAACTGTTCTTGTCCCTCCACTAACACGGGCAGAGGAGGAGGTGTATTTAAATGATGAAGTCCAGCAACACTTGCTCACACGTGTGCACAGTTCTTGTTAGTAGGATTCCAATAGTTCACAGATGATGCGTCATGTAAATGACGTCCTAGAAAAGAGAGGACGAGGGGAGAAAGAGGGAGAGCACCATCTAAGCGTAGTAGATGAGTAGATCTTTCTTGGAGAGATAACACAGCTTGAATCTTGCTCACCTGGTGTGGTTGTGCAAAGAGCCAAAACACTGGGAAAAGTTTTGTACACAAAGGAAATCCTTCCACTGGTGTGCTGCCCTTCACAGCAGTTTCAGAGGCGAGAGGTAGCTGAATGAGGTGAGGCAGACCACCGAGTAGTGAGCAGCAGAAGCAGGGAGTTAACCAGCAAACAGGCAGATGCTCAGGAGCCAGCAGCACAAAATATTCAGGCACAGGTGAACACAAGACCCGGACTTAAATAATCAGGACAGACAGGAATTTCCATGACAGGGCGAGCTCCAAAACTCCATCTTGGATCAGGGCGAACAGACACCAGGAAAGTTCGGAATCCTTACAAATCTGTCCAAATAAAACACAAAACAAGCCGGCCACTCTCCTTCTCCCACCTGTTCTCCCTTTCTCTGCTTCTCCTCACTGCTGACAACATATCTCCCAACCCTGGCCTCCCACAGCTCATACCTCCCATGCCTACCCCCTCCTATTGCTCCCTATCTAATACGAACTACTGCAATCTTTCCAACATAAAACCTGTGCCCCTGACGCCCACCCCCCTGCTCCCTCTCTCTGAAGCACTCTGGAATGCCCGCTCAATCTGCAATAAGCTTCATGTGATTCATGACCTTTTTCTCTCTCACAAGCTTGCCTTCCTTGGCCTCACAGAAACATGGCTAACACCCTCTGACACCGTCTCCCCTGCTGCGCTGTGTTACGGCGGCCTCCACTTCACCCACACCCCTAGCCCCAGCAACAAACATGGTGGAGGAGTGGGTCTTCTCCTTTCTTCTAACTGCACCTTTAACCCAATCCCACCTCTACCCTCCCTTATCCTCCCCTCTTTTGAAGTCCACTCTATCCGCATCTACTCTCCCTCCAACCTCCAAGTGGCCGTCATATACCGACCTCCAGGCCCAGCCACTGCCTTTATTGACCAATTCTCAACCTGGCTTCTTCACTTTCTCTCTGCTGACATTCCCACCATCATCATGGGCGACTTCAACATCCCCACTGATACCCCTCAGTCAACAGTCTCCAAACTTCTGTCCCTTACTTCATCTTTTAGACTTACTCAGTGATCCTCCGCAGCCACCCACACAGAGGGACATACATTAGACCTGGTCTTCACCCGTCTCTGCTCTCTATCTAACTTCACCACCACCCCTCTCCCTCTATCCGACCACAATCTGCTCACTTTCTCATCCCTGTCCTCCTCACCGGTCACCCATGTCCAGCAACATGCGCAGCCCCACAGAAACCTTGCACACCTAGACTCCCACACGCTCTCTGACTCTATCCTACCACTGACATCCATATCCTCACTCCACGACACAGACACTGCTTTCTACAATGCCACTCTCGCATCAGCTATTGACACGGTCGCACCGCTCATTCATAGCAGAGTGCGACGTATCAATAGACAACCCTGGCACAATAACACCACTAAAAAGCTCCGGCAACTGTCCAGGGTTGCAGAGCGGCATTGGAAGAAAACACATTCGCAAGACGACTTCACTGCATTCAAACAGGCAACACTCGCTTTTAAATCTGCTCTCACCTCTGCTTAACAGGCATACTTCACAACCCTCGTATCCTCCCTATCCTACAACCCCAAACAGTTATTCAAAACCTTTAACTCCCTCCTCCGCCCCCCACTGCCCCCTCCAACCTCCCTCATCTCTGCTGAGGACTTTGCCACCCACTTTCAAAATAAGATCGACCAAACAAGGCAAGTCTTCATTGTTCAACCACCACAACCCCTTTGTATACCAGACCAATACCCAAACCCCATAACCTCCCTCTCCAAGATTACTGAAGGGGGGCTTAATTGTTTCCGCTCCAAATCGCACGTCACCACCTGTGCGCCTGACCCCATCCCACCTCCCCCCCAACCTCACCACCACACTTATCCCATCCCTAACTCACCTTTTCAACCTATCACTAACTTCTGGCACCTTCCCTTCTGCTTTCAAACATGCCACAATCACGCCTATCCTTAAAAAGCCAACCCTCGACCCAACAGCTATGTCCAGCTATCGCCCAATATCGCTGCTCCCATTCGCTTTCAAACTCCTAGAGCAGCACGTCCACGCTGAACTTTCCTCCTACCTCTCATCTGACCTGCTCTTTGACAATCTACAATCTGGTTTCCGCCCCATCACTCAACTGAGACAGCCCTGACCAAAATCACTAATGATGTACTTACAGCCAAAGCTAACGGACAATACTCTGTACTCCTCCTTTTAGACCTGTCCTCTGCTTTTGACACAGTTGACCACTGCCTCCTACGACAGATCCTCTCCTCCTTTGGCATCAAAGACCTCGCCCTATCCTGGATCTCCTCATACCTTTCCAACCGCACATTCAGTGTCTCCCACTCCCACACTACCTCCTCATCCCATCCTCTCTCTGTTGGAGTCCCCCAAGGCTCTGTTCTAGGACCCCTACTCTTCTCAATCTACACACTTGGCCTGGGACAACTTATAAAGTCCCATGGATTCCAGTACCACCTTTATGCTGATGACACTCAGATCTACCTTTCTGGACCAGACGTCACCTCTCTGCTGTCCAGAATCCCAGAGTTTCTATCAGCCATATCCTCCTTCTTCTCATCTCGCTTTCTGAAACTCAATGTGGACAAATCTGAACTCATCATCTTTCCTCCATCTCATAGATCTTCCATACCTGACCTATCTATCGCAATTAATGACATCACGCTTTCCCCCGTACCGGAAGTCCGCTACCTCGGAGTATCCCTTGACTCTGCCCTGTCCTTCAAACCGCACTTCCAAGCTCTCTCCACCTCCTGTCGCCTCCAGCTCAAAAATATCTCCAGACTCAGTCCTTTCCTCAACCGTCAATCTACTAAAATGCTTGTGCATGCCCTCATCATCTCCCGCCTTGACTACTGCAACATCCTTTTCTGTGGCCTCCCTGCTAACACCCTTGCACCTCTCCAGTCTATCCTTAACTCTGCTGCCTGACTAATTCATCTCTCTCCTCGCTACTCCTCCGCTTCCCCTCTCTGCAAATCTCTTCACTGGCTCCCATTCCCTCAGCGTATCCAGTTCAAACTACTAATACTGACCTACAAAGCCATCCATAACCTGTCTCCTCCATATATCTCTGAACTAATCTCCCGATATCTTCCTTCACGTAATCTCCGGTCCTCCCAAGATCTCCTTCTCTCCTCCACACTTATCCGCTCCTCACCCAACCGCCTCCAAGACTTCTCCAGAATATCCCCCATCCTCTGGAATTCTTTGCCCCAACACATCCGACTATCAACCACATTCGGATCCTTCAGACGGAACATGAAAACCCACCTCTTCAGGAAAGCCTACAGCCTGCACTGACCCCGCTGCATCCTCACCACTACTGAAGCTACCGCCTCACCACCACCGTGCTCCTACAACCCTCAACCTATTGTCTCCATCCCTACCATCCTGTAGAATGTAAGCCCGCAAGGGCAGGGTCCTCGCCCCTCTATATCAGTCTGTCATTGTTAGTTTGCTTACTGTAAGTGATATCTGTAATTTGTATGTAACCACTTCTCATGTACAGCACCATGGAATCAATGGTGCTATATAAATAAATAATAATAATAATAATGTCAATCCTTTGTGCGTATTCCGCAGCAGTTTACACCTGCTCCATAATAGTAATCTGCAGGTGTAAAACCGCAGGTGGAATCTGCAAAAAAAACTCGGAAAAACCGCAGTAAATCCCCGGTAATTTACCAAAATCAGTGCGGAAAAATCAGCACACCAATCCGCAACGTGTGCACATACCCTCAGGGAAATAAACATTGCGCTTTTATTGTTTCATTTTTGTTTATTAAGCTGGCTAATCAATCCTTTTAATGCTGTAAGGAGGTTGCTTTCCCTGCTCCTTGCCTGGAACCACATAGTCAGACAGCTGGGTTGTTGGGGGGAAGATGTTCTGCCCTGGACAGAGGGGACCAGGGGACTGCTGGGAAGAGAGAGGGGAGTGGTCAGAAAAGAGCGGGAGAGCAGAGAGAAGGCAGCGCACCAGAGAGAAGGCAGCGCGCCAAAGAGAGGGCAGGCTGCAGCGCCGTGCTCCCCTAAAAGTAGTGCTCCCCGTGAGGGTACTGAGGCTGAGGTACCCACCAGAGTGAAGGCTGGATGTGGGGGTGTAGATTTGGAAGCCTCCTGAATCAGAGACTGTGACCGTGCAGCCCTGATGACCGCAGTGACAAGCAAAGATCCCTGAGTGTGATAAGTAACTGCCCAGTGTGTGTGTGACAGCGTTATTACAGAGAGACTGTCAGCCTGGTACACAGAGGCTCCTGCAGCAGCGACGGAGGCTGTGCTATTTCCTGGTTCCAGTTTCACTTTGCGAAGAACAGGCTGCAGAGGCTTAACCCCGGACTTTCCAGGAGACACAGAAGAGACTTCAGGATCTCAAGCCCTGCTGGTGACTGTATCCATATTGGGAAATAAGGACCCTCCAGTCAGGACCTCCCTGGGCTGATAAGTTACCAGAACACTCGTTAACCCTTTTGATTCCGCTTAATTGTTGACTGTTTACTGTTTGACTCAATTAACCCCCCTGTTTACTCCCTGCGAGGAGAATTTTACCCCTGTTAATAAATCCCCTTCAACAGTTGGTCTGTCTGTTTCGTGGTGACATACACAACCCTGCACTCTATTACAATGCCACCAGAATTATATCATTTAGTAAGCAAGAAAAACAGTGCTCTCATATAAAGATATGACATACAATTAATCAGCAAAAAATTGTGTCTAAAAAATGGAATAGTGGACATTTTATTTCTTTGATAATAATGTTGTACTTTTAACAGAGCTGTGTGTGGGGCCCCTTGTAATTTATTCTTTGGGGGTCATATGAGTTCCATGTTCATCTCTGACCTGAGATTTCCTTCAAATATTGCTATTTTTTGGGGGGGAATATAAAAAATCAATGGAAAGTAGGAAACGTAGAAAAGAAGTAGAGGTTTTGGATGTCAAAAAATGTTAATCTTTCAGTGACTGACAGCATAATATTTTTTCATATTCACAGGCTGTAGAAACATACACCACAGAATGTGCTAATTGTTCATTTTTATCAATCATCGATCTGACCTCTTTATTAAAAACAGTGGACAGGCAGGAAGGCCAGGAAGTACATATAGTAGTTGTTCATGAAGTTCTGCTCTAAAATATCACACAGCAGCATAATCGTCAATGTACAGTCCACATATGGCATTTATTACACTGCGCTACTTCACACAGAAGAAAGAGAATGAAGGAAATGAATAGTCAGGGTAATAGTATATGGCAATAAGAAGCAAAGTGATTGGAAAGGCTTTTGTAAGTTATACACATTTTAGATGGTTTCCTCGGCTATGTGAGTAGAAAGGTTTGAAAGGCTAATCCCACCATTTTAATAACAGTTGTAAAAGTAATCTCCTATCCATTCATAGCTGAGTTGTCCAAAGCCCCTAAAGCTATTTCCTCACTTGAGCCCTGGGTGGTTATGAAGACAGTGTGATGGTCCGCAGCAATCCTCTCCAAACACTGTTTAATGGCCCGACAGGAATATCCACAACGTACAAAAAAATACAGATAGAAAAGATATAGTGAGAAACTTTAATGGCACATTTTAATAGAAAATCGGAGGCACTGAACAGTTTATATTACACAATATGTATATTACTAATTGCTATTTATTACTATGAAGTTTTGCTTTTAACTCCTTAAGCCCCGAGGGTGGTTTGCACGTTAATGACTGGGCCAATTTTTACAAATCTGACCACTGTCCCTTTATGAGGTTATAACTCTGGAACACTTCAACGGATCTTGGCGATTCTGAGACTGTTTTGTCGTGAGATATTGTACTTCATGATAATGGTAAAATTTATTCGATATAACTTGCGTTTATTTGTGAAAAAAATGGAAATTTGGTGAAAATTTAGAAAATTTCGCAATTTTCCAACTTTGAATTTTTATGACCTTAAATCACAGAGCTATGTCACACAAAATACTTTATAAGTTACATTTCCCACATGTCTACTTTACATCAGCACAATTTTGGAACCAAAATTTTTTTGTTAGGGAGTTATAAGGGTTAAAAGTTGACCAGAAATTTCTCATTTTTACAACACCATTTTTTTTTAGGGACCACATCTCATTTGAAGTCATTTTGAGAGGTCTATATGATAGAAAATACCCAAGTGTGACACCATTCTAAAAACTGCACCCATCAAGGTACTCAAAACCACATTCAAGAAGTTTATTAACCCTTCAGGTGTTTCACAGGAATTTTTGGAATATTTAAATAAAAATGAACATTTAACCTTTTTTCACACAAAATTTAATTCAGCTCCAATTTGTTTTATTTTACCAAGGGTAACAGGAGAAAATGGACCCCAAAAGTTGTTGGACAATTTGTCCTGAGTACGCTGATACCCCATATGTGGGGGTAAACCACTGTTTGGGCGCATGGCAGAGCTCAGAAGGAAAGGAGCGCCGTTTGACTTTTCAATGCAAATTTGACTGGAATTGAGATGGGACGCCATGTTGCGTTTGGAGAGCCCCTGATGTGCCTAAACATTGAAACCCCTCACAAGTGACACCATTTTGGAAAGTAGACCCCCTAAGGAACTTATCTAGATGTGTGGTGAGCACTTTGACCCACCAAGTGCTTCACAGAAGTTTATAATGCAGAGCCGTAAAAATAAAAAATCATATTTTTTTCACAAAAATGATTTTTCACCCCCAATTTTTTATTTTTCCAAGGGTAAGAGAAGAAATTGGACCCCAACAATTGTTGTGCAATTTGTCCTGAGTACGCTTATGCCCCATATGTGGGTGTAAACCATTGTTTGGGCGCATGGCAGAGCTCGGAAGGGAAGGAGCGCCATTTGACTTTTCAATGCAAAATTGACTGGAATTGAGATGGGACACCATGTCGTGTTTGGAGAGCCCCTGATGTGCCTAAACATTAAAACCCCCCACAAGTGACACCATTTTGGAAAGTAGACCCCCTAAGGAACTTATCTAGATGTGTTTTGAGAGCTTTGAACCCCCAAGTGTTTCACTACAGTTTATAACGCAGAGCCGTGAAAATAAAAATTATTTTTTTTTTCACAAAAATGATTTTTTTAGCCCCCAGTTTTGTATTTTCACAAGGGTAACAGGATAAATTGGACCCCAATAGTTGTTGTCCAATTTGTCCTGAGTACGCTGATACCCCTTATGTGGGGGGGAACCACTGTTTGGGCGCATGGCAGAGCTCGGAAGGGAAGGAGCGCCATTTGGAATGCAGACTTAGATGGATTGGTCTGCAGGCGTCACGTTGCATTTGCAGAGCCCCTGATGTACCCAAACAGTACAAACCCCCCACAAGTGACCCCATATTGGAAATTAGACCTCCCAAGGAACTTATCTAGATGTGTTGTGAGAACTTTGAACCCCCAAGTGTTTCACTACAGTTTACAACGCAGAGCCGTGAAAATAAAATATTTTTTTTTCCCACAAAAATGATTTTTAGCCCCCCAAATTTTTATTTTCCCAAGGATAACAAGAGAACTTGGACCCCAAAAGTTGTTGTCCAATTTGTCCCGAGTACGCTGATACCCCATATGTTGGGGTAAACCCCTGTTTGGGCGCACGGGAGAGCTCGGAAGGGAAGGAGCACTGTTTTACTTTTTCAACGCAGAATTGGCTGGAATTGAGATCAGACGCCATGTCGCGTTTGGAGAGCCCCTGATGTGCCTGAACAATGGAAACTCCCCAATTCTACCTGAAACCCTAATCCAAACACACCCCTAACCCTAATCCCAACGGTAACCCTAACCACAACCCTAACCCTGACACACCCCTAACTCTAATCCCAACCGTAAATGTAATCCAAACCCTAACCCTAACTTTAGCCCCAACCCTAACCCTAACTTTAGCCCCAACCCTAACCCTAACTTTAGCCCCAACCCTAACCCTAACTTTAGCCCCAACCCTAACCCTAACTTTAGCCCCATCCCTAACCCTAACTTTAGCTCCAACCCTAGCCCCAACCCTAACCCTAACCCTAACCCAAGCCCTAGCCCTAACCCTAACCCTAGCCCTAACCCTAACCATAGCCCTAATGGGAAAATGGAAATAAATACATTTTTTTAATTTTATTATTTTTCCCTAACTAAGGGGGTGATGAAGGGGGGTTTGATTTACTTTTATAGCGTTTTTTATATCGGATTTTTATGATTGGCAGCTGTCACACACTAAAAGACGCTTTTTATAGCAAAAACGTTTTTGCGTCTCCACATTTTGAGACCTATAATTTTTCCATATTTTGGTCCACAGAGTCATGTGAGGTCTTGTTTTTTGCGGGACGAGTTGACGTTTTTATTAGTATCATTTTCGGACACGTGACAGTTTTTGATCGCTTTTTATTCCGATTTTTGTGAGGCAGAATGACCGAAAACCAGCTATTCATGAATTTCTTTTGGGGGAGGCGTTTATACGTTCCACGTTTGGTAAAATTGATAAAGCAGTTTTATTCTTCGGGTCAGTACGATTACAGCGATATCTCATTTATATCATTTTTTTATGTTTTGGCGCTTTTATACGATAAAAGCTATTTTATAGAAAAAATAATTATTTTGGCATCGCTTTATTGAGGACTATAACTTTTTTATTTTTTTGCTTATGATACTGTATGGCAGCTGGTTTTTTGCGGGACAAGATGACGTTTTCAGCGGTACCATGGTTATTTATATCCGTCTTTTTGATTGCGTGTTATTCCACTTTTTGTTCGGCGGTATGATAATAAAGCGTTGTTTTTTGGCTTGTTTTTTTTTCTTACGGTGTTCACTGAAGGGGTTAACTAGTGGGAAAGTTTTATAGGTTGGGTCGTTACGGACGCGGCGATACTAAATATGTGTACTTTTATTGTTTTGTTTTTTTTATTTAGATAAATAAATGTATTTATGGGAATAATATATTTTTTTTTTCTTTATTTAGGAATTTTTTTGTATTTTTTTTTTACACGTGGAATTTTTTTTTTTTACTTTTTTACTTTGTCCCAGGGAGGGACATCACAGATCGCTGATCTGACAGTTTGCACAGCACTCTGTCAGATCGGCGATCTGACTTACATCGCTGCAGGCTTACCAGCGCCTGCTCTGGACCCGGAAGTAGTCCCTGCAGGACCCGGATGCGGCCCCGCGGCCATTTTGGATCCGGAGCCTGCAGGGAGGAGACGCTCGGTACAAGGTGAGTACATCGCCTTGTACCGATCGTCTCAGGGAAGCCTGCAGGGAGCCCCCTCCCTGCGCGATGCTTCCCTATCCCGCCGGAACACTGCGATCATGTTTGATCGCAGTGTGCTGGGAGTTAATGTGCTGGGGCCGCTCCTGGCACATAGTGCCGGATGTCAGCTGCGATAGTCAGCTGACACCCGGCCGCGCTCCCCCCGTGAGCGCGGCCGATAACATATGACGTACTATCCCGTCACTGGGAATTAAGTCCCAGGTCACCTCGACGGGATAGTACGTCATATGGGATTAAGAGGTTAAAGGCTATCTATACCTTCACACAGATTTTTTTTAAATTGTTTATTTGCTTTCTAAATGCAATGTTAAGCAACTTTCTAAACAGTCTTCATTAAATATGTTTACAATTTTGCTGCTACATAGTATATGTAAATCCTTTATCTACCACAGTGCTTTTGCAAACTGATGCAAATCTTTCATGGCTCCTGCTCCTGGTTTGGGCAGCTCTCTATACTCTCCTCCTTCCTCCTCTCATTGGAAGATGTAGCAGCAAGGAGAGGGAGGGGGTTATACGCAGTTCTCTACAATGTGAACAGGGGATACAGCATCTACAGTATGTGGGAGGGCAGAGAAAACAGTCTAAACTATACGATAAACAGAAGGTGATAACTAATATATGTAAAAATCATATTTTTCATGTCAAAGGATTCCATAGCCATTAACTAGAGAGCAACTCACAAGCCAATTTAGGAACTTATGAATAATGTTTTTTAATATTTTTTAGTGATATTTTTTGTCACATCATAACATTTTTTTCTACTACTGTAACTGCATGAGGGTTTCTTTTATTGTGGAAGCAGCTGTATTTTCCAAGATTACCATGTAAGTGTATATATAATGTGCTAATTATTTTTATTTACTTTATTGTGTTTTGCAATTATATTTTCAATAGTATATGGCATAAATAATGCATTATTTGTTCTATGCATCAGTAGGATTTTAAACAAATGAAACAATAAGTCACGGCATGTATACATATGTATCAAAAGTGTATAATAAGCAAAGTAATAGTAAATTAAAAAATAACTATAGTCTGTGCCAGAGTATATTCATGGAAAATCTAAATGAACCATCCATAAGACATGTTGATACTAATGTCTTTTTTTGTGTTTTACTAGTTTTGCATAGTTATAGCATGTTATTGAACATATGTTATTGTTATATGTTATTGAACAAAAAATTGTTTTAATGTTACCATATTCATTTTTTGCAGTTCAGAATATATTTGTCAATAGAACAATTGTGGGGTTCAAATAAAGGAATATTTTCATACATTGGTAACTTCAATATACTGGTCTTTGTGATTGTACATTTAATTTAACGCATCTTTGTCAGGTGCCTGGTGGCTTCTCCTTGCCCTGCTCCCCTGGACTCCCTATACACACACATAGGAAGAGTCCTGACGGCCTATGGCTGTTTCCCAAACTCCAGTCTTCACCAATCTCCTTTCTCCCCAACATTCTATATGTACATCTCAGAAAATTAGAATACCATTAAAAAGTTAATTTATTTCAGTTCTTCAATACAAAATGTGAAACTCATATGTTAGATAGAGTCATTACAAACAGAGTGATGTATTTCAAGTGTTTATTTCTGTTAATGTTGATGATTGTGGCTTACAGCCAATGAAAACCCAAAAGTCATTATCTCAGTAAATTAGAATACTTTATAACACTAGCTTGAAAAAATGATTTTAAAATTCAAAATATTGGTCTACTGAAATGTATGTTCAATAAATGCACTCAGTACTTGGTCGGGGCTCCTTTTGCATCAATTACTGCATCAATGCAGCGTGGCATGGAGGCGATCAGCCTGTGCCACTGCTGAGGTTTTATGGAAGCCCAGGTTGCTTTGATAGCATCCTTCAGCTCGTCTGCATTGTTGCGTCTGCTGTCTCTCATCTTCCTCTTGACAATACTCATGGGGTTAAGGTCAGGCGAGTTTGCTGGCCAATCATGCACAGTGATACTGTTGTTTTTAAGCCAGGAATTGGTATTTTTGGCAGTGAGGACAGGTGCCAAGTCCTGCTGGAGAATTAAATTTCCATCTCCAAAAAGCTTGTCGGCAGAGGGAAGCATGAAGTGCTCTAGAATTTCCTGGTAGATGGCTGCGATGACTTTTGTCTTGATAAAACACAGTGGACCTACACCAGCAGACGACATGATTCCCAAAACCATCATTGATTGTGGAAACTTCACACTAGACCTTGGAAATCAAGGTCCCAGAGTCTGGATGAAGAGTGGAGACACAGACAATCCAAGCTGCTTGAGGTCTAGTGTGAAGTTTCCACAGGCGGTGGTGAGTGCAGGCGGCTGCGCGTGGCGGTGTTGAGTGCAGGCAGCTGCGCGTGGCGGTGCTGAGTGCGGGCGGCTGCGCGTGGCGGTGCTGAGTGCGGGCGGCTGCGCGTGGCAGTGCTGAGTGCAGGCGGCTGTGGTGAGTGCGGGCGGCTGCGCATGGCGATGCTGAGTGCGGGCAGCTGCGCGTGGCGGTGCTGAGTGCGGGCGGCTGAGTTGGCTGTGGTGAGTGCGGGCGGCTGAGCGTGGCTGTGGTGAGTGCGGGCGGCTGAGCGTGGCTGTGGTGAGTGCGGGCGGCTGTGCGTGGCGGTGGCGAGTGCGGGCGGCTGTGCGTGGCGGTGGCGAGTGCGGGCGGCTGTGCATGGCGGTGGCGAGTGCGGGCGGCTGTGCGTGGCGGTGGCGAGTGCGGGCGGCTGTGATGAGTGCGGGCGGCTGTGTGTGGCGGTGGTGAGTGCAGGCGGCTGTGCGTGGCGGTGGTGAGTGCGGGCGGCTGTGCGTGGCGGTGGTGAGTGCGGGCGGCTGTGCGTGGCGCTGGTGAGTGCGGGCGGCTGTGCATGGCGGTGGGGAGTGCGGGCGGCTGTGCGTGGCGGTGGTGAGTGCGGGCGGCTGTGCGTGGCGGTGGTGAGTACGGGCGGCTGTGCGTGGCGGTGGTGAGTACGGGCGGCTGTGCGTGGCTCTGGTGAGTGTGGGCGGCTGTGCGTGGCTCTGATGAGTGTGGGCGGCTGTGCATGGCGGTGGTGAGTGTGGGCGGCTGTGCGTGGCTCTGGTGAGTGTGGGCGGCTGTGCGTGGCTCTGGTGAGTGTGGGCGGCTGTGCGTGGCTCTGGTGAGTGTGGGCGGCTGTGCGTGGCTCTGATGAGTGTGGGCGGCTGTGCGTGGCTCTTGGTGAGTGTGGGCAGCTGTGCGTGGCTCTGGTGAGTGTGGGCGGCTGTGCGTGGCTCTGATGAGTGTGGGCGGCTGTGCGTGGCTGTGCTGGGCACCGAGTGCTGGCGGCCTGAGCAGGCGGGGACACCGGCGCGCTGGGGGGGGTCAGGTGCCGGAGTCGCCGCTAGCTCAGGCCCCCGGCACTTGCTATGTTTACCTGTCCAACGTTCCACTGCTACGCGCCACTCCATCTTCCGGGTCCTCTGCCTGTTCAGTCAGAGGGCGGCGCGCATTAAGCGCGTCATCGCGCCCTCTGAACCGTTCAGAGGTAAATATCACATACTCACCCTCCTGGCTCGTCCCTGCTTCTCCGTTGGAGATCGCGGTGTGCGTTCACTGCTTACGCATACCGCGATCTCCTCCTGGGAGCGTCACTCTGTGGGGTCCAGACTGCGCCGGCGCTTGCGCTTGAGCAGTCTATAAAGGCTTCGGACAGAGTGACGCTCCTAGCGTTATATTATATATATATATATATATATATATATATATATATATATATATATGTGCCTCACTGACATATATACTGTATATATATACCTATTCTATGGGTATATATCTATTCTATTCTAATCTGTCAGTGTGATTTTACTGTACACCGCACTGAATTACCGGCTTTTCAAAGAACACCGATGCGTAAAAATCGGACAGCACTCACATGGTGCGAGTGCTGTGCGATTTTTTCTCGCATCCATTGACTTGCATTGGCGAGTATCATCCGAGACTCGCAGCAAATCACAGCATGCTGTGATTTTTTTCTCAGTCCGATTTCGGCTGAGAAAAAAAATCGCAAATGAGATGTCACCTATTGACTAACATTGGTCCGAGTGCAATCCGATTTTTTATTGGACTGCACTCGTCCGTTTTGCTCGCAAGTGAGTATGAGCCCTAACACTTCCTCAGGAAACTGCTACTCCATGAAGCTACTTCCTCCTTCTTAGAGAAACCCTGTGGTGAATCTAATCAAGTCCCTGTAGAGCTGGGATTTAACCCTGTCCTCCCCAGCTATTTTACAATATATAAAAAAATCAGGGTCTCATATGAATGCCAGAGTACCATCATGACTGCACATTGGTCTTCAGCAGACCTCCGGCCGTTAACGTGCCCCACGATCACGTCTGGGGGCACTGATGGGTCATAAATTGACAGCGGCCTTTAACAGGTCAACAGCTGCTAGCAGAGCTCCGCTTCACATGTGGCTGCTGGAGGCAGATGATGGCTGAATATCACATTTCGGCAAGGGCTTAAAAGAGTTGACCCAGCAAGAACATTGGTCACTCATGTTTGGACATGACACCAATGTTGTAACATCCACCTAAAACTAGGTAGTAGTGGTACTAGGAAAGTCTGCTAACACTGTGCTGCTAGCTTTACCTCATTACCTACTGTACATCCAAAAAATGCACACAAATTAAAATAAAATACAGTTTATACATCTAAAAAGTTAAATGTCATCTTTATGATGAGAATCTTAATTTTAGTTTTTACATGAGGGAAGTTGCTACGGATGTGGAGACATTTTGTGGCTCTCTTCTGGCATTGTAAAGTGGACAGCTGCAGTTATAGGATGGAAACAATTATGTCTTATGATCATGCTTTATAATCTTCTGCAGCAAAACATTAAATCTCAAAATTTACCTCCTTCTACATAGCAGCTGTTAATTTGGCCATGTATTTCTGGACACTTCTACTGTTCTGTACCTCAATGTATAAATATTTGCTTTTACAGGCAATATAGAAGAGTGGTTCTGTGATCTCAGGTTATGAAATGTGAATAGAAGTAATCTAGGACAAATTATGGTAATTGGTAGAACCTAAACAGAAGTACCCAATGTTCAAACGCCCTCAGGCTATTTCCTCCCACGTGAATAAAGTAATAAGTTTACTTTTCAAGATCTCTTAATGTGGTTTTAATATATAAATCGTTGCCAAATGTTGACATATAGAGGAGCTAACTGTATATATGAGGAAGATGAAAAGAGCATATGCGCAATCTAAATAATGCTATGTAATTAAAGAGCTGTGAATACACCATGCACAGGACTTTCCCCGATCATTCTGCTTTTCGTTATTTATGATAAATCTGTTCGTTCCTAGACACACTTTTCTCATCATAGACCTAATAGCACTAAAATAAAAAAGCTCACGCTTATTTTGGCTCTGAAGAGAGATAATGCCACAAATGGGAAATGCACCATGCATGAAAATGGAGGAAAAATAAATCACATCGTCGTCATATGAAAGTGCACATGAAGGTATCCGTCTAGGGGAGAAGCTATTCTAGGGAAAGTTTCTGAAACTGTTTGCATTGAAATTAAATGTGCAGTACTGAATGTACTAGTCTGTGTGGATTTTAATAAATGTTTCTTTCTTCCATTGATGGCAATCAGGATAAATTCAATATAACTAATCTAGAGCTTGCTGTGGTTTTAAAAGTTGTAAATTCTTATTCATTACCACTGCATATATGACTTCTGAAATACAGCTTTATGGACATGCAAGGTCTAAACCTAACACTAAGTTCATCATAATAAATTAAAGGGAACCTGTTATGTTGAAAATGTTATCTGATCTGCAGACAGAAGGTTATATAAAGCAGGAGGAGCTGATCAGATTCATACACATTTTCACGGGCAAAAATCCAGTAAAACTTGCAATTTATTTGGTGAAATCCCTGGTGTTTGTATACATATAGTCTAGTGGGTAGTCCTATTCAGAGACTGACAGTCTTCCAGTATGATTGAGCATGCAGAGACAGCTGTCAATCACTAGTAGGACCGCCCACTGGACTAATAAACATACAAATACCAAGGATTTCAGTGAACAAAATACAAGCTATACTTAATATTTTAAGAAAATCTATATATCTTTCTGCTTAGCTTCTCCTTCTCTATACCATGCTGTCCATAGGTCAGACTGTATGTACAATGTGACAGGTTCGCTTTAAGGAGAATGTAATGTTTACATTAAAGGGGTTGGTCACTTTTAGATGCATTTTTTTTACTTAAATGCATGTATTTTGGGCTAAACATAATTTTTGCACTTAACAAATTTTGCACCATTTTGCTTTTAAATTGACCAGCACTTGTCCAAAAAATGGCTGCTGATGGAGGAACATGTGAGCAGACCTGTTCATCAGCCCCCTCCAATAAAAAAAAAACAGCTTTCTTCTGTGAAATGTTTTACAATTGGATGAAGCTGATGGACAGGTCTGGTCACATGCTTCTCCATCATGAGCCATTTTATGGACTGCATAACGGCATAGTTGTGCGGTTTGTGAGGAAAGCTGCACTAACAAGAGAAAGTGGCCGACCTCTTTACCTGAGAATCTATCGGTGAGCTCATTCTGACAGTCTATCAGGAATGTTTATAACTCTTTTTCATCAGTCTTTTTTTAGGTCCTCTCAGCTGATTTATGGCTACAGACTACATTAAAGTTGAATCTGTAGGGAATCTAAATAGCTAATAAAAGGCAAACAGTAGAACATTTTAAATTAATAATTTTTAGCCCAAAATACATATATTTAAGTAAAGAAACAATATCACAAAAGGCTGACAACCCCTTAACCCCTTTCTGTCATTGGACATACTATTCCGTCCATGTGGGGTGGGCCCTACTTCCCAAGGATGGAATAGTACGTCCAGCGCGATCGGCCGCGCTCGCGGTGTGCCAGCGGTATAGGGAAGCTTCGCGCAGGGAGGGGGCTCCCTGCGGGCTTCCCTGAGAACCCCGCAGCAACGCAATATGATCGCGTTGCTCCGAGGGTCTCCTACCTCCTTCCTCGCTGCAGGTCCCGGATCCAAGATGGCAGCGGCATCCGGGTCCTGCAGGGAGGGAGGTGGCTTACAGAGTGCCTGCTCAGTGCAGGTGCTGGTAAGCCTGCAGTGCTCTAAGTCAGATCGGTGATCTGACAGAGTGCTGTGCAAACTGTCAGATCACCGATCTGTGATGTCCCCCCCTGGGACAAAGTAAAAAAGTTTAAAAAAAAAATTCCACATGTGTAAAAAAATAAATAAATAAAAAAATTTCCTAAATAAAGAAAAAAAAATATTATTCCCATAAATACATTTCTTTATCTAAATAATAAAAAAACAAACAAGAAAAGTACACATATTTAGTATCGCCGCGTCCGTAACGACCCAACCTATAAAACTGTCCCACTAGTTAACCCCTTCAGTAAACACCGTAAGAAAAAAAAACGAGGCAAAAAACAACGCTTTATTATCATACCGCCGAATAAAAAGTGGAATAAAATGCGATCAAAAAGACAGATATAAATAACCATGGTACCGCTGAAAGCGTCATTTTGTCCCGCAAAAAAAGAGCTGCCACACAGCATCATCAGCAAAAAAATAAAAAAGTTATAGTCCTCAGAATAAAGGGATGCCAAAATAATTATTTTTTCTATAAAATAGTTTTTATCGTATAAAAGCGCCAAAACATAAAAAAATGATATAAATGAGATATCGCTGTAATCGTACTGACCCGAAGAATAAAACTGTTTTATCAATTTTACCAAACGTGGAATGGTATAAACGCCTCCCCCAAAAGAAATTCATGAATAGCTGGTTTTTGGTCATTCTGCCTCACAAAAATCGGAATAAAAAGCGATCAAAAAATGTCACATGCCCGAAAATGTTACCAATAAAAACGTCAACTCGTCCCGCAAAAAACAAGACCTCACATGACTCTGTAGTCTCAAATATGGAAAAATTATAGCTCTCAAAATGTGGTAACGCAAAAAATATTTTTTGCAATAAAAAGCGTCTTTCAGTGTGTGACGGCTGCCAATCATAAAAATCTGCTAAAAAACCCGCTATAAAATTAAATCAAACCCCCCTTCATCACCCCCTTAGTTAGGGAAAAACTAAAAAAACGTATTTATTTCCATTTTCCCATTAGGGCTAGGGTTAGGGTTAGGATTAGGGTTAGGGCTAGGGTTAGGGTTAGGGCTAGGGTTAGGGTTAGGGCTAGGGTTAGGGTTAGGGCTAGGGTTAGGGTTAGGATTAGGGTTAGGGCTAGGGTTAGGGTTAGGTTTAGGGCTAGGGTTAGAGCTAGGGCTAAGGTTAGGGCTAGGGTTAGGGTTGGGGCTAGGGTTAAGGCTATAGTTAGGGTTGGGGCTAAAGTTAGGGTTGGGGCTAAAGTTAGGGCTAGGGTTTGGATTACATTTACGGTTGGGAATAGGGTTGGGATTAGGGTTAGGGGTGTGTTTGGGTTAGAGGTGTGGTTAGGGTTACCGTTGGGATTAGGGTTAGGGGTGTGTTTGCATTAGGGTTTCAGTTATAATTGGGGGGTTTCCACTGTTTAGGCACATCAGGGGCTCTCCAAACGCGACATGGCGTCTGATCTCAATTCCAGCCAATTCTGCGTTGAAAAAGTAAAACAGTGCTCCTTCCCTTTCGAGCTCTCCCGTGTGCCCACACAGGGGTTTACCCCAACATATGGGGTATCGGCGTACTCAGGACAAATTGAACAACAACTTTTGGGGTCCAAGTTCTCCTGTTACCCTTGGGAAAATACAAAACTGGGGGCTAAAAAATAATTTTTGTGGGAAAAAAAAAGGATTTTTTATTTTCACGGCTCTGCATTATAAACTGTAGTGAAACACTTGGGGGCTCAAAGTTCTCACAACACATCTAGATAAGTTCTTTGGGGGGTCTAGTTTCCAATATGGGGTCACTTATGGGGGGTTTCTACTGTTTAGGTACATTAGGGGCTCTGCAAACGCAATGTGACGCCTGCAGACCAATCCATCTAAGTCTGCATTCCAAATGATGCTCCTTCCCTTCCGAGCTCTGCCATGTGCTCAAACGGTGGTTTCCCCCCCACATATCAGGTATCAGCGTACTCAGGACAAATTGGACAACAATATTTAGGGTCCAATTTCTCCTGTTACCCTTGGAAAAATACAAAACTGGGGCTAAAAAATAATTTTTGTGGAAAAAAAAAAATTATTTGCACGGCTCTGCGTTATAAACTGTAGTGAAACACTTGGGGGTTCAAAGCTCTCACAACACATCTAGATGAGTTCCTTAGGGGGTCTACTTTCCAAAATGGTGTCACTTGTGGGGGGTTTCTACTGTTTAGGTACATTAGGGGCTCTGCAAACGCAATGTGACGCCTGCAGACCATTCCATCTAAGTCTGCATTCCAAATGGCGCTCCTTCCCTTCCGAGCCCTCCCATGCGCCCAAATGGTGGTTCCCCCCACATATGGGGTATCAGCGCAGTCAGGACAAATTGGACAACAATTTTGGGGGTCCAATTTCTCCTGTTACCCTTGGAAAAATACAAAACTGGGGGCTAAAAAATAATTTTTGTGGGAAAAAATTTGTGTTTTATTTTTACGGCTCTGCATTATAAACTTCTGTGAAGCCCTTGGTGGGTCAAAGTGCTCACCACACATCTAGATAAGTTCCTTAGGGGGTCTACTTTCCAAAATGGTGTCACTTGTGGGGGGTTTCAATGTTTAGGCACATCAGTGGCTCTCCAAACGCAACATGGCGTCCCATCTCAATTCCTGTCAATTTTGCATTGAAAAGTCAAACGGCACTCCTTCCCTTCCGAGCTCTCCCATGCGCCTAAACAGTGGTTTACCCCCACATTTGGGGTATCAGCGAACTCAGGACAAATTGTACAACAACTTTTGGGGTCCAATTTCTTCTCTTACCCTTGGGAAAATAAAAAATTGGGGGCGAAAAGATAATTTTTGTGAAAAAAAAGGATTATTTATTTTTACGGTTCTGCATTATAAACTTCTGTGAAGCACTTGGTGGGTCAAAGTGCTCACCACACCTCTAGATAAGTTCCTTAGGGGGTCTACTTTCCAAAATGGTGTCACTTGTGGGGGGTTTGAATGTTTAGGCACATCAGTGGCTCTCCAAACGCAACATGGCATCCCATCTCAATTCCTGTCAATTTTGCATTGAAAAGTCAAACGGCGCTCCGTCCCTTCCGAGCTCTGCCATGCGCCCAAACAGTGGTTTACCCCCACATATGGGATATCGGCGTACTCAGGACAAATTGTACAACAACGTTTGGGGTCCATTTTCTCCTGTTACCCTTGGCAAAATAAAACAAATTGGAGCTGAAGTTAATTTTTTGTGAAAAAAAGTTAAATGTTCATTTTTATTTAAACATTCCAAAAATTCCTGTGAAACACCTGAAGGGTTAATAAACTTCTTGAATGTGGTTTTGAGCACCTTGAGGGGTGCAATTTTTAGAATGGTGTCATACTTGGGTATTTTCTATCATATAGACCCCTCAAAATGACTTCAAATGAGATGTGGTCCCTAAAAAAAAATGGTGTAAAAATGAGAAATTGCTGGTCAACTTTTAACCCTTATAAATCCCTAACAAAAAAAATTTTGGTTCCAAAATTGTGCTGATGTAAAAGTAGACATGTGGGAAATGTTACTTATTAAGTATTTTGTGTGACATATCTCTGTGATTTAATTGCATAAAAATTCAAAGTTGGAAAATTGCTAAATTTTCAAAATTTTAGCCAAATTTCCGTTTTTTTCACAAATAAACGCAGGTAATATCAAAGAAATTTTACCACTATCATGAAGTACAATATGTCACGAGAAAACAGTGTCAGAATCGCCAAGATCCGTTGAAGCGTTCCAGAGTTATAACCTCATAAAGGGACAGTGGTCAGAATTGTAAAAATTGGCCCGGTCCATAACGTGCAAACCACCCTTGGGGGTAAAGGGGTTAAAGTACTTTATGTTAAAATAATTTCAAGTAAATTTCCATGCTAAATATTTTGTAATAATTTTTCTTAAATTTCCCATATCACTATAATGTATATTACTGCACAAAATATTAAGCTAGGTGTGGAAAAAATGCTGCAAAGTAAGAATACTTTAAAAAGTAGAAGTGTGAGGGTTAGGTACACCAGCACACAGTTTTTGAAGGAACTCGACATGGAGGCTGGTACAAACATCTAGTAGGACTAACCACAGATCTTCTCAGGATGTAAACTTACGCTAATCATTCTCTCTTCATGTCATCCTACACAGACTCAAAAACTTCACCATATCCTACCACAAAGATGACCAACTAAAATTAATATTCAAAGACCCTCTCTTGCTATGTTAGGCTATGTTCACATTTGCGTTGTGCGCCGCAGCGTCGGGCGCTGCAGCGTCGCCGCATGTGTCATGCGCCCCTATATTTAACATGGGGGCATATGGACATGCGTTGTGTTGCGTTTTGTGACGCATGCGTCTTTTTGGGCGCACGCGTCAGGGCGCAGAGGACGCAGCAAGTTGCATTTTTTTTGCGCTAAAAAAATGAACGCATGCGTCACAAAATGCTGCTTTTTGCTGCGTTTTGCATGCGTTTTTGCGTGCGTTGTGCGTTGCGACGCCGATGCAGCACACAACAACGCAAATGTGAACGTAGCCTTACAGACAACCTCCAAATTTAAGAAATATTGGTATCAGAAGCTCAATATCCCCTGATACACCAAGAGGAACTTATCCTTGCAATGTGAAAAACTGCAAAACCTACACTCACATCAACAAGAGAAAAATAGGAGTAATATGTCCATTTGTATAAAAAGATATAAATGTATTAATCCATACAGATTACAATAAACATTAGAGACTAGGATCAGGTAGTGATGGCTACCAGGTGTGCACTTTTATATGCGCCTTCTTTTCCTTGCTTCATCTACTATAATATTGGGCACATTGGTAGCACCCCTGATTACTTATATATGCATATATTAGTGGTGCTCGCTTCTCTTCCATTATCTGTTCTGCAAATAAAGTGCTTAGTGCATGGGAAGGTGCAATGGGGGAATATATGTTTAAGGCCAATGTATTCCAGAGATCATTGTAAATGCACGCAAAATCAATGGAGCCTGTACCACCCCCACATTAACATTGCTTACCCATAGTATAAAGGAGTCCAGACACGTGCCATGCTGACACCGACGCGCATTTTGCCTTTCTTTTTCAAGGTGTGCACCTTGAAAAAGAAAGGTGAAACTTTGATGTGCCTAAACAGTGGAAACCCCCCACAAACGACACCATTTTGGAAACTAGACCCCTTAAGGAACTTATCTAGATGTGTGGTGAGCACTTTGAACCCCCAAGTGCTTCACAGAAGTTTATAACACAGAGCCATTGTTAGGACTGGCGGAACGTACCAAATAATAATTAGAGAGGATATGAGGTGCGATCGCAGTCCGGGGTCCACCAAGATGGAGGTATAATGTGAATACACACACGGGTTAGCTTCACCTGGTGTGAAGGAAGCAAACCCTGTTGCGTCACAGGGCTGCGATACCGCACAGAAAGCGCAAGTAAAGAGTCACAGAACTCTGTCCCAAGACACGGGGAAAGAGTTCCTCTAGACCTCTTACGCTCGACACTGCTACTGTGATGTCAGGGATAGAACGGAACTAATAATTTTTTGCACAAGAGTGTGTACAATGCCGCTCTGCCGGACGCCACTAACCACCCTAACCAGGGCCAGGAAAGCACACTAAACGCACGGCGCCGCACTGGTGGTCGCTGCTGAGAGACGCTGAATTGTGTGCTGGATGTGCAGAGTAGCACTGTCTGGCACTAGATAGCTTCCACCATTCGCGAGCAGGCAACAATACTAGGGATGGGAATGATTCGGAGCTTTCATCCATCGACAGGCATTCATTCATACACACACACAAACACACACACACACGTTAATAAGTTTACACTAGCACATGGCCGAGCGGCCATGCGAACCTTTTACAGCAGAAGCGCTCCGGGACCTTCTTGATGGTCCAATAGGAGCCGCAACAGGACCTGAGCATGTGACCCCTGACCTCCAATGGGAGGTCGTCCCGTGGGTATGCTCAGTATGGGAAAAGCAGGACTTAGTCCCAGAAAGGCCTGCTCACTGCTGATCAATGATGGCTACAAAGGCAGAGCCTGGAAAGGCAGCAGTAACCATTCACACAGTATCAGCTTGAGCCAGACGCCGGGACCGACGTCTCCGCTGAGCAGGTTCCACTCCGGCTGGAGGAGAGTGGGAGACTGCAGCAGACATGGTTTGAGATTCCCCCTGTGCAGCGGTGGGAACTCGACACCTAAGAGCCATGAAAATAAAAAATCTTTTTTCAATCCTCAAAAATGATTTTTTAGCCTGCAATTTTTTATTTTCACAAGGGTAACAGGAGAAATTAGACCCTAAAAGTTGTTACCCAGTTTGTCCTGAGTACGCCGATAACCCATATTTGGGGGGGACCACTGTTTGGGCGCATGGCAGAGCTCTGAAGGGAAGGAGCGCCGTTTTGGAATGCAGACTTTGATAGAATGGTCTGCAGACGTCATGTTGCGTTTGATGTACGTAAACAGTAGAGACCCCCACAAGTGACCCCATTTTGGAAACTAGAACCCTCAAGGAACTTATCTAGATGTGTTGTGTGAAATTTGAACCCCCAACTGTTTCAATAAAGTTTATAACGCAGAGCCGTAAAAATAAAAAATATTTTTTTCCACAAAAATGATTTTTTAGCCCGCAATTTTTTTTATTTTATTAAGGGTAACAGGGAGATTGGACCCCAAAAGTTGTGCAATTTGTCCTGAGTACGCTGATGCCCCATATGAGGGGGTAAACCACTGCTTGGGCGCATGACAGAGCTCAATGGTGGAGCCATGTCGCATTTGGAGACCCCCTGATGTACCTAAACAGTGGAAACCCCCAATTCTAACTCCAACCCTAACACCAACACACCCCTAACCCTAATCCCAACCCTAACCCAACCACACCCATAACCCTAATCCCAACCATAACCCTAATCACAACCCTAACCCCAACACACCCCTAACTCTAATCCCAACCCTATTCCTAACACACCCCTAACCCTAATCCCAACCCTAACCATAACCTTAACCACAAACCTAACACCAACCCTAACTCTAATGCCACTAATCCCAACCCTAATCTCAACCCTAACGGTAATCCAAACCCTAATCCCAACCCTAACTCTAATCCCAAACCTAACCCTAATACCAACCCTAACCATAACCCTAATCACAATCCTAACCCCAACACACCCCTAACCCTAATCCCAACCCTAATCCCAACACACCCCTAACACTAATCCCAACCCTAACCATAACCCTAAGAACAAACCTAACCCTAATCCCAACCCTAACTCTAATCCCACTAATCCCTAAACCCTAATCTCAACCCTAATCCTAATCCAAACCCTAATTCCAACCCTAACCCAAACCCTAACACTAATTCCAACTCTAACCCTAACTTTAGCCCCAACCCTAAGAGTATGTTTCCATGGGGCGTAATCTCTGTGCTATGGACGCAGCAGATAATAATAATAATAATAATTTTTATTTATATAGCGCCAACATATTCCGCAGCGCTTTACAACTTATAGAGGGGACTTGTACAGACAATAGACATTACAGCATAACAGAAATCACAGTTCAAAATAGATACCAGGAGGAATGAGGGCCCACTCAGATACCCCACTCCACCAAAAGCCCGCCCCCTATTGTATGCACGGTGACTCCGGATGTGTACATTGAACACATGCGGAATCACCGCATTGTATTCATAGACTGTGTTATTTATCTTGCAGAGACGAAGCATCTCTGCAAGATAAATAGACATGCTGCGGTCTGGAAAGAAGAGCCATATGTCCGGTTACGCAGGGCCACATCCGGCGGCCCTGCGCGCACAGTGGAGATGTGATTTCATAAAATCCTCTCCACTATGCTGTAACATCTGAACGCTGTGGATTGGACGCTGTGGCTGTATGCAGTGTCCAGTCTGCAGCAAATCCTGAACGAATCCTTATCGTGGAAACATACCCTAACCCTAATTTAAGTCCCAAACCTAACTCTAAATTTATCCCAACTCACTTTAGCCCAACTGTAACCCTAATGGGAAAATGTACGTAAATGCATTTTCTTTATTTTATTTTTCCCTAACTAAGGGGGTGATAAAGATGGGGGTTATTTACTATTTTTTTTTATTTTGATCACTGTGATAGAGTCTATCACAGTGACCAAAATGAATCAATAGGAAAAATATTCCTATTGTTGCCAGGTGCTGTTTTCTTATCGGAAGAAGACGTGCGATCACATCTGAGGACAGAGAAATGAAATGGCAAATCGCGCTTTTATTTTTTTTTGCGGTCGCTGTTATACAGTTAATAACGGCGATTGCAACCCGGGGGTTGGTAAAAACTGACCCGAATCATGTTCTCTGGGGTCTCGGCTACCTCCAGCAGCCGAGACCCTGATGAAAATCTGACTCTGGGGGGCGCTATACACTTTTTCCACGGCGCTGTGGTTTAAGTACCCTTAACTACCGCCATTAAAAGGCGTATCGGCGGTCGTTAAGGGGTTAAAATGGATGGAAGTATAGATTACACCATTCTCATTTTTTGAATCATAGATTCATATATTACTTGTTTTTGTTTGGAAGGCAAAACAGGATGAGGTGCTGTCATTTGTTGATAATTCAAACACCAGTCCATGGAGTTTGGAATTTACGTTCACCTATTCGGAAGTTCAAATCGAATTTTTGGACTTGGTTATTTGAAAAATGGTGTAATCAATACTTCCACCCATTTTAGAAAGGTGGATGGTAATAATTATGTGTTATAATCTAACAGCCACCTCCCAAAATGTATAAAAATGTGCCCTATGGGAAATATTGTCACATCTGTAAGAAGTGTACCAATGATGGATGTACCAATGCACCAATGATGCGGATTTCCTGAAGGAGTCACACATTCTGAATAAAAGATTCAAAGAGAATCGGTATCCCGAGGGATGCTTTTAACAGAACTAAGAACCTTCAACAGAATTATTGTCTGGCCAGAATCAGGGGGAAAAATCTTATAAGAGCAAGGAGGGAATAGTGGTTGATAGTAAATTCAGGCATAGTTTTATTACCTCCTTCAACAACTCTCATGGATCCATCAGTGGGCTATTGAATAAATTGGTTCATTTTAGGAAATGATCCTATACTGGCATCTATGTTACAAAAAAGAAAAAAAAATGTATTGAGGCGGTATAGAAATTAAAAAAATTATATTGCACCCAGTCGGATCAACAAAATGAAGGGGTCTAATTGGATCCACAATCATAAATCCTTTCCTTGGAATTGAGAAGGGTCTTTTGTTGTGGGGGCCCCAAATGTTTCTGCTGTGGTATGCTGGAGAACTGTTGTAATAGTTTTCAGTCGAAGACAACTGGTAAAATATTTCCCAGTTATCAACTTTTAAACTGCAATACGTCTTTTGTGGTCTATTTTTTAGAATGCAGCTGCGGTTTTCAATATGTTGGTCGGACTATTCAACTTATGCACAACAGAATGAATAAGCAAAGACACAATATTGGGAATAAGTAGTGAATCATAGTGTATCAAAAAAAATTATTAGAGCATCAAAAAAATCCTGAGTGTTTATGTCTTACCAATTTTAGAACAAATACATGAAAATCTTCACAATTTTTTTCAGAGGTTAATTAAGAGAATCCTTCTGGATTTTTAACCCCTTAGTGAAAGAGCTAATTTTGACCTTAATGAACAGGCCAGATTTTTTAAATCGGACCAGTGTCACTTTATGTGGTAATAACTCTGGAATGCTTCAATTGATCCCAGTGATTCTGGGACTGTTTTTTCACAACATGCTGTACTTCATTATAGTGGTAAAATTTTGTCAATATGATTTGCATATATTTATGAAAATATCAAAAATTTGACAAAAAATGTGAACATTTTTGCAATTTTAAAACTTTAAATTTTGATGCCCTTAATTCAGATAGTTATACCACACAAAATAATTAATAAATAACATTTCCCATATGTCTACTCTACATCTGCATAATTTTTGAAACATCATTTTTTTTTCATTAGGAAGCTAGAATTGTTAAAAATTTAACAGCAATTTCTCATTTTTCCAACAAAATTTACAAAACCATTTTTTTAGGGACCACTTCACATTTGAAGTGACTTTGGGGCGTATATGGCAGAAAATACCCAAAAGTGACACCATTCCTCAAAACCACATTCGAGATGTTAATTAACCCTTCAGATGCTTCACAGGAATTAATAGAATGTGGAAGGAAAAAATTTTAATTTTACCTTTTTTTCACAAAAACTTTACTTTAGCCGAAAATCTTTTACTTTACAGAGTTAAAAGACAAAATGAACCCCAAAATTTGTTGTGCGAATTCTCTTGAGTACGCTGATACTCCATATATGGTGAAAAACTACTATTGGGCACACGGCAGGGCTAGAAAGGGAATCAGTACTGTTTGACTTTTTTAACTCAAAATTGTCTGGAATCGAGAGCGGATGCCATGTTGGGTTTGGAGAGCCCCTGATGTGCCTAAAGAGTGGAAATCCCCCACATGTAACCCCATTTTGGAAACTAGACCCCTGAAGGAATGTATCTAGATATGTGGTGAGCACCTTGAACCTTCAGATGCTTCACAGAAGTTTATAACTTAGAGCCGTTAAAATAAAAATCAAATTTTTCCCACAAAAATGATTTTTAGCCCCAATTTTTTATTTTCACAAGGGTAACAGGAGAAAATGTACCCCAAAACTTGTTGTGAAATTTCTCCTGAGTACAATGATGCCCCATTTTTGGGATAAAACTACTGTTTGGGTGCATGGCAGGAGCACCTTTTGACTTTTTGAAAGCAAAAATAGGTGGAAACGAGAGTGGATGCCATATAATGCTTGAAGAACCCCTGATGTGCCTAAAGAGTAGAAATACCCCACAAGTGATCCCATTTTGGAAACTAGACCCCTCAGGGAATGTATCTAGATGTGTGGTGAGCACCTTGAACCCACAGGGGCTTCAGGGACGTTTATAACATAGAGCATTAAAAATTTAAAAAAAATCCCAGAAAGTGTTTTGTTTTCCCCAAATTTTGCATTTTCACAAGGGTAACAAGAGAAAATGGACCATACAATTTGTTGTCCAATTTTTCCTGAGTATGCCAATACTACATATGTGGGGAAAACTACTCTTTGGGCACACAGCAGGGCTTGGAAGGGAAGGAGTGCCATTTGACTTTTTGAACGGAAAATTAGCTGGAATCAGTAGCAGACGCCATGTTGCATTTGGAGAGCTCCTGATGTGCCTAAACAGTGGAAACACCCCACAAGTGTCCCCATTTTGGAAACTAGACCCATCAAGGAATGTATCTAGATGTGTGGTGAGCACCTTGTTTTACAGAAGTTTATAATGTTGAACTGTGAAAATGAAAACAAAAAAAATCCCCGCAAAATGTTGGCATTGCACCAAATTTTTCATTTTCATAAGGGTAGCAAGAGCAAAATGGACCATAAAATTTGTTGTGCAATTTCTCCTGAGTACACCGATACCCTATATGTGGTTGAAAACTATTTTTGAGGTACAGTGCAAACCTCAGAAGGGAAGAAGCGCCATATTGCAGTTCAAATTTTGCTGGAATGGTTTGAGGGTGCCATGTCACATTGGCAGACGTCCTGAGGTGTCAGTGCAGCGCCCCAGAGTCCTGGTCGTTGCAGTACTGTGGCTCCGCCACTAAGGGGAGCTATGGTACGTCTGATGGCACTGAAGGAGTTCATCTGATCAGGTATCACAGACACCAATACATTTCACAGTCGGGCCTCCGGGGGGAGCTAAGGGTTCTATTCACTAGGCCACTCCCCACCATAGTGGGTAAACTGGGGGTCAGGCAGGAAGTTAGAGCAGAAAGCTGACTGGGTTGGAACCAGGCAACACCTTGTGGCAGAGGGTGTTGTGGGGGGAAGATACAGTAGGGTCTCTGTCAGGGGTGGGATCCTGACAGAGGCTTGGCAACTTGAGCGAACGTAATGGAACCGTGCCTGCTCAGGATAGCGGCGGTGCCCAAGGAAGGACGAGAAGCGAGATAGATTGTGCTGAGTGAGAAACGAGATCAAGGCAATAAGGAAAATACCAGTAGGGGTCGTGCCGTAAGACCGAGGCAACACCCTACTGAGGCGCACTACCGGTGGCCGGAACGCCGAGGGAGTATTACAACATCCAGCTTCAAGCGATACTCTAAACAGCGGCAGGACAGTCAGTCTAAGGCGGGCTGTCTCACTTAAATCACCTATGCAGTCTTGGGGGGCAACTTGTGGAGAGGGGCGACTCTAGGGTCCCGGAAGAGCTCCGAGCCTACCCGTCAAACGGGTGCCGTCCCAACCGTAACATCAGGGAGGGACGGAGGATTAGCAGAACATCATCTAATCGAGTTGTGAGGGAACTTAAGAAACAGACACAACAGTTGTGGGGACTTTCCGTAAGCACAGCAGGGAAGGACCGCAACACATAGCGCTAGCAGGAAGGCACAGATTTCCACCTGCTAAGAGAACTCTGGAGGTGTCATTGGACCGGCCGGACTTGCGCTGCCTGGTTATCCAGATTCTGGACTGAGGACCCAGAGATCTTCAGTAAAGAGGTAAAGAGACTGCAACCTGGTGTCCTCGTTATTTACTGCACCGTACCACTACAGCATCACCACCTCCACCACCATCCACATCCATCATATCATTCACTGTGCGCCCCTCGGCAGGGTCACGGACCGGGGCCTAGCCACCGTGACAACCCCAGAGCAGAGCCTCGGAGGCCCGGTACCGGGTACCCCTCGGCCCTGCGGCAGTGGGGGCGCTGCAAATTTTGGCGTCACGAACAGGATCTACTTAAGCCTGAAAAATCAGGTCATGTGTGCCTTGGAACTGTGATTTGCTGTGCTTGGACTGTACTTTATTGCAAAGACTGTGCTGCGCCATTTACCGCCAAAATCCGCCGCCATTACAGCGCTGAGGAGAGCGCAGGAGAAGAAGAGGGGCGTGGAGTAGGCGTGGACAAGCTGAAGAGCGCGGACGACAATGGCCGCCCAGTCTAGATATTTCTGTGTCCTGAGGACGTGTCCGTCAACAGCCGAGGTCCGCCTCCCGATCCTGTTTGGAGGGTGGAGACCATGGAGACGGGGCCGCCCACGAAAGAGACCGCGGGAAGAAGACACTGGAAAGGAAATAAAGATGGGAGCACCGCGTGGGGATGACCTGACTCGGTATGGAGCCGCATCACCGGACACAGCCTCGGAGACGCCATCGTTGCGGGGACTGGCCCTCACGGAACCACCGATGGGTCGACCCAACTGGCAGATGTCCGAGGAGTGTGTGGCCGCAGCCGAGGCCCGACAAATAGCACGCCGCTTGGAGGCTGATGCCCGCCTGCTCGCTCGGCTGGGCCAGCCCACGGAGGTCCGTCTATCTCCGGTGTCCCCGGCTCCTCCCAACCCGGCGGCGGCTGAAGGTACGCTGCAAACGCAGGGCATGAGGATCTTGCCAGAGGCCGAACACCTGCGGCACTTGATGACAGCGTGGCGGAGCCGGCCCCAGCCTGTAGCTCAGATTGATTTGACCAGTGTAGAAGAAACCCCGCCATCACACTGGGGTGTGTTGGTGTCCTTCAACTCCCGACACGGAAGGGGAGTTATACAGGAGATTGGGGAGCCGCTACAGATCCGTGTAGACCGGGAGGAGGTAGAGCCCTGCGGAGGAAGGTTCGCTCGCGACCTGGAGCCAGGTGACGCTGTAACCTACACCAGGTGGAGGAGGGAAACAGGTGAAGCTGGCTGGATAGCGCGGGGCGTCCAGCGGTGCGTCGCACTCCAGGCCGCCGCCGAAACATCCGAAGAGGAACCTCCTGCCGAAAAGGCAATGGAACCTGTCCCTGCGGAGCAGCGGGGAACCCGGACCCACCACGTACCTTGGGGGCGTGCCGGCCCATCAGTGAGAAGAGCATCACGGCGAGGAATCCTGTCATTGCTGGGACAGGAACCGCTCCTTGGATCGGCAGCGCGACCCGTTGGTCTGGTGAGGCCCGGAAGGAAACCACCTTCTGTACCGAAAGATGAGTAAGATAATACTACTCTTGAACATGTAAATAGTTATTGTTCTCCTGTTTTGCTGCTAAACCCGTCCAGGGTTAACTTTTAAAGGGATTCCTTTGTTGACCCGGGATCCCTATTGTTTTGTTTATTTTTCTGAGTTTTTGCACAAAGTTTCCAGAACTGCCGCAATCATAAACAGTGCATGATACAAACTTTTTGTAAATAGTTTGCACCTTATTAAAGGTGCTCCCTACTGGTTTTACTTCAAAAAGGACTCTTTGTGAAGATACCACACTGGAACCTTTGTTGAGTACGGACTGGTAGCTTGAGAAGACATGCTACCTCATAGAGACTTGGTCCCCTCTTAAAGGGGACGTTCATGTGTTGCACTTAGAGAATAGTATTGCTTTAAGACTGAGAGATAGCAATAATGTTGCGATAAAGAGAACGTGATGATAATGTTTATGTGAGAAAGTTATATGTATCCAACAAGTTAATTGTAAAGAAATGCTGATGATGTTCCCTGAAAGAAAGTGAAAGCTAGAAGAAGGTTTAATGTTCTATAGAAAATGTTTGATAATGTTGAAAGATAACGCGGACAGAAGGTGAACCCTGAGTCCTCCTAGGAGTCATGTAGAGATGGCTCGGTGCTCTTAAACTGAAAGTAATGTTATGTTCTATACTGTGTATAGTCGTTGAAAAGACAGAAGGCTCGGGCTGAAAGGAGCGGTCCTGTAAGAAAGGAGAGGCAGTAGGTCTGGTGCCGTTAGGACAGGCGGTCCTGCAGATTTAAAGAAGGAGAATGTAAAAGTTAAATTGCCTTATAATGTGATTATAAGAAGGTCTTTAGCGGATTCAGAGTGTACATCCTTAAAGGCGATGTTAAATTATTGTTCAACAATTTTGCACTTAGTAGAATACCCGGTTGGGTAAAAGAAAGTTAGTTATAGCATGTTGCTATGATATTTAACCATGTTTGTAACGTTCAAGTGTCCTCACCTCCCATAAAGGGAAGCTCTGTTTAAATATGCTTATTGTTATCACACTCAACAAAACTGTATGTCTTTTTGCTAACTTGTATTGTTGTTTTCTTCTCAGTCCCGGAGTACTGTGTTTAACCAGGGGGGAGTGCAGCGCCCCAGAGTCCTGGTCGTTGCAGTACTGTGGCTCCGCCACTAAGGGGAGCTATGGTACAACTGATGGCACTGAAGGAGTTCATCTGATCAGGTATCACAGACACCAATACATTTCACAGTCGGGCCTCCGGGGGGAGCTAAGGGTTCTATTCACTAGGCCACTCCCCACCATAGTGGGTAAACTGGGGGTCAGGCAGGAAGTTAGAGCAGAAAGCTGACTGGGTTGGAACCAGGCAACACCTTGTGGCAGAGGGTGTTGTGGGGGGAAGATACAGTAGGGTCTCTGTCAGGGGTGGGATCCTGACAGAGGCTTGGCAACTTGAGCGAACGTAACGGGACCGTGCCTGCTCAGGATAGCGGCGGTGCCCAAGGAAGGACGAGAAGCGAGATAGATTGTGCTGAGTGAGAAACGAGATCAAGGCAATAAGGAGAATACCAGTAGGGTTCGTGCCGTAAGACCGAGGCAACACCCTACTGAGGCGCACTACCGGTGGCCGGAACGCCGAGGGAGTATTACAACATCCAGCTTCAAGCGATACTCTAAACAGCGGCAGGACAGTCAGTCTAAGGCGGGCTGTCTCACTTAAATCACCTATGCAGTCTTGGGGGGCAACTTGTGGAGAGGGGCGACTCTAGGGTCCCGGAAGAGCTCCGAGCCTACCCGTCAAACGGGTGCCGTCCCAACCGTAACATCAGGGAGGGACGGAGGATTAGCAGAACATCATCTAATCGAGTTGTGAGGGAACTTAAGAAACAGACACAACAGTTGTGGGGACTTTCCGTAAGCACAGCAGGGAAGGACCGCAACACATAGTGCTAGCAGGAAGGCACAGATTTCCACCTGCTAAGAGAACTCTGGAGGCGTCATTGGACCGGCCGGACTTGCGCTGCCTGGTTATCCAGATTCTGGACTGAGGACCCAGAGATCTTCAGTAAAGAGGTAAAGAGACTGCAACCTGGTGTCCTCGTTATTTACTGCACCGCACCACTACAGCATCACCACCTCCACCACCATCCACATCCATCATATCATTCACTGTGCGCCCCTCAGCAGGGTCACGGACCGGGGCCTAGCCACCGTGACAACCCCAGAGCAGAGCCTCGGAGGCCCGGTACCGGGTACCCCTCGGCCCTGCGGCAGTGGGGGCGCTGCATCAGAACAGCAGAATCCCCCATAAGTGATGTCATTTTACAAACTACACATCTCAATGTATTCATCTAGGGTTCAGTGAGCATGTTGACACCACATGTGCCTCACAGAAATATTTACCATTTGGCAGTGAAGAAAGAATAATGATATTTTTACTGCTAAAATGTTGTTTTAGCCCAAAATGTTTAATTTTTATAAGGGCTAATAGGAAAAAATGGACCTCCCAGCTTGTTGCGCAATTTGTCCTGAGTATGCCAATACCATACATATAATCAGGAAATACGTTTGAGGCTCACTGCAAATCTCAGAAGGGAAGCAGCGCCATAATTTAGTGCAGATTTTACTGTTATGGTTTTGCGGGTGTCATATCCCACTCGGAGAGTGGTCTTTGAGAGGCCAATATGTTGGAAAATCCCCAAAAGTGATACCATTTTTTCATACCATAAATTTCATAAATATATTTAAATTTTACTCCTAAAATCTTGCTTTACCCCAAAATTTCTCACTTTTGTAAGAGGTAGTGCAGCGCCCCAGAGTCCTGGTCGTTGCAGTACTGTTGCTCCGCCACTAAGGGGGGCTATGGTACGTCTGATGGCACTGAAGGAGTTCATCTGACCAGGTATCACAGACACCAATACATTTCACAGTCTGGCCTCCAGGGGGAGCTAAGGGCACTATGCATTAGGCCACTCCTCACAGTCTGGTAAAACTGGGGGTTGGATAGGAAGTTAGATCAGAAAGCTGACTGGGTTGGAACCAGGCAACACCTTGTGGCAGAGGGTGTTGTAGGGGAAGATTCAGAGGGGTCCCTGTCAGGGGTGGGATCCTGACAGAGGCCTAGCGAACAGAGAGAACGTTACGGGACCGCGCCTGCACCTGATCGCGGCGGTACCTGTTATGACCCCAATGGCGAGGGTCTCAGAGGTACGTGGAAGTCTGCAGAATACAAAAATCCAGCTCATAGGGCAGTGGTAACTGGGTTGACCATATATCTACTCCTAACGCCAACACTAGAAGTAGCCGGGGATCATTCCTACGTTGATTCTAGATGACACGCTCCAGCCGGAGAATCTAGCTACCCCTAGTAGAGGAAAACAAAAGACCTTTCTTGCCTCCAGAGAAGGGGACCCCAAAGCTGGATAGAAGCCCCCCACAAATAATAACGGTGAGGTAAGAGGAAATGACAAACACAGAAATGAACCAGGTTTAGCACAGAGAGGCCCGCTTACTGATAGCAGAATAAAGAAAGGTAACTTATATGGTCAACAAAAACCCTATCAAAATCCACACTGGAAATTCAAGAACCCCCGAACCGTCTAACGGTCCGGGGGGAGAACACCAGCCCCCTAGAGCTTCCAGCAAAGGTCAGGATATAGATTTGGAACAAGCTGGACAAAAATACAAAACCAAAACAAATAGCAAAAAGCAAAAGGCAGACTTAGCTGATATAACTGGAACCAGGATCAGTAGACAAGAGCACAGCAGACTAGCTCTGATAACTACGTTGCCAGGCATTGAACTGAAGGTCTAGGGAGCTTATATAGCAACACCCCTAACTAACGACCCAGGTGCGGATAAAAGGAATGACAGAAAAACCAGAGTCAAAAAACTAGTAACCACTAGAGGGAGCAAAAAGCAAATTCACAACAGTACCCCCCCCTTAGTGAGGGGTCACCGAACCCTCACCACGACCACCAGGGCGATCAGGATGAGCGGCATGAAAGGCACGAACTAAATCGGCCGCATGAACATCAGAGGCGACCACCCAGGAATTATCCTCCTGACCATAGCCCTTCCACTTGACCAGGTACTGAAGCCTCCGCCTGGAGAGGCGAGAATCCAAGATCTTCTCCACCACGTACTCCAACTCGCCCTCAACCAACACCGGAGCAGGAGGCTCAGCAGAAGGAACTACAGGCACAATGTACCGCCGCAACAAGGACCTATGAAATACATTGTGAATAGCAAACGACACAGGAAGATCCAGACGAAAAGATACAGGATTAAGGATTTCCAATATCTTGTAAGGCCCAATAAAACGAGGTTTAAATTTGGGAGAGGAGACCTTCATAGGAACAAAGCGGGAAGAAAGCCATACCAAATCCCCAACGCGTAGTCGGGGACCCACACCGCGGCGGCGGTTGGCAAAGCGCTGAGCCCTCTCCTGTGACAACTTCAAGTTGTCCACCACATGATTCCAGATCCGCTGCAACCTATCTACCACAGAATCCACCCCAGGACAGTCAGAAGGCTCCACATGACCCGAAGAAAAGCGAGGATGGAAACCAGAGTTGCAGAAAAAAGGCGAAACCAAGGTGGCGGAACTAGCCCGATTATTAAGGGCAAACTCAGCCAACGGCAAGAATGTCACCCAATCATCCTGATCAGCAGAGACAAAACACCTCAAATAAGCCTCCAAAGTCTGATTGGTTCGCTCCGTCTGTCCATTAGTCTGAGGATGGAAAGCAGACGAAAACGACAAATCAATGCCCATCCTACTACAAAAAGATCGCCAGAACCTAGAAACGAACTGGGATCCTCTGTCTGACACAATATTCTCAGGGATGCCGTGCAAACGAACCACGTTCTGGAAAAACACAGGAACCAGATCGGAAGAGGAAGGCAGCTTAGGCAAAGGAACCAAATGGACCATCTTGGAGAAGCGATCACATATCACCCAGATAACGGACATGCCCTGAGATAGCGGAAGATCAGAAATGAAATCCATGGAGATATGTGTCCAAGGTCTCTTCGGGACAGGCAAGGGCAAGAGCAAACCGCTGGCACGAGAACAGCAAGGCTTAGCTCGAGCACAAGTCCCACAGGACTGCACAAATGACCGCACATCCCTTGACAAGGAAGGCCACCAAAAGGACCTGGCCACCAGATCTCTGGTGCCAAAAATTCCCGGGTGACCTGCCAACACCGAGGAATGAACCTCGGAAATGACTCTGCTGGTCCATTTATCCAGGACAAACAGTCTGTCAGGTGGACAAGACTCAGGCCTATCAGCCTGAAATCTCTGCAACACACGTCGCAGATCCGGAGAAATAGCTGACAAGATAACTCCATCTTTAAGAATACCAACAGGATCAGCGACTCCAGGAGCATCAGGCACAAAGCTCCTAGAAAGAGCATCGGCCTTCACATTCTTTGAACCTGGTAAATACGAGACAACAAAATCAAAGCGGGAGAAAAACAATGACCAGCGGGCCTGTCTCGGATTAAGGCGTTTAGCAGACTCGAGATACATCAGATTTTTGTGATCAGTCAAGACCACCACACGATGCTTAGCACCCTCGAGCCAATGACGCCACTCCTCAAATGCCCATTTCATGGCCAACAACTCCCGATTGCCCACATCATAATTTCGCTCGGCAGGCGAAAACTTCCTGGAGAAAAAGGCACAAGGTTTCATAACAGAGCAACCAGGGCCTCTCTGCGACAAAACGGCCCCTGCTCCAATCTCTGAAGCATCCACCTCAACCTGAAAGGGAAGTGAGACATCGGGCTGGCACAAAACAGGCGCCGAAGTAAACCGGCGCTTCAACTCCTGGAAAGCCTCCACGGCAGCAGGAGCCCAGTTAGCTACATCGGAGCCCTTCTTGGTCATATCCGTCAACGGTTTCACAATGCTAGAAAAATTAGCGATAAAACGACGGTAGAAGTTAGCGAAACCCAAGAACTTCTGAAGACTCTTAACCGACGAGGGCTGAGTCCAATCAAGAATAGCTCGGACCTTGACTGGGTCCATCTCCACAGCAGAAGGGGAAAAAATGAACCCCAAAAAGGGAACCTTCTGTACACCAAAGAGACACTTTGAGCCCTTGACAAACAAAGAATTTTCACGCAAAATTTTAAAGACCAACCTGACCTGCTCCACATGCGAATCCCAATCATCAGAAAAAACCAAAATATCATCCAGATAAACAATCAAAAATTTATCCAGATACTTCCGGAAAATGTCATGCATAAAGGACTGAAAAACTGAAGGCGCATTGGAGAGCCCAAAAGGCATCACCAAGTACTCAAAATGACCTTCGGGCGTATTGAATGCGGTTTTCCATTCATCACCTTGCTTAATGCGCACAAGGTTGTACGCACCACGAAGGTCTATCTTGGTGAACCACTTGGCACCTTTAATCCGGGCAAACAAGTCAGACAACAGCGGTAAAGGATACTGAAATTTGACAGTGATCTTATTTAAAAGCCGATAATCAATACAAGGTCTCAAAGATCCGTCCTTTTTTGCCACAAAAAAGAATCCCGCACCAAGGGGGGAAGAAGACGGACGAATATGTCCTTTCTCCAGAGACTCCCTGATATATGAACGCATAGCGGTATGTTCAGGTACCGACAGATTAAACAGTCTTCCCTTAGGAAACTTACTGCCTGGGATCAAATCTATAGCACAGTCACAGTCCCTATGAGGAGGCAGTGCACTGGACTCAGACTCACTGAAGACATCCTGATAATCAGACAAATACTCCGGAACTTCCGAAGGCGTAGAAGAAGCAATAGACACAGGCAGGAAATCCCCATGAATACCACGACAGCCCCAACTTGAGACTGACATAGCCTTCCAGTCCAGGACTGGATTATGGGTCTGTAACCATGGCAGCCCTAAAACAACCAAATCATGCATTTTATGTAAAACCAGGAAACGTATCACCTCGCGGTGTTCAGGAGTCATGCACATGATAACCTGTGTCCAATACTGCGGTTTATTTGCTGCCAATGGCGTAGCATCAATACCCCTAAGAGGAATAGGATTTTCTAATGGTTCAAGAGTAAAACCACAGTGCTTAGCAAATGACAGATCCATAAGACTCAGGGCAGCACCTGAATCTACAAACGCCATGACAGGATAAGACGACAGTGAGCAAATCAAAGTTACAGACAGAATAAATTTAGGTTGCAAATTACCAACGGTGACAGGACTAACAACCTTAGCTATACGTTTAGAGCATGCTGAGATAACATGTGTAGAATCACCACAGTAGTAGCACAAGCCATTCCGGCGTCTATGAATTTTCCGCTCATTTCTAGTCAGGATTCTATCACATTGCATTAAATCAGGTGTCTGTTCAGACAACACCATGAGGGAATTTGCGGTTTTTCTATCACATTGCACCGAATTAGGTGTCTGTTCAGACAACACCATGAGGGAATTTGCGGTTTTGCGCTCCCGCAACCGCCGGTCAATTTGAATAGCCAGTGCCATAGTATCATTGAGACCTGTGGGAATGGGAAAACCCACCATAACATTCTTAATGGCTTCAGATAGGCCATTTCTAAAATTAGCGGCCAGTGCACACTCGTTCCAATGTGTCAGCACGGACCATTTCCGAAATTTTTGGCAATACACTTCAGCCTCGTCCTGCCCCTGAGACATAGCCAGCAAGGCCTTTTCTGCCTGAATCTCAAGATTGGGTTCCTCATAAAGTAAACCGAGCGCCAGAAAAAACGCATCAATATCAGCCAATGCCGGATCTCCTGGCGCCAGCGAAAAAGCCCAATCCTGAGGGTCGCCCCGTAAGAACGAAATAACTATTTTTACTTGCTGAGCAGAGTCTCCAGATGAACAGGGTCTCAGGGACAAAAACAATTTACAATTATTCACAAAATTCCTAAACTTAAACCTGTCTCCGGAAAACAGTTCAGGAATCGGTATTTTAGGTTCTGACCTAGGATTTCTGATAACATAGTCTTGTATGCCCTGCACACGAGTAGCCAGCTGGTCCACACTTGTAATCAAGGTCTGGACATTCATGTCTGCAGCAAGCATAGCCACTCTGAGGTAAAGGGGAAGAAGAAAGAAAAAAAAAAAAAAAACTCAGAATCTTCTTTCTTATAATCCCTCTTCTGCAACGCATTAAACATTTAATACTGGCCTGGCAAACTGTTATGACCCCAATGGCGAGGGTCTCAGAGGTACGTGGAAGTCTGCAGAATACAAAAATCCAGCTCATAGGGCAGTGGTAACTGGGTTGACCATATATCTACTCCTAACGCCAACACTAGAAGTAGCCGGGGATCATTCCTACGTTGATTCTAGATGACACGCTCCAGCCGGAGAATCTAGCTACCCCTAGTAGAGGAAAACAAAAGACCTTTCTTGCCTCCAGAGAAGGGGACCCCAAAGCTGGATAGAAGCCCCCCACAAATAATAACGGTGAGGTAAGAGGAAATGACAAACACAGAAATGAACCAGGTTTAGCACAGAGAGGCCCGCTTACTGATAGCAGAATAAAGAAAGGTAACTTATATGGTCAACAAAAACCCTATCAAAATCCACACTGGAAATTCAAGAACCCCCGAACCGTCTAACGGTCCGGGGGGAGAACACCAGCCCCCTAGAGCTTCCAGCAAAGGTCAGGATATAGATTTGGAACAAGCTGGACAAAAATACAAAACCAAAACAAATAGCAAAAAGCAAAAGGCAGACTTAGCTGATATAACTGGAACCAGGATCAGTAGACAAGAGCACAGCAGACTAGCTCTGATAACTACGTTGCCAGGCATTGAACTGAAGGTCTAGGGAGCTTATATAGCAACACCCCTAACTAACGACCCAGGTGCGGATAAAAGGAATGACAGAAAAACCAGAGTCAAAAAACTAGTAACCACTAGAGGGAGCAAAAAGCAAATTCACAACAGGTACCCTAAGAAAGGACAAAAAGCGAGGTATATTGTGCTGAGTGAGAAACGAGATCAACGCAACAAGGAGAAATACCAGTGGGAGTCGTGCTGTAAGATCGAGGCAACATCCTACTGAGGCGCGTAGCCGGTGGCTGGAACGCCGAGGAAGTATCAGGCTCCAAGCAATACTGCAAACCTACGGCAGGACAGTCAGCTATAGGCGGGCTGTCTCACACCAATCACCTATGAAGACATGGGGGGCACACTAGGAGAAGGGCGACACTAGGGTCCAGGAAGAGCTCCGAGCCTACCCGTCATACGGGTGCGTCCTAGCCATATCATCTGGGGGACGAAGAAGGACATCAGAATCCAGTTGTGAGGGAACACGAGAAACAGACACAACAGTTGTGGGGACTATCCCGTAAGCACAGCAGGGGAGGACCACAACACACAAGCGCTAGAAGGTAGGCACAGATTTCCACCTGCAAAGGGAACTCTGGAGGTGCCATCGGACCGGCCGGACTTGCCCAGCCTGGTTGACCGTATTCCAGACTGAGGATCCTGAAGCCTTCAGTAAAGAGGTAAAGAGACTGCAACCTGGTGTCCTCGTTATTTACTGTGACCAGCACTGCACCGCACTACCACCACCATTCTCACACTATTATTTGGGCGCCCCTCAGCAGGGTCACGAACCGGGCCTAGCCACCGTGATAACCCCAGAGCAGAGACCCAGAGGCCCGGTACCGGGTACCCCTCGGCCCTGCGGCAGTGGGGGCGCTGCAAACTTGGCATCACAAACAGGATCTACTTAAGCCTGAAGAATCAGGTCATGTGTGCCTTGGAACTGTGATTTATTGTGCTTGGACTGTGACTTATTGCAAAGACTGTGGATTGCCATTTGCCGCCAAAAGTTCCCGCCAAAAACCGCCGCCATTACAGCGCTGAGGAAAGCGCAGGAGAAGAAGAAGGGCGTGGAGTAGGCGTGGACCAGCTGAAGAGCGCGAAAGACAATGGCCGCCCAGTCTAAATATTTCTGCACTGTGAGGACGTGTCCGTCAGCAGCCGAGATCCGCCTCCTGATTCTCAATGGTGGGCGGAGACAGAGAAAACGAAACCGCCCACGAAGGAGAGAGCGGGAAAAGGACGAGGAAGAAGAAATCAGCGACATGAAGGACGCCATGGCCAGCTACCCGGAGCCGGAGCGTGGGGTAGGCGCAGAGGACTCCCCCAGCTACCTGGAGGGGCACCGCAACCAGGCCTCCACCGCTGATATTGACTTCCTGCAGGCCGGAGTGGATGAGATCGGCGACCAACTCTGGCGGACGCAGCTGAGCACTGAGGCCGGGTGGAAGAAGACCTTCATCGGGAGCCTCATCAGACGTCTGTTGGCAGCCTCGTCTGGTCCGGAGCAGGAAAGAAGTTCCAGCGCTCCGAAGCCAGGAAGCAAGGCCCTGCTGGAAAGCGAGATGCTGCAAATGGAGATGACAACGCCGCAGCGCAAGGCCCCGCAACCAGCGCTCCAGATCCCAGCGGAGACAGAGCAGATCGGCACCGGAGGGACCGCATCTGAAGCAGGTATGAAGAACGACCCTGCCCCGCCATTAGAGGACCTGCTGATAGGCCCCGTCGCGGCACCCCCTCTCCCTGGGACCTGTAGACTCCAGCGCCTTACACCCTGGGATTGGACCACGGGTATGGAGCACTTCTTAAAGGCCCCGATCTCGCCGATCACCTTGCCGAGCGAGGTCTATGCAGAGCTACGGCCGCCAGAGCGAGAGTAAACCTCGATGCCATGGATATGTAAATAGTTAACTGTTTGTCTTCTTGCTGCTACAACCCGATCAGGGTAACTCTTAAAGGGATCCCTTTGTTTACCCGGGATCCCTTCCTCTGCTTTTGCTTTTGTTTCCTGTTTTACCATTGTTGAAAGAACTGCTGGATCATGAACAATGCATGATTACAAACTTTTTGTACATAGTTTGCACCTTCTTAAAGGTGCTCTCTACTGGTTTTACACAAGGAAAGGACTCTTTGCGAAGACACTGGTCTTGGAACCAGCACCGGAGTCCTTACTGCGAACAGACTTGCAGCTTGAGAAGTTGCACTACCTCATAGAGACTTGGTCCCCTCTTAAAGGGGATGTTCACATATTGCACTTATGAACAGTGTTACCTTAAGATGGTTAAATGGCAATAATGTCTTGAAAGGAGAAGTTAAATGTAGCTAACTAGTTGATTGTGAAAAATGTTTAATGATGTTGATAGAAGAATGAGGACAGAAAGTGAACCCGTACGGGGTTAGTCAGTGAGTCCTCCTAGGAGCCATACAGAGCTGGCTCAGTAATCCTGAACTGAAAGATGGATGATAAGTTCTATACCGTGTATAGTAGTAGAAAGGCAGTAGGCCCGGGCGGAAAGGGGCGGTCCTGTAACAGAAAGGAGAGGCAGTAGGCCTGGAGCAGATAGGACAGGCGGTCCTGCAGATGTAAAGAAGGAGAATGCAGAAAACTTGATTAGCCTTATAATGTTTTATAAGAAGGTCTTTAGTGGATTCAGCGAGTACGTCCTTAAAGGCAAAGTTAAATTATTGTTCAAAAATTTGCACTTAGTAGAATACCCGGTTGGGTAAAAGAAGTTATTTATAGTATGTTACTTAAATATTTAACCATGTTTGTAACGTTCAAGTGTCCTCACCTCCCATAAAGGGAAGCTCTGTTAAAGTTTATTTGTTATTGCATTTCAAAAATTGTATGTCTTTTTGCTGACATGTATTGTTGTTTTCTTCCCAGTCCAGGAGTACTGGATTTAACCGGGGGGGAGTGCAGCGCCCCAGAGTTCTGGTCGTTGCAGTACTGTTGCTCCGCCACTAAGGGGGGCTATGGTACGTCTGATGGCACTGAAGGAGTTCATCTGACCAGGTATCACAGACACCAATACATTTCACAGTCTGGCCTCCAGGGGGAGCTAAGGGCACTATGCATTAGGCCACTCCTCACAGTCTGGTAAAACTGGGGGTTGGATAGGAAGTTAGATCAGAAAGCTGACTGGGTTGGAACCAGGCAACACCTTGTGGCAGAGGGTGTTGTAGGGGAAGATTCAGAGGGGTCCCTGTCAGGGGTGGGATCCTGACAGAGGCCTAGCGAACAGAGAGAACGTTACGGGACCGCGCCTGCACCTGATCGCGGTGGTACCCTAAGAAAGGACAAGAAGCGAGGTATATTGTGCTGAATGAGAAACGAGATCAACGCAACAAGGAGAAATACCAGTGGGAGTCGTGCTGTAAGATCGAGGCAACATCCTACTGAGGCGCGTAGCCGGTGTCCAGAACGCCGAGGAAGTATCAGGCTCCAAGCAATACTTCAAACCTACGGCAGGACAGTCAGCTATAGGCGGGCTGTCTCACACCAATCACCTATGAAGACATGGGGGGCACACTAGGAGAAGGGCGACACTAGGGGAGGACCACAACACACAAGCGCTAGAAGGTAGGCACAGATTTCCACCTGCAAAGGGAACTCTGGAGGTGCCATCGGACCGGCCGGACTTGCACAGCCTGGTTGACCGTATTCCGGACTGAGGATCCTGAAGCCTTCAGTAAAGAGGTAAAGAGACTGCAACCTGGTGTCCTCGTTATTTACTGTGACCAGCACTGCACCGCACTACCACCACCATTCTCACCCTATTATTTGGGCGCCCCTCAGCTGGGTCATGGACCGGGCCTAGCCACCATGACAACCCCAGAGCAGAGACCCAGAGGCCCGGTACCGGGTACCCCTCGGCCCTGCGGCAGTGGGGGCGCTGCAGTAGCACCAAAAAGTACATCCCACAGTTTGGTACCCATTTTCTTACGAGTGCGATAATAACCCACGTTGTCCACCACAGTATCGCGGGTGCTCGTATGACATGCTCGAGTCTCCACCTTGCATATTTTTCAGCTGTTAGGGTATGTTTCCACATTCAGGAAACGCTGCGTGTTTGACGCTGCGTAGAGCCTCAGCGTCAAACACGCAGCGTCCAGATGTTACAGCATAGTGGAGGGGATTTCATGAAATCTCGTCTCCACTATGCGGTAAAACACGCAGGCGGCAGACCCGCGTAAACGGACATGCGGCGCTTCTTTTCAGAACACAGCATGCCTGTTTACAGTGCAGCGACGCTACGCCGTAAATTTATAATAGAATATCATTAGATGCGGTAAAGCTGCATCTAATGATTAGTCACATGCGTAGTAACTGCGTAAATCCCGCTGCAATATCGCTGATTCGTTGCAGCCGGCCGGGCACAACCAATCAGCAAAGCGTGGTTTAAATCCCGCGCCAATTCGCGGCCGGACTCCACCTGTCGCTGATTGGTCGCGCCAGCTGCCCGCGACCAATCAGCGACGCGGAATTTCCATTACAAACAGACCCTTAGACAATTATAAATATATATATATATATATATATATATATATTGATGCAGTGACCCCTGTGGCAGCTAGGGGGCGCTGTGTGTGCTCTTTGGGATATGCATGGAGGCATATTTGTTGTTATAATGGTGGTGAAACAGTGACTGGCAGTGTTGTGAATGGCCAATATGTGTCGCAGAGGGAGTCTGCGTAGTAAGTCTGATGTAATGTGGTTGTTCTGGGACCTGTAGTCCCTCGAGTTTGTGTAATGGTGTATAGTTAGTATGGGAGACTTACTAGGCAAGTTGTGCGAGATGGGCGGGACAAACTAGCCACACATCCACACTCCCATGCAGGGGTGTGGTTTCAGGGTATATAATGTGACCAGGGTGTGGGTCACATGTTCCTCTATGGTTCCAGTGTTTGGACCTGAGTGGTGAAGGTCCTGGAAGTATGTGTTGGATTTCCTGGGAGTAGGAATCCTGAAGAGCACATACCAGTGTTGGATTTCCTGGGAGTAGGAATCCTGAATAGCACACTGGGCAGCCTGTGTTGGATTTCCTGGGAGTAGGAATCCTGAATAGCATTTGGTGGGACTTTGCTATTGGTGGCCTGGGTATTGGACGGTCCCAGCTGGGGATGGACATCCTGAATAGTACCCGGACTGGCCACCTGTGTGATCCTGCGTAACCTGGGTGTTGGGAGGTCCTGGGAGTAGGACCGGATTCCTGAATAGCACAAGGTGAGGACCGGGATCTGCAGAGCCAGTTACAGCTACTGTGTGGGGAAGCTACAGTCCTTCGGTGGGTCTGGACTGACTAATGTGTGCCGGCCAGGCAAGTTGGTGATCCCTGTGAGGCAGCTTACCCGGAGGAGTGGACTGACAAGGAGTCAGCAGGTGGAGCAGGAGCTCCCGTCAGGTACTATACAGACTGTTAGTGCTTGTGAAGTTCTATGAACTGTGTGGTCTCCCACGGCAACCGAACGGAGTGAGGTTCAGCGTGTTTAGAGACTGAAACCCAGAGTCATATGTGCTGTATGTGACTTGGGACATTGGTGAAGTGTACGGCGTATGGACACCCATGGTAACTGGGCGAAGTGAGAGGTCCAGCATGTTTAGTGTCCGTGAGTCAAAGCCGTAAATGAAGTGTAAGTTAAAGCTGCAAGTTTATATCACCAGTTGGTGCCTGTTGTGTTTCATGAGATGTACATAATGAACTGTGCCTAATCCGGTTTATGAGGCTTAATAAACCATATGGACTGCTTTGTTTAAAAAAAACGTGCCCGTGTGCTTGAATCCCGTGCCAAGCGAGTGTCCCCCAATACACTCAGTAAGAGCAATCTTACAATATGCATACAGTATATATATATATATATATATATATATATAGATAATCTATCTATAGCTATATTGATAGATATATCTATAGATACATAGATATACTAAACATCGGGCTTGGTATTATCTATCGTATCTATCTACAGTATTATCTATCTATCATCTATCTATCATCTAGCGTATCTATTATCTATCGATATATCTATCTAGCTATCTATGGATATATCTATCAATAGATATATTTATAGATAGATAATAGATACGATAGATAGATAGATATGATAGATAGTTACGATAGATAGATTCGATAGATCTATCTATCATCTATCATCTATCTGTTATCTATCATCTATCTGTCTGTGTGTGTAAACATTATTCTTCAATGGAGTATGTAAATGAAGAGGTTGGACAAGAAATTACATCACCATTTTTTTTTTGTATATCTTTATTGGGCTTACAAAAACACACAAATCCGCATGAAAAACGCATCAAAAAACGTATCAAAAAACGCATGAAAAAAGCAGATGACCTGCCAGTGACCTCAGGGGCAGATTTGGTGCAGATTTTACCTGCGTCAAATTCTGATGCAATCCTGAACGTGGAAACATACCCTTAGACACCCTCAAAAAATGTGGGGATTGTCCGTGTATGGCAGGCAATCCCTGCATGCTTTTCTGGCTTTCTAATAGCCGTGGGGGAGCGCAGACTCAAGCATACCCGAGCATCCAATGCAAACTCAAGTAGCGAGTACTTGATCTCAACACTAGTCATCATATCTTCATGATTTTATTTTAACTTTTGAAAAAACCCTAAGCCCAACTTTAACCCTAAGCATAACAGCAAAAAATAAAGTAAAAATGATAACATAAAAAAATGAATCTGACTAAGGGGATAGCACAGGGGAATGACATACTAATTATTGGCTTTTGATCGCACTGATAGGGTCTATCAGAGTGATCAAAAGGAACCAATAGGAAAAATACCTGCTGTTGCCGGGTGCTGGCCTGCAGATCTTGTCGGACACTGTGCATGCTCCCGCTATTTTTTTCAAAGAGACGGAGGTCCGGGAGACGGAGCAGGAGGAACTGGGGGATGGTGGATGTGTGGCACCCCTGATGGTTCAGTCGCCACAGAGTTACTGCACCTCATCCAGAGGTATGATATCCCACTCTCAGGTAAGGAGAGGGCACTACCTAGGACTCTAACACCAGCATCCAACTCCTCACCACTTCAGTCAGGGCACCTGGGCATACCCTATGGGAGGATGGCCTCATCGCAGTCTGCAGAGGGTTACTAGGTAGAGGGTGTGCGTGGAGAGAGAAGAGTTGTCATGGAAAGGGAGGAGTCAGGAAAGGTCCAGAAAGTTAGTCAGTCTGTGGGAAGAAGTGAAGGAGAGCAGACGTGAGAGACAGTTGGAGCTTGGGACTTGAGCAGAGAGGAGCTCGTCCCAGCACCAGAGAAGAGAGAAGTTCCAGAGAGTGAGAGAGAAAGAAGGGGTCCTAGGGGCACGGGTAGTAAGCAATCCACCCGTGGGGCCGGCATCCACGCTGACCATCGCCAGGTGGAGGGACCAGGTCACAGTGGGGAACAGGCCCAAAAGACTAGTGGAGAACTGCAAGGCTCAGCTAGCCAGCTGGAGGCTGTGGTATCTGTACAGGTCCTTCTCAAAAAATTAGCATATAGTGTTAAATTTCATTATTTACCATAATGTAATGATTACAATTAAACTTTCATATATTATAGATTCATTATCCACCAACTGAAATTTGTCAGGTCTTTTATTGTTTTAATACTGATGATTTTGGCATACAACTCCTGATAACCCAAAAAACCTGTCTCAATAAATTAGCATATTTCACCCGGCCAATCAAATAAAAGTGTTTTTTAATAACAAACAAAAAAAACATCAAATAATAATGTTCAGTTATGCACTCAATACTTGGTCGGGAATCCTTTGGCAGAAATGACTGCTTCAATGCGGCGTGGCATGGAGGCAATCAGCCTGTGACACTGCTGAGATGTTATGGAGGCCCAGGATGCTTCAATAGCGGCCTTAAGCTCATCCAGAGTGTTGGGTCTTGCGTCTCTCAACTTTCTCTTCACAATATCCCACAGATTCTCTATGGGGTTCAGGTCAGGAGAGTTGGCAGGCCAATTGAGCACAGTAATACCATGGTCAGTAAACCATTTACCAGTGGTTTTGGCACTGTGAGCAGGTGCCAGGTCGTGCTGAAAAATGAAATCTTCATCTCCATAAAGCATTTCAGCCGATGGAAGCATGAAGTGCTCCAAAATCTCCTGATAGCTAGCTGCATTGACCCTGACCTTGATGAAACACAGTGGACCAACACCAGCAGCTGACATGGCACCCCACACCATCACTGACTGTGGGTACTTGACACTGGACTTCAGGCATTTTGGCATTTCCTTCTCCCCAGTCTTCCTCCAGACTCTGGCACCTTGATTTCCGAATGACATGCAAAATTTGCTTTCATCAGAAAAAAGTACTTGGGACCACTTAGCAACAGTCCAGTGCTGCTTCTCTGTAGAAAAAAAGTGGCTTTACCTGGGGAATGCGGCACCTGTAGCCCATTTCCTGCACACGCCTGTGCACGGTGGCTCTGGATGTTTCCACACCAGACTCAGTCCACTGCTTCCTCAGGTTCCCCAAGGTCTGGAATCGGTCCTTCTCCACAATCTTCCTCAGGGTCCGGTCACCTCTTCTCGTTGTACAGCGTTTTCTGCCACATTGTTTCCTTCCAACAGACTTACCATTGAGGTGCCTTGATACAGCACTCTGGGAACAGCCTATTTGTTGAGAAATTTCTTTCTGGGTCTTACCCTCTTGCTTGAGGGTGTCAATGATGGCCTTCTTGACATCTGTCAGGTCGCTAGTCTTACCCATGATGGGGGTTTTGAGTAATGAACCAGGCAGGGAGTTTTTAAAAGCCTCAGGTATCTTTTGCATGTGTTTAGAGTTAATTAGTTGATTCAGAAGATTAGGGTAATAGGTCGTTTAGAGAACCTTTTCTTGATATGCTAATTTATTGAGACAGGTTTTTTGGGTTATCAGGAGTTGTATGCCAAAATCATCAGTATTAAAACAATAAAAGACCTGACAAATTTCAGTTGGTGGATAATGAATCTATAATATATGAAAGTTTAATTGTAATCATTACATTATGGTAAATAATGAAATTTAACACTATATGCTAATTTTTTGAGAAGGACCTGTATGTGCCACAGTCACATCCACCCACATTTGCTGAAAAGGCAGCCGCATAGGAGCAAAGGGGACTCAGAGGACGTCGCCAGACAAGGTCCGAGGCTGCTGGCTTGGGACACTGTGTGTAAAGGCGCAGGGGCGGAGAGGTGAGAACAAGCACAGTGAGACATCCAGGAAAGGAACATAAGAGAGGAGTCCTGGAGAAGTGTATCCCAAATCATCTGGGGGTTGGCTGGACCACAGACCCGAAGGACACAGCACACGGCTAGAGACAGTAATCTGCAGAACTGAGTAAAGCGTTGAAAACTGCACCCAGCTGTGTCCTCTGAATTATTCCTGCGTCACTTGCCCTGCAGTACAACTACCACAACTACAATCATCACAATTAACATCTATATCTGCCCTGGGGACTAGCTCTGCCCTTGGAGAGCTGAAACATGCTTGCTGCATCACAACTGCCCCAGTGGATCTGAACTGCAGCGTCGGCCATATTGACCGAACACCACGGGTGGCGTCACAAACCATTCCCCTATAAGCTTTATTTCCCCTTTAATTTCATTGACTCTTTTATTGAATGCCCATGGCCATGGACCGGGTCACTGCTGCAGTGACGCATCCCTTTAAGAACCGTCGGACCCAGCCCGAGTACCCCATGGTCCTAGCGGGCGCACCATTTTGGCATCACGAACAGGATGTACCGACCCAGTGAGCTGGGTCCCGTGCACCTATTTTGGACTGTATTTTTAAACTGTACAAAAGCTGTACCCGCAGAGTGTACAGTTTACAATGCAAAAAGAACAGGCAAGCCAAAGGGATACACCTCATGACTAGAAATGGCATACCAAGAAAAAGGAACCGCCACAAACGAAGAGGAACCGCCCACGGAGACGGGCGTGGTGGAGAGAACGCGTGGGAAACTGTGCTGAAGCCAGAGCAGCAGCACACCCGGGTGACGCGATGGTGGAAGGAGGTCAGCCAGTGCCGGTGCATGGAGTGGAGGTGGCGGACTCCCCCAGCCAACGGGAAGAAGGTCTGGGCCATCAACTACCTGTCACAGATCTGGAGCTCCTGGATGTGGAGGTGGGGGAGCCGGCCTGCCAGCTCATGCAGACACAGCTGGCGGCGGTGAGCAGGTGGAAATCAGCCCTGCAGAGAAAGATCAAGCTGAAGGAGCAGCATCCCGTTCTGCGTCCAATGTCTCCAACCACAGTGGAGGAGGAAACCGGCACCGGTGAGACACCAACAGCAGGTACTGTGATCGACCCTGCCTCGATGACCAATCCTGCTCCGATGACTGACCCTGCTCCGGTGACCGATGAGACTTTAGTAGGCCCACTTCCAACCCCTATGGTCCTAGGGCCTGGCTTGGCATCCAAGAATGCGTCCTGGGACTTGACATCCAACAGCTTAGGCAAGATGCCAACCCCACTGACACCAACAAGTGAGCCTCAGAAGGTGCGTGCTGAGCCGGTTGTATTTTAAGGGGGAGCCCAGGGGGCTGATATGATCGAGCTCCAGGGGGAGACCCCGGCCATCACATACGAGGAACATTGCAGGCGGCGGGCAGAAAAATATTATGCAGAAAGGAGGGCTCGGCAGGAGGAGTGGAGGAATCTGAAGGCTAAAGCCCAAGCCCATAAGAACAAGTGCATTGAGCAAGGCCCACTGCAGCAAGGGGTGGTGATTGCCTTTCATCAAAAAAAGGGATGGGGCTTTATTAAGGAGCCGGGCATGATAAATGACGTTTTCGCTACACGGTGGGATGTCAAATCCCACCTAATGGAAGGCCATCCCTTTAGAGATCTGCATCTGGAGATCAGGTCACTTACATTCGCCACCTCGGTGAAAAGGGGTGGTATGCTTTAAACGTCTGAAAATGTACCCCCTAACAAAGGAATCAACAGCTGCGGACTAGGCAGAATCCCCAGCCACTGAAGGCACTGCCAGGCCAGTCACCCAGTGCACTCAAGCCACTCAGACACCGGTGGTAGAGTCCACTATACTTGCACTGTATGGTGCACCCATTGCGCTATTTGATCCTGAACTTCCCCATCCAGGGGAGGGCAGCCGTCAGGACCTGTACTGGAAGATAAAGTAAGAGAAGAAACAGCAGAAAGTGCATGTCAATAGTTACAGTGCTTTGTGAAAGTATTCGGCCCCCTGAAACGTTTCAACCTTTTCCCACATATCATGCTTCAAACATAAAGATACCAAATGTAAATTTTTGGTGAAGAATCAACAACAAGTGGAACACAATTGTGAAGTGGAAGGAAATTTATTGGTTATTTTAAATTTTTGTGGAAATTCAAAAACTGAAAAGTGGGGCGTTCAATATTATTCGGCCCCTTTACTTTCAGTGCAGCAAACTCACTCCAGAAGTTCATTGTGGATCTCTGAATGATCCAATGTTGTCCTAAATGCCTAATGATGATAGATATAATCCACCTGTATGTAATCAAGTTTCCGTATAAATGCACCTGCTCTGTGATAATCTCAGGATACTGTTTGAAGCACAGAGAGCATCATGAAGACCAAGGAACACAACAGGCAGGTCCGTGATACTGTTGTGGAGAAGTTTAAATCCGGACTTGGATGCAAAATGATTTCCAAAACTTTAAACATCCCAAGGAGCACTGTGCAAGCGATCATATTGAAATGGAAGGAGTATCATACCACTGCAAATCTACCAAGACCCGGCCGTCCCTCTAAACTTTCATCTCAAACAAGAAGACTGATCAGAGATGCAGCCAAGAGGCCCATGATCACTCTGGATGAACTGCAGAGATCTACAGCTGAGGTGGGACAGTCTGTCCATAGGACAACAATCAGTCGTACACTGCACAAATCTGGCCTTTATGGAAGAGTGGCAAGAAGAAAGCCATTTCTCAAAGATATCCATAAAAAGTGTATTTTAAAGTTTGCAACAAGCCACCTGGGAGACACACCAAACAGAAGAAGGTGCTCTGGTCAGATGAAACCAAAATCGAACTTTTTGGCAACAATGCCAAACGATATGTTTGGCGTAAAGGCAACACAGCTCATCACCCTGAACACACCATCCCCACTGTCAAACATGGTGGTGGCAGCATCATGGTTTGGGCCTGCTTTTCTTCAGCAGGGACAGGGAAGATGGTTAAAATTGATGGAAGATGGATGGAGCCAAATACAGGACCATTCTTGAAGAAAACCTCAAAAGACCTGAGACTGGGACGGAGATTTGTCTTCCAACAAGACAATGATCCCAAACATAAAGCAAAGCCTACAATGGAATGGTTCACAAATAAACATATCTAGGTGTTAGAATGGCCAAGTCAAAGTCCAAACCTCAATCCAATTGAGAATCTGTGGAAAGAGCAGAAAACTGCTGTTCACAAACGATCTCCATCAAACCTCACTGAGCCCGAGCTGTTTGGCAAGGAAGAATGGGCAAGAATTTCAGTCTCTCGAGGTACAAAACTGATAGAGACATACCCCAAGCAACTTGCAGCTCTAATCGTAGCAAAAGATGGCGCAACACAATATTAATAATATAATATTGCACGCCCCACTTTTCAGTTTTGAATTTCCACAAAAATTTAAAATAACCAATAAATTTCATTCAACTTCACAATTGTGTTCCACTTGTTGTTGATTCTTCACCAAAAATTTACATTTGGCATCTTTATGTTTAAAGCGTGAAATATGGGAAAAGGTTGAAAAGTTCCAGGGGGCCGAATACCTATACCTTCGCAAGACACTGAAACATCTATTTTCTCTTCGCCACGACAGCACCCACTTGAGAGAGGGGATCCGCCCCCAGGAACAGGAAACCCTATGGAGAGATAAAAGGGGCGGTCCCCCTCGCTCCCACAGTTGGTTTCCTGTTCCTACGGGAGACCCTTGGAGAGAAGAGGATGCCCAGCCTGGATGCCGCTTGCGCAGTTTACCTTTATGGGACGGCAAGGGCTCCAGAAGCTGGAAGCAGCGTCGGGGGTCCTATGGCAGCTTCCCCCCTCTGCTGGCAGGTACTGTGAGGCCAGGTCCGGGGAGTCGCCTGGCTCATGGAGATCAACCCAGCAGACCTGCAAGGACCAAATCGCTGGGGTAAGGAGATCCTGCGGCGCCATCCCTCATGGTGCGCAGGCAGCGTGGGTCCGGTATACTATCCCCCGGAAGCAGATCGTAACTTCCGGGGTGAAACAGGAGGAGGACGGCGCCTGCGCTGATGCTGGTGGGAGCGCAGGCGCATACTGAATAGACGCGACCCGGATGTAGCGGTCACTTCCGGGTGCGGCAGGAAGAAGATGGCGGCCCCCATTAGAAAAGGACGCCGGCACTGATCCTCCGGAGTCCATCATGGCATCTCCACAGGACCCGGCGATGGCTTCATCCGAAGTCACCGCTATTGCGCCTAGTAGCCGAACAAGCAGCAGTCGCAGATCATCTTCTTCCAAAAGCGCCAGAGATAAGAAATCAGGCCGGTCGGTTCCATCTGTGCCTCCGTCTCCTCCTCATCAGCCGGTATTGTAACAACAACCTCACTGGGTGAGTGTGTGTGTGTACCCTCTTAGGCTGATTACACTCCCCCTCTTTGTCTATATTCCTTAGGCAAAAAGAACGGGGAAAACCAAACACATACAATGTGCTTTATGCTCTCAGCCGCTCCCCGATAATTATTTAAAGAAGCTGTGCCAGTCTTGCATCGAATCCACCTTACGTGAGGAGTCTTCAGTAAGGTCGGAAGATATAAGGAGTATGATTAGGGAAGAATTACAGGCCTTCCGAAGCTCGGAAAAAATTCCAGAGGGTAGAAAAAAATATAATTCCCCCAGGTCTGAGCAGTCCTCTGAGACTGAAGATAAAGATTCGGATGGGTCCCAAAGGATCATTTCCTCAGATGATGAGCGGGATACATGCTTTCCCACAGACAGTATCGATAATTTAGTAAGATCAGTTTGTAACACCATGGGTATTGAAGACACAAAAATCCCTAAAACACCACAGGACGTGATGTTTGCAGGCCTGTCAGAGAGGAAAAAACCTTCTTTCCCTGTAATTCCAGCAATTAAAAATGTAGTAAAAAAGGAGTGGGAAAGCCAGGGACAAAGAGGACTACCGTCTTCATCAAAAAGACGCTATCCCTTTAATGACGAAGATTTCTCTATATGGTTAAAAGCCCCGAAGGTAGATGCAGCAGTGGCTTCCACTTCTAAAAAATCTTTGCTACCCGTAGAAGATTCCGGCTCCTTGCAAGACCCGCTGGACCGGAAAGCGGATACCCTCTTAAAAAGAGCATGGGAATCCTGTACTGGAGCCTTCAGGCCGGCTATATCAGCCACATGCACTGCCAGGTCCATGTTGGTCTGGTTAAATGATTTAGAAGAAGGATTAAAGAGCGGCCTTTCCCGAGATAGACTGATCTCTTCCATACCGTTAATTAGAGGAGCTACAGCCTTTTTGGCGGATTCCTCAGCTGATTCCATACGGCTAGCTGCCAAATCGGCAGGTCTGACTAACGCGGCTCGTCGAGCCTTATGGCTAAAGGGGTGGAAAGGAGATCCCCAAACGAAGTCTAAATTATGTGGTCTTCCATGCCAGGGTGAGTACCTATTTGGTACTAAGTTAGACGAAATACTAACTAAAGCGGGTGAGAGGAAGAAGGGGTTCCCCAATAACACTTATCTCCCATCCTACAGGAGAGCGTTCCGTAAGCCCACGTTTAATAGAAGAAAGGACTATAAAAACCAAGACCGCTGGGCTAATAAAGACTTTAAGCAGAAAGGAGCGTTTTTCGGAAAACGTCCATTCAAACCTGAGGATAAAACCCGTTAGGACAGATCTACCCGTTGGTGGTAGGTTGTCTTTCTTCACTTCACAATGGCTGACAATGACTTCCAATCCATGGGCAACTAGCCTTATATCTACGGGTCTTAAATTAAGATTTGCCCGAGTCCCTCCGGACTCATTCTTATTGACTTCCTTAAAGTCTCATTCACAACAAGAGGCCTTGGAACAGGAAATAATAAATCTCCTGTCCAAAGGGGTACTAGTGGAAGTCCCTTCTCATCAAAAAGGAAGGGGTTTTTATTCCCCTCTATTTTTGATTCCAAAACCAGACGGATCATTTAGAACAATAATTAACCTGAAAAGACTAAACGTCTTCTTAGAAAACCAAACCTTTAAAATGGAGTCTATACGATCAACTATAAAGCTCCTGTTTCCCCATTGCTTTATGGCTTTATGGCAGTACTTGACCTTAAAGATGCGTATTACCATCTACCAATCTTCATTGAACATCAGCAATATCTACGGGTGGCAGTTATAATGGAAGGTCAGATAAGGCATTATCAATATACAGCAATGCCCTTTGGACTGTCGATAGCTCCGAGAGTCTTCACAAAATTAATGTCAGAAGTAATGTCATATTTGAGATTAAAAGACACTCTTGTAATACCATATTTAGATGACCTTCTTATAGTGGGCAACTCTCTTTCCCAATGCCATCAACGAGTACTTGATACAATTTCGTCCCTACAGGAATTGGGGTGGTTAGTAAACTGGGAGAAATCCAGGCTGTCCCCCACAACTCGACAAACATTCCTAGGGCTTATTCTAGATTCTACAAATCAAAGGTGCTTTCTTCCCGACTCTAAACAATTAGCAATTATAAACAAGGTACAATCGGTGATTAATAAACCCCTAATTTCCCTAAGAGAAGGGATGTCCCTTCTTGGTTCCTTTACATCATGTATCCCGGCTGTCCCATGGGCCCAATTCCATAGTAGAAAATTACAATATAAAATTCTACAGGAAGAAGAGAGGTTACAAGGCCAATTGGATAGTCGGTTATCTTTACCATCTGACGTGGTAGATTCTCTTACCTGGTGGTTAGACCAGAGTCATTTTACCAGTGGGGTTCCCTGGGTGGTTAAACCTTCAAAAACACTCTTTACCGATGCCAGTCCTAGTGGTTGGGGAGCACACTTAGGAGATCAAATAGTTCAAGGTCTGTGGTCTCCTAGAGAATCGAATGATTCTTCTAATCAAAAAGAACTGAAGGCTATCTTTCATGCCATATGTAAATTTCTTCCGCAGTTACACGGAACGCATACAAGAATCTTTTCAGACAACATGACAGCGGTGGCATACATAAACCACCAAGGGGGAACAAGATCAGAAGCTCTCATGTGTATAGCCGGCGACATTCTATCCATAGCAGAGGAGCACCTCCTATCCTTATCAGCACTGCATGTAAGAGGAGTCGACAATCCAAAAGCGGATTTCCTCAGCCGCCACACTCTCCGCCAAGGAGAGTGGGTTCTCAGCCGTCGTATCTTTTTAATGATAATCAAAAAATGGGGTACTCCCGAGATAGACCTTTTTGCGACGAGACACAACAGACAAGTCAAAAGGTTCGCTTCATTGTTCCGATCCGACAATCCAGATATCTTCGATGCTCTGCAAGTCCCATGGACATTCCAGAAAGCATATGCCTTTCCCCCACTAATACTTCTTCCAACGGTGATCAGGAAGATAAGGGAGGACAGAGCAAATGTGATCTTAATAGCTCCATTTTGGCCCAAGAGGCCATGGTTCTCCTGGCTGAGAATTATGTCAATTTCAGACCCGTGGATCCTTCCGGAGGATCAGGATCTGCTCTCCCAAGGCCCCTTCAACCACCCTCAGGTGAAGGGTCTGCGGTTGACTGCCTGGCATTTGAGAGGCGGCTGCTAAAAATGAGAGGATTTTCTAACAAAGTAATTGACACTCTCCTACTAAGTAGGAAAAAATCTACCACATCCATTTATGTGAGAGTGTGGAAAAAATTCTTAAACCTCTACCCAACAGCACTATCAAACGAGATTCAGATCCCTATGGTCCTAGAATTTCTTCAAAAAGGGCGCGATTTAGGTCTGGCAGTCAGTACCTTAAAAGTACACATTTCTGCGCTTGGTGCTTTATATGGTCACGATATTGCAGGTGACAGGTGGGTAGCCAGGTTTATCGCAGCTTGCCAAAGGTCAGAGACAGTCCAAATTCCCCATGTACCACCTTGGGATGTTAATTTAGTCCTTGAAGCTCTAACAGACCACCCCTTTGAGCCACTACATTCAGCTCACATAAAACATGTTTCCATCAAGACAGCTCTTCTTCTCTAGATCCACCGTTTATGTCTATATTTCCAGACAGAATTGTCCTAAAAACAGACCCTTCCTACTTACCCAAAGTATGCACTAAATTTCATAGATCACAAGAAATTTTTCTTCCCTCCTTCTATGATAACCCTACGAATCAGGAAGAACAAAAATACCATACATTAGATGTGAGGAGGGCCATATTAGCCTATTTAGACAGAACTAGCGCCTGGAGGAAGAGCAGGGCTCTCTTTATTTCCTTCCAGGGCCATAGAAAAGGAGCTGGAATCACGAAGGGTACTTTATCTCGGTGGATTCGGGATGCAATATGTCTGGCCTATTCATCCAAAGGGGAGAACCCGCCTGAGACTGTAAAAGCACACTCCACTCGGGCGATAGCATCATCCTGGGCCGAGCGAGCAGAAGTTCCAATAGAACTGATATGTAAGGCCGCAACTTGGGCTTCTCCCACTACATTCTATAATCACTATAGATTGGATTTATCTTCTTCATCTGACCTGTCTTTTGGTAGATCAGTTCTTAACACTGTGATCCCTCCCAAATGACTATCTCTGAAAGTCTCTCAAGTGGGTGCTGTCGTGGCGAAGAGAAAACACCGGATTACGTACCGGTAATGCTCTTTTATAGAGCCACGACAGCACCCCTTTACTTCCCACCCTATTAAGTTATTTTTATAAAAGCACGATTAAGGGTGTTTTTTGGTTCTTGTAGTTAGCCATACTAAGTTAACTAATGATAAAAGCTGATATCAAATTGCCTACTAAATCTGGTGGGCGGTTCCTCGCAATCTCTGTAACCCAACTGTGGGAGCGAGGGGGACCGCCCCTTTTATCTCTCCATAGGGTTTCCTGTTCCTGGGGGCGGATCCCCTCTCTCAAGTGGGTGCTGTCGTGGCTCTATAAAAGAGCATTACCGGTACGTAATCCGGTGTATCTGTCCTGGGTACTAGCTCTGCCCATGGAGAGCTGAAACATCTTTGCTGCGTCACCAACTGCCCCAGTGGATCTGAACTGCAGCGTCGGCCATATTGACCGAACACCACGGGTGGCGTCACGAACAATTCCCCTATAAACTTTATTTCCCCTTTAATTTCATTGACTCATTTATTGGACACCCAGGGCCACGGACCAGGTCACAGCTGCAGTGACACATCCCTTTAAGAATCGTCGGACCTGGTCCGAGTACCCCACGGTCCTAGCGGGTGCACCAGATCTACCGACGTGGGGCTTAGGGACATCATTTCTCTCTCCTCTGACAAGTATATCATGTCAGAAGATGAAGAAATTATTTTAATAGCTGACACACTTTTTAGAGTGATTGCCGTTATTCATTGATTAACAGTGATCCCGTGATCGGAGACCAGAAAATCTGGACCTGATCTTGTTCTCCACGGTCTCCGCTATCCCCAGTAGGCGAGACCCCGGAGATTTTTGGACTATGGAGATCGCTATACAATTATTCCCTATCGCCATTTTAAAGCAGCAATGAGGGAATAAGGCCCCTTAGTGGCAATCATTTTAATGCGTATTTGCAAGTCATAAGGGATTGCACTTGGAACTCTGACCCTGGAGGGCCTGAATGTAAATATTGAATAGAAATGCTGATTTATGTGTGAACTCTCTGTGTATACGTGTGTAATTTAACATTTTTAATACACGACATGACATTTGGTTGGTTGGCTGTGTTCTTCTTGTTAAGTATCTAAATGGTTAAATAGTCAAAGAACGCAGGTACTTGTGTGTAGGCATGTTTTCATCAAATCATATTATTTTAATTCATCTTAAATACCTTATTAACATGTGTTCTATATGTTGTATAAAATGTCTCATTGTTTTTATCTGTAAATCTACATCTCATCGGACCTGTTTAAAATGCTATGAGAGGTTTCTATCTGTATGCACCTAAATGTCATTCATCTCTTTCACCTGCTTGTGAAACGGAGGCCAGGGGGGGAGTCGTGGCAGAGGGTGGCAGTATTGGCACACCCTGGCCCTCCATCTCATAAACACATTGTCTCTTTTGTGATGCACTTGGGGGTCCAGTTACTTGTATATCAGAGTCCACCTTGGTCTGCTGGGGCTTCGTTCCTTTAAGCATCACGTAATGACAGGCAAAGTCCAAATTCAATTTCAACACAAGTTTACTCAGTCCATCCAGTTCAGTCACAGAAACAGCACAAGGTTCCTTACAGATCATCAACCTTCCATTCCCTGTACTGTCCCTCACTTCTCCAGGAATATCGCAGGGTCGTACTGTCACCTTCGGTACTGCAGCTTCCTGACTCGCTTCAGGAGTTCTCCGTCCGTTTCGCACCGGACATTTAGGATAGTTCCCATGAAATTAGCTGCTACCATCTTGATGTATTCCTCCACCACCATGTGACTATCAGCCCATAGGCCCTGGATGGCTGGGCTCCCCAGCTTGAACGTAACGGGACACAACTATACTGTCCTGACTCCCAACTCTAACTGACTAACTCCCAGGAAGCTCTCTAACTAAAAGTACCGTCACACTAAGCGACGCTGCAGCGATACAGACAACGATGCCGATCGCTGCAGCGTCGCTGGTTGGTCGCTGGAGAGCTGTCACACAGACCGCTCTCCAGCGACCAACGATGCCGAGGTCCCTGGGTAACCAGGGTAAACATCGGGTTGCTAAGCGCAGGGCCGCGCTTAGTAACCCGATGTTTACCCTGGTTACCAGTGTAAAATGTAAAAAAACAAACACTACATACTCACCTTCGCGTCCCCCGGCGTCCGCTTCCTGCACTTACTGAGCGCCGGCCCTAACAGCAGAGCGGTGACGTCACTGCTGTGCTGTGCTTTCACTTTACGGCCAGCGCTCAGTCAGTGCAGGAAGCGGACGGCGGGGGACGCGAAGGTGAGTATGTACTGTTTGTTTTTTTACATTTTACACTGGTAACCAGGGTAAACATCGGGTTACTAAGCGAGGCCCTGCGCTTAGTAACCGATATTTACCCTGGTTACCATTGTAAAACATCGCTGGTATCGTTGCTTTTGCTGTCAAACACAACGATACACGGCGATCTGACGACCAAATAAAGTTCTGAACTTTAATCAACGACCAGCGATACCACAGCAGGATCCTGATCGCTGCTGCGTGTCAAACACAACGATATCGCTATCCAGGATGCTGCAAGTCACGGATCGCTAGCGATATCGTTTAGTGTGACGGTACCTTTACTCTCAGATGGCCCCTCCTAACTAGTGTTGAGCGATACCGTCCGATACTTGAAAGTATCGGTATCGGAAAGTATCGGCCGATACCGGCAAAGTATCGGATCTAATCCGATACCGATACCCGATACCAATACAAGTCAATGGGACTCAAGTATCGGACGGTATTCCTGATGGTTCCCAGGGTCTGAAGGAGAGGAAACTCTCCTTCAGGCCCTGGGATCCATATAAATGTGTAAAAGAAAGAATTAAAATAAAAAATATCGCTATACTCACCTGTCCGATGCAGCCTGGACCTCACCGAGGGAACCGGCAGCGTTGTTTGTTTAAAATTCGCGCTTTTACTTGGTTACGTGAAGTCCCGGCTTGTGATTGGTCAGGGCGGCCATGTTGCCGGGACGCGGACCAATCACAGCAAGCCGTGACGAAATTACATCACGGCTTGCTGTGATTGGTCCGCGTCCCGGCAACATGGCCGCCATTAACCAATCACAAGCCGTGACGTCACGGGAGGCTGGACACGCGCGCATTTTAAAATTTTAAAATGCGCGCGTGTCCAGCCTCCCGGCTTGTGATTGGTTGATCACGGCGCAACCAATCACAAGCCGGGACGTCACGGGAGGCTGGACACGCGCCCATTTTAAAATGCGCGCGTGTCCAGCCTCCCGTGACGTCACGGCTTGTGATTGGTTGCGTCTCCCATGTGACTGCGACGCAACCAATCACAAAGCCGGGACGTAATTTTAAAATCCTTAAAGGGAAGGTGCCATCAAAAAAATTTTTTTTACAGAAATTGTAAAAATGTAAAGAATTAATGTTTACATTTTCTTAAAAATTATTATCATTTGTTTATAATTTAGTAAAATATGAAAAATAATTTGAAAAGTTTTGGAATTTCCACTTTTAAACACTAGGGGGAGCAGCTGCTGAAATTTCAGAAAAACCTCGTGTACAACTAGCTCACATTACTGCACTGCAGTAATTATGGGCGGAGTCTGCTGACATGTGTGATGTCACTCCTCTCCTTCCCTTCTGGGTGTCTGCTAAGGGATAAGAGGATGATATTCAGGAACCCAGTGAGCAGCCATTTTGTTGGTGACTGCAGAGTAAGGCTGCCGTCACACTAGCAGTATTTGGTCAGTATTTTACCTCAGTATTTGTAGCCAAAACCAGGAGTGGAACAATTAGAGGAGAAGTATAACAGACACATCTGCACCACTTCTGCATTTATCAGCCACTCCTGGTCTTGGCTTACAAATACTGAGGTAAAATACTGACCAAATACTGAATGTGTGACGGCAGCCTTAGGCTACTTGCACACTAGCGTTGTTGGCTGTACGTCGCAATGCGTCGTTCAGGAGATAAAACACATCCTGCAAAACACATCCTGCAAAGTTGTCTGCAGGATGTGTTTTTTTCCCCATAGACTAACATTACCGACGCATTGCGACGTATTGCCACACGTCGCAACCACCGTGCGACGGTTGAGTCGTGTTTTGGCGGACCACCGCCACAAAAAAAATTACATGTAACGGTTTTTTTGTGCGTCGAGTCCGCCATTTTCGACCGTGCATGCGCAGCCGAAACTCCGCCCCCTCCTCCCCGGACCTTACAATGGGGCAGCGGAAGCGTCGTAAGACTACATCCGCTACCACGTCGGGCATTTCTTTCACAGCATGCGTCGGTACGTCGGCCCGACGCACTGCGACGGGCCCGTACTGACGCTAGTGTGAAAGCAGCCTTACACTGACAAGTAGACAGTCACCGAGGATGGCAGCCAGCAAGGATTCTGGGAGATATGTGGTGGAGGGAGCAGGGTGACCGCAGCGCAGAGTATTTCAGGAGAGCAGTGTGCTGGTCTATGGGGGCCCCCTGTTTGGTGCGCGGAGCAGCCAGGGATTGTACATAGAGCACTGTCTTTTATACACATGGATGGACCGTCTGCTCCACAGAAATCCAGGAAACATTTCTGCGGATTGATGGCCTGTTCTGATCCAGACTTTGCATGCTAAGACCCCATTCCCCTCCTCAGATCCTGTCTTCTCCATCCTGTCCTGGTGATGTGTGAAAGTGAGACGGCAGGCGAAGTACGGGGTGACGCTGGGAAGGAAATTTAGCCATATAGTAACAATAAAAATGAGACCCCTCTCTTCAGCAGCCTGACCAGCCCTGACTGCACCTAACTGGAGGTCATGCTGCCCCCTCTATTACCCCAGACCCGCGAGCAGGTGCTCAGCCAGAACCACCATAGAATGGGTCCACTTTCTGAAGATAATACTGCCATAGTGTTCTCACATAATACTGCCATATAGCTCACACATAATACCGCCATATAGATCACACACAATACCATCAAATAGATCACACACAATACTGTCATACAGTTCTGACATACCACCATATAGAGCACACATAATACAGCCATATGGATCACACACAATACCATCATACAGTTCTCACATACCACCATATAGATCACACATAATACTGCCAGTGTTCTCACATAATACCACCATATAGATCACACATAATACCGCCAGTGTTCTCACATACCGCCATATAGATCACACATAATACTGCCAGTGTTCTCACATAATACCACCATATAGATCACACACAATACCACCGTATAATTCTCACAATACTGATCAAGCATAATCACCACCATACAGATCACATAATACTGTCATATAGATCTCACATAATGCCATAATACAGCATGACCCCTGCAGCTCCTGTTATCGCATGCATTGAGTTGTGTGTGTAATGGGGAAAGATATGCAGGGGGGAGAGGAGTGCCTGAGAGGATTAGATACACGGTTCACCAGACAGTATCACACAGGATAGGATTAGATACACGGCTCAGCAGTCAGTATCACACAGGAGAGGATTAGATACACGGCTCAGCAGTCAGTATCACACAGGAGAGGATTAGATACACGGCTCAGCAGTCAGTATCACACAGGAGAGGATTAGATACACGGCTCAGCAGTCAGTATCACACAGGAGAGGATTAGATACACGGCTCAGCAGTCAGTATCACACAGGATAGGATTAGATACACGGCTCAGCAGTCAGTATCACACAGGAGAGGATTAGATACACGGCTCAGCAGTCAGTATCACACAGGAGAGGATTAGATACACGGCTCAGCAGTCAGTATCACACAGGAGAGGATTAGATACACGGCTCAGCAGTCAGTATCACACAGGAGAGGATTAGATGCACGGCTCAGCACAGTATCACACAGGAGAGGATTAGATACACGGCTCAGCAGTCAGTATCACACAGGATAGGATTAGATACACGGCTCAGCAGACAGTATCACAGGATAGGATTAGATACACGGCTCAGCAGTCAGTATCACACAGGATAAGATTAGATACACAGCTCAGCAGACAGTATCACAGGATAGGATTAGATACACGGCTCAGTAGTCAGTATCACACAGGATAAAATTAGATACACAGCTCAGAAGACAGTATCACACAGGAGAGGATTAGATACACGGCTCAGCAGTCAGTATCACACAGGAGAGGATTAGATACACGGCTCAGCAGTCAGTATCACACAGGATAGAATTAGATGCATGGCTCAGCATAGTATCACAGTATAGGATTAGATGCATGGCTCAGCAGACAGTATCACACAGTATAGGATTAGATACACGGCTCAGCATAGTATCACACAGGAGAGGATTAGATACACGGCTCAGCAGTCAGTATCACACAGGATAGAATTAGATGCATGGCTCAGCATAGTATCACAGTATAAAATTAGATGCATGGCTCAGCAGACAGTATCACACAGTATAGGATTAGATACATGGCTCAGCATAGTATCACAGTATAGGATTAGATGCATGGCTCAGCAGACAGTATCACACAGTATAGGATTAGATACATGGCTCAGCATAGTATCACAGTATAGGATTAGATGCATGGCTCAGCAGACAGTATCACACAGTATAGGATTAGATACACGGCTCAGCATAGTATCACACAGGAGAGGATTAGGTACAGGGCACAGCAGACAGTATCATACAGGAGAGGATTAGGTATATGGCACAGCAGACTATCATACAGGAGAGGATTAGATACATGGCTCAGCACAGTGTAGTGATAGATACACGGTCTGATGTCCTTGATCAGTGGCTGCAGTGAGAGGCAGGGTCGGGTCGGAGCAGCACAGAGATTCTCCCCCTCCCCCCCCCTGTTACCTCTCTGCAGCTCCTGATAGAGGACATCAGACCCCAGCACTTCACCCTCTCTAGCGATTCTAGAGATTGAGCCAGGGCACCAGGCAGCAGAGGACAGGGAACAGCCGACTGCTGACAGTGTGAAAGGAGAGGCAGCTGGAGCTGCCCCTCCAACAGCACAGCTCTCAGTCACAGTGGAGCTCACACACTGTGGGCTGAAGAAACATGGCGCCGACCTCCTGCCTCTGCTGTGATGTGGAGACAGCCCAGGGGGCGTGGCCAGATCAGAGCAGGAGATAACGCGGTCGGCTCCCGACTGCTGAGTCCTATGCACAGGGCTGCCGTAAATGCAGAGTGTAAATGTCGTGCTGGGACTCTTACACTCCTGCAAAGCAAAATGGCGGCGCCCAGTGGCTGCAAAAATTATTAATAATAAAAAAGATATTAAGGTTAAAAAAAATAATTTTGTATTAAAGATAATTGTTTATATAAACAATCATTTTTAATACAAAAACAAAATTGCGGCACCTTTCCTTTAAGGACCTGAAATTACGTCACGGCTTGCTGTGATTGGTTGCGTCGCCCATGTGACTGCGACGCAACCAATCACAACGCCGGAACGTAATTTTAAAATCCTGAAGGACCTGAAATTACGTCACGGCTTGCTGTGATTGGTTGCGTCCCGGTCACATGGGCGGCACGCAACCAATCACAAGCCGGGACTCACGTAAAGGAAAGAAAAGCGCGAATTTTAAACAAAGAACGCTGCCGCTTCCCTCGGTAAGGTGCAGGCTGCGTCGGAGAGGTGAGTATAGCAATATTTTTTATTTTAATTCTCTCTTTTACACATTTTTACATTAATGTTGTTTCGATACCGATACCCGATATCACAAAAATATCGGATCTCGGTATCGGAATTCCGATACAGCAAGTATCGGCCGATACCCGATACTTGCGGTATCGGAATGCTCAACACTACTCCTAACTAATTACATCCTATTGTTCTATCTAATTCCTATTGTGCCCCCCCTAGTGGGCTAAAACTATATCCCACACTTTCCCTACATCTACACAATACAGGAGCGTATATACATTACATTGCACCTTATAATAGCATTATAAAACACATGAGGTATATCAGCTTTTATAGGAACATAGGAAAACATGACACATGAAATATACAGTTTCTGTCAGGCATATTTACATGCCAGGGACGTATGCAAGGAGTGCAGGGCATTGAACTGAACCCATACCCCTTAGACTTGATCGCAGTGCCTGGATGATATCCACTCTTTTTTTCTCCTTTCCAGTTCAATCTTCTCACACAGACTCAACGATGTTGAGATCATGGCTCTGTGGGGGCGATATCATCACTTTCCAGGATTTCTCATTCTCCTTTATGCTGAAGATAGTTATTAATTACATTGGTTGTATCTTTGGGGTCATTATCCTGCTGCAGAACAAATTTGGATGCCTCCTTGATGGTACAATAAGATTTATCTACCAGTATTTCTCAGCATTGAGGACACCATTAATCTTGGCTAAATCCACAAATTCATCTGGAGAATTGAGTCCCAAACCTGCAAGGAACCTCCTTGCAGACACTCATTAGTGTACTACTCTCCAGCCCTTTGGCAAGAAAACAGCCAAATATTTCACATTTCCCACTGGTTGATACCAGTTCTGAGCAGATGTCACTGCTGGCCATTTTTCATTTTTGAAGGAAGTAAGCATGATATGTATTTCATCTGCTGCACTAAGTTTCCTTGGTTGACCACTTCATGTATGATCCTCGCTGTTTTCCCTTCTCTTGGTGTCCACAATGCAGCAAAATACTGGCAGATACTTATCCATCGTGCAATACGATCAGAGAGATGTCTGCTTGGCTTCAAATTTATTCTGTAGCAGGACAATAAGCAAAAACATACAGAAAATGTCATTAAGAATGATCTTAAGTGCAAAGAAGAATAAGGTGTCCTGGAACTGATGACATGTTCCCCACAGAGCCCTGATATCAAAATCATAGAGTCCATGAGGGATCATATGAAAATACAGAAGGATTTGTGCAAACCTAATTTGATTTACATTTCTCTTTTGCTCATTCACTTTGCGTTTTGCTAATAAAAGAATTATCTATTTTTTGAAGCACACTTGCCTCAGACACTTGCACAATACTGTATATATTAAAAAATCCTGAAGTCTTGCCATTTTAACTGTGGTCATTAAGCTTTAACCCCTTAAGCCCCAAGGGTGGTTTGCATGTTAATGACCGGGCCAATTTTTACAATTCTGACCACTGTCCATTTATGAGGTTATAACTCTGGAACGCTTCAACGGATCTTGGCGATTCTGACACTGTTTTCTTGTGACATATTGTACTTCATGATAGTGGTAAAATTTCTTTGATATAACTTGCGTTTATTTGTGAAAAAAATGGAAATTTGGCGAAAATTTTGAAAATTTTGCAATTTTCCAACTTTGAATTTTTATGCCCTTAAATCACAGAGATATGTCACACAATATAATTAATAAGTAACATTTCCCACATGTCTACTTTACATCAGCACAATTTTGGAACCAAATTTTTTTTTGTTAGGGATTTATAAGGGTTAAAAGTTGACCAGCAATTTCTCATTTTTACAAAACCAATATTTTTTAGGGACCACATCACATTTGAAGTCATTTTGAGGGGTCTATATGATATAGAAAATAACCAAGTGTGACACCATTCTAAAAACTGCTCCCACCAAGGTGCTCAAAACCACATTCAAGAAGTTTATTAACCCTTCAGGTGTTTTACAGGAATTTTGGAATGTTTAAAAAAAATGAACATTTAACTTTTTTTCAATTTATTTTATTTTACCAAGGGTAACAGGAGAAAATGGACCCCAAAAGTTGTTGTACAATTTGTTCTGAGTACGCTGATACCCCATATGTGGGGGTAAACCACTGTTTGGGTGCATGGCGGAGCTCGGAAGGGAAGGAGCGCCGTTTGACTTTTCAATGCAAAATTGACTGGAATTGAGATGGGACGCCATGTTGCGTTTGGAGAGCCCCTGATGTGCCTAAACATTGAAACCCCCCACAAGTGACACCATTTTGGAAAGTAGACCCCCTAAGGAACTTATCTAGATGTGTGGTGAGCACTTTGACCCACCAAGTGCTTCACAGAAGTTTATAATGCAGAGCCGTCAAAGTAAAAAATCATATTTTTTCACAAATATGATTTTTTCGTGCCCAATTTTTTATTTTCCCAAGGATAAGAGACGAAATTGGACCCCAAAAGTTCTTGTTCCATTTGTTCTGAGTACGCCAACATCCCATATGTGGGGGTAAACCACTGCTTGGGCACATGGCAGAGCTCGGGAAGGGAAGGAGCGCCATTTGACTTTTCAATGCAAAATTGACTGGAATTGAGATGGGACGCCATGTTGCATTTGGAGAGCCCCTGATGTGCCTAAACATTGAAACCCCCACAAGTGACATCATTTTGGAAAGTAGACCCCCTAAGGAACTTATCTAGATGTGTGGTGAGCACTTTGACCCACCAAGTGCTTCACAGAAGTTTATAATGCAGAACTGTCAAAATAAAAAATCATATTTTACCACAAATATGATATTTTTGCCCCCAGTTTTTTATTTTCCCAAGGGTAAGAGAAGAAATTGGACCCCAAAATTTGTTGTGCCATTTGTCCTGAGTACGCTGATACCCTATATGTGGGGGTAAACCACTGTTTGGGTACATGGCAGCGCTCGGAAGGGAAGGAGCGCCATTTGGCTTTTCAATGCAAAATTGAGTGGAATTGAGATTGGACACCATGTCACGTTTGGAGAGCCCCTGATGTGCCTAAACATTGAAACCCCCCACAAGTAGACCCCCTAAGGAACTTATCTAGATGTGTTTTGACAGATTTGAACCCTCAAGTGTTCCACTACAGTTTATAATGCAGAGCCGTGAAAATATATATATATTTTTTTTACAAAAATTATTTTGTAGCCCCCAGTTTTGTATTTTCCCAAGGGTAAAAGGAGAAATTGGACCCCAAAAGTTGTTGTCCAATTTGTTCTGAGTACGCTTATACCCCATATGTGGGGGGGAACCACCATTTGAGCGCAAGGCAGAGCTCGGAAGGGAAGGCGTGCCATTTGGAAAGCAGACTTAAATGGACTCGTCTGCAGGTGTCACGTTGCATTTGCAGAGCCCCTGATGCACCTAAACAGTAGAAACCCCCCACAAGTGACACCATTTTGGAAACTAGACCTCCCAAGGAACTTATCTAGATGTGTTGTGAGAACTTTGAACCCTCAAGTGTTTCACTACAGTTAATAACGCAGAGTTGTGAAAATAAAAATTTATTTTTTTCCCACAAAAAATGTTTATTTAGCCCCCAAATTTTTATTTTCCCAAGGGTAACAAGAGAAATTGGACCCCAACTGTTGTTGTCCAATTTGTCCTGAGTATGCTGATACCCCATATGTTGGGGTAAACCCCTGTTTTGGCGCACGGGAGAGCTCGGAAGGGAAGGAGCACTGTTTTACTTTTTCAATGCAGAATTGTCTGGAATTGAGATCGGACGCCATATCGCGTTTTGAGAGCCCTGATGTGCCTAAACAGTGGAAACCCCCAATTCTAACTGAAGCCCCATCTCAAACACACCCCTAACCCTAATCCCAACCATAACCCTAACTACACCCCTAACCCTGACACACCCCTAACCCTAATCCCAACCGTTAATGTAATCCAAACCCTAACCCTAACTTTAGCCCCAACCCTAACTTTAGCCCCAACCCTAACCCTAACTTTAGCCCCAACCCTAACTAGCCCTAACCTTAACTTTAGCCCCAGCCCAACCCAAACTTTAGCCCCAGCCCTAACCATAACTTTAGCTCCAACCCTAACTGTAGCCCTAACCCTAACTGTAGCCCTAACCCTAGCCCTAACCCTAGCCCTAACCCTAGCCCTAACCCTAACCCTAACCCTAGCCATAACCCTAACCCTAGAAAATGGAAATAAATACATTTTTTTATTTTTTTATGTTTCCATAAGTAAGGGGGTGATGAAGGGGGGGTTTGATTTACTTTTTTATAGCGGGTTTTTTAGCGGATTTTTATGATTGGCAGCTGTCACACACTAAAAGACGCTTTTTATTGCAAAAAATACTTTTTGTGTTACCACATTTTGAGACCTATAATTTTTCCATATTTTGGTCCACAGAGTCATGTGAGGTCTTGTATTTTGCGGGACAAGTTAACGTTTTTATTGGTACCATTTTTGGGCATGTGACTTTTTTTATCGCTTTTTATTCTGATTTTTGTGAGGCAGAATGACCAAAAACCAGCTATTCATTAATTTCTTTTGGGGGGGGGGGACGTGTATACCATTCCATGTTTCGTAAAATGGATAAAGCAGAATTATTCTTTCGGTCAGTACAATTACAGTGATACCTCTTTGACAATTTTTTTATGTTTTGGCGCTTTTATACGATAAAAAATATTTTATAGAAAAAATAATAATTTTTGCATCGCTTTATTCTGAGGACTATAAGTTTTTTTATTTTTTTTGCTGATGGTGCTGTATGGTGGCTCGTTTTTTGCGGGACAAGATGACGTTTTCAGTGGTACCATGGTTATTTATATCCGTCTTTTTGATCGCTTGTTATTCCACTTTTTGTTCGGCAGTATGATAATAAAGCGTTTTTTGCCTCTTTTTTTTTTTACAGTGTTCACTGAAGGGGTTAACTAGTGGGACAGTTTTATAGGTCGGGTCGTTACGGATGCGGTGATACTAAATATGAGTACTTTTATTGTTTGTTTTTTTTAATTTAGATAAAGAAATGTATTTATGGGAACAATATTTTTTTTTCTTTATTTAGGAATTTTTTATTTTTTTTACACATTTAATTTATTTGTTTTACTTTTTTACTTTGTCCCAGGGGGACATCACTGTATAGTGACAGATCGCTGATCTGACACTTTGCAGAGCACTGTGTCAGATCAGTGATCTGACATGCAGGGCTCCTGGCTTACCAGCGCTTGCTCTGAGCAGGCACTTGGTAAGCCACCTCCCTGCAGGACCTGAAAGTAGCCCCGTGGCCATTTTGGATCCGGGGCCTGCAGGGAGGAGACGCTCGGTACAAGGTGAGCACATCGCCTTGTACCTATCTTCTCAGGGAAGCACGCAGGGAGCCCCCTCCCTGCGCGATGCTTCTCTGTACTGCCGGAACACTGCGATCATTTTGATCGCAGTTTTCCGTGGGGTTAATGTGCCGGGGGCGGTCTGTGACCGCTCCTGGCACATAGTGCCAGATGTCAGCTGCGATAGTCAGCTGACACCCAGCCGCGATCGGCCGCGCTCCCCCCGTGAGTGCCGCCGATCACATATGACATACTATCCCGTCACTGGGAATTAAGTCCCAGGTCACCTCGACGGGATAGTACGTCATATGGGATTAAGTGGTTAATGGTCACTGTCATTTCCACAAACTTTCCAAATATCAATATTACAAGCAAATCTAAGAATCTTTTCAACATATAGTATCAGAAATATAGTATATGCTTCTTTCTCCATCTTTGAGCCACATTGTCTCCCTCCTCTATCCTCCGTCCTCCTGAAAACTGCATAAATCCATCTTGGCCAAAACAACTAAGTCAAAATCAGCTAATTCATTGATCAGATTACATATGCCTAAAGAAGTCTATTGAGAGGAGAAGGGGTAATAACAGAAGGTATCAGGGAGAACATAGTGAGGGAACAACCAGAGCGAGATACAAACAGATTGGGCTGCAGCTTTCCAGTAAGTGTTTTTGTGGCACCCCAGGAGTTCGGGTACCACAGAAGTGTTGCCTTCCTCTCGGGGAGGGTAGTGCTATGCCTGGAAACAAGAGGGATCTCTTTAGCAGGTAACCTCACACACACACACACAACACCTTCTGAATCCAGGCCAGGAGGGGGAGCTCAAAACCCGGTTTCAGGGCAGCTTCCCTGAATAAAGATCCTGGTCTGGAGGAGGAGCTAGTTTAGTCTGGAGCAGACAGTGAAGGGAAAGGAGCACAGAGGAGAAAATAGAGCTCAAGTAGGCTGTGAGTGGGCCACCAAGGAGCCAGAGCGCAGAAACCGGGTACCGGGAGCTCGAGGCTGTGGGGAGCTGCAATCCCATAGCAGAACAGGAGGGCACAGAACTACACGTATATTGCCCAAGTTAAGCCTGTGGTACAGCAGCATTCTGGAGCCTGGAGTCAGAAGGAACGGCCCACGCTGCCTACCATGCAGGTACCTGTCCCAGGCCAGGGGAAAAAACAGGACCTTGTTAGGACACTTCAAGCAGCAAGGGACTTATAGCGAGTGCAAAGTGGAAGGCACCCAAGGGAATTTCACTTGTTTCCAGGCTGCCTGGACACCTGATGTACATGTTGCCGGTACCCTGGACTGAGGCCTGTTAAATCTTCAGTAAACCAGGTAAGGACTGCAACGCTGTGTCCTTTACTCGTTTACCGGCATACACCATCATTGCCATACACTGGGAGTCCTGGGGACCCTGTTTCACCTGTGGGAAGCGTCACCATCTGGCCACCATATCATCACCCCAGAGGAACCCTTTAAGCGGCGTCGGTCCCCACTGACCGAAGACCACATGTGGCGTCACGAAAGACTTTATCACAATTCCCCTTTAGAGACCATTCCCCTTTTACAGTAAGTCCCAGGGCCACGGACCGGCTCGCAGCCACCGTGACATCCCCTTTAAAAGCGACCGGACCCGGTACCGAGTATCCCACAGCCCAGGTGGGCGACTCATTTTGCCATCACGAACAGGATGGACCGACCCATTGAAATGGGTCCTGTGCGCCATGGACCATAATGGACTTTGTGAAATTGTTAATGGCCGCCATTGCTTCACCACGAGGCGGATAAAGGAGGAAGAAGATGTGTTGCCATGGGTGGAGTTAAAGAAACAGCACGAAAGCTGGATCAACCCCCTATAGAGACTGTAATACCAATAAAACCTGCCCGTCACCAGTATGGATCCGCCCCCGGAGATGGCTGGCGGGAAAGTGCGGGAGGCACCGCCTAGAAAGCCCTGGAAGCATGATGGAGAAAGACGCGGGAAAGTGTGGCAGCAGCATGGCTGCACGCTACCTGGTAAAGACATTGGCGGACAGCTGTGGAGAGCCGTCAAAATCTATCGATACCTGTGGAGATGTCCCTGTTCGGCAGCGGCATGAAACCTCAGACCTAAAACCCACTTTGGACCCAGAGCTCCTCGCCACCAAGATGGAAAGATGACATCGGTGGCCGCCTGGAAAGAGTCCCTGGTCCGGAGAATGACGACCGCACGGCCGCAACGACAGTACTCACTAGCCGCGCTGCCAGCCCCGGCGGAGCCTGCACCTTTGACCTCGGTGGAGCCGGAAAGCAATGCACACCTGGAAAAGGTGACACTGCTGAAGGAGAACCTGGACCTCGCACCTGTAACCCCGACATAGAGGTATAGTGTCTCAATCCCAAGGCACCAGTGCATGTCTTAATGGGCCTTAAATTGGTCTTGGGAGATGATGTAATGGATCAACGCAGGGCCACCTGCAAAACTGTGGAGCAAAACAGAGGGCAGTAGACCCAGGGGAAGGAATCAGAGCCCAGGATACCTGGGACAGGTGTGTAACAATTAGGCAGGGAAACTTTCAAAAACGGATTCTACAACTTTATGACATTTAGTTTCAAAGTAAGTACACCAGTTTCACCAAGTCCATTAAATCTATATAATAATGTATGCAGTTTGCATTGTGAAATCTGGTGAGAGATATGCTTTAAAACCTTAGTTGCAATCATTTTAAGGTAGAGAAAGAGAGAAGACACTTGTTCAACACGAGAAAACTGTTAGTAAAAACAAATTCTGCAACTAAGAATAATTATTTAAAGGCAACAGCACATTACTGGTGGAACAATACAAACCACTACACTAAACCACTTCTCTATGTATACACTGATGAAAGTTTTACTAGTATATGAGTACACAGTGGCCAATCTTAAATGGAAATGATTCATTGTTTAAACCATGTCTAAGTTTAGTGGAAACATCTGCTATTTGCACACACACGCTATGACTAAACATCATGTTTTTGTTTTTTACTTCATGCCATTAAGAGCATGTTTCATTGTGGGTAGAATGCATAAAGATAGAAGGAAAGAATAGTGGGCACCACAAAAATATATTAAATATAGATAGAAACTAGTGGTGCTAAAACTAACTGTGCAAAAAAGGGTAGTTAAGTGAGCAAGAAGCTGCACAGAAAAAAAAATGATGGCTTAATGGTTGGAGAGGAATTTCTAAACTACTGAACGTTCCAGTGAGCGCTATTGGGGCCATAATCTGAAAGTGTAAAAAATATAATTTCACCATAAACCGGCCACGATCAAGTGCTTCTTGCAAGATCTGAGACAAAGGAAGGAAAATAATTATCAGAACAATTATGCAAGAGCCAAGGACCAGATGTGAAGTGCTACAGAACGACCTGAAATCAGCAGGTACAATTGTATAAAAGAAAATAATAAGAAATGCACTCAATCTCCATGACCCGTATGCACACTCTCTAGGCAAGACTACATTGCTGAACAAAAAGCATGTTTAAGAGCATTTAAAGTTTGCTCAACAACATTTAGACAAGCCTGTGAAATGCTGGGAGAATATAGTCTGGTCAGATGAGACCAAAATTGAACTCTTTGGATGCAATAATACACATCATGCTTGGAGGCCAAAAAGGCACTGCATATCACCCCAAAAACACCATACTAACAGTGAAGTTTGGTGTGGGTCTGTTTTTCAATGTATGGCGCTGGCAAAACTAATATAATTGAAGGAAGGATGAATGGACAAATGTACCGAGACATTCTTGAAAAAACTCTGCTGCCATCTACCAGGATGAGAAATAGGACATGAGTGTGGACATTTCAGCAAGACAATGATCCCTAACACACGGCCAAGGAAACTGTCAATTGGTTTCAGAGAAAGAAAATAAAACTGCTAGAATGGCTAAGCCAATCACCTGACTTGAAACCAATAAAAAATGTATTGAAGGAACTAAAGCTGAGAGTTCATAGAAGTAGTCCATGGAACCTTCAGGATTGAATAGTATTTGTGTGAAAGAAGGGGCCAAAATCACACCTGAGTAATGCATGCAACTTGTTTCTCCATAGAGGAGGCATCTTGATGTTGTCATCTCCAACAAGGACTTTTGTACAGAGTATTAAATACATTTCAATACACTTCCCCTGTGTGATTTCTCATTATTACACATAATTTATGGACAATGTTATAAAGAAAAATTAAAATCCATACAGACATCTCCAAAGAGAGGGTCATATACCCCTAACATTGAACATATGGTTCTAATTATAACTGAGGAAAAGAAAAAAAAACTAATTAAAGTAGAAGATGCAAGAGAGAGATCTGACACTTCCATCTTAATTGAAGTAGTGGCCCCTTGAAGTGACTATATAATTACAACAGGCGTTTTTCTCTGCAAAAAAAGACATTGAGTATGAGATCCACATATTCAAGAGGCAGAAAAATAAAAAACTCACCAGCAGGAGTAACTCTTGTTCTCTTCAAAGAAAAACTGGACAATTGCACTTACACACTCTGTGTCCGGTGTCCAGATATGAATATTGGGCTTTGCATCAATCCAATATCTATGGGAGATATATTTTCGGCATTGTAGCAAAGGGACGAACATAACATATTTTATATAATTGTATATATCGTATTGTTTTGTTCCCATTTTGTATAATCTCTTTATATTTTTTATAAACACTGCCAACCTTTCTGGATTAAATCAATTACATAAGATTTAATAGCTCTGTTCCTCATGCTCTGTAAACTGCTCCCCTGATGGTCAGGCAGATTGACTCCACTGGCAAAACAGGCAGCAAATTATCACTGCGCTGGTGAAACAAGACACAGAGCAAGTCCGTCACCAGGGCCTTGATGAAGGGGAGGCAAGCCAAGGCGTTGATGGCATTGCTGCTGAGGTTGAACTGTGGATGCAAGCCACATCCGCAACAAGAGTAGCGTGGACCCCCACCTGCAGATAGCCTTACTGCAACTCAACACAGACGATCATGAGGGATGACTAAAGCTGATTCAGCAATACCAAGAGCGAGAGTTTGCCAAGAGACAGGCCCAAGCCATGAGAGCGCACTAACTGGCATTAATCCAACTCCAGAAGAAGCAATCTACTCCACAGTAATGCCAACACCTTTAAACCCTGTCCTGAGCATTTTTGCTACAGACAAGGATGTGGATTAGGACACAATTTTTGAGGGGTTTTTAAAAGGCCTGCAAACAGTACCAGTTGACTAATGACCAGTGGGTGCCATATTTATCCCCAGGGCTAAAACGCAAAGCTCTAGAGTTGTTCCCTGCTCTCCCTAGAAAACAGAATGGAGACCATGAGGCCATCAAACAGGCCCTTATAAGGAAATATCGTCTGACGTGTACTGTAAAAAGAATTTGAGCCCTCTAACGTGGACCTCATGATAGCTACAATGATTTGGTGGGTAGGCTCAGAACCAACTTCGAGTGGTGGGTCCAGGGACTATAAGTTAACATCTTTGAGTAATGGAAGGAATTGATGGTGAAGGACCAATTTCTTCTTCTTTGCTCTGTGTAGGCACGACAGTTTGTGATGGGTCGGGAGCTAAAAGAGACCGCCAAGGCCGCACAGATTGCAGATAACTATGAGGCCAACCATACACCTAAGGTGTGAAAGTCAGCTGTTGCTAGTTGGAAAGGGGGTAAGCCAACACCCAAGGCTCCTGCCAGCTGGTCCTTGGGTGTCTCGCCCCATCTTCCAACATTCGTCTGCAACTGACTCCCGCTGGGTTTTACCTGAGACTGATCTGGCCACATCAGCCTCACCTGCCCGCGGAGGTAGAAGAGGAACCTCACATCCAAGGCCCAGGGGCCTACTGCAGCTGTTCTTTTTGTGGATGGGGCAGTTGGGAGGGCCAGTGAAAACTTTCAACCGGTCACTGTGGGCAACACCATCACTGTGGGGCTCAAGGATGCTGGTGTAGAACAAACTCTCTCCCACACGGAATTTGTGTTCCATGAAGAACTTATCCCTGGGAAGACCCAGACTATCTTTGGGATCGGGATGTTCGACAACTCTTACTTATGGCCCAGGTTTTCCTGTATTGTGATGCAGGAGGGGTTGAGGCAAGTGAGTGTTGTGAATTCCGTTCTGGAGCTCCCTCCTGTGGTTGCTAATGGTATTTTTGTGAGTTCTGCCCTTGGGCTCCCTCTAGTGGTTTCGAGTGGAACTGCTGCTCCTTTAGGTAGCTGTGGCAGCTGCCTTCACTAATCGCCTTGCCTGGGTTTGTTATTTAAACCTGCTCTGGGCTTTAGTTCATGCCAGCTGTCAATGTTCTTGGTTGGATTTGGTTTTCTCCTTGGATTTCTCATATGGCCTGTCCTTGTCAGCAAAAGATAAGTTTTTGCTAGTTTTTGTTTGTCCATTTGCTTGGACACTATTGCTCTGCAAATATGTCTCTTTTTGTCCAGCTTGTCACTATGTCATATTCAGGCTAGCTGGAAGCTCTGGGAAAGCAGATTTGCCCCTCCACACCGTGAGTCGGTGTGGAGTTCATTTTTGTAAACTCTGCGTGGATTTTGTAGTTTTTAATACTGACCGCACAGTATCCTTTTCTCTCTGTCTATCAAGTTTAGTATTGGCCTCCTTTGCTGAAATCTGATTTCATTTCTGTGTACGTCATTTCCCTCTTCACTCACAGTCAATATTTGTGGGGGGCTGTCTTTCCTTTTGGGGTTTTCTCTGAGGCAAGATAGCTTTCTATTTCCTTCTTTAGGGGTAGTTAGTTCTTAGGCTGTGAAGAGGTGTCTAGGGAGAGTCAGGAACATCCCACGGCTATTACTAGTGTTGTTGTTAGGATTAGGGACTGCGGTCAGTAGAGATACCACCTTCCCAGAGCTCGTCCCATGTTGCGTTTTAGCCACCAGGTCATATCAGTGTGGCCTCTTAACCACCAGGTCATAACAAGTGAGGGTGTCCGACAATCTCCACATAAATGTTTTATTGGGAACTTATTTTATGACGGTTTGTCGCTCAATACATTACTGACAACCCTCCCAGATCTGGCCCTTCATGTGAGTGAAATGTCGACAATGTGGATGTCAATGTCATGCATAATGATAATGTATTTTATGGTACAGGAGAACTCAGCCATGTCACGCTGTGTGGTGATGTTGCTGAGGATTCCCTAAAAGGAGCTAGCTGTAAATGTACTTGTGCATGTAATTGTTGGTACCTTTTATACAGTACATGCATGCATGGTATCTATATCAGCATATTTGTGTACCCCAGCAATATTCAGTTGGTGGCCCTCATGTCCCTAATGTGCTGATAACAAGTTACACTTCTGCTTGGGAGTAATTCACCTGTCCCGGCTTGAGCACAGGGCTCTAATTTCCTTTCTATGGTAAGCTCCATCTGTGATAGTCTGTGCCAAGTTACTATAGTAAACTGGCATACAATTGTGATGTCAGCATCCAGGGTCTTTAAAGGCCGGCTTAGACAGATGTGCACTGCCTGAGTAATCAGGTAGTACTTGATGTTTTTACCCCATGCTTTCCATGAGTCAAGCCAAATTTCTCACTTTGTTTCTGCTTAAACCAGGTGCTTCATTATCTTCTCAGTTGCTCCTGAGTGCTGTCCAGCAAACAGCTTCTATAACCAATTTGTCTCTGCTGTACCTGGTACGGTACGCATCCTCAACTCCACAGAATCAAGGACAACTTGTTTCTGCTATTCCTAGTGATGTCAACACCCTCACCCCACACCTGTGTCCTGAATATCCAGCTGTACAGGTCCTCATTATTTCATCCGTCTGGCAAGTCCTGCTCCACTGCATTAATAATCCTGGTACGTGCTATGTGTCAGTAAATCCACCTCACCAGGTGTTAGGACTGGTGGAACGCACCAAGTAAAAGATGTAATAATATTGGTGCGTTCGCAGTCCGGGGTCCACCGTGCAGGTGAAAACCTGCTGCTAGTAAATGGCAGCGCTATATGGCGGTGGAAGCGAACCCTGTAAAGCCACAGGTCCGCAATACCGCACAGATGAGTGCAAGCAAGGAGTCGGCGAACTCAATCCCAAGACTCAGGGTAGAAGTCCGTGCAGACTACTTGCGCACCACACCGCAACTGGGTGTGTTAGGTATAGTAAGAGCACCGAAGTGCGAACTGTGCTGTGCTCGCAGACACCACTGGTACCCGGACGTGGGTTAAGAAGCGCACTACTGGCGCGTGGCGCGGCACTGGCGGTCACAGCGATAGATGCTGACTCGTGTGTAACACGTTGAGTGATTAGTCGGGTGCTAGGTAGCACCCATACACCTTACACGATCAATCATACAATAGGGTAGGGGTATTTAATGAACGACTTGCGCTCACAACAAACACACGTATACAAATGTACACTAGCGCATGGCCGTGCGGCCATGCGAGCCTTATATAGCTGCAGCAAGTAAAAGACCTTCCTAGAAGGACCAATGAGAGACTGCCATACCTGAGCATGTGACCCTAAATCTCCACTGAGAGATCTTGCCCTGGGCATGCTCAGTGTGTGCAAAGCAAGACTTAGCCTTAGCACTTAAAGGACCTTCCTGAAAGGACCAATGGACCTAGCTGCAGTGTCTGACCATGTGACCCTCGATCTCCACTGAGAGATCTCACTCTGGGCATGCTCAGAACGAGAAAAGCAGGACTTAGTCCCAGAAGGGTCTGCTCGCCGCTGCCCAGCATTGACTTCAATGGCAGAAGCCGGAAAAACAGCAGTAACTCTTTGTACAGAGTGGGACTGAGCGAGACACTGGGACCAACGTCTCTGCTGAGCAGGCGCCACCGTGGCAGGAGAAGAATGGGAGACCACAGCAGAAACGGCCTGAGATTCCCCCTGTGCAGAAGTGGGAACTCAACTCCTAACACCAGGTGAACTTATAACATTGGGCTACAATAAGGAAGTCCACTGGTGGACACAGACAGAAAAGGGCATCTGTGCAAGAACAATATATGGGTCCTTTGCAGCCCAAGAGCTCCTAAAAATGTAAAATTACACTTGCTTTGGATTTAGAAATTGTTGTCTTTACCTCTTGCACCAATAATATGTCCGCCCCTGAGAAACGCATCCATACTCATGCTTTTTAGGAGCAGTCCTCTAAAATGGACATCTAATTATTAATACTATTTGTAAATTATTCTACTTTCCATTTATCAAACTTGAAATTAAATGCTCAGTTGAAGATACAGAATACAGATTACACAGGTCATTTGTGTCAGTAATTCACATGAAGAACATCAGGCGCGTATTTGTGGACTATAACATTACACTAAATTTGTGTTAGTCTTACATCCTGCTTGTGGCAGATATGAAGATGCCAGATATGGATATTAAAGGTCTCCATGGGAACCTCCACTTTTGTTCTTACTTTAATGCTGGTCGTTTAATAAAGGTTCCCTCCTACACAATGTCAGCAAAATGTATTTTCTCTGAAATGTGGTCTGGATTTCATTGTAAGCGTACTGTGCAGACTCTTCCTTACTATAAATGACACATTGTCTGTAATTACTAGTCCTGGCTTTCTTTTTCTCAGACACAAAATTAAAAGGAGCTTTAGAGTGATGAACCACATCAGATATAAGGAGTCCCAAAATAAGTGGACAAAATGCCCTGAGCATCATGCCAGGAAATGCATAAATAGAACTGATTGATATGTGATATTTGCACCATTTTCAAGGTATAAGCTGCACACATATTGGAAACCAGACTTGAATTTAATGAGCACAATTCACAGTATTGAGAAGAGATATTTAACACAATGTCCTTGTAGGACACCAATAATAGTTACTTAGATATGGAGTATAGAGAAACCCCTTCTAATTGAAGAGGGAACCTCTGAACCCGATATGTGAAATGTTTTATAAACATAATTCAAAATAACATAATGCACCCTATATGCAAAGCCAATCAGTAAGTAGTCAGCAATTCATGCAAACAAATCGATTAAGTTCCAAAATATCCAACCTTACTGCTGTGTGTCTTGTATCATTCCAAGACTATATTCTCCTGGATTTGTGCTAAATCATGAGGGGAATAGATAAGGTTGAAAATGTATAAACAGGTACATTTCCTCAGGAACTAAGACTGGACTTTAGTGTTAGAGGAGAGCAAGCACACCTATGCCAAACTTAGGGTGCTTTCACACTTCTGTCTTTTTGAAGACGTCGCAATGCGTCGTTCTGTGCAAAAACGCATCCTGCAAAGTTGCTCGCAGGATGCGTTTTTTGCACACAGACTTGTATTACCGATGCATTGCGACGTATGGACACACGTTCCATACGTCGTGCACTAGATGCGTCGGTAATTGGCAGACCGTCGTCACAAAAAAAGTTCAATGTAACTTTTTTTGTGCGACGGGTCCGCCATTTTCAACCGCGCATGCGCGGCCGAAACTCCGCCCCCTCCTCCCCAGACTGCAGAATGGGCAGCGGATGCGTCCATCCTCTGCCCACGTCGTGCAGAGAATTCACAACGTCCGTCGGTACGTCAGCCCGACGCATTGCGACGGGCCCGTACCGACGGAAATGTGAAAGAGGCCTAAAATGTTCAATGTAACTGGTCTATATATGCCAAATTTTAGGGAACTTTTTAAAGGTAAAAATATAGAAAGTTTAACAACTTTGCTTGTCATCTTTGCATTGGGATCACGCTAAGGCTGGAGTCACACTAGTCTGTAATACAGACAAGTGCTATGCGATAAAAAATCGCATAGCACTCGGATCAATGTTAATCTATGGGGCAGCCTCCATCATCTGGTTTTTTCTCGTCCGTATTACACTTGCGAGTGAAATCGCAGCAGGCTGCGATTGTCCGCGTATCTCAGCTGAGAAACCCCAATGCAAGTCTATGGGTGCGAGAAAAAAATCGCACCGTACACGGACCATCAGTGTGACTTGCGAGAAATTCTCAGGCATTGGGCAGGTGACAGGAAAGGCTCAGCCATTATTTGCTCATTTTGCAAGTGTGTGAGAAAATCTCACTATACGGATGAGATACTGATGACACACGGATACTTTTTTGAGAAAAAAACGCATCCTGGCATTGCACACGGATGAGATACAGATCACCATACAGAGAACATTTGTGCGATTCTCAGCAGACAAAATCGGACAGATTTTTTATACATTGTGTGTGACTCCAGCCTAATACTTTCTATATCATTTACAATTTTAGTATACGTGCTGCCCATGCAAGTGCAGTAATGGTCTCAATTTACAATATTTCACTGACTTCCCACAAAAGATACATGCCCAGCTAAGTGAGCATGTCTACTTATAAAAATCACCATGGGCACAAATGACTGAGATATTAACCCCTTCATGACCTTGGGATTTTCCGTTTTTCCGTGTTCGTTTTTCACTCCCCTCATTCCCAGAGCCATAACTTTTCTATTTTTCTGTCAATATGGCCATGTGAGGGCTTATTTTTTGCGGGATGAGTTGTACTTTTGAACGACATCATTGGTTTTACCATGACATGTACCAGAAAATGGGAAAAAACTCCAAGTGCGGTGAAATTGCAAAAAAAGTGCAATCCTATGTGTGTTTTCTGTTTGGCTTTTTTGCTAGGTTCACTAAATGCTAAAACTGACCTGCTAACATGATTCTCCAGGTCAGTATGAGTTCATAGACACCAAACATGTCTAGGTTATTTTTTATCTAAGTGGTGAAAAAAAATTCCAAACTTTGCTAAAAAAAAAAATGTTTAAAAAATTGCGCCATTTTCCAATACCCGTAGCATCTCCATTTTTCATGATCTGGGGTCGGGTGAGGGCTTATTTTTAAGCATCATAGTATTAATTCTGTGCGAGTTTATCCCTGTATGAAGAGAGTACAGCGTATATGGCCTACTCTGTTTTAGATGCATAACACTGTAAGTGATAAAGTGCATGTCCCCTCAGCAGTGGCGTAACTTGAAACTCATGGGCCCCGATGCGAAAGCTCCAACGGGGCCCCCAAATATTTTAAATTTTTAATAGCAATAGTCTTTTTCTGTAGGCCAAAGGGACTTTTAGGGCCCCTAGGCTCCAGGGCCCGGGTCCGATTGAAACCCCTGCTGCACCTGTTGTAGTTATGCCTCTGCCCCTCAGGCTGCTTCAACAATGAGTCCAGTCAGAGTAATACATAAAAATCACGGGTACCTATAACAAGAGTCCATATTGTACCTCCCACCACCACCACTTCCCTCCTCCCCCCAAAAAAAATGTTCCTTGGGGTCAGGGCACATAGGCACAGTCACAAAAGGGTAGATAACGCCCACCTTTTAACCCCTTAACAACCATTGATAAGCATTAAAAAAGTGTTCGTTAAGGGACCTCATTGCCATTTTAAAACAGCGATCAGGAATATATGTAAAAAATGCACAAAAAATCACGAAAAGTCGTTTCACCACTAAAAATGCATCTTTTGTGATAAAAAAATAAACAAAAAAGTACACATAATTGGTATAGATGCATCTGGAATGACCCAATCTACAAAACTGCAGTGTTATTTATTCCATACAGAATACATACAGAATAAACACGAACATCGTAAAAAATATTAAAAAACATGCCAAAAATATCGCTTTTTCATTATACTGATACTCAAAAATGTAATAATTTGTGATCAAAAAGTCTTATGTAAAAGAAAAAGAATAAATGAAAACGATAAACCATCTCACCAAAACCAAGCCCTCATATGGCGAGGCAAAGGCAAATTAATTTTTGCAAAATATTGTTTCTAGTGTGCAAAAGTAGCAAAGCATAAAAAAACTATATAAAAGTAATCTAATAATAAAGTCGTCTAATCCCTAATACCGCATAGTGAACTGCGCAAAAATAAAAATGAAAACTATTCTTGTCCTGCTGTCTATTTGTTCATTCTACCTCCCAAAACTCGGACTAAGGCTCTATTCACATTTATCATTTATCCTGCTCTCTCCACCAAGCACTTACGTTGGGGCTTCCATGTAGCTCACAAGAATTCTGAGTAAGACAAAAAACCCTGATGGAAGCGCTCACTTATGAGGCACTTTAGACTCCTTCTGGTCTCTTTTCTGGCAACCTCCCATCATTTTAGGTGTCTTTTTAGCACACAAGTGTGGTTGACCACAGTTCTTTGCACGTCTAAAAAGATGGATACCACCGGAGCAGATGCCAAATGAAGTCCAAAGTTTCTCCATCTGCCTTATTATAATGAGTGGTTTCTTTGGGTGTTTTGTCTGAATTGCATTTTTGTGGGATTTACACATAAAACCCGGCGTAAGTGCTCAGCGTAGAATTCAAGAATGTGATCTTCCTTATACGGAAAGTGATCAAAAAATGTTATGTACCCCAAAATGGTACCAATAAAAACCCTAATTTATCCAGCACAAAACCAGCCCCCACTCAGGTCCATCACATGTCACTGGAAATATAGGATTTCCTACTATACTGGTAAGGGCAGAGAAATACGGCAGTGTGTCTCTGCCCTAAAACAAAGACTCTGGAAAAGTGACGGTTCCCACACTCTCAAATAAAATGTAGTGAAATGTGCTCCCAACTCCAAATATCACCTCTTTCTGAGCTCCACTGTGCCTAAACTGCAGTAAGCAGCCACATGTTTGGCATTACTGTATCAGAGAGAGCACACTTAATTTACAAAGTGTGTATCTCAAGAATCAGAAGCTAGGCACAATGTAGGGGGGCACTACAATATATGGGGGCTCTAAACTGTATGGGGCACAATGTATGGGCACTAAACTGGCAAATTTTCAATTCTCCAGAAAGAAAGTCTGGTGTGGATGTTACAAATAGTCACTGCAGCCATAGATGAATTCATTGAGAGGTGCAATTTCTACAATGGGGACACTTTGAGTTTTTTCTGCTGTTCTGGCACCTTCGGGTCTCCGCAAATGTCGCCCGCAAACTATTCTAGCAAAATCTGCTCCAAAAGCTAAATAGTGCTCCTTCCTTCTCAGTCCTGATGTGTGGCCAAACAGTAGTTTCTGACAACTGTGGGGTCCAGTTTCACCCATTAACCCTTGTGTAACTGTCAAATTTTCAGCAAATAGAGAAAAAAATACTTTACCACTAAAATGTTATATTTCGACTTCCCAATGTCATAAAATGCTGTGAGGCACCTGTTGGTTCTAAATACTCACTACACCCCTAACAGAATTCCATAAGTAGTGAAGTCTTCAAGTAGAGATCACCTTGGGGAGGTTTGTACTGATCTGCGACCGCAGAGGCTCAGCTAAGGGCACACAATCCATTCATAAGGAATCTGTGTTCTAAAAGCTTTGTAGCGCTCCTTCCTATCCAATCCCTGCAATGAGCTTAAACAGTAGTGTGCAACCACATATGGGATACTGCCACGTTCAGTAAAAATTGCATAACAAATTGTTCTCTCTGTTTTCTCACAGTACCCTTTGTGTGAATTAAAACTTTGAGGCTAAAGTAAAATTTTAGCGAAAACACCTAGGTTTTGCATTTTTACAGCCCAAACTTATAAAATTCAGTGATGTAGTCTGTGGGTTAAAAATGCTCACTAGACCCCTAGATCAATTCCTTATGGGATTTAGATTGTCAAATGGGGTCACTTGTGGGTGTTTTGCCCTTTTGGCACCTCAGGGGCTCTGCAAATGCAATGTGGTGTTCAAATTTGCGCTCCAAACATTAAATAGTGCTCTTTGCTTGTGAGTTTTGACATGTTCCCAAACATTAGTTTTAAATCACATATAGGGTATCAGTTTGTTCGGGAGAAATTTCATTTCAGATTATAGGGTTCATTTTCTCCTATTACCCATCGTGAAAATTATAAGTTTGGTGCTTTGGTGCTAAAATAGTATTTTAGTGGAAAAAAAATTTTTTTGTTCTCACATCTAAATATCATAAAGTTTTGTGAATCACCTATAGGTTAAAAATTCTCAGTACAATCCTTGATGATTTGCATGAGAGGTCTAGTTTCCAAAATGGGGTCAATTGTGGGGGGTTTCTGCAGTTTTGGCATGTCAGGGACCCTGCCAATGCGAAATGACATTCACAATCTATTTCAGATAAATTTATGCTCCAAAAATCAAGTAGCGCTCTTTCCATGTGCCCAAACTGCTCATGCTTTGCCATGTGCCCAAACAGCAGTTTTTGATGACATATGGGGTACAATGGTGTAACAAATTATAGATAATTTTCATTTTTACATCTACAGTACAGACCAAAAGTTTGGACACACCTCATTTAAAGATTTTTCTGTATTTTCATGACTATGAAAATTGTACATTCACACTGAAGGCATCAAAACTATGAATTAACAAATGTGGAATTATATACTTAACAAAGTGTGAAACAGCTGAAAATATGTCTTATATTCTAGGTTCTTCAAAGTAGCCACCTTTTGCTTTGATGACTGCTTTGCACGCTCTTGGCATTCTCTTGATGAGCTTCAAGAGGTATTGCCTTATAAATGGGGTTGGGAACATCAGTTGTGTTGTGCAGAAGTCTGGTGGATACACAGCTGATAGTCCTACTGAATAGACTGTTTGACTCTTCAGTCTATTTCACACAGAGACACAGTCCTGTTGAACGCTTGAACAATGAACTTTACTTGAAACAGGCACATAACGATTCTTTTCAGAATTTACAGCAGGCTTTACAATACACAGTTCCTTCTCTGCCCCTGTCTCCTCTCTTTCCTTGTCAGCATTTATAGCAGGCTCTGCACTACACAGATTATCTTCCTCTGTCTTTCCTTCATCTTTACTAAGCCCGCTCCCGGAACGGACAGTGCTTACCGGTCCTCCAGAGTCCTCTGTGCCCAGTCTTACTTTAGCGGGAGTCCCCTTCAACCATTTTTTCCTGGTCTCTGGAATGACCGTCCATGCAATAAGCCGCCACATTGCGAGTGACCTGTCTGTACTGCTTAGTTCTTTTCTAGCACCTACAGCCACAGTCCCACTCATACTGTGATGTCAGTAACTCTTCCAATGCCTTCATTCTTTCTCATGTAGCCTTCCTGGCCCTGATGCTGCATGACTGGACCTTGGACTTCTGCAGAGCTGACTGTCCTGACAGGGCTCTCCCGCCCAACTGATTCAAATTCTCAGCTGATCTGAACCCTAAATGTCACTAGCTCCTCCCACTTAACTATTTACAGGCTGAGTAAGTCTCCACTCCCATCTATTGGGCCAACTAGGGTACTACGCTCTCCCTCATACATATTAGAAACAATACAATTTTTTAAAGCATAATAGCATTTCATGGCTTTAGTCAACTTCCTTACATTTGTATAAATTAAAAAATCAAGACTAGCTTGAAAATTATTTAAATATGTGAGGAGTAGTGTTGAGCATTCCGATACTGCAAGTATCGGGTATCGGCCGATACTTGCTGTATCGGAATTCCGATACCGAGATCCGATATTTTTGTGATATCGGGTATCGGTATCGAAACAACATTAATGTAAAAATGTGTAAAAGAGAGAATCAAAATAAAAAATATTGCTATACTCACCTCTCCGACGCAGCCTGCACCTTACCGAGGGAAGCGGCAGCGTTCTTTGTTTAAAATTCGCGCTTTTCTTTCCTTTACGTGAGTCCCGGCTTGTGATTGGTTGCGTGCCGCCCATGTGACCGGGACGCAACCAATCACAGCAAGCCGTGACGTAATTTCAGGTCCTTCAGGATTTTAAAATTACGTTCCGGCGTTGTGATTGGTTGCGTCGCAGTCACATGGGCGACGCAACCAATCACAGCAAGCCGTGACGTAATTTCAGGTCCTTAAGGATTTTAAAATTACGTCCCGGCTTTGTGATTGGTTGCGTCGCAGTCACATGGGAGACGCAACCAATCACAAGCCGTGACGTCACGGGAGACTGGACACGCGCGCATTTTAAAATGGGCGCGTGTCCAGCCTCCCGTGACGTCCCGGCTTGTGATTGGTTGCGCCGCGATCAACCAATCACAAGCCGGGAGGCTGGACACGCGCGCATTTTAAAATTTTAAAATGCGCGCGTGTCCAGCCTCCCGGCTTGTGATTGGTTGACCGCGGCGCAACCAATCACAAGCCGGGACGTCACGGGAGGCTGGACACGCGCCCATTTTAAAATTTTAAAATGCGCGCGTGTCCAGCCTCCCGGCTTGTGATTGGTTGACCGCGGCGCAACCAATCACAAGCCGGGACGTCACGGGAGGCTGGACACGCGCCCATTTTAAAAAGCGCGCGTGTCCAGCCTCCCGTGACGTCACGGCTTGTGATTGGTTAATGGCGGCCATGTTGCCGGGACGCGGACCAATCACAGCAAGCCGTGACGTAATTTCGTCACGGCTTGCTGTGATTGGTCCGCGTCCCGGCAACATGGCGCCGTGACCAATCATAAGCCGGGACGTCACTGGAGGCTGGACACGCGCCCATTTTAAAAAGCGCGCGTGTCCAGCCTCCCGTGACGTCACGGCTTGTGATTGGTTAATGGCGGCCATGTTGCCGGGACGCGGACCAATCACAGCAAGCCGTGACGTAATTTCGTCACGGCTTGCTGTGATTGGTCCGCGTCCCGGCAACATGGCCGCCCTGACCAATCACAAGCCGGGACTTCACGTAACCAAGTAAAAGCGCGAATTTTAAACAAACAACGCTGCCGGTTCCCTCGCTGAGGTCCAGGCTGCGTCGGACAGGTGAGTATAGCGATATTTTTTATTTTAATTCTTTCTTTTACACATTTATATGGATCCCAGGGCCTGAAGGAGAGTTTCCTCTCCTTCAGACCCTGGGAACCATCAGGAATACCGTCCGATACTTGAGTCCCATTGACTTGTATTGGTATCGGGTATCGGTATCGGATTGGATCCGATACTTTGCCGGTATCGGCCGATACTTTCCGATACCGATACTTTCAAGTATCGGACGGTATCGCTCAACACTAGTGGGGAGACGTAAAAAAGTTTTAATGTTTAAAGGAGATCAGTCATTTTTATCACTTGTCTGATTAATTTGATTTTTGGCATGTCATAGTTAAAGAATGGCAACAAATAAAAGGGCCATAATTGACAATTAGTTAGACATGATTGAACATTCTTAGAATGCATAAGAATTACATTGTGTGCACAATTATCAGGCAAGTGAGTAAAACCTTAAACCCGACCACCACTGAATGAGACAGATGGGCCAGCATTAGGGTGGATGCAAACTGGGAGATTGCGCAGTGCCCCCACTCCCTTAGGGGCGCTCAGTGTCTACAGCAGGAGCTACACTGATACTAATATTTTCAGTGTAGCTTCCGATGTGGAGACTGATTCAGGACCTTTGGTGATATCTCAATCATGTGACCATGGGTCTTGTACTCTGCGGAACTTCAGGATCTTTGGTGACATAACGATCATGTGACCGGTCATGTGACCGTGATGTAAACGCAGGTCCTGTACTCTGCGGGAGGAGTCAGAAGAACTGAAGAGGAGAGATTGTCTGTCTGCCTGTGTGTGTTTGTCTGTGTATCTGTCTTTCTGTTTTTGGGTGTCTGTGTTCCTCAACCTGGCCATCGGAACAGGGAAGGTAGTGTGAGATTTTTACCCGCTGCAGAATAAAAAGGATTCATCATATAATATTATTGATATCCTCACAAAAAAACATAAACACCTACAGCAAATAAGAGATAGCAGATAGCAAAATCAATAATCATAGTAAATTGTTAATATTTATTTGATTTTTATTATAAAAATTGATAAGACTAATTAGATACAGGACAGAATAAGCAAACAAGACAATCCAAGTACATCGTATTAAAGCTGCAGATCTTATAGTGGAGCTGACCTTCCTATATAATATAGTAAGAGGCAGATACACAGGAGACGGTGTCCTATTTTAAATGATATGTAATACTATAAGGAAATACCCAATTTCAGTATGCACAGCAGTAGTCAAACAAGGCATATGTGATTAATATATCAAGGCAGCATAATAGCATGGTAAAGATGACTATAATTACGGTACCTTTAACCATTGTAATAGATAGTATGGTTTACTTTGTGCATGCTGATGATGTGACAGAATCACTGCTCAGCTCTGCTACATCTCTGTGCAGGTTAGATACATAACATATACAGATGTAGCAGAGCAGAGTGTGGTGTATGATCAGACTACATAGATATAGCAGAGCGAACTTTGTTGTCAGCATGTTGATGAAGTGACAGAATTACTCAGCTTTGCCACATCTGTACAGGTTAGATACAGAACATATACAGATATAGTAAAGGGAAGTGTGTTGTATGATCAGACTACATGGATGTAGCACAGTGGAGTTTTCTGGGTTCATGCTGATTAATTGACAGAATCACTGCTCAGCTCTGCTACGTCTGTACAAGTTAGATATAGAAGATATACAAATGTAGTAGAGCTGAGTGTGTTTTTGCTATATTTCTTGTATTGTTTGTATGTATGTGCTCTGTGTATATACATGTCTGTATGTGTTCTTTGTATACATGTGTCTGTCTGTATCTATGTGCTCTGTGTATATATGTGTTTGTATGTATGTGCTTTGTATACATGTGTGGGTATGTATGTCCTCTTTGCATGCATGTGTCTGTATGGAGGTGCTTTGTGTATACACATATGTCTATATGTATGTATGTGCTCTGTGTATTCATAGACATCTATGAATGTGCTTTGTGTATACATGTTTGTTTATGTATTTGCTCTTTGCATACATGGATCTGTTTGTACAGTATGTGCCCTGTATATACATATTTATGTGGGCGTATGTACTCAGTGTATACATATGTGTGTATACATATATTTGGGTAATATGCAGTGTTTGTGTAACATACTGTTTGTATGTAGAATCCACATTTAGAAATCCGGCAGCACAGACAAGAGTTCACAGGTAAAAACATGTCAGTAATCGCCCAATAAACAGGCAAAATGCTGCTTATTCATTGGGTGATTGGATTGTTTATGGCGGAACAAAAAATCATTGTTCTCAGCAGCACATCGTCCGGTGTAAACTGTAGATGTGCTGCTGATAACATAATACTACATAGTGATCGTCTTTGCCCATCATTCTTTGTTAACCTAAGTAAAGAGGCCGGTAAGCAAGCACCAAACAACTTCAATATTATCAATTGTGCTCATTTAGGGTATGTGCACACGTCCGGATTTCTTGCAGAAATTTCCTGAAGAAAACCAGAAATTTTCTGCAAGAAATCCGCATTTTTTTTCCGTTTTTTTCGCGGTTTTTTTAGCATTCTGCAAGCGTAATTAGCTTGCAGAATGCTAAAGTTTTCCAAGCGATCTGTAGCATCGCTTGGAAAACTGACTGACAGGTTGGACACACTTGTCAAACATACTGTTTGACAAGTGTGACCAACTTTTTACTATAGATGCTGCTTATGCAGCATCTATAGTAAAAGATAGAATGTTTAAAAATAATTAAAAAAAAAAAAAAATGCTTATACTCACCTGCAGACCTCAGCGGCGTCTGTTCCGTATAGATGGTGTGTGCGCGCAGGACCTTCCATGACGTCGCGGTCACGTGAGCGGTCACATGACCGGTCTCGACCAATCACAGGACCGTAACCTCATCGCAGGTCCTTCACCGCACACCAGCTACAGGAAGCGAAGCGGCAGCATGCACCTGAAAGGCGGGAAGACATCGAAGGTGAGTATAGGACTATTTTTTATTTTAATTCTTTTTTTTTTACCACTTATATGGTGCCCAGTCCATGGAGGAGAGTCTCCTCTCCTCCACCCTGGGTACCAACCGCACATAATCTGCTTACTTCCCGCATGGTGTGCACAGCCCCGTGCGGGAAGTAAGCAGATCAATGGACTCCTAGGTGTGCGGAATCCCCGCAATTCCGCATTTTTAATGAACATGTTGCTTTTTTTTCCGCGATGCGATTTTTTTCGCGGAAAAAATCGCAACATTTGCACAAAAAATGCGGAATACACTGTACATAATAGGAGGCATAGGTTAGCGGTTTTTTCGCGTTTTTATCACGTTTTTATAGCGAAATAACGCGAAAAAACCGCGAAAAGTCCTGAACGTGTGCACATGGCCTTAATGGTCTGAACTCAGCTCATGTAAATGTAATCTAATTATTTCCATGTGATGATGCAATATGTTATTTAGGGCCTCACTTTAAAGTTTTGCCCAGGGCCCAGCTTTGTCTAAAACTGGTCCTGAAGACACAGAAGGTGAAACATCAAGACTGGGCCAAGAAATATCTGAAGACAGATTTTTCAAAGGTTTTATGAACTGATGAGTTGAGAATGACTCTTGACAGACCAGATGTATGAGCACGGTGGTTGGATCAGTAACGAGCAGAGGCCTCCACTTCAAATCAGACACCTGCAAGGTGGAGGTGGGCTACTGCTATGGGCTGGCATGTTGGAGCTTTTCAGGTTGAAGATGGATTCAAAATCAACCTCCAAACTTATTTAGACACTTTCTTCAAGCAGTGGTACAAGAAAAAGTATGCATCTTTCAAAAAAAACATGATTTTTATGCAGGACTCTGCTCCATCACATGCACCAAAGTACTCCACTGCTTGGCTGCCAGTAAAGGCCTTAAAGATAAAAGAATAATGCCATGTCCTCTTCCTCACCTGACCTAAACCCTATTGAGAACTTGTGAGCCTTTCTTAAACAGGAGCTTTACGGTGAAGGAAAACCGTCATCTCACTGAACAGTGTGTGGGGAGATGTGACTGGCTGGTGTTGCCCAAAAGTTGTTTGTCAACAGATTAAGAAACTGCCAGACTCCATGGGGGGAGCTTATGACTGTTATTGAAAAGAAGGGTGACTACATTGGTCACTGATATATATACACTGCTCAAAAAAATAAAGGGAACACTAAAATCTCACATCTTAGATATCACTGAATGAAATATTCCAGTTGTAAATCTTTATTCATTACATAGTAGAATGTGTTAAGAACAATAAAACCTAAAAATGATCAACGTAAATCACAACTAATATTCCACTGAGGTCTGGAGTTGGAATGATGCTCAAAATCAAAGTGGAAAATGAAGTTACAGGCTAATCCAACTTCAGTGGAAATGCCTCAAGACAAAGAAATGATGCTCAGTAGTGTGTGTGGCCTCCACGTGCCTGTATGACCTCCCTATAACACCTGGGCATGCTCCTGATGAGGCGGCGGATGGCCTCTTGAGGGATCTCCTCCCAGACCTGGACTAAAGCATCCGCCAACTCCTGGACAGTCTGTGGTGCAACATGATGTTGGTGGATGGTGCGAGACATGATGTCCAAGATCGCAGGTATGGACTGGGGCTGAAATTCAGTCCTGGCATTTGAAATCGCACAGGCCCATGTTGTTCCCGTCCTCAAGCACCAGATGGGATATATTACTAATATTACCCTGGATGGAGGAAAGCAAGATTTACTACAAGACCAATATTTCTAATGATACCCTCTACCCTTGGCCTGCTGGGGTAAGTGACGGAGTCAGCAACTTTGTGCTCCATCACAACTCTTAACAGTATGGGTGTCTTGAGAACACAGATTCTGCTAACAACATAGCAGACAAGGCAGCCCATGACCAGACAGGCCCTTCTGGCATTTGCCAGAATTGCCTGATGGCCAGTCCGGCCCTGCCTACATGTGTTCAATCTGATTCAGGTCTGGGGAATGGGCGGGCCAGTCCATAGCTTTAATACCTTCATCTTGCAGGAACTGCTGACACACTCCAGCCACATGAGGTCTGGCATTGTCCTGCATTAGGAGGAACCCAGGGCCAACTGCACCAGCATATGGTCTCACAAGGGGCCTGAGGATCTCATCCCGGTACCTAATTGCAGTCAGGCCACCTCTGGCGAGCACATGGAAGGCTGTGCGGCCATCCAAAGAAATGCCACCCCACACCATTACTGACCCACTGCCAAACCGATCATGCTGAAGGATGTTGCAGGCAGCAGATCGCTCTCCACGGCGTCTCCAGACTCTATCACTTCTGTCACATGTACTCAGTGTGAACCTGCTTTCATTTGTGAAGAGCACATGGCGCCAGTGGCGAATTTGCCAATCTGGTGTTCTGTGGCAAATGCCAATTGTCCTGCATGGTGTTGGGCTGTGAGCACAACCCCCATATGTGGACATTGGGCACTCAGGCCATCCTCATGGAGTCGGTTTCTAACTGTTTGTGCAGAAACATGCACATTTGTGGCCTGCTGGAGGTCATTTTGCAGGGCTCCGGCAGTACTCCTCCTGTTCCTCCTTGCACAAAGGCTGAGGTAGCGGTCCTGCTGCTGGGTTGTTGCCCTCCTACAGTTCCTTCCACATCTCCTGGTGTACTGACCTGTCTCCTGGTAGCGCCTCCTGTTGTGAGCTCTATTTTTGGGCTCCCTCTGGTGGTCACGAGCGGTACTGTGTAGTGTTGTCTTCTGCAGGTTGGCTGCATCAGCTGGTTCGTTATCCTTGGTTCATTTCCTATTTAACTCACCTGGATACTCAGTTCCTTGCCTGCTATCAATGTATTCAGTGCTCTTCAGATTCCTTGTGATTACCTTGCTCCCAGCCTCTCCAAGACAAGCTAAGTTTTTGTCCGTTCATTTTTTGATTATCAGCATTCATCATGTTTCTTGTCCAGCTTGCTAAGATGTGATCTCCTCGCTTGCACGGCATTCCTGAAAATATTGTGTCTGATAGAGGATCCCAGTTTGTGTCCAGGTTTTGGCGGACTTTTTGTGCTAAGATGGGCATTGATTTATCTTTTTCGTTGGCCTTCCATCCTCAGACTAATGGCCAAACCGAGCGAACTAATCAGACGTTGGAAACTTATTTGAGATGTTTTGTTTCTGCTGATCAGGATGATTGGGTGACTTTTTTGCCATTGGCCGAGTTTGCCCTTAATAATCGGGCTAGTTCTGCTACTTTGGTTTCGCCTTTTTTCTGCAATTCTGGTTTCCATCCTCGTTTTTCCTCGGGTCAGGTTGAGTCTTCTGACTGTCCTGGGGTGGATTTTGTGGTGGATAGGTTGCAGCAGATTTGGAACCATGTGGTGGACAATTTGAGGTTGTCACAGGAGAAGGCTCAGCGCTTGGCCAACCGCCGCCGCGGTGTTCCTTCCACATCTCCTGGTGTACTGACCTGTCTCCTGGTAGCGCCTCCTGTTGTGAGCTCTATTTTTGGGCTCCCTCTGGTGGTCACGAGCGGTACTGTGTAGTGTTGTCTTCTGCAGGTTGGCTGCATCAGCTGGTTCGTTATCCTTGGTTCGTTTCCTATTTAACTCACCTGGATACTCAGTTCCTTGCCTGCTATCAATGTATTCAGTGCTCTTCAGATTCTTTGTGATTACCTTGCTCCCAGCCTCTCCAAGACAAGCTAAGTTTTTGTCCGTTCATTTTTTGATTATCAGCATTCATCATGTTTCTTGTCCAGCTTGCTAAGATGTGATCTTCTCGCTTGTTGGTTGCTCTAGGAGACTGAGTTTCTCCCCCCACACCGTAGTTGGTGCGGGGGTTCTTGAAATCTCAGTGTGGATATTTTGTTAGGGTTTTTTACTGACCGCACAGACCCCTTACTATTTTCTGCTATCTAGTATTAGTGGGCCTCATTTGCTGAATCTGTTTTCACCCCTGTGTATGTGCCTTCCTCTTACCTCACCGTTATTATTTGTTGGGGGCTTCTATATCTTTGGGGATTATTTCTCTGGAGGCAAGAGAGGTCTTTCTTTCTCTCTAGGGGTAATTAGTTCCTCAGGCTGGCTCGAGACGTCTAGGATTTTTTAGGCACGTTCACCGGCTACTTCTAGTGTGTTTGAATAGGTTCAGATTTGCGGTTAGTCCAGTTTGCCACCTCCCTAGAGCTTGTCCTATGTTTGTTACTTAGCTGGAGTAATTCGTGATCCTCAACCACTAAGGATCATAACAGCCTCCAGCCTCTGGACACTATGCTGACAGACACAGAAAACATTCTTGCCACAGCTCGCGTTGATGTGCCATCCTGGATAAGTTGCACTACCTGACCACTTGTGGGTTTTAGAGTCCGTCTCATGCTACTGTAACACCCCAGGGTCCTGGTTGTTACTTTGGCATTGCTTTCTTCAAGGGGAGAGTGATGCCACGCTTGTAAGCTAGGGAAGATCTCTTTTGTCAGGTAAACACAAACATACAACATGTTCACACTCCAGGCCAGAAGGGGGAGCACTAAACCCGGTTTAAGTGGAACTTCCCTATATATATATTTTCTGGCTTGGAGGGAAAGCAGTGAGTCTGTCAGGAGGACAGAGAAGAGGGCAGTCAGACAGTGAGTGTCGGAAGGACTGAAGGGGCCATGCAGCCAGAAGTGCTGCAGCTCCTGGGGAAGAGAATACAGAAGGAAAGAACAGATTGTAGAGAGCGTGCAGGAGAGCGAAGCACTGGAGAGTGACAACTGGGGAGGATATCTGTGACTGGGCTACCTCCCTGCAGAGCGCAGATTCCAATAGCCGGAAAACCGAGGTTGTGTCGGACTCTAGGAGGCACAGCAGAAACCGGCAGGACAGCTGGACTACATGTAACCTGTCCACCCTAAAACCCAGGAGACACAGTGGCACATAGAGCCCGGGTCGTGACAGAGACCCTGTTTAAAGGCTCTAGTCACCTGTCATACGGGTTAGTGTCCCACCTTTATGGAGGACAGAGAGAACTGTGAGGACCTTAACAGAAGCCACAGGCAGTAAGGGACTACACCAAAGCGCTGGTAGGAAAGCTTTCATCTCCATCTGTAAAGGGGACTCTGAACTCGCTTCCAAGCCAGCCGGACCCTGCCTGTACTTGTGATCTGGTGCCCTGGACTGTGGTTACCTGAAGCCCTCAGTAAACCAGGTAAAGAGACTGCAAACCTGTGTCCTCCGTTTCTTACCGCACCACCCACATCTTCACCTACACAGCGGGAACCCTGGAGACCCAACTTCGCCTGTGGGAAGTTATAAGATCTAGCTGCCATAACATCACCCCAGAGGACCCCTTTAAGCAGCATTGTTCACCATTGACCGAATACCAAAAGAGGCGTCACGAACACAAACTTATTTCCAAACCCCTTTAAGGAAATTCCCTTTTACTTGGGTGCCCAGGGCCACGGACCGGGTCGACGCCACCGTGACATCCCTTTTGAGTATCGGACCCCCCCGGAGTGTGAAAGCACAACCAACATTCAAAAGTGACCAAAACATCAGCCAGAAAGCATTGGTACTGAGATGTGGTCTGCAGAACAACTCCTTTATTGAGGGTGTCTTGATAATTGCCCATAATTTCCATCTGTTGTCTATTCCATTTGCACAACAGCATGTGAAATTGATTGTCAAACAGTGTTGCTTCCTAAGTGGACAGTTTGATTTCACAGAAGTTTGATTTACTTGGAGTTATATTCTGTTGTTTAATTGTCCCCTTCATTTTTTTGAGGAGTGTATATATATTTTATGTATTATGCGCATTTTCTAGTTTTATCACTATTCCCAATTTAACAGATTAAAAAAAATGGAATTGAGATGAGAAAATTTACGTTTTTCAATTAGCTGCATATTAATGCTGCCCATAAATAGTTGCCCAATAATTCTGCACACAGACACAGATAGTCTCCTCACTTTTAGTTTCATAAATATTCAGGTTTATTAACCTTTTGAATTGACTGACACCAGTGCATTTGTTCAAAACTAAAAATAATCAGCAAAACTACAAAATTCCTAATAATTGTGTATAGCGTGTAAACCATCAGATGGTCAATTTTTAAGTCACAAAGACAAAAACACAACACAATGTGTGTATGATGACTACAATAGTAATTCTGTAGTCATCATATCTGAAGTCTCACGGGTCAGTGGTATAGCTTGCTTGGAAAAATGACTAAATTACCCCATGTTTTCTTGTGCATTGCCTACATGATTTAATCCACCATTGAGAAGAAGACATTTTAGAGATTTTCTTTCAGTATCTTTCCAGTTCTTTAGTACTTGCTTAGGAAGAATGTGGGTGGGTGGATTGTGGTAACCTGTTCTTTAGAGTGACCAAAGTCACCACAAGAAAATTATAGGCTAAAAATGCCAAAAATATGCTGCTTGGGTTTCTATTTGCATAAGGAACTCAGGTAAATATAACCCTTTGGCTTTTGGCCATTTCCTATTTATAGCAGAAAGTGTATTTCCAATCTATTGCGAGCAGGAACTATAGTATCACTATTGCATTATCTGTAAAAATGAACAAGGGTTAATATGAACATTCTTTGTTGTCAGCACAGAATGACTGTTCATACAAAGGACAGGTGCTCGGTGTTTTACGGCAGGCCAATCACTTATATATACCGTCCCGTCCCACCTGCTTGGTTTCCATCTATCTCCAACCTTCTCTGGCCCTATGAAGCCAGAGCTGTCAATCAAGGAAGAGGGGGTGGAGAATAAGTAAAAACAAGCTGGTAGAAAGGTGCACTTAAATATTTAGCCCCACTATGATGCACCGAGCGGCAGGACTTAGTTATAGGTAGTTTTAGGGTTATAGGGTTAATGTAAATTTTTTGACTTGTCTAGTGAAGTGAAAAGGTCAATGTATTCTCTTCTGGTGGGGTCTAAGGTACCGTTGTCAAAATTACTGGGGTTCTAAGACATTAAGGGAGATTAAGGTAGCATTCACTGGTTTTAGGGCATGTCCCCAAATGGTGCACCCCTTGCGGAATTGCCACTGACTAAAAACACTTGGAAATTCACCTTGGTGAATACAGATTTCACTGTGCAAATGTTATGAATATTTCACTTTATGCACTGCCAATGTGGAAATATGCTAGAACATTCACTGAATGAATTGACATGCTGGGGGTTTAAAAATCCACAAAACGGTTCAATTTCCACAGTGGATTTTTTCCGAAATGAATAAATGAGATTTTGTTAAATCTCATTCCCACGCTTGCTTTTGTACTTATAGCGTAAATATATTCAAGTTGGTGACAGGAGTACATCGTCTGATGCTGGCACGTGGGCAGCCAAAAGATGCACCGAATGCTTTAAAGGCAGGGGTGGGATTCAGCCGGTACGACCCGGTACGGGGCAGCCGTTTACTAAAATTTCTATCTGCCAGCGTTCCGGGAGCCGGCTCTGCAGCGTGAGTGAACCGAATCTTTTTTTTTTCCTTCCTTGTCTGGCACCTGCAGCCTATCAGATTCAGCGAGCTCAGTGAGTGTGACTGTGACTCATGTGGGAGGAGCAGACAGCAGAGAGGGAGATGTGGAGTCTGTGGAGTGTAAAGAAATGCCGGTGAGTCCAGTGATGTGATCACAAAATCAGTCCCCAGGAAGGCACAGCCGGGTGCGGTTGAAGTGTCGCTGTATTGTTCCCCTCAGCACCCGGGCATTCACCTCACACAGGTACCGCAGCTGTGCAGCCTGTAGCCTCCCGTCAGGCCAGGCTTGTGCTGGAGAGGTGGCCATGCTGTTAGTATCAGCTCCCCCTAATAAGGCCTGCAGTTCTGTGCCATCTCCAATTATCTGACACTCTGCAGCTCTTCTTGTCTTTACACTTTTGCAACCTTTTTAATGCACCCAAAATATCTGCAAATCATGGTGATTAACCCCTTCATGTTGTAGATATTGTTCTTTTTCTGCCACACCTTTCAGGAGCCTTTGTAAGGGCTTGGGGTTTTGTTTTTCTTTTTTGCAGGACAAGTTTTAGTTCTGAATGAGCCCATTTTACCATATAATGTCCTGAAAAACCAGGAAAAAAAAAGTTCACAGTGAGGTAAAATGAAGGTGGGGAAGCAATTCCACCGTATAGTTTGGGGGATTTGTTTTGCGTAGTTCAGAGTGCACGGTTTCATTTGAGGTGGTCTCACACGTGGCATCACAGGAGGCTGGGGCTGCACTCGCTTCTCTGCAGCGTCTCGCCACATTGATCACCTACAGTAAGGGTACCGTCTCACAGTGGCACTTTGGTCGCTACGACGGCACGATCCGTGACGTTCCAGCGATATCCATACGATATCGCTGTGTCTGACACGCAGCAGCGATCAGGGACCGATCAGAATCGTACGTCGTAGCAGATCGTTTGAAACTTTCTTTCGTCGCTGGATCTCCCGCTGTCATCGCTGGATCGGCATGTGTGACACCGATCCAGCGATGTGTGACACCGATCCAGCGATGTGTTCGCTTGTAACCAGGGTAAACATCGGGTTACTAAGCGCAGGGCCGCGCTTAGTAACCCGATGTTTACCCTGGTTGCCATTGTAAATGTAAAAAAAAAAACAAAACACTCACCTTCTGATGTCTGTCACGTCCCCCGGTGTCTGCTTCCCGCACTGACTGTGAGCGCCGGCCGTAAAGTAAAAGCAGAGCACAGCGGTGACGTCACTGCTGTGCTGTGCTTTACGGCCGGCACTGACAGTCAGTGCGGGAAGCCGCCGGCGGGGGACATGACAGACATCAGAATGTAAGTATGTAGTATTTGGTTTTTTTTACATTTACAATGGTAACCAGGGTAAACATCGGGTTACTAACCGCAGCCCTGCGCTTAGTAACCCGATGTTTACCCTGGTTACCTGGGGACTTCGGCATTGTTGGTCGCTGGAGAGCTGTCTGTGTGACAGCTCCCCAGCGACCATACAACGACTTACCAACGATCACGGCCAGGTCGTATCGCTGGTCGTGATCGTTGGTAAATCATTTAGTGTAACGGTACCCTAAGGCCAGGCCATCAATGTTAGTCATGGACAATCTCTTTAAACTTGTTCTATCTGTAATACTACCTCAATCATATTTACTGTAACTTAACTGTTAATAAAGTTGGTATGTAACTAGGGTTGCAGTGCCATATTCTGTTTGACTTGCTGGGATTTGTAGTGCTGTGCACCACCAGCAGGAGTTGATGGTATAGTAGCAATTATACATTTCTGTTCCACGTTGTGTTGAAATAAACTGAGTTTACTATTCCGTATGCTTTGCACAGCGTGTGTGTGTGTGTGTGTTTGTGTGTGTACAGTGTATACATTGCGTATGTACACAGTGTATGTGTGTGTAGTGTGTGTACAGTGTGTGTATACAGTGTGCGTGTAAGGCTACTTTCACACTAGCGTTGTTTGGTGTACGTCGCAATGCGTTGTTTTGGAGAAAAAACGCATCCTGCAGAATTATCTGCACGATGCGTTTTTTCTCCATAGACTTTTATTAGCGACGCATTGCGATGTAAGGCCACACGTCGCATCCATCGTGCGACGGATGCGTTGTGTTTTGGTGGACCGTCGGCACAAAAAAAGTTCCATGTAACTTTTTTTGTGCGTCACATCTGCCATTTTCGACTGCGCCCCCTCCTCCCCAGACCTTACAATGGGCAACGGATGCATTGAAAAACTGCATCCGCTGCCCACGTTGTTCATTTCTTTCACAACGTGCGTCAGTACATCGGGCCGACGCATAGCGATGGCCCCGTACCGACACTAGTGTGAAAGTAGCCTTAGCACAGTGCTTGCAGCATGCCTTTATTTTTATGAATTACAATCTTATACAGCACCAACATATAGCACAGCACTTGCTAATTCAGAAAGGACGTGTACAAAAAACGGCACATATTACAAAGTAATACAGGTTAGGCTGGGTTCACATTGCGTTAGTGGCGTCTGTTAGACGGACTACGTTACACAGCGGCATAAACGCGGTGTAACGCAGTCCGTTACGGCCACCATTGACTCCATTGTCGGACGCATCAGTAGCGCACACCCACAATGGGCGAGAGCTAGGGATATGCCATCATTGAGTGACGGACCCGGAGCCGCGGGCTGCAGCGTTTCCGGGTCCGTCACTGCTAGCGCAGATAGAGCTAGAAGATGCTCTATCTGCGCTAGCGCGATGTAACGTCGGCACTTGCGTTAACAGCAGCTAGTTAGCATATGTGCTGAGCGGGCTGCTGCTAACGCAGAGTGAACCCGGCCTTAGGACTACAACCAAGTAGCGCGGGCTCTGTTCACAAGAGCCAACAATCTGCGGAAACAGCAACGCTAAAAAACAGTCTTTACTGCTTCACTAGATACTTACACAGGTGTATCATGAGGCTGTCACTTTACAGGCAAAGAGTGGGAACGATGACAGAGTAAAATCTAGTTTTATTTAAAAAAGAGCCGGTTCACGAGCCGAAAGAGCCGGCTCTTTATAGTGAGCGGAGCCGAAAGAGCCGGATCACCAAAAAGAGCCGGACTGCCCATCACTAGCTCTCAGCGACTGCACGACTGCAGCTCGCCCTGTGTGAGCGGTCACATGGTGCCGCCTCATTAAGGTGATGAATATTCATGAATATTCATCATCTTAAATGACCGTTACCACCTGACCGCGGCGCTCACACAGGACGAGGAGGACGGTGCAGTGCTGCGCAGGGACAGAGCGAGGTGGAGGATTCCGTTCCTCTGCTACGCGGTGTGTGAGCCTGTGAGGTGACTCAGGTGAGTATGAATCATTCCAGCCAGGGAGGACGGGGGAGCCGGCGGGGAGGAGGAGGTCTGCGGTGGACGGCCAGGACGGGGAGCCATGCCCATGAATAATACAAGATGGGACTGGGAGCGTCGGGGAGCCGGCGATGAGCCACGCATGGGGGGGGGGGCGGCGGGATGAATCATGAATCATTCCAGGCAGGCAGCCAGGGAGGATGAAGGGAGCCGGCGGCGAGCATGTAGGAGGTCCGCGGTGGACGGGGAGCCATGATACAAGATGGGACTGGGGAGCCGCGCCGGCGATGGGCCACGCATACGGGGGGGGGATGGGAGATGAGCCAGTGCCTGAGCCACCCATGCATACATAACGTATTCTTGTCATTAAGGGAGACAAACTGCTCCCAAAAATATGAATCGTGCCACTGGGCGTGGCTTATTAGTATGGGCGGGGTTATTGAAAATGGGCGTGGCCAAAATTCCGGCGACTTAGAGGACCTGTTGTTAAAAATTTGAATCCCACCCCTGTTTAAAGGGAACCTATCAGCTTGACTGAGAAGCTGCTGTGCACACATGCTGTATAACTGGCTGTCACGTAACCCCTTAATGACCGCCGATACGCCTTATAATGGCGCAGTGAAAGGGTATCTGTCACCTCATATTTCGTATATAAACTGCGGCCACCGCCATCAGGGGCTTAGCTACAGCATTCTGTAATGCTGTAGATAAGCCCCCGATGTTACCTGAAAGATAAGAAAACCAAGTTAGATTATACTCACCCAGGGGCGGTGCGATCCGGTCTGATGGGCGTCGCGGTCCGGGTCCGGCACCTCCCATCTTCATATGATGAGGTCCTTTTCTTTGCTTCCTGCCGCGGCTTCTGTGCAGGCGTACTTTATCTGCCCTGTTGGGGGCAGAGCAAAGTACTGTAGTGCGCAGACACCGCGCCTCTCTGACCTTTCCCGGTGTCTGCGCACTGCAGTACTTTGTGCAGGAGCTGTGGCAGGAAGCAAAGAAGAGGATGTCATTGTATGAAGATGGGAGGCGCTGGACCCGGACCGCAACGTCCATCGGACCTGGACCACAACGGGACCGCCCCTGGGTGAGTATAATCTACTGTAACTTGTTTTTCTTATCTTTCAGGATACATCGGGGGCTTATCTACAGCATTACAGAATGCTGTAGATAAGCCCCTGATGGCGGTGGCTGCAGTTTATATACGAAATATAAGGTGACAGATTCCCTTTAAGGAGCCTTATTCCTCAATGCCACTTTTTAACGACGATGAGAAATAAGTGAATAGCGCCCCTAATTATTAAAAAAATCTCAGGGATTTCATGTACCCTGGAGAACACGATTAGACTGTTTTTTTTCTGGTCCCCCATCACGTTCGCCGTTATTCAACGAATAATGGCATTCACATTAAAAAAGTAAAGTCCAATTAAAAATCATTTCTTTCTCCTCTGACATGATCTAACATGTCAGAGGAGAGACATATTAGGTCCCCTGGCCCCCAACAGTACCATAGTACCAGATCTGCCATCCCCTGGCCCTCCTCCTCCTATTACTAGAGCAAAATGGTGAGATCTGCCTGCCAGCACCCGGCAACCGTAGGGATTATTCCCATTGGTTCCTGACTTTTGATCACTTTCATAGACACTATAACAGTGATCAAAAGCCCAATATGATAGCATTTGGGCTGTGTCTCCCTGTGCACCCCCTTGATCATCTTCCCCTGTGTCATTCCCATAGTCAGTTTATATATATACAGTACAGACCAAAAGTTTAGACACACCTTCTCATTTAAAGATTTTTCTGTATTTTCATGACTATGAAAATTGTGCACTTCCCAGGTTATTAATATCAGCTCAGAGCTGTCTGCCTAGCCTTTACCGGTTATTAAAGAAAGGAGACCCCCTAAAAAATTATGTGGAGTCCCCACTATTTTTAATAACCAGCAAAGACTAAACAGAAAATTGCAGTCTGATCTTATTAGGCTGTGAAGGGACCATGGATATTGGCCCCCTCCCAGACTAATAACATCAGCTCTTAGTCTCCCCAGAAATGGCACATCCATTAAATGCATCAATTCTGTGGTTAAATGCTCTTCCCACTTGCCCTGGCAAGTGGGGTAATGGTTTTTTGTGGTTGATGTCAACTGTTTTATGTCCGCTGACATCAAGCCCAGGGGTTAGTAATGGAGAGGTGTCTATCAGACACCCCCATTTCTAACTCACTAGTCAAAAGTAAGAAAGACACACAGAAAAAAAGTCCTTTAATTAAACAAAACACTCCCCTCTTAAACAAAATCCCCTCTTTTTCCCATTTATTAACATAAAAACAAAAAAAACAAAGTAATCCTCATTAAGGTTACCGCTGGTCACACGCAACCGTGTTCTCTTGCTAAGCTCAGTGTGATCTGGTTGCCGGGCTGAGCATTCACATTACTTTTAGCACCACTTAGCAATGCAACCAGATGTAGCACAGTTCGTGTTTGTCATAGGACATCATCTTTATGCATTAATGGCAGAGAGGTGAGGATTATTTTTAATTTTAATTTTTATGTTAAGAAATGGGAAAAGAGTGTAATTGTCGGCATTGTTTTGTTGAATTAAAGGACTTTTTTTTCTATGTGTCGCTTTATTATTTTATTTGTCTTTATAAAGCTGACATCAACCCCAAAATATTACCCCGCTTGCCAACGCACCAGGGCAAGTAGGAAGAGATGGGCAAAGCTCTAGAATTGTCGCATCTAATGGATGCGGTTTTTCTGTGGGCTGCTATTTTTAGGCTGGGGAGGGCCAAATATCCATGGGCCTTCCCAGGCTGAGAATACTACCCCCCAGCTGTCTGATTTAGCTTGGCTGGTTATCAAAAATAGGAGGACCCCACAACGTTTATTTTATTATTTATTAAAATAACAAAACGGTGTGGAGTCCATCCTATTTTTAATAATGAGCAAAGGCTAAACAGACAGTTGCAGGCTCATATTAATAGGCTGAGAAGGGGCCATGACTAATAACATCAGCCCTCAGCTGCCCCAGAAATGGCACATCCATTTGATGCAGCAATTCTGGTGCTTAGCATTGGCTCTTCCCATTTAACCTGGTGTGTTGGCAAGTGGGGTAATGGTTTTTGGGTTGATGTCAACTGTTTTATGTATGCTGACATCAAGCCCAGGGGTTAGTAATGGAGAAGCTTCTATCAAACACACCAGAAAATGTCCTTTAATTGAATAAAACCCTCCCTGACAAATCTCCCCCCTTTTCCCATTTATTAACATAAAAATAAAAAATCAATGTGATCCTCACCTGTCCACCATTAATCCATAATGATGATGTCTAATGATGAACACCAAATCTGCTACATGTGGTTGCATTGCTGAGGGGTGACATCAGTAATATGACCGCTCATCCCAGCAGACAGAACACACTGAGCTTAGCGTGAAAACGTGGCTGCATGTGACTGGCAGTAACCTTAATGACGTCACCACTCGTCACTGCAACCACGTTTTCACGTTAAGCTCAGTGTGTTCTGGCTGCTGGGATGAGCTGTCATATTACTCATGTCATCGCTCAGCAATACATCCAGATGTAGCAGAGTAGGTATTCGTCATGGGACATCATCATTATGGATTAAAGGCGGACAGGTGAGGATTACTTTGATTTATTATTTTTATGTTAAAAAATGGGAAATGGGATTTGTTGGGGAGTGTTTTGTTCAATTAAAGGACTTTTTTCTGTGTGTGTCTTTACAAATTTTTACTATGAGGTTAGTAACGACGGGCAAAGCGTCAGAATTGGCGCATCTTATAGATGCACCTTTTCTGGGGCAGCTGGGGGCTGCTATTTTTAGGCTGGAGAGGGCCAAATATCCATTGGCCTTCCCATCCTGAGAATACCAGCCTCCAGCTGTCTGCTATAGCTTGACTTGTTATCAGAAATTGGGGGGACCTCACACCGTTTTTTGAATTATTTATTTAAATAATTTTAAAAAATGGTGTGGTTGCCCCTCTAGTTTTGATAACCTTTAATCCATAATGATGATGTCTAACGATGAACACCCACCAAGTCTGCGATATCTGGTTGCATTGCTGAGCAGTGACATTAGTAATGTGACCTCTTCGCCCATCAACCAGAGCACACTGAGTAGCTCGCAGTTGTCGGCTTCACATTCGCTTGTTATAAATAATAAAGGGGACCCCACATCTTTTTTTATTATTATATAGTTTGATTTTTACACAGTGCGCCTGACAATCACAGCCATGACAATACTTGACATAGATATGTGTCATGGTTCCCAATGGCAAGGGAACGTCAGAGAACTTAAATAACAGACTAGCTCTTGGGTGATGGAATCTCGAGCTGACCGTGAGCTAAACCTACCACACAACTAACAGTGGCCGGGTGACGTACCTACGTTTTATCCCTAGACGCCTAGCGACAGCCGGAGGACTAACTAACCCTAATAGAGGAAAAGACAGACCTGGCTTACCTCTAGGGAAATTCCCCCAAAAAGGAGACAGAAGCCCTCCACATATATTGACGGTGAGTTCAGAGGAAAAGACACACGCAGTATGAAGGTAGGTTCAGCAAAGCGAGGTCCGCTTACTAGATAGCAAGAAGATACAATAGGGAACTTCACGGTCAGCTGAAAACCCTATTAAAATACCATCCCGAAATTACTTTAAGACTCATGTGTCAACTCATGACACCGAAGTGGCAATTTCGGCCCACAAGAGCTTCCAGCTACAGAAAAATAACATAACTGTGAACTGGAACAAAAATGCAAAACAAACTTAGGACTAAGAGTCCAACTTAGCTGATAGTAGTCTAGAAGCAGGAACATGCAACAGAAAGGCTCTGGTTACATTGATGGCCGGCACTAGAATAACTGAGCAGCAAGGCTAAATAGGATACTCCCATATCCTGATGGAAACAGGTGAACAGAGAAAGTGAAGCACACAAGTCCAGTACCACCAGTGACCACCGGGGGAGCCCAAAAACCAAATTCACAACAGTACCCCCCCCTCAAGGAGGGGGCACCGAACCCTCACAAGAACCACCAGGGTGATCAGGATGAGCCCTATGAAAGGCACGGACCAAATCAGAGGCATGAACATCAGAGGCTGTCACCCAAGAATTATCCTCCTGACCGTAGCCCTTCCACTTGACCAGATACTGAAGTTTCCGTCTGGAAACACGGGAGTCCAAGATCTTCTCCACAACGTACTCCAATTCACCCTCAACCAACACCGGAGCGGGAGGCTCAATGGAAGGCACAACCGGTACCTCATACCTGCGCAATAATGACCGATGGAAGACATTATGGATAGAAAAAGATGCTGGGAGGTCCAATCGAAAGGACACGGGGTTAAGAATCTCCAAAATCTTATACGGGCCGATGAACCGAGGCTTAAACTTAGGAGAAGAAACCCTCATAGGGACAAAACGAGAAGACAACCACACCAAGTCCCCAACACGAAGACAAGGACCAACACGACGACGGTGGTTAGCAAAATGCCGAGTCTTTTCCTGGGACAACTCCAAATTGTCCACCACCTGTCCCCAAATCCGATGCAACCTATCCACCACAGTATCCACTCCAGGACAATCCGAAGACTCCACCTGACCGGAAGAAAAACGAGGATGAAACCCCGAATTGCAAAAGAAAGGAGAAACCAAAGTGGCAGAACTAGCCCGATTATTGAGGGCAAACTCCGCCAACGGCAAAAAGGCAACCCAGTCATCCTGATCCGCAGACACAAAACACCTCAAATAAGTCTCCAAGGTCTGATTAGTTCGCTCAGTCTGGCCATTAGTCTGAGGATGGAACGCAGACGAAAAAGACAAATCAATGCCCATCCTAGCACAGAACGCCCGCCAAAATCTAGACACGAACTGGGTCCCCCTGTCAGAAACGATATTCTCCGGAATACCATGCAAGCGAACCACATTTTGAAAAAACAGAGGAACCAACTCGGATGAGGAAGGCAACTTAGGCAAGGGCACCAAATGAACCATCTTTGAAAAACGGTCACACACCACCCAGATGACAGACATTTTCTGAGAAACAGGGAGATCAGAGATAAAATCCATAGAGATGTGAGTCCAAGGCCTCGTCGGAATAGGCAAAGATAACAACAATCCGCTAGCCCGAGAACAACAAGGTTTGGCCCGAGCACAAACATCACAAGACTGCACAAAAACTCGTACATCTCGAGACAGGGAAGGCCACCAGAAGGACCTAGCCACCAAATCCCTGGTACCAAAGATCCCGGGATGACCTGCCAACACAGAAGAATGAACCTCCGAGATGACTCTACTGGTCCAATCATCAGGAACAAACAGTCTACCAGGCGGGCAACGATCAGGTCTATCCTCCTGAAACTCCTGCAAAGCCCGTCGCAGGTCTGGGGAAACAGCAGATAATATCACCCCATCCTTAAGGATACCTGTAGGTTCAGAATCACCAGGGGAATCAGGCTCAAAACTCCTAGAAAGGGCATCCGCCTTCACATTTTTAGAACCTGGTAAGTATGAGACCACAAAATTAAACCGAGAGAAAAACAACGACCAGCGCGCCTGTCTAGGATTCAGGCGCCTGGCAGACTCAAGATAAATCAAATTCTTGTGATCGGTCAATACCACCACCTGATGTCTAGCCCCCTCAAGCCAATGACGCCACTCCTCAAAAGCCCACTTCATAGCCAAAAGCTCCCGATTACCAATATCATAATTTCGCTCGGCGGGCGAAAATTTTCGAGAAAAGAACGCACAAGGTCTCATCACGGAGCAGTCGGAACTTTTCTGCGACAAGACCGCCCCAGCTCCGATCTCGGAAGCATCGACCTCAACCTGAAAAGGAAGAGTAACATCAGGCTGACGCAACACAGGGGCGGAAGAAAAGCGGCGCTTAAGCTCCCGAAAGGCCTCCACAGCAGCAGGGGACCAATCAGCAACATCAGCACCCTTTTTGGTCAAATCAGTCAAAGGTTTAGCAACATCAGAAAAACCAGTTATAAATCGACGATAAAAATTAGCAAAACCCAAAAATTTCTGAAGGCTCTTAAGAGAAGAAGGTTGCGTCCAATCACAAATAGCCCGAACCTTGACAGGATCCATCTCAATGGAAGAGGGGGAAAAAATGTACCCCAAAAAAGAAATCTTTTGAACCCCAAAAATACACTTAGAACCCTTCACACACAAGGAATTAGCCCGCAAAACCTGAAAAACCCTCCTGACCTGTTGGACATGAGAATCCCAGTCATCCGAAAAAATCAAAATATCATCCAGATACACGATCATAAATTTATCCAAATATTCACGGAAAATGTCATGCATAAAGGACTGAAAGACTGAAGGGGCATTTGAAAGACCAAAAGGCATTACCAAATACTCAAAATGGCCCTCGGGCGTATTAAATGCGGTTTTCCACTCATCCCCCTGCTTAATTCGCACCAAATTATACGCCCCACGGAGATCAATCTTAGAGAACCACTTAGCCCCTTTTATTCGAGCAAACAAATCAGTAAGCAGTGGCAGAGGATACTGATATTTGACTGTAATTTTATTCAAGAGTCGATAATCAATACACGGCCTCAAAGAGCCATCTTTTTTAGATACAAAGAAAAAACCGGCTCCTAAGGGAGATGAAGAAGGACGAATATGTCCCTTTTCCAGGGACTCCTTAATATATTCTCGCATAGCAGCATGTTCAGGTACAGATAGATTAAATAAACGACCCTTTGGAAATTTACTGCCCGGAATCAGATCTATGGCACAATCGCAATCTCTGTGAGGAGGTAGTGAACCAAGCTTAGGCTCCTCAAAAACATCACGATAATCAGATAAAAATTCCGGAATCTCAGAGGGAATAGATGACGAAATGGAAACCAAAGGTACGTCCCCATGAGCCCCCTGACATCCCCAGCTTAACACAGACATTGCTTTCCAGTCAAGGACTGGGTTATGAGATTGTAACCATGGTAATCCGAGCACCAAAACGTCATGTAGATTGTACAACACAAGGAAGCGAATCATCTCCTGATGGTCTGGATTCATACGCATAGTCACTTGTGTCCAGTATTGTGGTTTATTACTAGCCAATGGTGTAGAGTCAATACCCTTCAGAGGTATAGGAACTTCCAGAGGCTCTAGATCAAACCCACAGCGCCTGGCAAAGGACCAATCCATTAGACTCAAAGCGGCGCCAGAGTCGACATAGGCATCCGCGGTAATTGACGATAATGAACAAATCAAGGTCACAGACAGAATAAACTTAGACTGTAAGGTGCCAATTGAAATAGACTTATCAACCTTTTTTGTACGTTTAGAGCATGCTGATATAACATGAGTTGAATCACCACAATAGAAGCACAACCCATTTTTTCGCCTAAAATTCTGCCGTTCGCTTCTGGACAGAATTCTATCACATTGCATATTTTCTGGAGCCTTCTCAGAAGACACCGCCAAATGGTGCACAGGTTTGCGCTCCCGCAAACGCCGATCAATCTGAATAGCCATTGTCATGGACTCATTCAGACCTGTAGGTGCAGGGAACCCCACCATGACATCTTTAATGGCATCAGAGAGACCCTCTCTGAAATTCGCCGCCAGGGCGCACCCATTCCACTGAGTAAGCACAGACCATTTACGAAATTTTTGGCAGTATATTTCAGCTTCATCTTGCCCTTGAGATAGGGCCATCAAGGCTTTTTCAGCCTGAATCTCTAAGTTAGGTTCCTCATAAAGCACCCCCAAAGCCAGAAAAAACGCATCCACATTGAGCAACGCAGGATCCCCGGGTGCCAATGCAAATGCCCAGTCTTGAGGGTCGCCCCGCAGCAAGGAAATTACTATCCTAACCTGCTGTGTGGGATCTCCAGCGGAGCGAGATCTCAGGGAAAGAAATAATTTACAATTATTTTTGAAATTCAGGAAACGAGATCTATCCCCGGAGAAAAATTCTGGTATAGGAATTCTAGGTTCAGATATAGGAGCATGAATAACAAAATCCTGTAAATTTTGAACCTTCGTAGCAAGATTATTCAAACCTGTAGCCAAACTCTGAGGATCCATTTTAATCAGGTGAGCTCAGAGCCATTCAAGGATTAGAAGGAGAGAGAGAGACAAAGGCTGCAATTAGAGCAGAAATGCAACTAAGTCAACTATAGAGCAAGCTCAGAGGAAAAAAAAAAAAAAAAAAAATCTGCAGACTTCTTTTTCTCTCCTTTCTTCTGCCAACGGTTTTAACCCTTGGCCGGCCATACTGTCATGGTTCCCAATGGCAAGGGAACGTCAGAGAACTTAAATAACAGACTAGCTCTTGGGTGATGGAATCTCGAGCTGACCGTGAGCTAAACCTACCACACAACTAACAGTGGCCGGGTGACGTACCTACGTTTTATCCCTAGACGCCTAGCGACAGCCGGAGGACTAACTAACCCTAATAGAGGAAAAGACAGACCTGGCTTACCTCTAGGGAAATTCCCCCAAAAAGGAGACAGAAGCCCCCCACATATATTGACGGTGAGTTCAGAGGAAAAGACACACGCAGTATGAAGGTAGGTTCAGCAAAGCGAGGTCCGCTTACTAGATAGCAAGAAGATACAATAGGGAACTTCACGGTCAGCTGAAAACCCTATTAAAATACCATCCCGAAATTACTTTAAGACTCATGTGTCAACTCATGACACCGGAGTGGCAATTTCGGCCCACAAGAGCTTCCAGCTACAGAAAAATAACATAACTGTGAACTGGAACAAAAATGCAAAACAAACTTAGGACTAAGAGTCCAACTTAGCTGATAGTAGTCTAGAAGCAGGAACATGCAACAGAAAGGCTCTGGTTACATTGATGGCCGGCACTAGAATAACTGAGCAGCAAGGCTAAATAGGGTACTCCCATATCCTGATGGAAACAGGTGAACAGAGAAAGTGAAGCACACAAGTCCAGTACCACCAGTGACCACCGGGGGAGCCCAAAAACCAAATTCACAACAGATATGTTGGGGCCAGAAGTGCCCACCTAGGAAAAGCTTGTTGATTCGCTGCAGCCTTTTAACAAGTTCCGTTCGGGTTGATGAACTCGACCAGTACCACGGACTTCAGGCCAATAATTTGAAACTGACAAAAGTAAGTTTCAATTTAAATTTACTGAATATCAACTAATATGAACTAATTCAAATTACATGTTGTTTTTGAATTGTGGTTTAATTAAAAATAAATGAATGAATGAATGAATTAATTAATTCATAGTGAAAATGCCATGGGGAAAAAATTATTGCACCCCTAGAAAATATTGAAAATAATTTTACCATATGGACATTTTAAACTAAGGTGTGACCTGCAATTAGCATCACAGGTGTCTGCAAACTTGTAATCAGTCAGTCTGACTATTTGGAAGGTAAAAAGTAGTCACTGTGCTGTTTGGTATCATGTTGAGTACCACACTGAGCATTGAGGGTTGCCTCTGGAGATTAGAAAGAAAAGTATAGACAAACATGAGAAAGGTAAAGGCTATAGGAACAGTTTGATGTTCCTGTTTCTACAATTGTACATATTATTCAGAAGTTTAAGGTCTATGGGTCTGTAGTTAATCTCCCTGATCTTGTCTGCAAGAGGAAAACTGATGACTAATTGAAGAGACGGATAATATGAATGGTAACAAAAGAGCCCAGAACAACTTCCAAATGTCAAGTTACATCAGTGTCAGATCGCACCATTTGTCGCTGTCTTGGCCAAAGTGAACTTCAAAGAAGATGTCCGAAGAAGAAACCACTGTTGATGCAAATCATAAAAAAGCGAGACTTGAATTTCCCAAAATAAGATTCTAGGAGAATGTCCTTTGGAGAGATGAGACAAAACTGTAGCTTTTTGGCAAGTCACATCAGCTCTATGTTCACAAACGCAAAAATGAAGCATGGAGAAGACTCGGTTATGTTTTGGGGCTGCTTTGCTGCATTTGACACAGGGTGTCTATAATCTGTGCAGGGTACAATGAAATCTCAAGACTATCAAGGCATTCTGGAGCAAAATGTGCTGCCCAGCTTGGTCTGCGTCTAAGGGTACCATCACACAGTGCAATTTTGATCGCTACGACGGCACGATCCGTGACGTCGCAGCGATCGTATGATTATCGCTCCAGCGTCGTAGACTGCGGTCACACGTTGCAATCACGGCGCTGGAGCGATGCCGAAGTCCCCGGGTAACCAGGGTAAACATCGGGTTACTAAGCGCAGGGCCGCGCTTAGTAACCCGATGTTTACCCTGGTTACCAGCGTAAACGTAAAAAAAACAAACAGTACATACTTACATTCCGGTGTCTGTCCCCCGGCGTTCTGCTTCTCTCCACTGTGTAAGCACCATAGCCGGAAAGCACAGCGGTGACGTCAGACGTCACCGCTGTGCTCGCTTTCCGGCCGGCAGGCGCTCACAGTGGAGAGAAGCTGAGACGCCGGAGGACAGACACCGGAATGTGAGTATGTACTGTTTGTTTTTTTTACGTTTACGCTGGTAACCAGGGTAAACATCGGGTTACTAAGCGCGGCCCTGCGCTTAGTTACCCGATGTTTACCCTGGTTACAAGCGAACGCATCGCTGGATCGCTGTCACACACAACGATCCAGCGATGTCAGCGGGTGATCAAGCGACGAAAGAAAGTTCCAAACGATCTGCTACGACGTATGATTCTCAGCAGGATCCCTGATCGCTGCTGCGTGTCAGACACTGCGATATCGTAACGATATCGCTAGAACGTCACGAATCGTACCGTCGTAGCGATCAAAATTGCACTCTGTGACAGTACCCTTAGGTCATAGGTGCTGCATCAAGATAATGATCTAAAATACAGCTAAAAACATCCAATAATGGCTAATAGCAAAGCATTGGATTATTCTGAAGTGACCTTTTATGAGCTCTGATCTGATCTGAATCCTATTGAACATCTGTGAAAGGAGCTGAAACGTGCAATCTGGAGAAGGCAACCTTCACACCTGGAGCAGTTTGCTCACGAATAGTTGGCCAAACTACCTATGGACAGGCAGAAGTCTCACTGAGAGTTACAGAAATTGTTTGCAGTGAATGCCTTAAAAGCTTACACAACAAAATATTAAATTAATGGTATAATCATTTTTGTCCAAAGCTATTTTCATTTTTTTTTCTTTTGAACCACAGTTGAGAAGCAATGTCTGATTTTCATTAGATGATATTAAGTAAATTTAAATTGAAAATTATTTTTCTCAGACTCAAGTAGTATCAGTGCCCATTGCGGATTTTTCTTACTTGAACAGAAGGTAACAACAATTGTGTTCATGTGTGTAGAAAGATTGGAGTCCAGGAACACCATGAGTCCAGGAGCAAATCCAAAAAAGATCTTAAGTTCTATTCAGATAGCTGCTCACTAGTTTATGAAAGTTATAAAAATGCCGGTGGCCAAAGATGTCACAAAATGCACTCAAGGAACGACCGTATCACTAACAAGATGCTTGAGGAAAGCAGAGGCATGTACTGAAACATCTTCCTGCTGAAAAACTTAGTGATAACACACACATCATATGCACATACCCTTAGGAACTGCTGCAATAAAGTGACATGAACTTTTTTTTTTTTTAAAGCAAACTTTTCATATGAACAGCAAAAACAGATTTACTAGAGAAATTAATAGGAAGAGTTTTCAAGCATTTTTCTGGAAGATTTTGGAGAGAATCTGCTCAATTTCTCGAAAACTCCTTCTGAATTTATTCTATGGTGTGTGCAGACTGAGTCTGACCACAGCCAAAATGCTCTGAATGAACACACCATTAGGGTACGTTCACACTGCATCTTTCCTGCTGTTTCAAAATGACAATTTTTCAAGCAGAAGACACTTAAGGATATTTTCATTTTCTCTGATGTTTTTCTAATGACTCTTCATGGGAATCTTTCAGTAGGTTTTGATATGTAATCTGTGAGCACTATGTTGTAGATGAAGAGACTCTGATTCCAGCAACGTGTCACTTACTGGGCTGTGTTTTGCGGCTTCAATCCAGTGTTTTATCGGCAGGAGATTATTAGTACAGGACAGCTGATCTTGTGCATCCTAGTGCAATCAAACCCCCAGCGCTGATTTGCAGCTCTCTGTCACTATACAATGTACATAGAAACGTGCTAATCAGGGGTGTAGGCAAGGTTACACAGGGATCAACACCTGAGCTCTTCTAGATCAACAATAGAAAAAACTGGGATTCTATCAAAACTGCTTCACCCATAAACTAAGTGATACATCGCTGGAATCGGGGTATCTGTCCTTACCTTGTGCTGCTGTCAGATTACATAGAAAACAACCTGCTGACAGATTCACTATAGATGTTTTGGGGGGGCATTTTCAAGAGTTTTCTGGACATTTTTTGAACTTTATTAATCAATGAAGAAAAATGCTATAATTTTTTAATGAAAGAAAACCTAAAAAAAATAATAAAAAAAATACCCAGGCATCTTCCTAGCATAGTTTTAGCCTCCCCATTGACTTGTATTGAGCATCTTCCTAGTGGAAAACACCTGAAGAATACACATATTACATCTTTTACACACTTGGCCTCTTTTGAAATCCTAAATTTATAAGCGAAGCTCAAAAGACTTCACATGTGAATAGCAAGATGTTTTTATATAAAAATGATTATGTTCATTTTTTTTTTTTAGATTTTTTTGTGATTTTTGAACCATTATCTGCACAAACAAATGTTAGAAAAAGATGCATTGTTCACTCTGTTTTTTCAGGAGTTTTTGTAGTTGAAACTTTCCAAAGTCCTAAAGTCCTTCTCCAAAACTGACTTAAAAATTATGTTTATTGCCTCCTGAATAAAATTAAATGTAGCCTCTGGGTATGTTCACACTTCGTCTATTTCCAGAGGGTCAAAAAATGTTTTTAAAGCAGAACACACTTCAGGAACCATTTTCTCTGGAGTTTTGTAAACCTGAGTCATCTTTTTTCTATCTCTCTTTAGTGTTTTTCTATGTTTTTTTTCTCCTTTTTTATTAACTATTTTTAAATCCTTTAAACAAACCAAAAAATTTTAGTGTTTTTTATGCAAAAAAACCTGACAAATTGCTCAAAAAGATGCCCCGTCATCTTACATGCATCTTTAAAACCTTCCCATTGACTTCAAATGTGATGTATTGAGTGTCTTGCTAGTGGAAAACACTAGAAGATTGTACATGGCAGCTTTGATTGCCACATTCATGGGGGTAATGGCGAAAAAGTGAAACTTCTCTGATCTCTTGCGATAAATTGCCGTCACAGAAGAGTACATTGTGGAACGTGAATTACTCCCACCCATAACACATGTTTATTCATCATGAGGTGTTAGTAATTTAAGAGAATGTGTTCTTTAAACGTGTACAACCCTTAACCCTAACATCAACTCTCTTAAAATGTATAATTTGTATTTTCTGTTTATAGCTTATTTTTGTGTAGTTCTGACATTCATGTGGTCATTGACTGTAAGACACATTCAACATATGAAGAGATGATCTAGGGACAATAGAAGCATTGCTATCTTTACAATTCATTGATAAATTACTTGTCTTCTCAACATTTAAAGCAGTGAAGCCCAGAACATTTTTTAGATATTATTTATAGTAAAAAGGATAAAAAACGTTGTTCTTACCCATATTGACAAAACTCATGACTGTATCAGCCTCGCTGATGACTGCTCCCAGTGGAGGGCTTTGGGTGCTTAGAGTTGTGAACAGTGGCCTTGATACCCCTTGCCCTCCATCATCTTCTTCTTCACTGCACATAGCATGATAAAGATCCAACATAAACAACGGTGCTGATGATGGGAACTGGCCACCATTTGCAGGTCTGGGTCTTCCAGGCAACCCCAAGATGGATAATATCTCTCTCTGCATCTCACGTTTCTCTCTACCACTTAATTTCCTCTGGATAAAACTTGATCTCAGATGATTTTTCACAAAACTTCCATTACCAAAATGGCACAAAAATCCAGTAATACATAGCATGGTCCATATATAATGTAGAACACCGGGCATCTTAGCAGATAAAACAACTGTCAATTACATAAAATAAACAATATATTACCATCCCGGAATCCAGAAGGAACTGTTCAAGTCTACGATCTGAAGTCTTCTCTTCAGTTTTGCTCTCTGGATATTTCTTCTATATTATTCCCATTATATTTCTAGGCACAGGAAATCCACAAGTGCTGGATCTGAACTTTCCTCCCGTAACAGGTAACTCTTGCTTCCCCAAATAGAGAATGTATACCTAAGAAGAGAGGGAATTCCTGGCAGAGCTGGCTTTCATTTCCTTGAGTGATTACTAGTTCTTAAGCTTCCTGCCTTTTCCAAGCAGGCTAGCAGAAACCTTCTCCTGCAATGTGCTCTAGAGGTCTCCAGCGATCACTATTTGCTCTGTAACTTGGCAAATTAAATTATAGGTGTTAACTTGTAATCTACCCCGGGAATGATTGGCTAAGCATTTGGTCAACATGTTTTTTCATTTATGATGAGACAGTGTTTTTTCCTAGGTGCATGCATCTTGTGCAAAATAGTCATTGCTGCAAATCATCCCTCCTTTTGATAACTTTGTACATTTTCTCTAAGAATGAGAAATAAATGACATTCTGTAATACACAAACAGCAAAAGTAAAATAGGTTCTACTGGAATATTTTCCATATATTTTTCATAAATGTCAGTAAATTAGGTGTTTTTTTTTCAGTTTAATATTTATTACAAAGTATCAAGCATCATTTCTCTATGCTAAGGATCACTAAAGAAGCATTCACTTAAAAAAACACTCGTTAACTTGCTACACTTGCAATCAAAATTATTCAGCCCTCAATGCAAAGTAGGTTTATTAGCAAAGTGTAAAAATGTTCTGCTGTTTTCAATAAACAAGAATAATTGAAATAGTTCAACACAACTAACAAGTGGTTTCTGCAAATTCAACATAAATTGCCACTACTGCAGTTTCAGAATTATTCCACCCGTTCTTGAAAAGCATATTTTTTACTTACTAGAATACCCATTGGCTAATTTGACTTGCTGCAAATGTGATGCATAGTCAGACACCAGCTTCTGGCAACATTCTAGAGAAATCTTAGCCCATTCCTAATGGTTGCTGGCCTCAATTTCACTAATATTTTCTTGTGTTTGCTCCTTCTTCAAATCCTACCAAAGATTTTCTATGAACTTTAAATCAGGCAAGTCTAAAATCTTCCAAAGCTTCTTCTGAAGCCTTGGTGGACTGTGACAGTTATACTTGGGTCATCGTCCTGCTAGCAGGTCTAATGATGCCCAAGCTTTAGCTTTCTTCCAGAAGGTATGACATTTTTTATAGGATTTCCTAATACTTGATCAAATCCATCTTGCCTTTAAAACACTGCAGGCTTCCTGTGCCAGAGGAAGCAATGCTGCCCAGAGCATCACCAGGTCTTCACCATGTTTCATTTTAGGCAAGGTGTCCTTTTCAACATGTGCTTGTTGATCCAATAGCCCAAAACGTTCCAGTTTTGTTTCATCAGTCGAAAGAACAGAATCACAAAATGTATGAGTTTTATTTATATGGTTTTGAGTTTATTGGAGATGCATTTGCATCAGTAGAGGTATGTATGTATTGGAGACCTTGAATTTTTAGAAAGCACCTTTCTGTGCAAACTGAACCATAAGTGCCTGCTGCCAACATATCTTTTGTTCAGCTTTTTTGCAGCCACTCGAGGGTTTTTCAGCACCTGCTTCCTACGTAATCTGATGGGAATCGGTGATAGTTAACTCTTTCTGTCATGATTGATTGCGTGAGGCAACATCTGATTTTCAAATGTTTGCTCTTATGATTGATTTTATTCAGGGGAAGAATAATTTTCAGACTGCATAGGTTATTAAACATGTCATTGTCTGTTAAATTTGGAGAAACTGCTTGTTCTATTAGTTGTGTTAAAGTATTTAAAGAGTGCCTATCACCAAAAATCTAGTTTTATTAAAAACTAAAAAAAATAAAATTATGTTTGTTTTTAGTTATTTTAGATAGATACTGACTTTTAAAACAGTCAGTATCGATGTAAAAACCTTTGTTTTTTGCACCTATTTTTCAATAGAAGCGCACTGCCATCTTGTGGATGGCACAGCTTCTCACTGATCCCTCTGCACCATGCATGCTTCTAATGCGCATGCTCAGGCAGAGAGATCGGAAGCATACTGCTACTTTATTAGACGGCTTTCCATGCCTGCCTGCAGCTTCACTATCTGCCATTGTCATACTGGTCTGGGTTTTATAGGAATGAAAACGCTCTGATCAAAGCAAAGACCAGTGTGATAGACAGAGTAGCTGGTGAGACAACTGTAGTATACTTAACACTAGTGAGGGGCAGGGTAGCGGACTAGCGGCGGTGATTGGTCTGCTAATAAAGTGCAGCAAAGTCGTTCAGAGCTGCGTGTGTGAGAACACTTTTTGGTCTTTCTCTCATTAAGTAGAGATGTCTCGCAAGTTATTGCAGGATGTCACTGTTTAGTGAGGAGAGAGAAAAGAAGTGTTAATATATTAAAATAAAAAAGGGAAGAGTAATGTTATGTGATATGTTCTCTTTAATTTGTTCTTGTCTGAAAATTTGTAAACTTTGCTTATATACCTACTGGGGATAAGTTCACTGGTATAGCATGGGATGCCAGAACCTGGGGCAAGGCAAATATTTTGAGTCCCATAACCTATGGACCATTAGAATGCCTGAGTTCATTCTACCTGTCCAGTATGGAACCGCTTATCACCTAATTACATGTATTGTAATTTAAGTATATACTGATGTAATTATACATCTCTATTTGGCCCTGCTATTATTTTCTGCTTTTGTTAAAATATGAAATAACAATTTTCATTTTTAAAATATTAAATTATACATTGTTATGTTTTCTTTACTTCTTATTCTTTGCACATACAGGTGCATGGTTCCCTGTTGGGGGCTGCACATTTTGTTTACATAGCTTTCCACAGGCAGGTGTTTAGACAGTCAGACATTGCTCCTGCTCTACCTGCATCTATTGAGGCCAGCTTACACATAGAGCGGTTTTACTTTAGAGATTGGACCATCCTGATTTTGTACACCGTGTCACACTGTGATGGCTTATATGCTTTTTTTTTAATCAAAACAGTGTAAACCAAGTACCCTATGTTATTTACATGTACTATATTTGTACCTATGAGGCAAACCTGGTTAGTTTCTCCCCCTTAAATAGATTACCGTATATACTCGAGTATAAGCCGAGATTTTCAGCCCACTTTTTTGGGCTGAAAGTGACCCTCTCGGCTTATACTCGAGTCATTGGCAGCGGGGGGGTTGGTGGGGGAGGGGGAGCGGCGCGGTGACATACTCACCTGTTCCTAGCTCGGTCCCTGCATGTCAGATCATCAGATGGTCTCTGGGAGCCGGCGGTATCTTCCTATGTTCAGCGGTCACGTGAACACATCACGTGACCGCTGAACACAGGAAGATGCCGCTGGCTCCCGGAGACCATCTGACAGTGAGACGCTGCCAGGGACCGTCCGGGAGCAGGTGAGTATATCGGGGGAGGTGAGCAGTGCGCGATAGTCACCTTCCTCGTTCCATCGCTGCGCGCCGCTCTCTCTTCCATCCTCTGCACCGTTCAGGTCAGAGGGCGCGATGACGCGATTAGTGTGCGCGCCGCCCTCTGCCTGAACAGTCAGTGTGGAGGATGGAAGACAGAGCAGCGCCTGGAACGAGGAAGGTGACTATCGCAAGTGCCGGGGCCGAAGCGAAGAGAGGTGAGTATGTGATTTTTTTTTTTTATTTTAATCGCAGCAACAGCATATGGGGCCACAATGTTTGGAGCTTCTATGGGGCCACAATGTTTGGAGCTTCTATGGGGCCACAATGTTTGGAGCTTCTATGGGGCCACAATGTTTGGAGCTTCTATGGGGCCACAATGTTTGGAGCTTCTATGGGGCCACAATGTTTGGAGCTTCTATGGGGCCACAATGTTTGGAGCATCTATGGGGCCACAATGTTTGCAGCTTCTATGGGGCCACAATGTTTGGAGCTTCTATGGGGCCACAATGTTTGGAGCTTCTATGGGGCCACAATGTTTGGAGCTTCTATGGGGCCACAATGTTTGGAGCTTCTATGGGGCCACAATGTTTGGAGCTTCTATGGGGCCACAATGTTTGGAGCGTCTATGGGGCCACAATGTTTGGAGCTTCTATGGGGCCACAATGTTTGGAGCTTCTATGGGGCCACAATGTGTGGAGCATCTATGGGGCCACAATGTGTGGAGCATCTATGGGGCCACAATGTTTGGAGCATCTATGGGGCCACAATGTGTGGAGCATCTATGGGGCCACAATGTTTGGAGCATCTATGGGGCCACAATGTATGGGGCATAATGTGTGGATCATCTTATGGGGCCATCAACCTTTATGCAGCATTGTATGGGGCAAATGTTTCTATAGAGCATCTTATGGGGCCATTATTAACCTTTGTGCAGCATTATATGGGGCGTATTTTGTATGGAGCATCTTATGGGGCCCATCATGAACTGTATGGAGCATTATATGGGGCTCCAGATTCAATATGGATAGTCAAAAACACTTAACCTACTGATGTCTCAATTAATTTTACTTTTATTGGTATCTATTTTTATTTTTGACATTTACCGGTAGCAGCTGCATTTTCCACCCTAGGCTTATACTCGAGTCAATACGTTTTCCCAGTTTTTTGTGGCAAAATTAGGGGGGTCGGCTTATACTCGGGTCGGCTTATACTCGAGTATATACGGTATGTTAGTTAATGGCCATAGTGTGAATGTGCACCTAAGCATTACACTTATATCAACATGTGTTCCAACTCATTTCTTTGGTGTTGTGATTTTATTACATTTTTGTGTAACTACGGTATGTTATTACCTTAAACTTAACCCTAGCAGTATCACTAACGCTAGTCCTAACAATAACCCTAGTCCTATCCTTAACGTGTGGTTCCACCCAGCCAGACAAAAGGGTATGTGTGCTGTCAAGCAAATTTGCCGATGTAATCAGCTTGCTGCTTTGGTCTTTGGGGTTGCACAACACCCTACTTAAAATTCCAGGATTCTGTTGGGAATTACCAGATATTGTTTCTGGATAACTCTATGATCTAAAGTGATAGTTGGATTCCCAGATCCTAATTCTGACCCGGCTAGTGACCCTGACTGAATAACCCTTCTAGTTTTAACCTTGGCTCATTTTACTAAGCTTTTGACTGAACTCCTGGTGCTTTATCTCAGCTTTTCCCCTGACTTTGGCTTCTGATTTTATGATCCATAGTCCATCAATTTCAACCTTTCTTCACGAGTCATACATTTTCTATAGCTAGACCTTTTATAATACACAATGTTGTCAGAAAAGCATCAAGTCCTTTTTTAAGTACTTATATAGTATGAACCATGACTACTGTACCTCTTGTGGTAGGACTTTCCACAGTCTGACTACTTTGGAAAGAACGCATTCCTATTTAGCTTCTGGAATCATCTTTCCTCCACGTGTAATAAATGTTCCCTGGTGCTTTGTAGGGACATTGGAACGAATAAATCATGTTCCAGTCCTCTATATGAACTGCATACGTTTATACTTCTTTTTTTCTTAGCTAAATGAGCCTATTGTTTCTATAGCAGAGATCTTCCTTCCCATGTAATAATCTAGTTACTCATCTTTGAACTGACTGTAGCATTCCAATGTCCTATTTAAAATTTGGAGTCCAAAATTAAATCCCATATTACAGATGTGGCTTTACAAGTGATTTACAGAGGGGTAATAATACATAGGAAAGCAGGATTTTATCACCCTAAAATCTTGTTTGCTTTCGCAGCTGCTGCTTGACATTGAGTGCTGCTGCTCAGCTTACTTCTAACCAGGATACTCAAATCCTCCTGTTCTGTAGTCTACAGTATAATTCCATCTAATGTGCATACAGCAATATCATTATTCCAGCTTAGATGCATTACAATACATTTATCAGCATTCAAGCCCATTTACCAATGCAGGCATCTTATACAGATTGTTCTGTACTATTATACAATAAATCAGTTTTTATCATCCTACAAAGTTTTGTGTCATCAGCAAAGACTGACAAATTACTTCCAATTCAATCAACAGGATCATTAATAAAGAGATTAAAAAGAATGGGGTCTAACGTTGATCCTTGCAAACCTTACTGCTGACTTTATCCCATTTAGAGAATATACCATTTTCAACTAATTTGTGTCCTGTCCCTTAACTATTTTTTATCCATTTTGATCCATTTGAAAATAGTTTCCCCTAGTCCAGGCCTCTGAATCTTCAGCATTAGGATGTTGTATGGTACAGTATCAAATGCAGAGTTGAGATACAGTGCTCAAAATAAATGCGTACACCCCTTTTGAAAGGTAAGATTTGAATCAATATCTCACTGAACACAAGAACAATTTCTAAAATTTTGACAAGACTGCATTTCAACTGAGTTTCATAGAACATTTTTTTAACACATGAAAATAACATTAATAATACAACTTTGATTACAAAATCTTCAGTTTTATTAAAATTAGTTGATGTAAATATGAATACACCCCACATCAGAAACAATAACATCTAGTTTTCTGAATGACCTCCATGAATTTTAAGCCCTTCACGACATGCGCCGTACTAGTACGGCGCATGTCATGTCTCCCCCTTAGATGTGGGCTCTGGTGCTGCAAATAATTAAGGATGGGAGGCACCTGGAGGAATGTGCGCTAGATTAAGCAAAAGGGCTGTCAATAGAAATGTTGACAGCCCATTACGCCCCAGCATCAGATTGGACAACTTTACTGTCACTCAATATTGACAGTCTAGCCCACTCCAGATCCCATAGGCTGGCTGAGCTGTCACTAACAGCGTCCCTAGGCCACAATGAATGATGACACCAGGAATCCTTGTTTTGCTTTATGCTGAAGATCATTCTAAATGACATTAGCTGTATGCTTGGCAGTGTTGTCCTGCTGCAGAATAAATATGGTACCTACCATATGCCTTTCTGATTATTTTGCATAACGGACTGTACTTGTATTTCTCAACATTGGGCACACCAAGAAATGGGCAAAATTGAGGACAATAGACTCAGTGGTCGGCCAAGGAAACTTAATACAACAAATTAAAAACACATCATGCTTACATTCCTTTGAAATTGAAAGATGTCCCACTGTGCCATCAGCTCAGAATGTGCAACAACTAGTTGGACTCAGCTACATCCACCTACTGTTCAGAGAAATCTTGCCAAAATTAGTCTTTATGGAAGAAATGTGGCCAAAATCCATACTTTCCACACAGAAACAAGGTCAAGTGACTAAACTATGCTCATAAACATTGGAATTGGGGTGCAGTAAAATGGCATCAGGTACTCTGGACTGGTAAATCAAAATGCTAAATATTTGCTATTACAGAAGTTTATTCACGATATGCTAGATAGCACTATAATAATGTCTTCAGCCAACAGTGAATCATGGTGGAGTTTCCTTGCAAGTTTGGGGCTAAATTTTGCAAATTAAGTTGTGAATTTGTTAGACACATATCCATTGTGCAATACCATCAGGGAGTCATCTGATTCCAAATTTATTGTGCAGCAGGACAATAGCCTCAAATATACAGTCAATGTCATTAACTGCAATTGTAGTGGGCAAGGCAACTCATCTCTCTTTACGCTCCAATGCCCTACATGAAAGCGTGGGCCCTCGCAGCTGGGTGTGTGGATTTGTGCTTAGAGGGCCTTACACCCCTGCAAGCTGCTATTAGCTTATGGTGTGGGCTGACCAGGACCATGGATTCCACAGTTCAATAAAGGAGACCGCTGTTCAAAAATAGTCTTTACTGAACGATAACTTGATGACAGTTATGGACATGGGATAGTGGGTACAAAGTCTTATGGCTGTTTTCTCTAAAGCATACAGCATTCTGCTACACACAGTATCTTTCCTGTGTAGTCCACTCCAGGGCTAATGAGACACACTGTTTCACCCTACGTCGCCACCATACCACAGTCGTGATCAGCAAGTCTCTCTACTCAGTGGTTCCAAGTCTTATTTCTTCCACTACTGGTGCCCTGGATCTACCGCTCAGGACTAGTGTTGAGCTAGTCAAGAAGTATTGGTATCGGATTGGATCGGCCGATATCCAAAAAATATTGGATATCGCCGATACTGATACCCAATACCAATGCAAGTCAATGGGACACAAATATCGGAATGTAAATAAGCCCTTTCTGTTCTTCTACTTCCTGTTCTGGAGGGGGAAAGAGTGTGAGCGGTGTGTGGGTGGACACTGCGTGTCTGTGTGTGCGGGCGGGGTCTGTGCGGGCCTGCCGGGGATCTGTACGGGCGTCTCGGGGGTCTGTGCGGCCTGCCGGGGCTCTGTGTGGCCTGCCAGGGCTCTGTGCATGCCTGCCGGGCTCTATATGTGCCTGCCGGGGCTCTGTGTGACGTGCCGGGGCTCTGTGCGGGGCTCTGTGGCATGCCGGGGCTCTGTGTGGCATGCCGGGGCTCTGTGCGGCGTGCCGGGGCTCTGTGTGGGGCTCTGTGCGGCGTGCCAGGGCTCTGTGCGGCGTGCAGGGGCTCTGTGCGGGCTGCCGGGGCTCTGTGCGTGTGTGCAGGCATCGTCTGATGGGACTACAAGACTACAACAGATTGACACATTAGCCAATGATGGGACAGAAGTAGTCCCATCATCCGGCTAATGTGTTGAATGTAAAAAAAACAAAAAAAAACCAACAAAACATACATACTACATACATACTACATACATACTACATACATACTACAAACAATACATTCATACATTACATACAATACAGACATACAGACATACAGTACATTAAACATAGATTTCATACTCACCATTACTTGTCACTTTGTTCCCCGAAGCCAATGTCATCTGTAAAAAAGATCAAAATAACAAACAACCAATATACTCCCTGTCCGCAGAAATCCACGAGTGTCCCACGACGATCTCCCGTGGAGAACGGCAGCATCAGCTGATGCGACCGCTCTCTAGGGGCTTCAGGAATACAATGACGGGAGGAAGGTATCCTTCCACACTGTATTCCTCTGCCCTGTATTCCTCCGCCGCTGAAAAAAAATAGTCCCTAGTCTCACTTTTGGCATTGCTGTGTGAGAAATTTTCCCAGGCAGAAATTGCCATAAAGTGAGACTTTGTCCTAAGGTAACCTCTCAGTGATGCACTGCAGGAGCAATTGTCTCCTGTCAGTGTGTCACTGAGGGTCCTATAGAGCAGTGATATCACCTGATGTCTCTGTTCTATAGGGGATATCGTCGTGGGACACTCATTATTAATTGGACTATGGCGGACAGGTAGTATACGGTTTATTATTTTATCTTTTTTGCAGGTGTTGAAGTATGGTAAGTATGGTTAAATGAAGAATATTAAAATACTTTTTTCCTAATGTGTGTGTGTTTTATTAAACCTTTCCTACTATTGGATTAATAATGGATAGGCATCTTATTGACGCCTCTCCGTTATTAACCCAGCTTAATGTCACCTTACAATAGCAAGGTGACATTAACCCCTTATTACCCCATATCCCACCGCTACACGGGAGTGGGAAGAGAGGGGCTAAGTGCCGGAATTGGCGCATCTTACAGATGCGCCATTTCTGGGGTGGCTGCGGACTGGTATTTGTAGCCGGGGGGGGCCAATATCCATGGCCCCTCTCTAGGCTATGAATATCAGCCAACAGCTGTCTGCGTAGCCTTTCTGGCTATAAAATATAGGGGGACCCCACGTCATTTTTTTGGGGGGTTTCCCTATTTTAATAGCCAGTAAAGGCTATGCAGACAGCTGCGGGCTGATATTCATAGCAGGCTACAAATATTGGCCCCTGGCCGTCGGCTTTCCCCCTCTGGCCCAGAAAATTGTGCGGGAGCCCACGCCGTTTTTTTCTGTTTTTTTTTATTTTTTAAATTCAACGCTCATTAAGGAATCTTTCACACTTGCGTCGGTACGGGTCCGTCGCTATGCGTCGGGCCGATGTACCGACGCAAGTTGTGAAATTTGTGCACGACGTGGACAGCGGATGCAGTTTTTCAACGCATCCGCTGCCCATTTTGAAGTCTGGGGAGGAGGGGGCGGAGTTTCGGCCGCGCATGCGCGGTAGAAAATGGCGGATGCGATGGACAAAAAACGTTTCGTGCCGACAGTCCACCAAAATGCATCCTGCGAGTGGAGCGCCCCCAGATGCAGGGCCGCGGGGTACTCGGTATCGGGCCTCTCTGTCTCGGTCTTGGGGTTGTCACGGTGGCTAGACCCGGTCCGTGACCCTGCTAAGGGGCGTCCAATGAAAGGTGTGATGGTGGTGCGTGGTGTAGGTCGCCATGAATAACGAGGACACAGGGTTGCAGTCTCTTTACCTCTTTACTGAAGGCTTCAGGATCCTCAATCCAGAGTACTGCTAACTGGGCTGGCTGAGACCGGCCGGTCCGAAGGCACATCCAGAGCTTCCTTTGCAGGTGGAAATCAGTGCCTACCTTCTAGCGCCTGTGTGTTGTAGTACTTCCCTGCTGAGCACCACGGGATAGTCCTCACAACTGTTGTGTCTGTTTCTGATGTTCTTTCTCACAACTCGTATCTATTCTGATGTTCTTCTCCGTCACCCAGATGATATGGCTAGGACGCACCCGTATGACGGGTAGGCCTGGAGTTCTTCCGGGACCCTAGTGACGCCCCTCTCCCACAGTTGCCCCCTATGTCTGCTTAGGTGATTTAGGTGAGACATCCAACCTATAATTAACTGTCCTGCCGTTGGTTTGAAGTAATGCTTGGAGCCCAATACTTCCTCGGCGTTCCGGCCACCGGCTACGCGCCTCAGTAGGATGTTGCCTCGATCTTACGGCACGACTCCTACTGGTATTATCTCCTTTTTGCTGTGATCTCGTTTCTCACTCTTCACAATAAACCTCGCTTCTTGTCCTTTCTTGAGATACCGCCGCAAGGTAGTGCAGGCGCGGTTCCTTAACGTTCTGTCTTGCTCGCTAGGCCTCTGTCAGGATCCCATCCCTGACAGGGACCCCCCTGGATCTTTCCCCGCAACACCCTCTGCCACAGAATGTTGCCTGGTTCCAACCCAGTCAGCTTCTCACTAACTTCCTATCCAACCCCCAGTTTTACCAGATTGTAAGGAGTGGCCTAATACATAGTACCCTTTGCTCCCCCTGGAGGCCAGACTATGAAGTGTATTGGTGTCTGTTATACCTGGTCAGATGAACTCCTTAGGTGCCATCGGACATACCATCACTCCCCTTAGTGGCGGAGCAACAGTACTGCAACGACCAGGACTCTGGGGCGCTGCACTCCCCCCCGGTTAAATCCAGTACTCCCGGACTGGGAAGAAAACAACAATACATGTCAGCAAAAAGACATACAAATTTTGAAAATGCTATGAACAAATAATTATAACAGTGCTTCCCTTTATGGGAGGTGAGGACTCTTGAACGTTACAAACAAAACATGGCTAAATACTTTAAATAACATACTATAAATAACTTCTATTACCCAGCCGGGTATTCTACTTAGTGCAAATTCTGAACAATAATTTAACTTTTCCTTTAAGGGCGTATAGGCTGAACCCACTAAAGGCTTACTATAAAACTCCTAAAATATAATTCAACTTTTCTTTATTTTTCTCTTCTAAGTGCAATTCTCTTCTTTTTACTTTCTGATTGTTCATATGCAGGACCGCCTGTCTATCTGCCCAGGCCTACTGCCTCTTTTCTTTTTACAGGATTACTGAGCCATTTCTCTATGGCTCCTAGGAGGACTCTCTCACTAACCCCTACGGGTCTACTTCCTGTCCTCAATCTCTAGCAACATTATCAAACATTTTCTATAACTGACTAGCTGGCTACATATAACTTGCTATGTAAAACATTGTTACTATTCACTTTCTTTTAAGGCAACATTATACATTAAGTGCAACTGGTGAACATCCCCTTTAAGAGGGAACCAAGTCTCTTTGAGGTAGCGCAACTTCTCAAGTCGCAAGTCCATTTACAGCAGGAACTCCTGTACTGTTTCCAGGAACAGTTTCTTCGCAAAGAGTTCCTCTTCTTGTAAAACCAGTAGGGGGCACCCTTAATGAGGTGCAAACTATTTACAATGCAGTTTGTGAACCATTCACTGTCCATGATTCGGCAGTCTTTATAACATGGGTGAACAAGGAGCAAAAAGGAAAATAAAAGCAAAAATAAAAGCAATAGGGATCCCGGGTAAACAAAGGGATCCCTTTAAGAACAACCCTGGTCGGGTAGTAGCAGCAGAAGACACAGAAGATGAACAGTTAACAAACTATGTACAGTCTCAGCAGCTCAGGCTCATGAATCAGGAGGTGGTTTCCACCAGGGCTTTACCTCACAGGTAGCCCTCTGGGGCCTAGGAAGGCTTGGCCCCACATCCACCCCCCTCAGCTGAGGACGGGTGGAGTTCACGGTCACACGTTGGGTTGAGACCGCCGGATGATCCATGGTGCAGGCGGTAATCGGCCCCTCAACAAGGGGTCCGGTCTCCTGGGCCTCAGGGGCGGCCGGAAGAGTTGCGCACCGCTGTACATCATGAGCCCTCCAACCAGTCCCTCGCTGCCACCGGGTATAGACCACAGCATCTCCAGGCTGCAGGTCGCGGTCCGCATCGATCATTCCGTGGCAGGGTTCCACTTCACCCCGGGCGACATGTACCTTCAGCGGCTGCCCAATCTCCTGAATAACTCCTCGTCCTTCCTGGGAGTTGAAGGTAATCACTACGCCCCACTTCGGTGGAGGATCCTGCACGTCGGCTCGCAAGTCGATCACGGCCACAGGTTGGGCTTCCCTCTCCCTCCTCTCCCGCCACGCGGCCACCAGGTGCCGCTGGTGCTCCATCCATGGCATCAACTTCAGGTCCTGCTCCTGCGGTTCACGGACCGGTGACGGGGTCCATGAGTCCTCCGCGGTTGGGTCGGGCGAAGAAGGGAAAGCAGGGGACAGGCGAATCTCCGCAGAGTGGACCAGTCGGGAACTCACCCGGGCGTGGGCTTCTCGGCACCGCTCCTCCTGCCGGGCCTTGGCCGCAGCCACCCATTCATCCGGTGAGCGGCTGCTGGGTCCTCCTCTCGCGAGCAGTTCCACAGCGGTCAGCGCTCGCTGTAATGGTGGGTCCTGGCTTGCTCCCACCGATGTGGGCTGGCGCCGGGTCGGGTCGTCCCCACACGGCTGCTTGGAGGCCGCCATGTCTGTCCCTTCTTTCAGATAGTCTTCCTGCGTTCTCTTTTGTGGGCGGCCCCGTCTCCATGGTCTCCACCCTCCAAAGAGGATAAGAAGGCGGACCTCAGCTGCTGACGGACACGTCCTCAGGATACAGCAATACTTAGACTGGGCGGCCATTGTCTTTCGCGCTCTTCAGCTCGTCTACGCCCACTTCCACGCCCTTCTTCTTCTCCTGCGCTCCTCTTAGCGCTGTAATGGCGGCGGTTTTGGTGGGAACTTTTGGTGGTAATAGCAATGCACAGTCTTTGCAATAAATCACAGTTCAAGCACAATTCAGACACAGTTCCAAGGCACACATGACCTGATTCTTCAGGCTTAAGTAGATCCTGTTCGTGACGCCAAGTTTGGAGCGCCCCCAGACGCAGGGCCGTGGGGTACTTCGGTACCGGGCCTCTCTGTCTCGGTCTTGGGGTTGTTACGGTGGCTAGACCCAGTCCGTGACCCTGCTAAGGGGCCTCCAATGAAAGGTGTGATGGTGGTGCGTGGTGTAGGTCACGATGAATAACGAGGACACAGGGTTGCAGTCTCTTTACCTCTTTACTGAAGGCTTCAGGATCCTCAATCCAGAGTACTGCTAACAGGGCTGGCTGAGACCGGCCGGTCCGAAGGCACATCCAGAGCTTCCTTTGCAGGTGGAAATCAGTGCCTACCTTCTAGCGCCTGTGTGTTGTAGTACTTCCCTGCTGAGCACCACGGGATAGTCCTCACAACTGTTGTGTCTGTTTCTGATGTTCTTTCTCACAACTCGTATCTATTCTGATGTTCTTCTCCGTCACCCAGATGATATGGCTAGGACGCACCCGTATGACGGGTAGGCCTGGAGTTCTTCCGGGACCCTAGTGACGCCCCTCTCCCACAGTTGCCCCCTATGTCTGCTTAGGTGATTTAGGTGAGACATCCAACCTATAATTAACTGTCCTGCCGTTGGTTTGAAGTAATGCTTGGAGCCCAATACTTCCTCGGCGTTCCGGCCACCGGCTACGCGCCTCAGTAGGATGTTGCCTCGATCTTACGGCACGACTCCTACTGGTATTATCTCCTTTTTGCTGTGATCTCGTTTCTCACTCTTCACAATAAACCTCGCTTCTTGTCCTTTCTTGAGATACCGCCGCAAGGTAGTGCAGGCCAGTATTTATAAAGATTAATTGAAACTTTATTAAATAATCTATACAAACATAAAATCAATATTGTGCACCAATGTGTACACAGCCGTGAGCAATACAGTAATATTGTAACACTATAGAATAGTTAATGTGACATTCCAAGAAAAAAGAGAGAGAAGCAGTACACGTCAGCACCAGGGCAGCACCTGAATCCACAAACGCCATAACAGGGTAGGAGGACAATGAGCAAATTAAAGTCACAGACAAAATAAATTTAGGTTGCAAATTACCAATGGCGACAGGACTAACCACCCTAGTTAGGCGTTTAGAGCATGCTGATATAACATCACCACAGTAAAAACACAACCCATTCTGACGTCTATGATTTTTCCGTTCATTTCTAGTCTGAATTCTACCACATTGCATTAAATCAGGTGTTTGTTCAGACAACACCACCAGAGGATTCGCGGCTTTGCGCTCCCGCAAACGCCGGTCAATTTGAATAGCCAGCGCCATGGAATCATTCAGACCTGTAGGAATGGAGAAACCCACCATCACATTCTTAATGGCTTCAGAAAGGCCATTTCTGAAATTTGCGGCCAGAGCACACTCATTCCACTGAGTAAGCACGGACCATTTCCGAAATTTTTGGCAATACACTTCAGCTTCATCCTGACCCTGAGAAATAGCCAGCAAGGCTTTTTCTGCCTGAATTTCAAGATTGGGTTCCTCGTAAAGCAATCCAAGCGCCAGAAAAAACGCATCAATATTTGCCAATGCCGGATCTCCTGGCGCTAGCGAGAAGGCCCAATCCTGAGGGTCGCCCCGTAAGAAAGAGATAACAATTTTTACTTGCTGAGCTGAGTCTCCAGATGAACGGGGTCTCAGAGATAGAAACAATTTACAATTATTCCTGAAATTCCTAAACTTAAATCGATCTCCAGAGAACAGTTCAGGAATAGGTATTTTAGGTTCAGACATTGGACTACTGGTAACAAAATCTTGTATGCCCTGCACACGAGCAGCAAGCTGATCCACACTTGTAATCAAAGTCTGGACATTCATGTCTGCAGCAAGCACAAGCCACTCAGAGGTAAAGGGGAGGAAAAAAGAGAGGAAAGAAAAAAAAAAAAAAAAAAACTCAGACTTTCCTTTCTTGTAATCCCACTTCTGCAATGCATTAAACATTCAACCTTGGCCTGGCATACTGTTATGACCCCAATGGCAGAGGGTCTCAAAAGTACATACCAAGTCTGCAAACACAAAAAAACAGCTCATAGGGCAGTGGTAACTGGGCTGACCATATATCTAATCCTAGCACCACAAATAGCAGCAGCCGGGGAACGTGCCTACGTTGGTTCCAGACGTCTCGCGCCAGCCGGAGAACTAACTAACCCTAGAAGGGAAAAGATAGACCTTTCTTGCCTCCAGAGAAAAGACCCCAAAAGTTGGATACAAGCCCCCAACAAATAATAACGGTGAGGTAAGGAGAAAAGACAAACGTAAGAATGAACTAGATATTTAGCAAAGAGAGGCCCACTGACTAATAGCAGAATATAGTAAGATGACTTATATGGTCAGCAAAAACCCTATCAAAATTTCCACGCTAGATATTCAAGAACCCCCGAACCGTCTAACGGCCCGGGGGGAGAACACCAGCCCCCTAGAGCTTCCAGCAAAATCAGGAATCACATTTAGTACAAGCTGGGCAAAAAATAAGAGCAAGCAAATAACCAAAAAACAAGGAAGCAGGACTTAGCTTAATTTTACAAGATCCAAGACCAGCAGACAGGAGCAAACAGAAAGGAACTGATTACAACGATGCCAGGCACTGGACTGAGAAACCAGGAAGTTTATATAGCAACACCCCTGGACTAACGACCCAGGTGGGTGCCAAACTGAGGAAAGACAATCCCAGAGTCATATCACTAGTGACCAAAAGAGGGAGCCAAAAAAGTCTAATTCACAACAGAGTTCACCTGACCAGGTATCACAGTCACACATTACACTTCACACTCTGGCCACCAGGGGGAGCAAAGGGTTCTATGTATTAGGCCACTCCTCACACTCTGGTAAAACTGGGGGCTGGATAGAAAGTTAGGGAGAAGCTGACTGGGTTTTGCCCAGGTAACACCTTGTGAGAGAAGAGCGTTGCTTGGGAAGATCCAGGGGGGTCCCTGTCAGGGGTGGGATCCTGGCAGAGGCCTAGCGAAAAGGACAGATCGTTACGGAGCCGCGCCTGCACTTCATTGCGGCGGCATCTTAAGAAAGGACACGAAGCGAAGTATATTGTGGAGAAGTGAGAAACGAGATCACAGCACAAAGGCGATAGAACCAGTAGGAGTCGTGCCCCGAGCGGCAACATCCTACTGAGGCGCGTAGCCGGTGGCCGGAACGCCGAGGAAGTATTGGGCTCCACGCATTACTTCAAACCAACGGCAGGGCAGTTAATTTTAGGTTGGCTGCCTCACCTAAATCACCTAATGAAGACAACGGAGGCAATTGTGGGAGAGGGGCGTCTCTAGGGTCCCTATAAAATAACTCCAGGCCTACCCCGTCATACGGGTGCGTCCTATCCATATCATCTGGGGGACGGCGAGAAAGAACAGAAACATACACGACAGTTGTGAGGACTATCCCGTGGTGCTCAGCAGGGAAGTACTACAACACCCAGGCGCTAGTAGGTAGGCACTGATTTCCACCTGCAAAGGGAACCAGATGGTCTCAGCCAGCCCAGTTAACAGTGCTCTGGATTGCGGATGCCGAAGCCTTCAGTAAAGAGGTAAAGAGACTGCAACCCTGTGTCCTCGTTATATACTGCGACCTACACCACCACCTGCACCTTTTATTGGGCGCCCCATAGCAGGACCATGGACCGGGTCGGGCCACCGTGACATCCTCAGAACCGAGAGACCCGGATCTGAGTACCCCGTCGTCCTGCGTCTGGGGGCCGCTCCAAATGCATATATAAGTAAAAACATGATTCCAAAGGGACTTTTGACTCAAGAAGAAAGCAACTACTATTTTTTCTGATAGCTTTGAGAAATCGTGGTATGAGGTCCTGGATAATTGCTCCATTCAGCTTATGAAACTTATTGTTCAAGAAGAAGAGAAAGTTTTGGTTTCAGTTTATGAACAAATTGATGGGACTAAAAACTCTTTAAGGCCATGTGCACACGTTCAGTATTTTTCGCGTTTTTTCGCGTTTTTTCACTATAAAAACGTGATAAAAACGCGAAAACAACGCGAAAAAAATGCTTACTTATGCCTCCTATTATTAACAGTGTATTCCGCATTTCTTGTGCAAATGTTGCATTTTTTTCCGCGAAAAAATCGCATCGCGGGAAAAAAAGCAACATGTTCATTAAAAATGCGGAATTGCGGGGATTCCGCACACCTAGGAGTGCATTGATCTGCTTACTTCCCGCACGGGGCTGTGCACACCATGCGGGAAGTAAGCGGATTATGTGCGGTTGGTACCCAGGGTGGAGGAGAGGAGACTCTCCTCCACGGACTGGGCACCATATAATTGGTAAAAAAAAATAATTAAAATAAAAAATAGTGATATACTCACCCTCTGATGGCCCCCGGAGTGTTCCCGCCTCTCAGCGCTGCATGCTCTCTCTTCCGTTCCTATAGATGCTCTGTGTGAAGGACCTGCGATGACGTCGCGGTCTTTTGATTGGTCGCGTGACCGCTCATGTGACCGATCACGTGACCGTGACGTCACCGAAGGTCCTGCACGCACCATCTATAGGAACGGACGCCGCTGAGGAGATCGGCTGTCTGCAGGTGAGTATAACCATTTTTTTATTTTTGTTATTATTTTTAAACATTCTATCTTTTACTATTGATGCTGCATAGGCAGCATCTATAGTAAAAAGTTGGTCACACTTGTCAAACACTATGTTTGACAAGTGTGACCAACCTGTCAGTTTTCCAAGCGATGCTACAGATCGCTTGGAAAACTTTAGCATTCTGCAAGCTAATTTCGCTTGCAAAATGCTAAAAAAAAATGCGAAAAAAACGGGGAAAAAACGCAAAAAAAATGCGGATTTCTTGCAGAAAATTTCCAGTTTTCTTCAGGAAATTTCTGCAAGAAATCCTGACGTGTGCACATACCCTAATAGTATACTCATCTCTGAAACAATATGATGAATGGATGAAATCTATTAAATTAAATCTCAGCAAGCTTGAGGAATATATTACCCAAACTAACACTGTTTGATCGCAGTGTTCCGGGGGTTAATGTGCTAGGAGCGGTCCATGACCGCTCCTGGCACATAATGCCGGATGTCAGCTGACAACCAGCCGCGCTCCCCCCTTGAGCGCGGCTGAACAGTGATGACGTACTATCCCATCGGTGGTCATAGGGGCCCAGACCACCTCGACAGGATAGTACGATGTCAGAAAGGGGTTAAAGGGAACCTGTCAGCAGGATTGTGCACAGTAACCTACAGACAGTGTCAGGTCGGTGCCTTTATACTGATTAAAATGATACCTCGGTTGATGAAATCCATGTTGTGATTGTTCTTTAATCTTTAAGGTACCTTCACACTAAGCGACTTTACAACGATAACGATAGCGATCCGTGACGTTGCAGCGTCCTGGATAGCGATAGCGTTGTGTTTGACACGCAGCAGCGATCAGGATCCTGCTGTGAGATCGCTGGTCGTTGCTGAAAGTCCAGAACTTTATTTCGTCGCTGGATCTCCCGCTGACATCGCTGAATCGGTGTGTGTGACACTGATCCAGCGATGTCTTCACTGGTAACCAGGGTAATCATCAGGTTACTAAGCGCAGGGCCGCGCTTAGTAACCCGATGTTTACCGTGGTTACCATTGTAAAAGTAAAAAAAAAAAACACATACTCACATTCCGGTGCCCGGCGTCCGCTTCCCTGCACTCCTCCTGCATCCTGTGTAAGTGCCGGCCGTAAAGCAGAGCGGTGACGTCACCGCTCTGCTCTGTGGGAGATGCCGGAGATGTTCGGCGCTGACACAGGATGCAGGAGGAGTGCAGGGAAGCGGACGCCGGGCACCGGAATGTGAGTATGTGTTTTTTTTTTTTACTTTTACAATGGTAACCAGGGTAAACATCGGGTTACTAAGCGCGGCCCTGCGCTTAGTAACCCGATGTTTACCCTGGTTATCAGGGGACTTTGGCATCGTTGGTCGCTGGAGAGCCGTCTGTGTGACAGCTCTCCAGCGACCACACAACAACTAAACAGCGACGCTGCAGCGATCGGCATCGTTGTCTGTATCGCTGCAGCGTCGCTTAGTGTGAAGGTATCTTTATTTTCAGTTTGTAGTTAATGAGAATCTTGCGCCATAAGGCGGGGTTGGTGTATGTGGTGCTTTGATTAGATATTCATAATGCAGACTGGTGACAGGTCACTGATTCCTCACTGACCTGCCCCCTAGTTTGCATAATGAATACCTAACATACTGAAGAAAGCTACAAAAAATGCTTCTGCAGTAGTTATTATTATTATTATTATTAAGCGCCCCGTCAGGGCAAGGGGTTACTTGGTACCAGGTCCGGTGTTCACAGGGAGATGTCACGGTGGCTGACCCGGTCCATGGCCCTGGGACGTCCGTATAAAAGGGAAAGGTCTTTAAAGGGATAAGGTTTATGTTTGTGACGCCACCTGTGGTATGCGGTCAGGGTGACCGACGCTGCTTTAAGGATCCGCTAGGGTGATGTTATGGCAGCTAGATGGTATACCTTCCCACAGGTGAAGTATATCCCCAGGGCTTCCCAGTGTGTAGATGGTAGAATGGTGAGAGGTGCAGTGAAGAACAAGAACACAGGTTGCAATCTCTTTACCTTGTTTACTGTTGGTTTCAGCAGCCAAAGTCCAGGGCACCAGATCACAGGGCAGGTAGAGTCCAGCCGGTTTGGAGGCAATTCCAGAGTCCCCTTGTCCAGGTGGAAATCAATAGCCTTCCCTTGCGCTGTAGAGCTGCAGCTCTGAGGGCATGAACAGCTCCGTGGACCCTCTGTCCTCCTCAGACGGATGTCTGGAACTAACTAACTCTCCCTACAGACTACCAGTTATATATATATATATATATATATATATATATATATATATATATATATATATATATATATAGGGAGTCACCTAGTAAATATGATCAAAAGCTCCCCCTGGTGGTCTGGAGTGTGAATATGTTGCATGCTTGTGGCACCTGGATGCAGTTATCCTTCCTTGCCTCCAAACGAAACATCACTCTCCCCTGGAGGAAAGCAATGTCACTGTGACGACCAGGACCCTGGGGCACCACAATTACATTTTATTAAAATGTATTATTGCCACACTAAACATGCGATTATGCAGGTGCCACGGCTGATACCTGCCTGCAGAAGCATTTTTTGTCTCTTTCTTCAGTATGTTAGATATTCATTATGCAAACTTGGGCGCAGGTCAGTGAGGGATCAGTGACCTGTCAGCAGTCTGCATTATGAATATATAATCAGAGCACCACATATACCAACCCCACCTTAGGGCACGAGAATCTCATTAACAGAAAACTGAAAATAAAGATTACAGAACAACCACAAGACGGATTACATCAGCCAAGACAGCACTTTATTCAGTATAACAGCGCTGACCTGACACAGTGTGTAGGTTATTGTGCACAATCCTGCTGACAGTTTCCTTTTAAAGAAGAACAAGGCATCCTGTAAATGATGATATGGCACCCTCAAAGCCCTGATGTCAACATTATTGAGTCTGTCTGAGATTACATGAAGAGACAGGAGGATTTGTCCATCCTACATCCACAAAAGTCTTGTTGTCCAACATGTTTGGAATAACCTCCATGTCCAGGTTCTAAAAAAACTGCCTGGGCTTTTTACAGTACAAATTATACCATATGACTTGTGCAAGGGAAGCCCCACAGTGCCACCTCATGGCTATGGATTGAATAGCTTGTTACAAGTTAACAGGCAAGTTAGACTATATTATTCTAATGTAATAAAATAATAGTTTGTGCTCGTTCACACTCTGTGTTTTTTGCAGTGGATTTTTCAAGGGTAAAAAATGTTGCACTTTACAGTACATTGTGATTTCTGAAATCTCATACACGTGCTGCTTATTTTTTTCATTGATCCTTATTTTTTCAAATCTGCACCAAGTCATTTCTTTTAGCATTTATGCAGTGTTTTTTCACACATTCGAATGGAGGGAGGGGAAATAAAAGCAAAAGCGCATCAATAACGCACATAAAAATGTCAAAACCCATTATGCATCCTGCCAACACTGGTTCTTGATGGAGAAAAATCTGCTGTAAATACTCAACGAGTGCACATACCCTTAGGCTATAATTTACCTAGCATGTAATAGTTATTTTATCTTATTACATGCACTAAAGTATTTTTCTCATCTTAGTTCTTCAGAAGAGCACCATTCCCCTGCCTCCCGGCTTCCTGTTTGCCAGGGCTGAGAGTTCAGACATGATTGACAGTTATGGCCAGTAGCTTGGCTGCCCTGCTCTTCTCATCTGTGCTTTCTAAGATGCTTCTATGAAAGGCAGCTCTGCCTGTACAGAATGAGAGGAGTAGAGCTCTGATGATTCAGCAGTGCTATACTCCTTGCCTAGAAGACCAGCCAACTCTGATAGACTGCCGAGGTGGCCGGTAACATAGGCAATGGGCAGTAAACTACACAATTAAAAATTCCTCAGTTCTTGAGAACATAGATGATTCTTAAAATGAGGTAAATTGCAAAGTTGTTTGTTTTTACAAGTACCCTGTGATTTTGCCCATTAAGAAGATGGGACCATTTGTTTAAGGCCCCTTTAGCACATCAGTTTTTTGCCGTCAATCACAATCCGTTAGATTGACGGGTCCGTCGCAGATTGTGAAAAACTGATGCGACGGATCTGTTTTTTTGACAGATCCGACTAGCAGATCTCGCTAATTGGATCCTAAATAAATCGGAGCATGCTCAGTTAAAAAAAACAGAATCCGTTGCCGGATTCCATCATTTGACGGATCCAGCGCCCATAGGCTTCCATTCGAGCAAATGACGGACGGCGACGAATCGTCGCTGTCCGATTTTTTTTTTGTTAAACTTTTGATTTTCAATGGATCCGGCGAACGATGGATGAAACGTGAGGCCATCCACCGCAATCCATTGCTAATACAAGTCTATGAGAAAAAAAATGGATCCGGCGGCATCAGTGAAAGGGGCCTAAGCTAATGCAGCGCCAGAGTCCTGGTCGTTGCAGTAATATTATTCTTCCACCAGGGGGAGTGATATTACGTCTGATGGCAATAAAGGAGATCTTCTTACCAGGTATCATAAACCATACACCACACTTCACACTCCAGACCACCAGGGGGAGCCTTGCTCCTATCTACTAGGGCACTCCTCACAGTTAGGTAAAACTGGTGGGCTGGATAGAAAGTTAGACAGACGCTGACTGGGCTTCACCCAGGCAGCATCCTGGGAGTCAGAAGCTGACTGGGATTCACCCAGGCAGTTCCTGTCAGGCAGACAGAGGGGAAGGAGGAACATCACAGAGCTGCAGACAGAGAGGTCCCTGACAGGGTTGGGATCCTGTCAGAGGCCTAGAGAGAAGGCCACGGAGCTGCGCCTGCCCCACGTGCGGCAGCATCCTAAGGAAGGACACGAAAGAGAATTGTATTGTAGCGGGTGAGAAACGAAGTCATAGCACAAGGAGAGAAAACCACAGGGAGTTCTGCCCTGCAAAAGGCTGCCTCCTTCTGAGGCGCAGAAGCCGGTGGCCGGAACACTTAGGGAGCAACAGTCTCTAAGCCTTGCTCCAGAGACCGGCAGGACAGTCAATTCCACGTTGGCTGCCCGACCATATACCCAGGAGGCACGGTGGCAACTTGTGGGGGCTGGGGCATCGTAGGGTCCCTGTAAAAAGCCTCAGACCACCAGTCATACGGGTTTGTCCTATCCATACCATCTGGGGGACAGAGAGGAAGGCATAGCCTCTAGAACATCTACAAAAGTTGTGAGGACCTTACCGAGAAGCTCAGCAGGGAGGTACTACAACACACAGGCGCTAGAGGAAGGCTACTGATTTCCACCTGGATAGAGGGACTCTGGATTTGCCTTCGGACCGGCTGGACTCTGCCTACCCTGTGGTCTGTACCCTGGACTGTGGATGCTGAAGTCTTCAGTAAAAGGTAAAGCGACTGCAACCTTGTGTCCTCGTTATTCACTGCGCCTTACGCCATCCATCATCTACACCTCTGGGAAGCCCTGGGGATACATTTCACCTGTGGGAAGGTATACCATCTAGCTGCCATAACATCACCCCAGCGGACCCCTAAGCAGCGTCGGTCACCCTGACCGAATACCACAGGTGGCGTCACGAACACTAAACAAACTTTCCCTTTTATTGGACGTCCCTCAAAGGGCCACGGACCGGGTCGGGCCACCGTGACATCCCCTGAACTGAAGGACCTGGTATTGAGTACCCCATTGCCCTTACGTGAGGGCGCTCCACTAACCAGGCACATGAAGCAAATGAATGACAGAATATGTCACAATCTAAACGTGGTCATTCACACAGTTTCCAATAGCTGTCAGCTGAATGGCCAACAGCTATCTCTCCTAAACCCCCGCCCCATAAATATCAACTGTGTCCTGAATCTAGAAAGGGGAGAAACCCTCTGCTAGACACCTTTTCCAGCAGCTTATCTCCCAGAAGAACAAAAAGATTAGACATCTAAAGTGAAAAGAATCGTTCCTTATCCCACCTGACATCACCGGTTGAAAGAAGGGAGGCTCCCATGAACATCAGATTGTCATCACTCCTATTGTAATTAGTAGGTTTGGCCAACTCTCGAGATCGAGCTGAAGGCCGTTAATAATAATAATAGCAATATATATATATATATATATATATATATATACAAAGGACTTTATGGGTATACCCTACTTACATATATACAGTATGATGTCCCCCATAGCTCCCTATGCATAGGATGATAACCTGACAGTTCCCCTTTGTACAGCATGATTGCTCTCACAGCCCTTGTATATAGCATGATGGATTCCACAGTTCCAATTTATAAAGTGTGATGGCCCCCACAGCTTCCTATACATAATATGGTGGCCCAACAGTTCCCCTATATACATTTTGGGGCTACAGCAGCTCCCCTATATGCAGTATGATGACCCCCCACAGCTCCCCTACATCCTTTTCTAAAGTATGATGACCCAACTGATCCCTATATGCAATATGATGGCATCACAAATCCATTTATACATTTTGTTGGCCCCACAATCCCTATATAAAGTATACAGTATAATATCCCCCACAACCTTATTACATACAGTATGATGGCCCCACAGATCTGCTACATACAGTATTATGGCCCCCAACAGCTCCCTATATACAGTATGATGGCTGTCAAGGAAAGCAGCCAGGGGGGTCATGTCTAAGATCCACCTCTCTGCTCTGCTCTCTGCTACCCCCTATCGTCAGGACAATTAGGCGTTTGAACAACAATCAACGGAGGAGGCCGCAGGCTGTTTCCACTAATAGGCTGGTTATCGGGAAGCTAACAGTGAGTATATACACCTCTAATTCCAAAGCATGGAATATTATTATTATTATTATTTATTGATATAGCGCCATTTATTCCATGGCGCTTTACATGTGAGGAGGGGTATACATAATAAAAACAAGTACAATAATCTTAAACAATACAAGTCATAACTGGTACAGGAGGAGAGAGGACCCTGCCCACGAAGGCTCACAATCTACAAGGGATGGGTGAGAATACAGTAGGTAAGGATAGAGCTGGTCATGCAGCGGTTTGTTTGATCGGTGGTTACTGCAGGTTGTAGGCTTGTCGGAAGAGGTGGGTCTTCAGGTTCTTTTTGAAGGTTTCGATGGTAGGCGAGATTCTGATGTGTTGTGGTAGAGGGTTCCAGAGTAGGGGTGATACGCGAGAGAAATCTTGTATACGATTGTGGGAAGAGGAGATAAGAGGGGAGTAGAGAAGGAGATCTTGTGAGGATCGGTGGTTGCGTGTAGATAAGTACCGGGAGACGAGGTCACAGATGTATGGAGGAGACAGGTTGTGGATGGCTTTGTATGTCATGGTTAGGGCTTTGTACTGGAGTCTCTGGGCAATGGGGAGCCAGTGAAGGGATTGACAGAGGGGAGAGGCCGGGGAATAGCGGGGGGACAGGTGGATTAGTCGGGCAGCGGAGTTTAGAATAGATTGGAGGGGTGCGAGAGTGTTAGAGAGGAGGCCACAGAGCAGGAGGTTGCAGTAGTCAAGGCGAGAGATGATGAGGGCATGGACTAGGGTTTTTGCAGATTCTTGGTTGAGGAATGTACGGATTCGTGAAATATTTTTGAGTTGAAGTTGGCAGGAAGTGGAAAGGGCTTGGATATGTGGTTTGAAGGAGAGATCAGCGTCAAGGATTACCCCGAGGCAGTGAGCTTGTGGGACTGGGGAGAGTGGGCAGCCATGCACTGTAATGGATAGGTTCGTTGGGGGGGTCGTGTGAGATGGGGGAAAGATGATGAATTCTGTTTTGTCCATGTTAAGTTTCAGAAATCTAGCGGAGAAGAAGGATGAAATAGTGGACAGACATTGAGGGATTCTGGTTAGTAGGGAGGTGATATCTGGTCCAGAGATGTAGATCTGTGTGTCATCAGCATAGAAGTGATACTGGAAGCCATGAGATTCTATGAGCTGTCCCAGGCCAAAGGTGTAAATGGAGAAGAGCAGGGGCCCAAGGACTGAACCTTGTGGGACTCCGACAGATAGGGGGCGAGGTGAGGAGGTGGTGTGTGAGTGGGAGACGCTGAATGTCCGGTCTGTTAGGTATGATGAGATCCAGGATAGGGCCAAGGCTGTGATGCCAAGGGATGAGAGGGTCTGTAATAATAGGGAATGGTCCACTGTGTCAAAGGCAGCCGAGAGGTCGAGGAGGAGGAGGACAGAGTAGTGTCGCTTGCTCTTGGCGGTTAAGAGGTCATTGGTGACCTTAGTTAGGGCAGTTTCAGTGGAGCGGTGTGACCGGAAGCCAGATTGTAAGCGGTCAAAGAGGGAGCAAGAAGAGAGATGGGAGGACAGTTCAAGGTAGACGTGTTGTTCCAGTAGTTTGGAGGCATAAGGGAGAAGTGATATAGGGCGATAGCTAGATACAGAGGATGGGTCAAGAGAGGGCTTTTTGAGCATAGGTGTGATTGAGGCATGTTTAAAGCTTGAGGGGAAAACACCAGTTGTTAGTGATAGTTTGAAGAGATGGGTTAGGGTTGGGATGAAGACTTTGGTGAGGTTTGGGATGAAGTGGGATGGGAGCGGGTCAACAAGTGCACAGGTGGTGAGATGCGATCTTGAGAGTAGAGTGGAGAGTTGATCTTCTGTAACGGTGGAGAAGTTGGATTTGAAGGTGGAGGGCTGGGAAGTCGGGAGGAAGGGCTCTGGGGGTTGTTGACCAAAACTGTCTCTGATGTTATCAATCTTCTGCTTGAAAAATGAGGCAAAGTCTTCAGCTGAGATAAGTGGGGAGGGAGGAGGTGCTGGGGGACGGAGGAGAGAATTGAATATAGGTATATACTCCCTATACAGTCACTGCAAACTGCACAATAGCCCAAGACTGCTTGCTGTCAGCACCAGTCATTTATAAAGGCTGACTGGAGGCCTGGTTTTGGTAGCATATGGTGTTCAGGATGCAGGTTACAGAACATAGTAACAAAACTATAAAATTTTATATTTAATCCAAACAATAGGCAGTGTTTATAAAAAAAGTGCAAAAGATTTTACAAAGGGGCAAAACAATACAGCATATGCAATTACAGAAAATAAAAAGGATTAACAAAAGACTTACTACACTGATCACAGATATGATTAAGCTTAGTGGATGAAAGCAATACGATAGAACGTCTGGTTATGGGATCAAGCATAATCAAGTATGTATCTTCGTCAGCATAGAACACAGATCATAATGTGTCTTGACCTCTTATCAGTCCCTGAGTTACACCCTCACCCCCATTATGACCTCATGTATGCCGGGTTGTGCGATGCCCTCAGACCTTCAGGATTTTATGGAACTACCAACTTATGCGATAACTTCATTCCTGATGATTGCAGAAGTTCCAGATCACTGATAAATTTTTATCAGAGATCAAACAGGTTATGGCTGTTGTCAGTCATCTGACAACTATAGATTTGAGGCTTATAGGCAGGGGTTATGGCTATAAAAATAACATGCATCTTATTCCCTGATTAGCCCTGAAGCTGAAAATGTATGTTCCATCACTATTGGATCTAAACAAATTCCAATATTCATAACTTTCTTTTGGACACAGCCAAATATTGTAAATGTATAACATTTCTTCTGAGGGAACCCAGGTGTCATTTAACCCAGTGGTCCCCAACCTTTTTTGCACCAGGGACTGGCTTCAAGCAAGACCATTCTTTCATGGCACGGCAGGAACGGGACTTTGGTTATATGGAAGTGGGGTTATGAAGGGGTTTGGAGTTTAGTGCATGGCTATCATTTAATTATGACATTTATATAGTATAATGGTTCCACCTGTATTCCCCCATATATAGTATGATGACCTCACACATGTGATCACCCATATATAGTATGATAGCCCCACACATATAATCGCCCATATATAGTATGATGGTTCCAACTGTAATCCTCCATATATAGCATGATGGCCCCACACATATAATCCACTCACAGCTGTTAAAGGCACATGTGAGCTGTTTAAAACAGCTGACTTGTGCCGGAAAAGATGTGGGATAAGCACTAGAGGCCACATCAAAGGGAAGGAGTCCGACATCGGCATACTATTACGCACGAGGTCGAAAAGGGGTTAAATTCAGGTTTAAAAAAGGCTCTTCCATGTCTCTATCTATGTGCAAACACAGGTACTTTTGTTTCAACTCTCTATAAAGACCCCTTCCTGTTTAAACATTTATTTAATCTATATACCTCAGTCTCACGCACAAAAGACATCGTCCTCCACACTGCAGGGGACCTTTATATCCAAAAGGGACTGCCTGCATATTAATTAGGATAGTTCACTTCAAACTGTACCCAACTTCCTAACCCTAACCCTAGCCCTATCCCTAATCCTAGCCCTAGCCCTAACCCTAGCCCTAGCCCTAACCCTAACCCTAGCCCTAACCCTAATGGAAAAATGGAAATAAATACATTTTTCAAATTTTTTAATTTTTCCCTAACTAAGGGGTTGATGAAGGGGGGTTTGATTTACTTTTATAGCGGGTTTTTTAGCGGATTTTTATGATTGGCAGCCATCACACACTGAAAGATGCTTTTTATTGCAAAAAATATTTTTTGCGTTACCACATTTTGAGAGCTATAATTTTTCCATATTTGGCTCCACAGAGTCATGTGAGGTCTTGTTTTTTGCGGGACGAGTTGATGTTTTTATTGGTAACATTTTCGGGCACGTGACATTTTTTGATCGCTTTTTATTCCGATTTTTGTGAGGCAGAATGACCAAAAACCAGCTATTCATGAATTTCTTTTGGGGGAGGGGTTTATACCGTTCCACGTTTAGTAAAATGGATAAAGCAGTTTTATTCTTCGGGTCAGAACGATTACAGTGATAACTCATTTATATCTTTTTTATGTTTTGGCGCTTTTATACGATAAAAACTATTTTATAGAAAAAATAATTATTTTTACATCGCTTTATTCTGAGGACTATAACTTTTTTATTTTTTCGCTGATGATGCTGTGTGGTGGCTTGTTTTTTGCGGGACAAGATGACGTTTTCAGAGGTACCATGGTTATTTATATCCGTCTTTTTGATCGCGTGTTATTCCACTTTTTGTTCGGTGGTATGATAATAAAGCGTTGTTTTTTGCCTCTTTTTTCATTTTTTACGATGTTCACTAAATGGGTTAACTAGTTGGACAGTTTTATAGGTCGGGTCGTTACGGACACGGCGATACTAAATATGTGTACTTTTATCGTTTTTTTTATTAATAATTTTAGATAAAGAAATGTATTTATAGGAACAATATATATATAGATAGTCAGCTGACACCCGGCCGCGCTCCCCGATGAGCGCGGCCAATCGCATATGACGTACTATCCCGTCGGTGGTCATACGGGCCCACCCCACCTCGAAGGGATAGTACGTCTAATGTCAGAAAGGGTGTTAACAATTATCCAACAATATTACAGTTTTCCGTGAGTTTTGCGCTACAATAGTACAAACAGGTGTTACTCTAATTGATCTTATCCAACCATGGCTGCCATAGTTTATGGAAGTATTCCTGTTTATTCCTCTTGGGGTAAATACTTCTTTCAAGGGAAAGCTTATTTTCTAATGGAGAAGCTGATGCACTGGTAGTCTGGTCACCGGCTCCTCCATCAGCAGTCATTTTATATCTAACAATGGAGGGGACTATGTACAGTAATAAAAGAGGGCACTGTGAATAACAAAAATAACAAGAATACACTGTGTATAACAGCAGAGGAAGCCATATAATAAGGGACGGCATCATATATAACTAGAGAGGATGGTATGTAATAATGGATGGTGTTATACATAACAAAAGAGGAAACTATGTAACTAAGGATGGTGTTATACATAATAAGTGAGTACACTATATACTACGGGACTGTGTTATACATAATAAGTACACTATATACTAAGGGAGTGTGTTAGACACAATAAGTGACTACACTATATACTAAGGGACTGTGCTATACATAAGTGAGTACACTATATACTAAGGGACTGTGCTACATAAAAAGTGACTACACTATATACTGAGGGATGGCGCTGTACATAATAAGCGAGTACACTATATACTAAGGGACTGTGCTCTACATATTAAGTGAGTACACTATATACTAAGGGGCTGTGCTATGTATAATAAGTGAGTACATTATATACTAAGGGACTGTGTTAAACATAATAAGCGATAATAACATCTTCCACCTTCCCCTGTTCCTAGATACATTATAAATCCCCCTTCCTCCCATCCCAATCCCCCACACCCCTCATTATCCTCCTCCCCCCACATCCCATTATTGTCCTCTCCCCACCCCATCATTGCCATTGCCCTCTTCACCACATCCAACATTGCCATTCCCCCACCCCATCATTGCCCTTTCCACCACCTCTATCATTGCTTTCTCCCCCACCACCCCATCATTGCCCATTCCACCACCTCCATCACTGCCTTCTCCCCCACCACCCCCCATCATTGCCCATTGCACCACCTCCATCATTTCCTCCTCCCCCACCACCCCCATCATTGCCCTTTCCACCATTATTGTCCTTTCCACGACTGCCATCATTGCCTTCCCCCTCACCACCCCATCATTGCCCATTCCACCACCTCCAACACTGCCTTCTCCCCCACCACCCCCATCATTGCCCATTGCACCACTGTTGTGAATTCTGTTCTCAAGCTCCCTCATGTGGTTATGAATGGTACTTCGGCGAGTTCTGTTCATGAACTCCCTCTGGTGGCTGTGAGTGGAGCTGCTGGTTCTGAGATTCCTTCTCCAGCTGATCTCGTTCAGGCCTTGGCTGGCTGCTCTATTTAACTCCACTCAGATCGTTACTTGATGCCAGCTGTCAATGTCCTAGTACTGGTTCAGTTCTCTTGGATCTTTCAGATGACCTGTCTACTTCAGCAAAAGCTAAGTCCCTGCTAGCTTATTTGTTACCACTGTGTTTTTGTCCAGCTTGCTATTATGATTTAATCTTGTTAGCTGGAAGCTCTGGGATGCAGAGTGGCACCACCGCGCCGTGAGTCGGTGCGGTGGTTTCTTTTGCACACTCCGTGTTTTTTTGTTAGTTTTTTATGCTGACCGCAAAGATACCTTTTCTATCTTCGGTCTGGCCTCCTATGCTGAAACCTATTTCATTCCTGTGTTTGTGACTTCCATCTTAACTCACAGTCAATATATGTGGGGGCTGCCTATTTCTTTGGGGAATTTCTCTGAGGCAAGGTAGGCTGTATTTTCTATCTTTAGGGGTAGTTAGCTCTTAGGCTGTGAAGAGGCGTCTAGGGAGAGTCAGGAACGCTCCACGGCTATTTCTAGTTGTTGTGATAGGATTAGGGGTTGCGGTCAGCAGAGCTCCCACTTCCCAGAGCTCGTCCTGTATTGCTAGTTTGCTCTTCTGGTCATTTCTAGTGCTCCTAACCACCAGCCCAACATAACAGTACAGCTGGCCTACAAAGTGTTAATGCATCTCAATAGAGGGATAAGAGAAGTTCTGAGACCATTTTTTTCTCTCTGCAATGTGTTTTGTATTTCTTTTCCCCTTAACCTCTGGGTGGTTCAGGACACAGGTGTAGATATGGACATTCAAGGTCTATCCTCTTGTGTGGATCAACTCACTGCAAGGGTACAAAGCATTCAAGATTATGTAGTTCAGAACCCGATGTTAGAACCCAGAATTCCAATTCCTGATTTGTTTTCTGGGGATAGATCTAAGTTCCTGAATTTCAAAAATAATTGTAGACTGTTTTTTGCTTTGAAACCCCGCTCCTCTGGTGACCCCATTCAGCAAGTAAAAATCATTATTTCTTTACTACGTGGCGACCCTCAAGACTGGGCATTTTCCCTTGCGCCAGGAGATCCTGCATTGCGTAATGTTGATGCGTTTTTTCTGGCGCTTGGATTGCTTTATGATGAACCAGATTTAGTCAATCAGGCAGAGAAAATTTTGCTGGCTTTGTGTCAGGGTCAGGATGAAGCGGAGGTATATTGTCAGAAGTTCAGAAAGTGGTCTGTGCTTACTCAGTGGAATGAGTGTGCCCTGGCGGCAATTTTCAGAAAGGGTCTTTCTGAAGCCCTTAAGGATGTTATGGTGGGATTTCCCACGCCTGCTGGTCTGAATGAGTCTATGTCCTTGGCCATTCAGATCGATCGACGCTTACGTGAGCGCAAAAATGTGCACCATTTGGCGGTGTTTTCTGAGCAGAAGCCTGAGCCTATGCAATGTGATAGGACCTTGACCAGAGCTGAACGGCAAGAATACAGACGTCAGAATGGGCTGTGTTTTTACTGTGGTGACTCCACTCATGCTATCTCTGATTGTCCTAAGCGCACTAAACGGTTCGCTAGGTCTGCCACCATTGGTACGGTACAGCCAAAATTTCTTTTGTCCGTTACTCTGATTTGCTCTTTGTCGTCCTATTCTGTTATGGCATTTGTGGATTCAGGCGCTGCCCTGAATTTGATGGACTTGGAGTTTGCCAGGCGCTGTGGTTTTTTCTTGGAGCCCTTGCAGTATCCTATTCCATTGAGAGGAATTGATGCTACACCTTTGGCCAAGAATAAGCCTCAGTACTGGACTCAATTGACCATGTGCATGGCTCCTGCACATCAGGAGGATATTCGCTTTTTGGTGTTGCATAATCTGCATGATGTGGTCGTTTTGGGTTTGCCATGGCTACAGGTCCATAATCCTGTATTGGATTGGAAATCAATGTCTGTATCCAGTTGGGGTTGTCAAGGGGTACATGGGGATGTCCCATTGTTGTCTATTTCGTCTTCCCATCCTTCAGAAGTCCCTGAGTTCTTGTCAGATTACCGGGATGTATTTGATGAGCCCAAATCCAGTGCCCTACCTCCTCATAGGGATTGCGATTGTGCTATTAATTTGATTCCTGGTAGTAAGTTTCCGAAGGGCCGACTGTTCAATTTATCTGTGCCAGAACACGCTGCAATGCGGAGTTATATAAAGGAGTCCTTGGAGAAAGGGCATATTCGCCCGTCGTCGTCACCGTTGGGAGCAGGGTTCTTTTTTGTGGCCAAGAAGGATGGTTCTCTGAGACCTTGTATAGATTACCGCCTTCTTAATAAAATCACCGTCAAATTTCAGTACCCTTTGCCGCTACTGTCTGATTTGTTTGCTCGGATTAAGGGAGCTAGCTGGTTCACCAAGATAGATCTTCGAGGGGCGTATAATCTTGTGCGTATTAAACGGGGCGACGAATAGAAAACAGCATTTAATACGCCCGAGGGCCATTTTGAGTACTTGGTGATGCCATTCGGGCTTTCTAATGCTCCATCTGTGTTTCAGTCCTTTATGCATGACATCTTCCGAAAGTACCTGGATAGATTCATGATTGTATATTTGGATGATATTTTGGTCTTTTCGGACGATTGGGAGTCTCATGTGAAGCAGGTCAGAATGGTGTTCCAAGTCCTTCGTGCTCATTCCTTGTTTGTGAAGGGGTCTAAATGTCTCTTTGGAGTTCAGAAGGTTTCATTTTTGGGCTTCATTTTTTCCCCTTCTACTATCGAGATGGACCCTGTTAAAGTTCAGGCCATTTATGATTGGACTCAGCCTACTTCTGTGAAGAGCCTTCAGAAATTTCTGGGCTTTGCTAATTTTTACCGTCGCTTCATCGCTAATTTTTCTAGTGTTGTTAAACCATTGACTGATTTAACCAAGAAAGGTGCTGATGTGGTCAGTTGGTCCTCTGCGGCCGTTGAGGCTTTTCAGGAGCTGAAGCGTCGTTTTTCTTCTGCTCCTGTGTTGTGTCAGCCAGATGTTTCGCTCCCGTTTCAGGTCGAGGTGGATGCTTCTGAGATTGGAGCAGGGGCTGTTTTGTCTCAAAGAGGTTCTGATGGCTCTGTGATGAAACCATGTGTGTTGTGAATTTGGTTTCTGGGCTCCCCCGGTGGTTACTGGTGGTACTGAACTTGTGTGCTTCATCTCCTCTGTTCACCTGTTTCCATCAGGATGTGGGAGTTTCTATTTAGCCTTGCTCCTCAGTCATTTCTATGCCGGCCAACAATGTTACCAGAAGCCTTTCTGTTGCATGTTCCTGCTCCTAGACTACTATCAGCTAAGTTGGACTTGTAGTCCTAAGATTGTTTTGCATTTTTGTTCCAGTTCTCTGTTTTTGAATATTTCTGAGGCTGGAAGCTCTTGTGAGCTGAAATTGCCACTCTGGTGTCATGAGTTGATATTAGAGTCTTAAAGTAATTTCAGGATGGTGTTTTGAAAGGGTTTTCAGCTGACTGGGAAGTTCCCTTTTCTGTCTTTCTACTATCTAGTAAGCGGACCTCAGTTTGCTAAACCTATCTTCATACTCCGTATGTCATTTTCCTCTAAAATCACCGACAATATATGTGGGGGCTACTGTCTGCCTTTTGGGGAAAATTTCTCTAGAGGTAAGCCAGGTCTGTATTTTCCTCTGCTAGGGTCAGTCAGTCCTCCGGCTGGCGCTGGGCGTCTAGGGATAAAACGTAGGCACGCTACCCGGCCACTGTTAGTTGTGCGGTAGGTTTAGCTCACAGTCAGCTCGAGTTCCCATCTTCCAAGAGCTAGTCCTTTTGTATGCTTTACTACAGTCTCTTGCCATTGAGAACCATGACTGTTTGGCCGGCCAAGAGTTAAAATAATTGGCAGAAGAAAGGAGAGAAAAGAAGTCTGCAGAGAATTTTTTTTTTTTTTTTTTTTCTGAGTTTGTTCATTAGTTGATTCACTTGCATCTCTGCTTACTGCAGCCTTCGTCTCTCTCTCCTTCTAATCCTTGAATGGTTCTGATTTCACCTGATTAAAATGGATCCTCAGAGTTTAGCTATTGGTTTGGATAATCTCGCTATGAAGGTTCAAAGTTTACAGGATTTTGTAATTCATGCTCCTATATCTGAACCTAGAATTCCTTTACCTGAATTTTTCTCCGGGGATAGATCTCGCTTCCAGAATTTCAAACATAATTGTAAATTATTTTTGTCTCTGAGATCTCGCTCCGCTGGAGATCCTGCACAGCAGGTCAGGATTGTAATTTCCTTGCTCCGGGGCGACCCTCAGGATTGGGCATTTGCTTTGGCACCAGGGGATCCTGCGTTGCTCAATGTGGATGCGTTTTTCCTGGCTTTGGGGTTGCTTTATGAGGAACCTCATTTGGAGATTCAGGCTGAAAAAGCCTTGATGGCCCTGTCTCAAGGGCAAGATGAGGTTGAAATATACTGCCAAAAATTTCGTAAGTGGTCTGTGCTTACTCAGTGGAATGAGTGCGCCCTGGCGGCGAATTTCAGAGAGGGTCTCTCTGATGCCATTAAAGATGTTATGGTGGGGTTCCCTGTGCCTACAGGTCTGAATGAGTCCATGACAATGGCTATTCAGATTGATCGGCGTTTGCGGGAGCGCAAACCTGTGCACCATTTGGCGGTGTCTACTGAGAAGGCGCCAGAGATTATGCAATATGATAGAATTCTGTCCAGAAGCGAACGACAGAATTTTAGGCGAAAAAATGGGTTATGCTTCTATTGTGGTGATTCAACTCATGTTATATCAGCATGCTCTAAACGTACTAAGAAGGTTGATAAGTCTGTTTCAATTGGCACTTTACAGTCTAAGTTTATTCTATCTGTGACCCTGATTTGCTCTTTATCGTCTATTACCGCGGACGCCTATGTCGACTCTGGCGCCGCTTTGAGTCTTATGGATTGGTCCTTTGCCAAACGCTGTGGGTTTAATTTAGAGCCTCTGGAAGTTCCTATACCTCTGAAGGGTATTGACTCCACGCCATTGGCTAGTAATAAACCACAATACTGGACACAAGTAACTATGCGTATTAATCCGGATCACCAGGAGATTATTCGCTTCCTTGTGTTGTATAATCTACATGATGTGTTGGTGCTTGGATTGCCATGGCTGCAATCTCATAACCCAGTCCTCGACTGGAAAGCAATGTCTGTGTTAAGCTGGGGATGTCAGGGGACTCATGGGGACGTACCTTTGGTTTCCATTTCGTCATCTATTCCCTCTGAGATTCCGGAATTTTTATCTGATTATCGTGACGTTTTTGAGGAGCCTAAACTTGGTTCACTACCTCCGCACAGAGATTGCGATTGTACTATAGATCTGATTCCGGGCAGTAAGTTTCCAAAGGGTCGTTTATTTAATCTATCTGTGCCTGAACATGCTGCTATGCGGGAATATATTAAGGAGTCCTTGGAAAAGGGACATATTCGTCCTTCGTCATCTCCCTTAGGAGCCGGTTTTTTCTTTGTATCTAAAAAAGATGGCTCTTTGAGGCCGTGTATTGATTATCGGCTTTTGAATAAAATCACGGTTAAATATCAGTATCCTTTGCCACTGCTTACTGATTTGTTTGCTCGAATAAAGGGGGCCAAGTGGTTCTCTAAGATTGATCTTCGTGGGGCGTATAATTTAGTGCGAATTAAGCAGGGGGATGAGTGGAAAACCGCATTTAATACGCCTGAGGGCCATTTTGAGTATTTAGTAATGCCTTTTGGTCTTTCAAATGCCCCTTCAGTCTTTCAGTCTTTTATGCATGACATTTTCCGTGAATATTTGGATAAATTTATGATTGTGTATCTGGATGATATTTTGATTTTTTCGGATGACTGGGACTCTCATGTCCAACAGGTCAGGAGGGTTTTTCAGGTTTTGCGCTCTAATTCCTTGTGTGTAAAGGGTTCTAAGTGTGTTTTTGGGGTTCAAAAGATTTCGTTTTTGGGGTACATTTTTTCCCCCTCTTCCATTGAGATGGACCCTGTCAAGGTTCAGGCTATTTGTGATTGGACGCAACCCTCTTCTCTTAAGAGCCTTCAGAAGTTTTTGGGCTTTGCTAATTTTTATCGTCGATTTATAACTGGTTTTTCTGATGTTGCTAAGCCGTTGACTGATTTGACTAAGAAGGGTGCTGATGTTGCTGATTGGTCCCCTGCTGCTGTGGAGGCCTTTCGGGAGCTTAAGCGCCGCTTTTCTTCCGCCCCTGTATTGCGTCAGCCTGATGTTACTCTTCCTTTTCAGGTTGAGGTCGACGCTTCAGAAATCGGAGCTGGGGCGGTTTTGTCGCAGAAAAGTTCCGACTGCTCCGTGATGAGACCTTGCGCGTTCTTTTCTCGTAAATTTTCGCCCGCTGAGCGAAATTATGATATTGGTAATCGGGAGCTCTTGGCTATGAAGTGGGCTTTTGAGGAGTGGCGTCATTGGCTTGAGGGGGCTAGACATCAGGTGGTGGTATTGACCGACCACAAGAATTTGATTTATCTTGAGTCTGCCAGGCGCCTGAATCCTAGACAGGCGCGCTGGTCGTTATTTTTCTCTCGGTTTAATTTTGTGGTTTCTTACCTACCGGGTTCTAAAAATGTGAAGGCGGATGCCCTTTCTAGGAGTTTTGAGCCTGATTCCCCTGGTAATTCTGAACCTACAGGTATCCTTAAGGATGGAGTGATATTATCTGCTGTTTCCCCAGACTTGCGACGGGTCTTGCAGGAGTTTCAGGCGGATAGACCTGATCGTTGCCCGCCTGGTAGACTGTTTGTTCCGGATGATTGGACCAGTAGAGTCATCTCGGAGGTCCATTCTTCTGCGTTAGCTGGTCATCCTGGAATCTTTGGTACCAGGGATTTGGTGGCTAGGTCCTTCTGGTGGCCTTCCCTGTCGCGAGATGTGCGAGGTTTTGTGCAGTCTTGTGATGTTTGTGCTCGGGCCAAGCCTTGTTGTTCTCGGGCTAGTGGATTGTTGTTATCTTTGCCTATTCCGAAGAGGCCTTGGACTCACATCTCCATGGATTTTATTTCTGATCTCCCTGTTTCTCAGAAGATGTCTGTCATCTGGGTGGTGTGTGACCGTTTCTCTAAGATGGTCCATTTGGTCCCCTTGCCTAAATTGCCTTCCTCACCGAGCTGGTTCCTCTGTTTTTTCAAAATGTGGTTCGCTTGCATGGTATTCCGGAGAATATCGTTTCTGACAGGGGAACCCAATTCGTGTCTAGATTTTGGCGAGCGTTCTGTGCTAGGATGGGCATTGATTTGTCTTTTTCGTCTGCTTTCCATCCTCAGACTAATGGCCAGACCGAGCGAACTAATCAGACCTTGGAGACTTATTTGAGGTGTTTTGTGTCTGCGGATCAGGATGATTGGGTTGCCTTTTTGCCCTTGGCGGAGTTTGCCCTCAATAACCGGGCTAGTTCTGCCACCTTGGTTTCTCCTTTCTTCTGTAATTCGGGGTTTCATCCTCGTTTCTCTTCCGGTCAGTTGGAGTCTTCGGATTGTCCTGGAGTGGATGCTGTGGTGGAGAGGTTGCATCAGATTTGGGGGCATGTGGTGGACAATTTGAAGTTGTCCCAGGAGAAGACTCAGCAGTTTGCCAACCGCCGTCGTCGTGCTGGTCCTCGTCTTTGTGTTGGGGACTTGGTGTGGTTGTCTTCTCGTTTTGTCCCTATGAAGGTTTCTTCTCCTAAGTTTAAGCCTCGGTTCATCGGCCCGTACAAGATATTGGAGATTCTTAACCCTGTGTCCTTTCGTTTGGACCTCCCTGCATCTTTTTCTATTCATAATGTCTTCCATCGGTCATTGTTGCGCAGGTATGAGGTACCGGTTGTGCCTTCCGTTGAGCCTCCTGCTCCGCTGTTGGTTGAGGGTGAGTTGGAGTACGTTGTCGAGAAGATCTTGGACTCCCGTGTTTCCAGACGGAGACTTCAGTATTTGGTCAAGTGGAAGGGCTACGGTCAGGAGGATAATTCTTGGGTGACAGCCTCTGATGTTCATGCCTCCGATTTGGTCCTTGCCTTTCATAGGGCTCATCCTGATCGCCCTGGTGGTTCTGGTGAGGGTTCGGTGCCCCCTCCTTGAGGGGGGGGTACTGTTGTGAATTTGGTTTCTGGGCTCCCCCGGTGGTTACTGGTGGTACTGAACTTGTGTGCTTCATCTCCTCTGTTCACCTGTTTCCATCAGGATGTGGGAGTTTCTATTTAGCCTTGCTCCTCAGTCATTTCTATGCCGGCCAACAATGTTACCAGAAGCCTTTCTGTTGCATGTTCCTGCTCCTAGACTACTATCAGCTAAGTTGGACTTGTAGTCCTAAGATTGTTTTGCATTTTTGTTCCAGTTCTCTGTTTTTGAATATTTCTGAGGCTGGAAGCTCTTGTGAGCTGAAATTGCCACTCTGGTGTCATGAGTTGATATTAGAGTCTTAAAGTAATTTCAGGATGGTGTTTTGAAAGGGTTTTCAGCTGACTGGGAAGTTCCCTTTTCTGTCTTTCTACTATCTAGTAAGCGGACCTCAGTTTGCTAAACCTATCTTCATACTTCGTATGTCATTTTCCTCTAAAATCACCGACAATATATGTGGGGGCTACTGTCTGCCTTTTGGGGAAAATTTCTCTAGAGGTAAACCAGGTCTGTATTTTCTTCTGCTAGGGTCAGTCAGTCCTCCGGCTGGCGCTGGGCGTCTAGGGATAAAACGTAGGCACGCTACCCGGCCACTGTTAGTTGTGCGGTAGGTTTAGCTCACAGTCAGCTTGAGTTCCCATCTTCCAAGAGCTAGTCCTTTTGTATGCTTTACTACGGTCTCTTGCCATTGAGAACCATGACACATGTGCTTTCTTTTCTAGAAAGTTTTCGCCTGCTGAGCGCAATTATGATAATTATGATGTGGGTAATCGAGAGTTGTTAGCTATGAAGTGGGCGTTTGAGGAGTGGCGACTTTTGCTTGAAGGAGCCAAACATCGCGTGGTGGTCTTGACGGATCACAAGAATCTGACTTATCTCGAGTCTGCCAAGCGGTTGAATCCTAGACAGGCTCGATGGTCGCTGTTTTTCTCCCGCTTCAATTTTGTGGTTTTGTACCTTCCGGGTTCTAAGAATGTGAAGGCTGATGCCCTTTCAAGGAGTTTTGTGCCTGATTCTCCGGGAGTTCCTGAGCCGGCTGGTATTCTCAAGGAGGGGGTAATTTTGTCTGCCATCTCCCCTGATTTGCGGCGGGTGCTGCAGGAGTTTCAGGCTGATAGACCTGACCGTTGCCCAGCGGAGAAGCTGTTTGTCCCTGATAGATGGACTAGTAGAGTTATCTCTGAGGTTCATTGTTCGGTGTTGGCTGGTCATCCTGGAATCTTTGGTACCAGAGATTTGGTGGCTAGATCCTTTTGGTGGCCTTCCTTGTCACGAGATGTGCGTTCTTTTGTGCAGTCCTGTGGGACTTGTGCTCGGGCTAAGCCCTGCTGTTCCCATGCCAGTGGGTTGCTTTTGCCCTTGCCGGTCACGAAAAGGCCCTGGACGCATATTTCCATGGATTTTATTTCAGATCTCCCTGTCTCTCAGAGGATGTCGGTCATCTGGGTGGTTTGTGATCGCTTCTCTAAGATGGTCCATTTGGTACCTTTGCCTAAATTGCCTTCCTCCTCTGATTTGGTTCCATTGTTTTTCCAGCATGTGGTTCGTTTACATGGCATTCCGGAGAACATTGTGTCGGACAGAGGTTCCCAGTTTGTTTCAAGATTTTGGCGGTCCTTTTGTGCTAAGATGGGCATTGATTTGTCTTTTTCTTCAGCTTTCCATCCTCAGACAAATGGCCAAACCGAACGAACCAATCAGACTTTGGAAACATATCTGAGATGCTTTGTTTCTGCTGATCAGGATGATTGGGTGTCCTTCTTGCCTTTGGCTGAGTTCGCCCTTAATAATCGGGCCAGCTCGGCCACTTTGGTTTCGCCTTTTTTCTGTAATTCTGGTTTCCACCCTTGTTTTTCTTCAGGGCAGGTTGAGCCTTCGGACTGTCCTGGGGTGGATTCTGTGGTGGACAGGTTGCAGCAAATTTGGACTCACGTAGTGGACAATTTGACATTGTCCCAGGAGAAGGCTCAACGTTTCGCTAACCGCCGTCGCTGTGTGGGTCCCCGACTTCGTGTTGGGGATTTGGTTTGGTTGTCATCTCGTTTTGTTCCTATGAAGGTTTCGTCTCCTAAGTTTAAGCCTCGTTTCATTGGTCCTTATAAGATTTCTAAAATTATTAATCCTGTGTCGTTTCATTTGGACCTTCCAGCTTCTTTCGCCATCCATAATGTGTTCCATAGGTCGTTGTTGCGGAGATATGTGGCTCCTATGGTTCCCTCCGTTGATCCTCCTGCCCAGGTGTTGGTTGAGGGGGAGTTGGAGTATGTGGTGGAGAAGATTTTGGATTCTCGTATCTCGAGACGGAAACTTCAGTACCTAGTCAAGTGGAAAGGTTATGGTCAGGAGGATAATTCCTGGGTAGTTGCCTCTGATGTTCATGCTGCCGATCTTGTTCGTGCCTTTCATTTGACTCATCCGGAGCGGCCTGGAGGCTCTGGTGAGGGTTCGGTGACCCATCCTCAAGGGGGGGTACTGTTGTGAATTCTGTTCTCGAGCTCCCTCCTGTGGTTATGAATGGTACTTCGGCGAGTTCTGTTCATGAACTCCCTCTGGTGGCTGTGAGTGGAGCTGCTGGTTCTGAGATTCCTTCTCCAGCTGATCTCGTTCAGGCCTTGGCTGGCTGCTCTATTTAACTCCACTCAGATCGTTACTTGATGCCAGCTGTCAATGTCCTAGTACTGGTTCAGTTCTCTTGGATCTTTCAGATGACCTGTCTACTTCAGCAAAAGCTAAGTCCCTGCTAGCTTATTTGTTACCACTGTGTTTTTGTCCAGCTTGCTATTATGATTTAATCTTGTTAGCTGGAAGCTCTGGGATGCAGAGTGGCACCACCGTGCCGTGAGTCGGTGCGGTGGTTTCTTTTGCACACTCTGCGTGTTTTTTTGTTAGTTTTTTATGCTGACCGCAAAGATACCTTTTCTATCTTCAGTCTGTTTAGTTAAGTCTGGCCTCCTATGCTGAAACCTATTTCATTCCTGTGTTTGTGACTTCCATCTTAACTCACAGTCAATATATGTGGGGGCTGCCTATTTCTTTGGGGAATTTCTCTGAGGCAAGGTAGGCTGTATTTTCTATCTTTAGGGGTAGTTAGCTCTTAGGCTGTGAAGAGGCGTCTAGGGAGAGTCAGGAACGCTCCACGGCTATTTCTAGTTGTTGTGATAGGATTAGGGGTTGCGGTCAGCAGAGCTCCCACTTCCCAGAGCTCGTCCTGTATTGCTAGTTTGCTCTTCTGGTCATTTCTAGTGCTCCTAACCACCAGCCCAACATAACACACCACCTCCATTATTTCCTCCTCCCCACCACCCCCATCATTGCCCTTTCCACCATCATTGTCCTTTAAACGACCGCCATCATTGCCTTTCCCCCCACCACCCCATGCCCATTCCACCACCTCCATCATTTCCTCCTCCCGACCACCCGCATTATTGCCCTTTCCACCACGACCATCATTGTCCTTTGCACCACCACCATCATTGCCTTTTCCCCATCACCTCCATCATTGCCATTCCACCACCTCCATCATTGATTTCTCCCCCACCACTCCCATCATTGTCCTTTCCACCACCTCCATCATTGCTTTCTCCCCCACCACCCCATCATTGCTCATTTCACCACCTCCATCATTTCCTCCTCCCCACCACCCCATTATTGACTTTTCCACAACGATCATCATCGTCCTTTCCACCACCACCATCATTGCCTTTTTCCCACCTCCACAATTTATTTCTCCCCTCCACCCCATCATTGTCCTTTCCACCTCCACCATTACTACCTCCACCATTACTTACTCCCCCACCATCCCCATCATTGCCCTTTCCACCACCTCCATCATTGCTTTCTCCCCCAACAGGTGAATATTGCAAGAGCTGGGGGCCTGAGCGATAAAGGTTAGTATGTCATGTTTTTTGTTTGTTTTTTTTAAATCGCAGCAACAGTAAATGGGGCAAATGTTTCTATGGAGCATCTTATGGGGCCATAATCAGCATTTGTTCAGCATTGTATGGGGCAAATGTCTGTATGGAGCATCTTATGGGGCCCTTATTAACCTTTATGCAGCATCTTATGGGGCCATAATCAACATTTGTGCAGCATTGTATGGGGCAACTGTCTCTATGGAGCATCTTATGGGGCAATAATCAACCTTTATGCAGCATTATATGGGGCACATTTTCTATGGAGCATCTTATGGGGCCATTAGTAACCTTTGTGAAGCATTATATGGGGCATATTTTAATATGGAGCATCTTATGGGGCCCATCATAAATTTTATGGAGCATTATCTGGGGAGTATTTTGTATGGAGCATCTTATGGGGTCCATCATGAACTGTATGGAGCATTTTATGGGGCTCCTTATTCAATATGGATATTCAAAAACACTTAACCTACTGATGTCTCAATTTTACTTTTATTGGTACCTATTTTTATTTTTGACATTAACCGGTAGCTGCTGAATTTTCCACCCTAGGCTTATACTCGAGTCAATAAGTTTTCCCAGTTTTTTTGTGGCAAAATTAGGGGTCTCGGCTTATACTTGGGTCGGCTTATACTCGAGTGTATACGGTAAGTCTCCTCTCAGTCTTCTTTTTTGCAAGCTAAACATTCCTAAATAGTGTAAACGTTCCTCATAGCTAGTGTTGAGCATTCCGATACCGCAAGTATCGGGTATCGGCCGATATTTGCTGTATCGGAATTCCGATACCGAGATCCGATACTTTTGTGATATCGGGAATCGGTATCGGGATCAATATTAATGTGTAAAATAAAGAATAAAAATAAAAAATATTGATATACTCACCTCTCCGACGCAGCCTGGACCTTACCGATGTAACCGCCAGCCTCCGTTCATAAGAATGAGCGCTTGAAAGTCCTTAGATGACGTCGCGGCCTGTGATTGGTCGCGGAGCGGTCACGTGACCGCAACGCGACCAATCACAAGCCGTGACGTCATCTAAGGTCTTTCAAGCGCTTGAAAGTCCTTAGATGATGTCGCGGCCTGTGATTGGTCGCGTTGCAGTCACGTGACCGCTCCGCGACCAATCACAGGCCGCGACGTCATCTAAGGACTTTCAAGCGCTCATTCTTATGAACGGAGGCTGGCGGTTACAACCAGGGCGCGTCAGAGGGTGAGTATATCAATATTTTTTATTTTTATTTTTTATTTTACACATTAATATGGATCCCAGGGCCTGAAGGGGAGTTTCCTCTCCTTCAGACCCTGGGAACCATCAGGATACCTTCCGATACTTCGTGTCCCATTGACTTGTATTGGTATCGGGTATCGGTATCGGCGATATCCGATACTTTTCGGGTATCGGCCGATACTATCCGATACCGATACTTTCAAGTATCGGACGGTATCGCTCAACACTACTCATAGCACATGGTTTTCAGACCGGTCACCATTCTACTTGCTCTTCTCTGAACTTGCTCCAGTTTGCTGATGTCTTTTTTAAAATGCAGTGCCCAAAACTGGACACAGTATTCCAGATGAAGTCTGACAAAAGAGGAGTAGAGGGCAATAATGACTTCACATGATCTATACTGTATGCTTCTGCTAATACATCCCAGAATTGTATTTGCCCTTTTTGCTGCTGCATCACACTGTTGACTCATGTTCAGTCTGTTATCTATTAGTATACCCAAGTCTTTTTCACATGTGCTGTTGCTTATCCCTACTCCTCCCATTCTGTATTTGCTTTTTTCATTTTTATTGCCCAAATGTAGTACTTTGCATTTTTCCCTGTTAAAAATCATTCTGTTAGTTGCTGCCCACTGCTCCAGTTTATTTATATCTTTTTGAATCCTCTCTCTCTTCTCTAGTATTAGCTATCCCTCCTAGCTTTGTGTCATCAGCAAATTTAATCAGTTTACCCTCAATTCCTTCATCTAAATCATTGATAAAGATGTTGAACAATACAGGGCCCAGGACAGAACCCTGTGGTATCCCACTTGAGACATTCTTCCAACTGGATGTGGAGCCATTTACGACCACCTCTTGCCTCTCCACACGCTCTCCAGCAGCATCACTGTCGCCGGCAGCTTTCTCTCTCTGGCACAGCTGCGGCATTGAATGATGATGTCATCTAGCTGCGCTGCTGACTGCTGTGTGAGACAGGAAGCGCAGGCAAGAAGTAGGACAGATCGCTGCAGCTCCGCTCCACTGCCATTTTCTCTTGTAGGCAGCGGAGCTTCAGGGATCTCTCCCTGCCCACCGCACATGAGGGCAATCTCGCCAAGGGCCCCCCCGGAGCCTCGGGGATGGATAATCAGGCCAGATTGCCCTCATTATTAGCCACCCTGCAGGGGCCCCCCTCCACCTCTGGTCTCCAGTGCAGCCGCAGCAGCTGCACATGCGGTATGTCCGCCCCTGTTAAAGGCCCCTACAGCTCTTCTATATGCAGTATGATGGCCTCATAGCTCCATTGTATGCAGTTTGGGGAGGCACAGCTCCCCATATACAGTATGATGTCCTCACAGCTCCCCTATATACTGTATGGTGGTCCCACAATGCAACTTCATGCAGTAAGGGGCTCCCACAAGTAATGACTGAAAAAAGAGTAGAAAACAATACTCACCTCACTGCATTTCCCTGGCGTATTGTTCCAGTCTCTGCAGCATGTGCCTAGTGTGGCAGGTGTGATCTAGTTATATCATCGCATCTGTAGTATCCAGTTCTAAGATCACAGGTTGAATGGCTCAATAGCCTTCTCTCTCCTCCACCATTGTAGATGCCATTGAAATCTAGATGTGTTTGGCTTGTGTATAGTGCATCGTTCGCAGCCATGAGGCATGTGTCAAATGTGTTGCATGTCCAGTATGAGTCCTATACGTAATGGCATATATGAAGCTTAAATTCAGTGTATGTGTTGGGTGTGCTTCATGTGTCCAATGTGCGAGGGAATATACATTCGTGGTTGAAAGTGTTGGCAACTTTGAAATTGTCCCAGAAAATGAAATATTTCTCCCAGAAAAGTATTACATAAAAGTAATTACATATGTTTTGTTATACGCATGTCTATTTCCTTTGTCTGTATTGGAACAACACAAAAAAACAGAGAAAAAGGGCAAATTGGACATAATTTTGTGGCGCCCAGGGTCCTGGTCGTCTTAGTAGCACTGCTTTCCTCACGGGGAGAGTGATGTTACGCTTGAAGGCAAGAAGGGATAACTGCAACCAGGTACCACAAACATTCAACACATTCACACTCCAGGCCACCAAGGGGAGCTTTTGATCCTACTTGCTAGGTGACTCCCCATACATATATAACTGGTAGTCTGTAGGGCGAGTGAGTTCAGTCTTGCCAGGAAACAGACTGGATCAGTCTGAGGCAGAGAAAGGTTTTACAGAGCTGTGCAGCCACAGTGCAGCAGTTCCTGGAAAGAGACATTTAGAAGGCTGAATTGATTGCAGCAAAAGTGCAGGAGAGCAAAGCACAGGAGAAGATATCAGGGGGAGACCAGCCCCGAGCAGGCTGCCTCCTTCTGAGGCGCAGAGACCGGTAGCCGGAACCCCGAGGTTGTAAGGACCTCTATGACTTACATCAGAGACCGGCAGGACAGTCAAACTTTAATTTACCTGTCCGACCTAACACCCAGAAGGCACGGTGGCACCCCTGTCCAAGTAATTGGACAATTAACTCCAAGGCCATTTCATGGACAGGTGTGGGCAATCCCTGTGGGCAATATGTCATTCTCAATTAAGCAGATAAAAGGCCTGGAGTTGATTTGAGGTGTGGTGCTTGCATTTGGAAGGTTTTGCTGTGAAGTAAACATGCGGTCAAAGGAGTATATAACACAGCCCACGTAGTATATTGCACAGCCCACGTAGTATATTGCACAGCCACGTAGTATATAGCACAGCCACATAGTATATTGCACAGCCACGTAGTATATTGCACAGCCCACGTAGTATATTGCACAGTCACATAGTATATTGCACAGCCCACATAGTATATTGCACAGCCACATAGTATATTGCACAGCCACGTAGTATATAGCACAGCCCACGTAGTATATAGCACAGCCAGGTAGTATATAGAACAGCCATGTAGTATATAACACAGCCACGTAGTATATAGCACAGCCACATAGTATATAGCACAGCCATGTGGTATATTGCACAGTCCACGCAGTATATTACACAGCCCACGTAGTATATAGCACAGCGATGTAGTATATAACACAGCCCATGCAGCATATAACACAGCCACGTAGTCCCACATAGTATATAGCACAGCCAAGTAGTATATTGCACAGCCACGTAGTATATTGCACAGCCACGTAGTATATTGCACAGCCCACGTAATATATTGCAGAGCCGACGCAGTATAACACACAGCCCACGCAGTGTATAGCACAGGCCACGCAGTATATTAGACAGCCACATAGTATATTACACAGCCCACGTATTACATTGCGCAGCCGACGTAGTATATAACACAGCCCACGCAGTATATAGCAATGTAGGCACCATATTCCTATTAAAAAAAGAATTAAAATAAAAAATAGTTATATACTCACCCTCCGACGGCCCCCGGATCCATCCCAGGCCTTTCCCGCTCCTCGTGCGCCGCTCCGGTCCCAAGCGGCAATAACACGTGATGATGTAGCGATCTCGCGAGACCGCTACGTCATCTCCGGTCATTGCCGCAGACAGAAAGACAGACAGAAAGACAGAAGTGACCCTTAGACAATTATATAGTAGATTGTGTTATACTAGAATGGAGCAGAACTGCTTTACCACAGTCTATGGACAAGAATGGACTGTACAAAGCAGAGAGGTTATTATAATTTATGACAACTTCTTTAGGACTCTGCTACATATGTGATATCTCTCCAAACCTGATGGTAATTTGAAACTTTTAGATCTGTGTGATCCCAACACCATTAAGACATAATAATCGTGCTCCAGGTTTATTACTTAGTGCCGAATGATCCTCATATAGATCAGTACTTCTCATGAAAGCACAAGACAAACATGAGTTGCATTATTTAGGGAGACAAACATGAGAAACAAACAAACTGATCCTTTTATCATGTCTTATGTGATGACATTTGCCTCACAGAAGTATAGCTATCGCAGACAAGCGTGCGGAGCAGTAACAATACCTAAACAACTCTCTCTTTCATCACCAGAGCAGGAGCACTGATGTGTATGTTACAGCATCATTCTCAAAGGCAGCGTGTTTACACGTCCATCAGCACGTTCATGTTTACTCAGACATTGCTTTTATATTTGCTTTTTTCCAACTGGCTGGAAAATGAATACAATTTTCTCATGTTCGTGTGGTCATCTATGTATTTTTCTGTCATGTACCTTACTCATTAACAGAAACTATTCAAATGGCCTTTACTGATGGAGATTGATGGTCTTTTTAGTATGCAGCACATGTTGCATCTGTGCTCTTGTTGCCACAAGGAAGAGCCTTCCAGATACTTGATATGTCTACTTCAAATATTAGAATATTGTGCAAAGAGGATATTTAGTGCTTTAAAGATTTCTGCTTTCTACCACAAGCTTCATTGTACTGAATAGTGTCATGCAGAAATATTAGAGATAATTGTTCCAACTGTATTATACAAATTTTAGAAGAGAGCTAGAGCTAGTAGCTAGATATATGTAAATATATATTTTATATCTTTACATCCACATCTGCCTAAAACATTTGTACGGCACTATATATTTTCCCCACACTTGCCATACATGTATATATGTATGTATATGCGTGTGTGTGTGTTTATGTATATGTATGTACATATATATATATATATATATATATATATATATATATACAGTACAGACCAAAAGTCTTGACACACCTTCTCATTTAAAGATTTTTCTGTATTTTCATGACTATGAAAATTGTACATTCACACTGAAGGCATCAAAACTGTGAATTAACACATGTGGAATTACCGTATATACTCGAGTATAAGCCGAGATTTTCAGCCCACTTTTTTGGGCTGAAAGTGACCCTCTCGGCTTATACTCGAGTCATTGTCAGCAGGGGGGGGGATCGGCGGGAGAGCGTCGCGGTGACATACTCACCTGCTCCTGGCGCTGTCCCTGCATGTCCCATGTCTCTGGGCAGCTCTTCCTGTGTTCAGTGGTGACGTGGTACCGCTCATTAAAGAAATGAATATGGACGCATATTCATTACTGTAATGAGCAGTACGTGACCGCTGAACACAGGAAGATGCCGCCGGCTCCCGGAGACCATCTGACAGTGAGACGCTGCCAGGGACCGCGCCGGGAGCAGGTGAGTATATCGGGGGAGGTGAACAGTGCGCGATAGTCACTTTCCTGGTTCCACCGCTGCGCGTTGCTCTGTCTTCCATCCTGTGAACTTACTGTTCAGGTCAGAGGGCACGATGACAAGATTAGTGTGCGCGCAGCCCTCTGCCTGAACAGTCACTGTGGAGGATGGAAGACAGAGCGGCGCGTGGAACGAGGAAGGTGAATATTGCAAGTGCCGGGTGCCTGAGCGAAGAGAGGTGAGTATGTGATTTTTTTATTTTAATTGCAGCAACAGCATATGGGGCAAATGTGTGGAGCATCTTATGGGGCCACAATGTATGGAGCATCTTATGGGGCCACAATGTATTGAGCATCGTATGGGGCCACAATGTATGGAGCATCTCATGGGGCCACAATATATGGAGCATCGTATGGGGCCACAATGTATGGAGCATCGTATGGGGCCACAATGTATGGAGCATCGTATGGGGCCACAATGTATGGAGCATCGTATGAGGCCACAATGTATGGAGCATCGTATGGGGCCACAATGTATGGAGCATCTCATGGGGCCATAATGTATGGAGCATCTCATGGGGCCATAATGTATGGAACATCTCATGGGGCCATAATATGTGGAGCATCTAATGGGGCCATAATGTATGGAGCATCTTATGGGGCCATAATGTATGGAGCATCTTATGGGGCATAATGTGTGGAGCATCTTATGGGGCCATCAACCTTTATGCAGCATTGTATGGGGCAAATGTTTCTATGGAGCATCTTATGGGGCCATTATTAACCTTTGTGCAGCATTATATGGGGCATATTTTAATATGGATCATTATATGGGGCGTATTTTGTATGGAGCATCTTATGGGACCCATCATGAACTGTATGGAGCATTATATGGGGCTCCTGATTCAATATGGATATTCAAAAAAAACACAACCTACTGATGTCTCAATTAATTTAAATTTTATTGGTATCTATTTTTATTTTTGACATTTACCGGTAGCTGCTGCATTTTCCACCCTAGGCTTATACTCGAGTCAATAAGTTTTCCCAGTTTTTTGTGGCAAAATTAGGGGGGTCGGCTTATACTCGGGTTGGCTTATACTCGAGTATATACGGTATATACTTAACAAAAAAGTGTGAAACAACTGAAAATATGTCTTATATTCTAGGTTCTTCAAAGCAGCCACCTTTTGCTTTGATGACTGCTTTGCACACTCTTGGCATTCTCTTAATGAGCTTCAAGAGGTAGTCACCAGGAAAGGTTTTCACTTCACAGGTGTGCCCTGTCAGGTTTAATAAGTGTGATTTCTTGCCTTATAAATGGGGTTGGGACCATCAGTTGTGTTGTGCAGAAGTCTGGTGGATAAACCTACTGAATAGACTGTTAGGATTTGTATTATGGCAAGAAAAAGCAGCTAAGTGAAGAAAAACGAGTGGCCATCATTACTTTAAGAAATGAAGGTCAGTCAGTCCAAAAAATTGGGAAAACTTTGAAAGTGTCCCCAAGTGCAGTGGCAAAATCCATCAAGCGCTACAAAGAAACTGGCTCACATGAGGACCACTCCAGGAAAGGAAGACCAAGAGTCGCCTCTGCTTCTGAGGATAAGTTTATCCGAGTCACCAGCCTCAGAAATCGCAGGTTAACAGCAGCTCAGATTAGAGGCCAGGTCAATGCCACACAGAGTTCTAGCAGCAAACACATCTCTACAACAACTGTTAAGAGGAGACTTTGTGCAGCAGGCCTTCATGGTAAAATAGCTGCTAGGAAACCACTGCTAAGGACAGGCAACAAGCAGAAAAGACTTGTTTGGTCTAAAGAACACAAGGAATGGACATTAGACCAGTGGAAATCTGTGCTTTGGTCTGATGAGTTCAAATTTGAGATCTTCGGTTCCAACCACCGTGTCTTTGTGCGACGCAGAAAAGGTGAACGGATGGACTCTACATGCCTGGTTCCCACCGTGAAGCATGGAGGAGGAGGTGTGATGGTGTGGGGGTGCTTTGCTGGTGACACTGTTGGGGATTTATTCAAAATTGAAGGCATACTGAACCAGCATGGCTACCATAGCATCTTGTAGCGGCATGCTATTCCATCCGGTTTGCGTTTAGTTGGACCATCATTTATTTTTCAACAGGACAATGACCCCAAACACACCTCCAGGCTGTGTAAGGGCTATTTGACCAAGAAGGAGAGTGATGGGGTGCTTCGCCAGATGACCTGGCCTCCATACTCACCAAACCTGAACCCAGTCGAGATGGTTTGGGGTCAGCTGGACTGCAGAGTGAAGGCAAAAGGGCCAACAAGTGCTAAGCATCTCTGGGAACTCCTTCAAGATTGTTGGAAGGCCATTCCCAGTGACTACCTCAAGAGAATGCGAAGAGTGTGCAAAGCAGTCATCAAAGCAAAAGGTGGCTACTTTGAAGAACCTAGAATATAAGACATAATTTCAGTTGTTTCAAACTTTTTTAAGTATAAAATTCCACATGTGTTAATTCATAGTTTTGATGCCTTTAGTGTGAATGTACAATTTTCATAGTCATGAAAATATAGAAAAATCTTTAAATGAGAAGGTGTGTCCAAACTTTTGGTCTGTACTGTGTGTGTATGTATGTATGTATATATATATATATATATATATATATATATATATATATATATATTCATATTCACACTGCTCAAAAAAATTAAGGGAGCACTTAAACAACACTATGCAACTCCAAGTCAATCATGCTTCTGTGAAATCAACCTGTCCAGTTATGATGCAGCACTGATTGTGAATCAATTTTTCCTGTTGTGGTTCTGCAGGGGGTGACCACAGACGATTTCTCTGTTGTCATCCTATTTGGCTGTTGCTTTGGTCACTTTTGCATTTTGTCATTGCTCTCACCCCTAGAGGTACAGTACAGTAGCATGAGGCAGTGTCTATAATGTCTAAAGAAGTTGCTTAGTGCAGCTCATCCAAGATGACACATCAATGCGAGCTGTGACAAGAAGTGCAGCTGTGTCTGTCAGTACAGTGTCCAGAGCATGAAGCCGATACTAGGAGATAGGCCAGTACACCAGGAGACGTGGAGGGGGCTATAGGAGGGCAACAATCCAGCAGCAGGACCGCTATCTCCTCCTTTGTGTAAGGAGAAACAGGAGGAGCAGTGCCAGAGCTCTGAAAAATGACCTCCAGCAGGCCACAAATGTGCGTGTCTGCACAAATGGTCAGAAACGGACTCCATGAGGGTGGTATGAGGGCTCGATGTCCACAACTCAGATGTTGCAAAAAAAATATCAGAAGCTTCAAAACACATGACATCATCATACGGGAAGTCCAGAATTGTTTAAATTGTATTTTGTGTGTATATATATACAGATATATGAAAACGTTTGGGCACCCCTATTAATCTTAAGCCTAATGTTTTATAAAAATTGTTTTTTTTGCAACAGCTATTTCAGTTTTATATATCTAATAACTGTTGGACACAGTAATGTTTCTGCCTTGAAATGAGGTTTATTGTACTAACAGAAAATGTGCAATCTGCATTCAAACAAAATTTGACAGGTGCATAAGTATGGGCACCCTTATCATTTTCTTGTTTAAAATAATCCTACCTACTTTTTACTGACTTACTAAAGCACTTTTTTTGGTTTTGTAACCTCATTGAGCTTTGAACTTCATAGCTAGGTGTATGCAATCATGAGAAAAGCTACTTAAAGTGGCCACTTGCAAGTTGTTCTCCTGTTTGAATCTCCTCTGAAGAGTGGCATCATGGGCTCCTCAAAACAACTGTCAAATGATCTGTAAACAAGGACTATTCAACATAGTTGTTCAGGGGAAGGATACAAAAAGCTGTCTCAGAGATTTAACCTGTCAATTTCAACTGTGAGGAACATAGTAAGGAAATGGAAGAACACAGGTACAGTTCTTGTTAAGGCCAGAAGTGGCAGGCCAAGAAAAACATCAGAAAGACAGAGAAGAAGAATGGTGAGATCAGTCAAGGACAATCCTCAGACCACCTCCAGAGAGCTGCAGCATCAACTTGCTGCAGATGGTGTCACTGTGCATCGGTCAACTATACAACCCACTGTGTTTTTTTGCTGCCATGCATAACGCCTTTTTGTATGACCAAACAACTCAATCTTGGTTTCATCAGTCCACAGGACCTTCTTCCAAAAAGAAATTGGCTTCTCCAAATGTGCTTTTGCATACCTCAGCCGACTCTGTTTGTGGCGTGCTTGCAGAAACGGCTTATTTTGCATCACTCTCCCATACAGCTTCTCCTTGTGCAAAGTGCGTTGTATAGTTGACCGATGCACAGTGACACCATCTGCAGCAAGTTGATGCTGCAGCTCTCTGGAGGTGGTCTGAGGATTGTCCTTGACTGATCTCACCATTCTTCTTCTCTGCCTTTCTGATGTTTTTCTTGGCCTGCCACTTCTGGCCTTAACAAGAACTGTACCTGTGTTCTTCCATTTCCTTACTATGTTCCTCACAGTGGAAATTGACAGGTTAAATCTCTGAGACAGCTTTTTGTATCCTTCCCCTGAACAACTATGTTGAATAATCTTTGTTTTCAGATCATTTGACAGTTGTTTTGAGGAGCCCATGATGCCACTCTTCAGAGGAGATTCAAACAGGAGAACAACTTGCAAGTGGCCACTTTAAGTAGCTTTTCTCATAATTGCATACACCTGGCTATGAAGTTCAAAGCTCAATGAGGTTACAAAACCAAAAAAAGTGCTTTAGTAAGTCAGTAAAAAGTAGGTAGGAGTATTTTAATCAAGAAAATGATAAGGGTGCCTGTTGTGAATTCTGTTCTCGAACTCCCTCTGGTGGTTATGAATGGTACTTCGGCGAGTTCTGTCCATGGACTCCCTCTGGTGGCTGTGAGTGGAGCTGCTGGTTCTGAGGTTCCTTCCTCAGCTGACCTCGTTTAGTCCTAGGCTGGCTGCTCTATTTAACTCCACTTAGATCGTTACTTGATGCCAGCTGTCAATGTCCTAGTACTGGTTCAGTTCTCTTTTGGATCTTTCAGATGACCTGTCTACTCCAGCAAAAGCTAAGTCCCTGCTCGCTTATTTGTTTACCACTGTTTTCTTGTCCAGCTTGCTATCATGATTCTGCCTTGCTAGCTGGAAGCTCTGGGATGCAGAGTGGCACCTCCACGCCGTGAGTCGGTGTGGGGTCTCTTTTGCACACTCTGCGTGGTTTTTTGGTAGTTTTTTATGCTGACCGCAAAGATACCTTTTCTATCCTCAAGTCTGTTTAGTTAAGTCTGGCCTCCTTTGCTGAAACCTATTTCATTCCTGTGTTTGTGACTTCCATCTTAACTCACAGTCAATATGTGTGGGGGGCTGCCTTTCTCTTTGGGTGAATTTCTCTGAGGCAATTTAGGCCTTATTTTCTATCTTTAGGGGTAGTTAGCTCTTAGGCTGTGAAGAGGCGTCTAGGCAGAGTCAGGTACGCTCCACGGCTATTTCTAGTTGTTTTGATAGGATTAGGGGTTGCGGTCAGCAGAGCTACCACTTCCCAGAGCTTGTCCTGTATTACTAGTTTGCTCATCAGGTCATTCCTAGTGCTCCTAACCACCAGGTCATCATAACAGGTGCCCATACTTATGCACCTGTCAAATTTTGTTTGAATGCAGATTGCACATTTTCTGTTAGTACAATAAACCTCATTTTAAGGCAGAAACATTACTGTGTCCAACAGTTATTAGATATATGAAACTAAAATAGCTGTAGCAAAAAAAACAATTTTTATAAAACATTAAGCTTAAGATTAATAGGGGTGCCCAAACTTTTTCATATAACTGTATGTATACACACACAGTACAGACCAAAAGTTTGGACACACCTTCTCATTTAAAGATATTTCTGTATTTTCATGACTATGAAAATTGTACATTCACACTGAAGGCATCAAAACTATGAATTAACACATGTGGAATTATATACTTAACAAAAAAGTGTGAAACAACTGAAATTATGTCTTATATTCCAGGTTCTTCAAAATAGCTACCTTTTGCTTTGATGACTGCTTTGCACACTCTTGACATTCTCTTGATGAGCTTCAAGAGGTAGTCACCAGGAATGGTTTTCACTTCACAGGTGTGCCCTGTCAAGTTTTTTTTTTTAATCATGTATTTTTTTTGTTAAAGCATATGAAACGCCAATAACACAGTCCGATACAATTTCCAGAAAAATACCGTACGTTAGATACATGACCTGGTAGCACATTTTCATTTTACAAAACAACACCCTTACCCCCTAACCAACCTCCCTCTCCCTCCCCCCAATCTCTTGCCCATTATCCAATACAACCATAACAACATCACCTCTTGAGAAAAGATAACAAGCTTTACACACCAGTACATGTAGGAGTGCCCCCAGAATCAACTAAACGACACCCATTCTACTTTGCAGTAACTCAGCAGAAGCCACACACGGGTAATCCATCCATCCACCCCACACATTTTCAAATTTTGTATTCTGACCTCTCTTACTGTATATGTTTCTTTCCATAAGGACAATAAAATTTATCTTGTTGATAAATTCCTTTTTCCCTGGCGGTTTTTCATCCAACCAATGCATTGCGATAAGCTTTCTCGCAGCATACAACAATCTTGCGATAGTCAGCCTTCCACATTCATCCGTAGCAATATCATCCATACAGCCCAAAAGGCAAGTCAGCGGGTTACGCACCACATCTACTCCTGTCACCTCCTGGATCAAGTTAAGCACTTTCACCCAAAAGGGTTGGAGGCGAGCACACGACCACATCATATGTAGCAGATCAGCGCTTTCCTCACCACACCTGGGACACTTTGAGTCACCTCTCAGTCCTGCCTTCTTCATCCATGCCGGGGTCCTGTACACCCTATACACCAGGTATAACTGTGACACCCTTTTAGCCTCACTCAGGGAAGCCCTGGGGATATATTGAAGTATGGACTCCCACTGGGACTCCGACAAGGGGCCCACATCCGCCACTCATTTCTCCTTAATCCTTAACATCAAGGTAATGAACCCCCTCGTACTCCTCCGAGGCCCAATAAGATTCAACAGGCTATCTGACTGCAGATTCACGCGCGACACCTCATTTTGACAGTTTAGGGCGTGTCTCAACTGCAGGTACTCAAAGAATGACTTCTGGGTTAAAGGAAACTCAGTCCTAAGTGTCTCGAATGTTTTAATGACATCCCCATCAAGCAACTGAGACACGAACCAAATGCCAATGCGCCTCCACTGACCGAACCCCCGCAATCTCTTAAGCTCTGCCAACCTAGGTTCAAACCAAATTGGCGTATATCCTGTAAATTCCGTTACTCCCCTCCATTGCTTAATTTTCTGCCATACTTTCCCCATCATAGCTATTGTTGGGAATTTTTGGGGAATAATTCTGAATAGTGTTGAGCGACACCGTCCAATACTTGAAAGTATCGGTATCGGAAAGTATCGGCCGATACCGGCAAAGTATCGGATCTAATCCGATACCGATACCCGATACCAATACAAGTCAATGGGACACCAAGTATCAGACGGTATCCTGTATGGTTCCCAGGGTCTGAAGAAGAGGAAACTCTCCTTCAGGCCCTGGGATCCATATCAATGTGTAAAAGAAAGAATTAAAATAAAAAATAGGGATATACTCACCCTCTGACGCGCCCTGGACTTTACCGCCGTAACCGGGAGCCGTTGTACCTAAGAATGCGCGCTTGAAGGGCCTTAGATGACGTCAAGGTCGCTCTGATTGGTCCGTAGCGGTCGCGTGACCGCTACGCGACCAATCACAAAGATGTCACGTCACCTAAGGTCTTTCAAGCGCTTGAAATACCTTAGAAGACGTCCGCAGCTTCTGATTGGTCGCGTAGCGGTCGCGTGACCGCTACGCGACCAATCACAAAGCCGTGACGTCACCTAAGGTCTTTGAAGCTCTTGAAAGACCTTAGGTGATGTCACGGCTTTGTGATTGGTCGTGTAGCGGTCACGCGACCGCTACGGACCAATCAGAGCCCCCGTGACGTCATCTAAGGCCCTTCAAGCGCGCATTCTTAGGTACAACGGCTCCCGGTTACGGCGGTAAAGTCCAGGGGCCGCCGGAGAGGTGAGTATATCCCTATTTTTTATTTTAATTCTTTCTTTTACACATTGATATTAATCCCGATACCGATTCCCGATACCACAAAAGTATCGGATCTCGGTATCGGAATTCCGATACCGCAAGTATCGGCCGATACCTGATACTTGCGGTATCGGAATGCTCAACACTAATTCTGAATCTACCTGCTTCAAGACTGGCCAACAATGGGCCCTTCCCTACTGCGTGTTCAATGATTATTCCCGCTGAAGAGCTTTGTTCTGGCTCTCCCCAACCTACCATGTGCTGGCATTGAGATGCTATACAGTAAATCCATGGATTGGGGACCGCCATACCACCCTCATCCTTTGCCCTTTGCAGATGTTCCAATTTGATGCGCGCCTGTCCACCCTTCCAGATTAAATCCCTAAATAGAGTATTGATCCTATAAAATTTACTCTGAGGCAGCCACACTGGAGCATTATGCAATATGTAGAGGAGCTGAGGCATAAGTATCATTTTGATCAAATTGGCTCTGTCTGCGACCGACAGAAATAGCTTCTTCCAGGCCCCAATCTTCTGCTGGAACTTCCCAAGCAAAGGAGTCAGGTTGAGCCGCACATAGTCCTCTATTTTGTCAGAAACCATGATGCCCAGATATTTAAACTCATGTACTACTCTTAAGGGAACCCCAGGGTCAAGAGTCAGAGGAGCCGCCGCGTCCATGGGCAACAACACAGACTTCTCCCAATTAATAGATAATCCGGAAAGAGACCCAAATTTAGAAATACTGTTCATAGCGGCCCCCAGAGACTCCTGTGCATCTTCCAAGAACAATAACACGTCATCAGGGGACAGGGCTATTTTTTCTTCATAGTTTCCATACAGAAACCCCTTTGCGTCCCTGTCCCTCCATATTGCCGCCGCCAAGGGCTCTATAGCAATTGCCATTAGCAGAGGAGACAAGGGGCACCCCTGCCGCGTTCCCCTATATAAAGGGAAATCCCCCGACAAGACTCCATTTACTCGTATCCTGGCTCTTGGAGACGCATACATCAGCTGCACCAAACGTATGAACCTCTCACCAAAACCCATAGCCTTCATGACTGCCCACAAATACCGCCACTCCACACTATCAAACGCCTCAGCAGCGTCTAAAGACCACAACCCTCCGACCCATATTATCCACCTTTACCTGCATATTGAGAAACAGTCGTCGAAGATTACACGCTGTAGAACTATTGGGCATAAATCCGGACTGGTCCCGGTGTATTAATGTCGTTATCACCTTGTTAAGACGGTTAGCCAACATCTTGGCCAAGATTTTGATATCTATCGTTAATAATGAGATTGGGCGACGAAGCTGGATCCCTCGGATCCTTACTCTGTTTTGGCAGTACAACAATTATTGCCTCCCGCATGGACCTCGGCAGCTCCCCTTCCACCAGACCAGCCTCATACACCTCCAATAAGGCAGGAAGCAGTATCTCTTTATATTTTTTATACACCTCCCCCGGGATCCCATCTACCCCCGGGGCTTTATCATTGGGCATAGAGACCAATGCGGCGTCAAGCTCCCCCAAATTAAACGGCTCCCCGAGAAGTCCCCGATCGGCCACTGAGAGTCTGGGAAGCTGTACCTCTGTCAAGAAACCATCCACCTCCTCCATCGTTGGCTGTACCCGTGATTTATAAAGATCTAAGTAATACTCCATCATCACCTCCAAAATTGCTTTGCAACCAGTGTGCTCCTTCCTATCCCTTCCCTTCAAAGCGACTATATGTGTGGAATCTCTCTGCGCCGACACTATTCTGGAAAGGAGAAGGCCCGCCCTGTCCCCCTCTTCAAAGTATTTAGCAGTTTGAAACATTCTTCTACGTTCCGCTGTTTTCATTGCCATCTGACATACTCTATTCTGCGCCACCTTTAACCTTCCCTGTGCCTCTGGGGATTGATCGTTAATTAATGCCTCCTCAGCCTCCTCCAACTGTTTTATCAACATCTGATCCTTCCTGCCTGTTTTTGCCTTGACTCGGGATATCCCCTTAATACAGAGCCCTCTGAAATAGGCCTTCATGGCCTCCCATACCGTCAATACTGAAGCCGACCCAGCATTAATTTTAAAATATTCCTTAATTTCCCCCCCTATGTGTCCATCTAAATCAATAAGGTGTAGCCAGAACGGCTGCAGCCTCCACATGCACCCCCTAGCAGGCAAGGATCCCAGACCCTCAAGTATCACACTCATGGGGGAATGATCAGATATTGTTCTAGCCATATACGTTACCTCCCCAACAAGGCCCAACATCTGTGAATTGCCCAAGGCCAGATCTATTCTTGACAAAGAAGCGAAAGAGGACGAAAAACAGGAATACTTGTACACCCCAGGATGAGAAATCCTCCATAAATCATGCAGAGCAGTTTCCCTCAGGATGGCACCAAATGGTGTGCAATTACCACACGACTTCAACGGCTCTCGTCTCCCCCTATCCCAGTGTGCGTCCGGAATGTTGTTAAAGTCCCTTATTATCAAAAACGGTATCCCCGGTGTCTCCTCCAATATTCCCAGAACTCTGTTGATAACCTTTCCACAATATGGTGGTGGAATATAAATTGAAACCAGCCACATTAGACATCCGTACAATTTACAAAGCAAACATACGAATCTACCCGACTGATCTATAACCACTTTGTGATACACAAAAGGTACCCCGGCACAGATGAGGATGCTGACCCCCCTGGAATATGCTGAATATGTGGCATGGTACCCCGCCTGAACCCATCTCTTAGCCAGAAAATGCGTTTCCTCCTTCACCATATGAGTCTCCTGCAGACAGATCACTGACGGCTTGGCATCATTCAAAAATGTAAACACAGCTTGCCGCTTCACACCAGATGCCAAACCTCTGACATTCCAACTCACAATTCTCATTCTTCCCGCCATTTTCCCTCCTCAGTACATATCCCACATTCTTTCATCCATTTGCGGCCAAAGTCACAACCACAGTAACCATGGTGATGTACATTATACAAACATTTCCCCCCCCAACCCTACCCCCCTCCCCCCACACAACAGAGAAACATGCCCAACAAATCCCCATCCCATCCTTCCATCGCCTCCTAACATGGAGGGGAGAGCGCACTTTATTCGGAACAGTCTGTTAACCCCGTCCAACAGTCCTGCCGCTTGTCCCAAACTATTGAGACTCTCAGATGACTTGTGGACTGCAGCCTATTTAAATTTCAACTCGAGATCCAACAAGGGCCCATCTCCGCCTCATAAGAACACAAAAAACCCAGGGGGAAAAAAGAAGCCAATGGATCCCTCCAAAAAAGAGGCAGTAAAAGAGAGACAAGAATAAGAAAGAACCGTTCTATCATCTCGCTAAGTCCTTTAATTTCACTTTACGCAAATGTTGCTCGTTGCTGTCCAGCCATCCAAGTGCCTCTTTATCCTCCGTGAAGAAGTGCACTTTCCCTTCAGCGACCACTCTTAGTTTGGCCGGGTACATCATCGACTAAGTGACGCCGATCTCCCTCAGCCTCTTCTTGATATGGACAAATTTGGCTCTCTGCTTCTGCACCTCTATAGAGAAGTCCGGAAACATGGAAATCCTGGATCCATTTATCTGCAAATCTGGGTTCTCTCTGGCATGTCTGAGAATGGCGTCTTTATCACGGTAGTGCAAGACCTTGACTAGCACTTGTCTAGGAGGACGCCCAGGGGGGAGGGGATACGCAGGAATGCGGTGTGCTCTTTCAATAGCATACATCCGAGATAACTTGTCGGCTCCAATATGGTTTAATAGCCATTTTTCAAAGAACTCTGTTGGCGCCGCGCCTTCCGTCTTTTCAGGCACCCCAATCAGCCGCACATTATTGCGCCTGGACCTATTTTCAAGGTCGTTCGTTTTGGCTTGTATGGCAGAAATCACAGCACTCATGCGTTTTGTAGCCTTATCAGCCTTAGCAATACAGTCCTCGGCACCGCTAATGCGTTTTTCCACCTCTCCCATCCTTTCCTTAGTCACGTGCAAGGAATGTTGCATCTTGGACATGTCTGCCTGCAGGACCCCCATCTGTACAGCCATATTGGTGATAGTATTGTGACTGTATAAAACCATCTTAAACACATCCTTCAGAGTGGGCTCCTCAGGAATCTGCATTCCATCTATGCATAGCACAGAGCCTTTCATGATTTCCCCGCTCTCCACCTCCTTCTCCTGCACTCCAGTGCTGCTCCCGCCATCACGGTCTTCTCCCTCCTCCTCCCCCCAGCTTCTCCATATCTCTGTGCCCCACAGGCTTATCTTTCACCTTGCCTGTCACCGCTGGGCTCCGGATCTCCTCCGTCTGTCGGGCGAAGCGTTGCAGCCTGGCTGCTGCATCTGCTCTCCCAGAATCTTCCCTCGCAATCACAGGCTCCTCTGACGGCATTTCCTCCTGGCCTGTGCCATCTTGGGTCTTTCTCTTCTGCTCCTCCGCCACCCTCCTGGAGCACCTTCTGCTGGTCATTTCCTCGCAGGCACACAGATCCTCAGGTACCACACTGGACACGGATTCCCCGCTAATTTCAGGTACCTGGCCACCGATTTTACAGACTGCAATCCTGCATTTAGCTTATACTGAGCGGGAGCTCCTGCCTCAGACGACCGCTCACATCACGTTCAGGCCACGCCCCTACCCCCTGTCTGGTTTAATAAGTGGGATTTCTTGCCTTGTAAATGGGGTTGGGACCATCAATTGTGTTGTGCAGAAGTCTGGTGGATACACAGCTGATAGTCCTACTGAATAGACTGTTAGAATTTGTTTTGTGGCAAGAAAAAAGCAGCTAAGTAAAGAAAAACGAGTGGCCATCATTACTTTAAGAAATGAAGGTCAGTCAGTCCGAAAAATTGGGAAAACTTTGAAAGTGTCCCCAAGTGCAGTGGCAAAAACCATCAAGCACTACAAAAAAACTGGCTAACATGAGGACCGCCCCAGGAAAGGAAGGCCAAGAGTCACCTCTGCTTCTGAGGATAAGATTATCCGAGTCACCAGCCTCAGAAATCGCAGGTTAACAGCAGCTCAGATTAGAGACCAGGTCAATGCCACACAGAGTTCTAGCAGCAGACACATCTCTACAACAACTGTTAAGAGGAGACTTTGTGCAGCAGGCCTTCATGGTAAAATAGCTGCTAGGAAACCATTGCTAAGGACAGGCAACAAGCAGAAGAGACTTGTTTGGGCTAAAGAACACAAGGAATGGACATTAGACCAATGGAAATCTGTGCTTTGGTCTGATGAGTTCAAATTTGAGATCTTTGGTTCCAACCACCGTGTCTTTGTGCGACGCAGAAAAGGTGAACGGATGGACTCTACATGCCTGGTTCCCACCGTGAAGCATGGAGGAGGAGGAGGTGTGATGGTGTGGGGGTGCTTTGCTGGTGACACTGTTGGGGATTTATTCAAAATTGAAGGCATACTGAACCAGCATGGCTACCACAGCATCTTGCAGCAGCATGCTATTCCATCCGGTTTGCGTTTAGTTGGACCATCATTTATTTTTCAACAGGACAATGACCCCAAACACACCTTCAGGCTGTGTAAGGGCTATTTGACCAAGGAGAGTGATGGGGTGCTACGCCAGATGAGGACAGAGATATATATATATATACAGTATATACATACATGTACATATATACATACATTCATAGACAGGTGAAATAAGTATTAGTTATAGCCTGTGAGGCTTGCGCTATAGCACCCAGCCACATTGCTATTTTTATGTGGCCTCACACTTGTGCAGGGCTTCTCTACCACTGGAAGCATCAGTGCTTTAATGGCAACCTCCCACACAGGTGCAGACACATGCATCTCACTGGCGCCGTGTCACTTCTGGTCCGGGGCCCAGTGACACACTTCCGGTTTGGCGATTAGCGCCAATATTTAAACTCCACCAGCCCTCTCTACCACCACGCCAGCAACAACACAACAGCAAGGCACGGGAGCACCGCCAGCACAGCACCCTAATAAGGTAAATGAAGGTCTGAGCCTCCACAGTCCTTGTGATATTCCCCCTTCCTCCATGCCTACTCTCTAAATACTGAGTTTATTCCACAGCACACTCTACCCAATATCCTGCACTGATGACTATACAGGTACTCCGCTCTATTAAAGCAATGCCCATTTCTTTTACCCATTGCCATCTTTTTAATTTCTAAGCCTCTCTTTATCCACAGCATTCTCTCTAGGTGATTCTGATAGGGAGACTCTCTTCCTCTTCTACTAATGCTAATGATCAAACGCTATGCAGCCATAATCAGTTAAACGCCTTCCTAGACACCACTCTGCCTCTACTTGTACCCTTGATATCTACATATTCCTGGTCGGCTTTAGTTGCCACCTAACAATTTTTTCATAATTTTTGACACATTTTGCACAATTCTTTTTATATGTACATACTTAATTTTCCTTTATCCAAACTGCTATTATCGATGTTTCCATCAAGATGTAAATAGCATTTGGGACTTTTATGTGTTATTCATAATTTTGATTTCCTCTTGCTTTATGTCACAAGAATGTTTTTCTTGTGTGCCCAAACAAGACTCTCATGCATTGTCTTTTTTCTTACAGCGACCTAATGAGTAAGGCCCGGGATGGGTCGAAAAAATATCTATAATATACCATAGAAAAAGAAAACAAAAAGCAGCACCAAAAGAAAACAAAGGGTGCAAAAAATCCTTCCAGGTATATACCAAACATCATGCTATTGTCCAGAAAAATGAAGGCAGCACTCCAATAGAAAAAATAAAAGTGGTTTATTGGCCCATGTGCGACGTTTCAGTCCAGGATGTGGACCTTTCTCAAGCTCAAGGTCTGGACTATAATATACCATAGTCGCTTTGTATTGCATTGCTCAGCCTTGTCCTCTCCTTGTTCACAGACTTTAATAAAATTACCTTGCATCACTAAAACCCAAGAATGTGCGGTGAATTTTGAGGTCTTTTGCACAGGGGCCACTCGGCCCATTGCACCACCACCACGCATCCCGATAGAGTGCACGCTAAAATTTGCCCGCTTTCTCACTATTACACATAATTTATGGACATCCATTGTTTGGTCTCCTTACCTGTGTGGATTGAATGGATTGTTACCGACATCAGGTGAGCATTTTATGTGAAGAACACCTTTAGAAGTATATTTACTTAGACAATTGGTGACATGTTCAATACTTATTTCACCCACTGTATATTTACACACACACATAGAATACCAGTCAAATGTTTGGATACACCCGTTCATCCAATGGTTTTCCTTGTTCTTATTGGAATGTGCACATTATAGATTTGAACTAAAGGCATCAAAACCATAGGTGAACGCATATGGAAACAAGGAGTAAAGAGACATATGTGAAGCAAACCAGAATATGTGTTAAACCTTAGATTTCTCAAAGTAGACTCCTTTTCCTCTGATGACAGCTTTGTACTTTGTTGGCAGTCTATCTCTTTGGGTGCCTTTCACAGCTAAAGAAAATTACCCTACAGCAAGCCATATTGTAGTTAACTTTGTAATTTAATTAATGTAATTTTCATTTGATATGCGAAAACGTCTGTAGACAACATTTTCATTTGCTGCAAAACTTTGACATGTAGCGGCATCATGGAAATTAACAGGAATGATAAGATGTTTTTAAGATATTCCTTTAATTAAAAAAAAAATCATACTACGATATGCATTTAGAAAAATCATAATATGACAAATGAAAATCAATACTAAGCATTTACTGCAGAACAGAAGGATAATATTTACTCATGATTTTCAGTCATCTCTCATTTAGTCATGCAGTAAAATACATGAAAAATAAACAGTTGAATAATATTTACAAGGGAATAAATGACTAAAATAACTAACTGTAAAGGAAAAACTGTAAAAACTATATACATCTAAAAAATTAAAGTAAGAATTCAATGTAAACTACTCCCAGTCCCAGAGCTACAAGCTATATGCATCTTATTCCATCTAAGAGAAGTGACTTAAACAATTTACAAATCTGAAAAAGAATTCTGGAAAAATGTTCAGATTATTTGAATAAAGCTTGTGAATATTTGTGTATTTCAAAAAATTAAGGACTTCTAGGACATTTGGCATCTTAAATCCACCGCTATTGTGGCACGTTGTCACATTTTCAACCATTCCCAAGAGTCTGAGCAGAAATGTGATTGCTTTGGCACCTGCAAAGCACAAAACTACTGCTCATATTTTTCAGTCTCAGAGAATATATAATAGGGTTCCCTATTGAATTAACAGTAATCAGCATGGCACTGAGGTTCCGAAACACAAACGTACTTGTCTGTAACTCTTCTGGGCAAACTGTGTTGATAACGTCCCACAGAACTCCACCAAAGAACGGAGCATAAGACACCACAGCAAGGATCCAGATAAAAATACAAGTTTTGGCGACTTGCATTTCCGCAGCTTTATAGGTCCCATCATGCTGTCCGTGTGCCATCATACGAAGTTTCTGCTTTCTTAGTATCAAAAGAATTCCGATATAGGATATGAGAGGAAACACGAATGCAACAATGCAATTAGGTATAGTGATGAAAACCAGATAGTCAATGCAGTAAGGTCCGTAAAGAGTGGACACATTTCCATTCTTTTTCAAACAGTCCCATCCAAATAAAGGCAGACAGCCAAAAATGATAGCCACTGTCCAAATAATAAGCACTGTTGACAAAATCTGGTTCCTGGAAACTCTGTATTTAAAGTTAATGCTTCCAGACACGGTCAGATAACGCTCAATGCCGATACTTACTAAGTTGTATATTGTAGATAATATGGAAATGGTGTAAAAGACATAGGCAATGAGGATGTTCCAAGTACCAATAATAGTACTGTAAGGTTCTGTTAAAAAAGTTAGTGCAATCCAGAAGCCAGATAAGCTCACAAGCAGATCTGATACAGCCAAGTTGCCAAAAAGTATAATAATTAATTTTGTATGCTCCTTTGAAAATGATATAGTGAAAATTACAGCGCAGTTAAACATGGCGGACACCAAATTTGTGATCATTTGAGAAATTCCTAGTGCAAGAACCAGATTCGAACTCCATATATCTGAGGTATTAGGTTCTCCACCAGTGCAGTTAAGAATTTCATTCATGGTCTTCTACCAATGTGTATACTGCTCCAATAAGACTTAGTCCATAGAAATAATTGTAAGTGACTTCCCTAAATACAATTCTCTCATCTTAAACACCAAACTGTGCACAAATTAAAGATTAACCTCATGTATTTAAAGGCTATCTACTACATAGCTCTGAAACTGAGAGTTGCTAAGCTGAGTGCAGGAACCAGACAGTATTTTCCTGTAATTTTCCACATTTGACCTTATCTAGGTTATGAGAGTGCCTGGTACGTAATAGCAGGAAATTACTGTTTCCAAAGCATCAGACTTGATAAAAATAATAACATGGCTAATTAAAAACGCACGCTCTAAAAGAAATCTGCAACAAACTACATGGTGACAACGTCACAAAGGGGGACATTATAACGGGCATATTCATTGTATACAGTTTAGGCGAACATAAATATTCGATAGAAGCATAAACGGAGACATAATTGTATGTATGGTAACAAAAAAAGGGCAAAATAATTGTATGGGGACGTAATTATGTGTATGAGCACAAAGTTGGATCATAATTGTTGTACAGAGGCATGAGGGGCATAATTATTGTACAGGGGCACAAAAAAGGTAGATAATTATTGTTTGGAGGCACAGCGGCACAGGACACAGCTCCAGTTAAGGACAGGTTAGGTTCTGTGTGTGTACTCTACAAAACAGCCTCTGTGGGTGTACTCTGTACTCATCTCTGTGGGTATACTCTGCACCCATCTCTGTGGGAGTATTCTGCATCCATCTCTGTGGAGGTGCTCTGCACCTGTCTCTGTGGAGGTATTCTTCAAAACAGCCTTATTGGGGGTACTCTGCAAACAGCCTCTGTGGGTGTACTTTTCACTCATCTCTGTGGGGGTACTCTGCAAAACAGTATCTGTGAGGTACTCTGCACCCATCTCTTTGGTGGTACTCTGCCTCCCATCTCTGTGGGGGCATTCTGCACCCATCTCTTTGGTGGTGCTCCACCCCCCATCTCTGTGGGGGCATTCTGCACCTGTCTCTGTGGGGGTACTCTACAAAACAGCCTCTGTGGGAGTAGTATGAAAACAGCATTTGTGGGGGTACTCTGCAAAACAGCCTCCCTGTTTGCTTGTTTTTCTATTTGAGGAGGGCCCAAAACATTGGGAATGGGAAATAAAACAGACAAACTACAGTGGAATATAACAAAGTCCTGTGGGATCCATGTCTGGTTCACTTTAATGAACGTGAGCTTCCCCACATTGGCTGCGGATAGGCAGACGTGCCTGTCTGTGATCACGGCCTCTGTCGTGCTAAACACACTGTAATAATTATAGGGGATAACTCAGGAGACTCTTTGCGTGGAACAAGACAACTACAGGACACAGTTTTATAAGTGGTAAAGTCTATATTATCACACGGTGATTCAAACAGGTGCAGAGAGAAACTCAAGTCCACAACACTTGGTGCAAATATCAAATGCAGCTCAGCAGTCTATAGGAAACTTCAGAGGAAAATGCAATCATGCAGAAAGTCTATGAAGCACAATTATTCTTGAGGATACTTGACACAAATAAGTCCTTGCTTAGTCCACAACACAGATAGATATGCTTATAAGGCAGTTCAAATAATATCTTAGCTCAACCAGGGAGGTCTGGGTAATAGTCTCAGGTTCTTGCAGAGCAGAAACAGCTTACACGTCCAGCAAATGCAGATGGAAGCAAACACGAGCAGCAGATGAAGGAGGATTACTGGAACTGGTGTATGCAGCAGGAACTCAGAGCAGAGTAGCAGGATAACCCCATAGGTTCACAGAAGCAGGTATATAGCCAGGGAGTCACCAGAGGTTAGGAGCTGGATGCAAGGCAGAATACTGTTGTGAATTTGCTTTTTGCTCCCTCTAGTGGTTACTAGTTTTTTGACTCTGGTTTTTCTGTCATTCCTTTTATCCGCACCTGGGTCGTTAGTTAGGGGTGTTGCTATATAAGCTCCCTGGACCTTCAGTTCAATGCCTGGCAACGTAGTTATCAGAGCTAGTCTGCTGTGCTCTTGTCTACTGATCCTGGTTCCAGTTATATCAGCTAAGTCTGCCTTTTGCTTTTTGCTATTTGTTTTGGTTTTGTATTTTTGTCCAGCTTGTTCCAAATCTATATCCTGACCTTTGCCGGAAGCTCTAGGGGGCTGGTGTCCTCCCCCCGGACCGTTAGACGGTTCGGGGGTTCTTGAATTTCCAGTGTGGATTTTGATAGGGTTTTTGTTGACCATATAAGTTACCTTTCTTTATTCTGCTATCAGTAAGCGGGCCTCTCTGTGCTAAACCTGGTTCATTTCTGTGTTTGTCATTTCCTCTTACCTCACCGTCATTATTTGTGGGGGGCTTCTATCCAGCTTTGGGGTCCCCTTCTCTGGAGGCAAGAAAGGTCTTTGTTTTCCTCTACTAGGGGTAGCTAGATTCTCCGGCTGGCGCGTGTCATCTAGAATCAACGTAGGAATGATCCCCGGCTACTTCTAGTGTTGGCGTTAGGAGTAGATATATGGTCAACCCAGTTACCACTACCCTATGAGCTGGATTTTTGTATTCTGCAGACTTCCACGATCCTCTGAGACCCTCGCCATTGGGGTCATAACAGTTTGCCAGGCCCGTATTAAATGTTTAATGCATTGCAGAAGAGGGATTATAAGAAAGAAGATTCTGAGTTTTTTTTTTCTTCTTCCCCTTTACCTCAGAGTGGCTATGCTTGCTGCAGACATGAATGTCCAGACCTTGATTACAAGTGTGGACCAGCTGGCTACTCGTGTGCAGGGCATACAAGACTATGTTATCAGAAATCCTAGGTCAGAACCTAAAATACCGATTCCTGAACTGTTTTCCGGAGACAGGTTTAAGTTTAGGAATTTCGTGAATAATTGTAAATTGTTTTTGTCCCTGAGACCCTGTTCATCTGGAGATTCTGCTCAGCAAGTAAAAATTGTTATTTCGTTCTTACGGGGCGACCCTCAGGATTGGGCTTTTTCGCTGGCGCCAGGAGATCCGGCATTGGCTGATCTTGATGCGTTTTTTCTGGCGCTCGGTTTACTTTATGAGGAACCCAATCTTGAGATTCAGGCAGAAAAGGCCTTGCTGGCTATGTCTCAGGGGCAGGACGAGGCTGAAGTGTATTGCCAAAAATTTCGGAAATGGTCCGTGCTGACACATTGGAACGAGTGTGCACTGGCCGCTAATTTTAGAAATGGCCTTTCTGAAGCCATTAAGAATGTTATGGTGGGTTTTCCCATTCCCACAGGTCTGAATGATACTATGGCACTGGCTATTCAAATTGACCGGCGGTTGCGGGAGCGCAAAACCGCAAATTCCCTCATGGTGTTGTCTGAACAGACACCTAATTCGGTGCAATGTGATAGAAAAACCGCAAATTCCCTCATGGTGTTGTCTGAACAGACACCTGATTTAATGCAATGTGATAGAATCCTGACTAGAAATGAGCGGAAAATTCATAGACGCCGGAATGGCTTGTGCTACTACTGTGGTGATTCTACACATGTTATCTCAGCATGCTCTAAACGTATAGCTAAGGTTGTTAGTCCTGTCACCGTTGGTAATTTGCAACCTAAATTTATTCTGTCTGTAACTTTGATTTGCTCACTGTCATCTTATCCTGTCATGGCGTTTGTAGATTCAGGTGCTGCCCTGAGTCTCATGGATCTCTCATTTGCTAAGCGCTGTGGTTTTACTCTTGAACCATTAGAAAATCCTATACCTCTTAGGGGTATTGATGCTACACCATTGGCAGCAAATAAACCGCAGTATTGGACACAGGTTACCATGTGCATGACTCCTGAACACCGCGAGGTGATACGTTTCCTGGTTTTACATAAAATGCATGATTTGGTTGTTTTAGGGCTGCCATGGTTACAGACCCATAATCCAGTCCTGGACTGGAAGGCTATGTCAGTCTCAAGTTGGGGCTGTCGTGGTATTCATGGGGATTCCCTGCCTGTGTCTATTGCTTCTTCTACGCCTTCGGAAGTTCCGGAGTATTTGTCTGATTATCAGGATGTCTTCAGTGAGTCTGAGTCCAGTGCACTGCCTCCTCATAGGGACTGTGACTGTGCTATAGATTTGATCCCAGGCAGTAAATTTCCTAAGGGAAGACTGTTTAATCTGTCGGTACCTGAACATACCGCTATGCGTTCATATATCAAGGAGTCTCTGGAGAAAGGACATATTCGTCCGTCTTCTTCCCCTCTTGGTGCGGGATTCTTTTTTGTGGCAAAAAAGGACTGATCTTTGAGACCTTGTATTGATTATCGGCTTTTAAATAAGATCACTGTCAAATTTCAGTATCCTTTACCGCTGTTGTCTGACTTGTTTGCCCGGATTAAGGGTGCCAAGTGGTTCACCAAGATAGACCTTCGTGGTGCGTACAACCTTGTGCGCATTAAGCAAGGTGATGAATGGAAAACCGCATTCAATACGCCCGAAGGTCATTTTGAGTACTTGGTGATGCCTTTTGGGCTCTCCAATGCGCCTTCAGTTTTTCAGTCCTTCATGCATGACATTTTCCGGAAGTATCTGGATAAATTTTTGATTGTTTATCTGGATGATATTTTGGTTTTTTCTGATAATTGGGATTCGCATGTGGAGCAGGTCAGGTTGGTCTTTAAAATTTTGCGTGAAAATTCTTTGTTTGTCAAGGGCTCAAAGTGTCTCTTTGGTGTACAGAAGGTTCCCTTTTTGGGATTCATTTTTTCCCCTTCTGCTGTGGAGATGGACCCAGTCAAGGTCCGAGCTATTCTTGATTGGACTCAGCCCTCGTCAGTTAAGAGTCTTCAGAAGTTCTTGGGCTTCGCTAACTTCTACCGTCGTTTTATCGCTAATTTTTCTAGCATTGTGAAACCTTTGACGGATATGACCAAGAAGGGCTCCGATGTAGCTAACTGGGCTCCTGCTGCCGTGGAGGCTTTCCAGGAGTTGAAACGCCGGTTTACTTCGGCGCCTGTTTTGTGCCAGCCTGACGTCTCACTTCCCTTTCAGGTTGAGGTGGATGCTTCGGAGATTGGGGCAGGGGCCGTTTTGTCGCAGAGAGGCCCTGGTTGCTCTGTTATGAAACCTTGTGCCTTTTTCTCTAGGAAGTTTTCGCCTGCCGAGCGAAATTATGATGTGGGCAATCGGGAGTTGTTGGCCATGAAATGGGCATTTGAGGAGTGGCGTCATTGGCTCGAGGGTGCTAAGCATCGTGTGGTGGTCTTGACTGATCACAAAAATCTGATGTATCTCGAGTCTGCTAAACGCCTTAATCCGAGACAGGCCCGCTGGTCATTGTTTTTCTCCCGCTTTGATTTTGTTGTCTCGTATTTACCGGGTTCAAAGAATGTGAAGGCCGATGCTCTTTCTAGGAGCTTTGTGCCTGATGCTCCTGGAGTCGCTGATCCTGTTGGTATTCTTAAAGATGGAGTTATCTTGTCAGCTATTTCTCCGGATCTGCGACGTGTGTTGCAGAGATTTCAGGCTGATAGGCCTGAGTCTTGTCCACCTGACAGACTGTTTGTCCTGGATAAGTGGACCAGCAGAGTCATTTCCGAGGTTCATTCCTCGGTGTTGGCAGGTCACCCGGGAATTTTTGGCACCAGAGATCTGGTGGCCAGGTCCTTTTGGTGGCCTTCCTTGTCAAGGGATGTGCGGTCATTTGTGCAGTCCTGTGGGACTTGTGCTCGAGCTAAGCCTTGCTGTTCTCGTGCCAGCGGTTTGCTCTTGCCCTTGCCTGTCCCGAAGAGACCTTGGACACATATCTCCATGGATTTCATTTCTGATCTTCCGCTATCTCAGGGCATGTCCGTTATCTGGGTGATATGTGATCGCTTCTCCAAGATGGTCCATTTGGTTCCTTTGCCTAAGCTGCCTTCCTCTTCCGATCTGGTTCCTGTGTTTTTCCAGAACGTGGTTCGTTTGCACGGCATCCCTGAGAATATTGTGTCAGACAGAGGATCCCAGTTCGTTTCCAGGTTCTGGCGATCCTTTTGTAGTAGGATGGGCATTGATTTGTCGTTTTCGTCTGCTTTCCATCCTCAGACTAATGGACAGACGGAGCGAACCAATCAGACTTTGGAGGCTTATTTGAGGTGTTTTGTCTCTGCTGATCAGGACGATTGGGTGACATTCTTGCCGTTGGCTGAGTTTGCCCTTAATAATCGGGCTAGTTCCGCCACCTTGGTTTCGCCTTTTTTCTGCAACTCTGGTTTCCATCCTCGCTTTTCTTCGGGTCATGTGGAGCCTTCTGACTGTCCTGGGGTGGATTCTGTGGTGGATAGGTTGCAGCAGATCTGGAATCATGTGGTGGACAACTTGAAGTTGTCACAGGAGAAGGCTCAGCGCTTTGCCAACCGCCGCCGCGGTGTGGGTCCCCGACTACGCGTTGGGGATTTGGTATGGCTTTCTTCCCGCTTTGTTCCTATGAAGGTCTCCTCTCCCAAATTTAAACCTCGTTTTATTGGGCCTTACAAGATATTGGAAATCCTTAATCCTGTATCTTTTCGTCTGGATCTTCCTGTGTCGTTTGCTATTCACAATGTATTTCATAGGTCCTTGTTGCGGCGGTACATTGTGCCTGTAGTTCCTTCTGCTGAGCCTCCTGCTCCGGTGTTGGTTGAGGGCGAGTTGGAGTACGTGGTGGAGAAGATCTTGGATTCTCGCCTCTCCAGGCGGAGGCTTCAGTACCTGGTCAAGTGGAAGGGCTATGGTCAGGAGGATAATTCCTGGGTGGTCGCCTCTGATGTTCATGCGGCCGATTTAGTTCGTGCCTTTCATGCCGCTCATCCTGATCGCCCTGGTGGTCGTGGTGAGGGTTCGGTGACCCCTCACTAAGGAAGGGGTACTGTTGTGAATTTGCTTTTTGCTCCCTCTAGTGGTTACTAGTTTTTTGACTCTGGTTTTTCTGTCATTCCTTTTATCCGCACCTGGGTCGTTAGTTAGGGGTGTTGCTATATAAGCTCCCTGGACCTTCAGTTCAATGCCTGGCAACGTAGTTATCAGAGCTAGTCTGCTGTGCTCTTGTCTACTGATCCTGGTTCCAGTTATATCAGCTAAGTCTGCCTTTTGCTTTTTGCTATTTGTTTTGGTTTTGTATTTTTGTCCAGCTTGTTCCAAATCTATATCCTGACCTTTGCTGGAAGCTCTAGGGGGGCTGGTGTTCTCCCCCCGGACCGTTAGACGGTTCGGGGGTTCTTGAATTTCCAGTGTGGATTTTGATAGGGTTTTTGTTGACCATATAAGTTACCTTTCTTTATTCTGCTATCAGTAAGCGGGCCTCTCTGTGCTAAACCTGGTTCATTTCTGTGTTTGTCATTTCCTCTTACCTCACCGTCATTATTTGTGGGGGGCTTCTATCCAGCTTTGGGGTCCCCTTCTCTGGAGGCAAGAAAGGTCTTTGTTTTCCTCTACTAGGGGTAGCTAGATTCTCCGGCTGGCGCGTGTCATCTAGAATCAACGTAGGAATGATCCCCGGCTACTTCTAGTGTTGGCGTTAGGAGTAGATATATGGTCAACCCAGTTACCACTACCCTATGAGCTGGATTTTTGTATTCTGCAGACTTCCACGATCCTCTGAGACCCTCGCCATTGGGGTCATAACAGAATACTCTAGCACAGACTGAAGGCTGGGGTGGAGTTTTATAGCAGGAAGACACAGTGCACACGAGACCAAAGACGCCACCTTGGAAAAGGGCAGTAATGCACAAAAAGGTAATAAAAAATGTTCAGAGTCCTGACACACATACAGTTAGGTCCATATATTTTTGGACAGAGACAACATTTTTCTAATTTTGATTATAGACATTACCACAATGAATTTTAAACAAAACAATTCAGATGCAGTTGAAGTTCAGACTTTCAGCTTTCATTTGAGAGTATCCACATTAAAATTGGATGAAGGGTTTAGGAGTTTCAGCTCCTTAACATGTGCCACCCTGTTTTTAATGGGACCAAAAGTAATTGGACAGATTATATAATTTAAAATAAAATTTTAATTTTTAGTACTTGGTTGAAAACCCTTTGTTGGCAATGACTGCCTGAAGTCTTGAACTTATGGACATCACCAGACGCTGTGTTTCCTCCTTTTTGATGCTCTGCCAGGCCTTCACTGCGGTGGTTTCAGTTGCTGTTTGTTTCTGGGCCTTTCTGTCTAAAGTTTAGTCTTTAGCAAGTAAAATGCATGCTCAATTGGGTTGAGATCAAGTGACTGACTTGACTATTCAAGAATATTCCACTTCTTTGCTTAAATAAACTCCTGGGTTGCTTTGGCTTTATGTTTTGGGTCATTGTCCATCTGTAGTATGAAACGACGACCAATCAGTTTGGCTGCATTTGGCTGGATCTGAGCACACAGTATGTCTCTGAATACCTCAGAATTCATTCGGCTGCTTCTGTCCTGTGTCACATCATCAATAAACACTAGTGACCCAGTGCCACTGGCAGCCATGCATGCCCAAGCCGTCACACTGCCTCCGCCGTGTTTTACAGATGATGTGGTATGCTTTGGATCATGAGCTGTACCACGCCTTCGCCATACTTTTCTCTTTACATCATTCTGGTAGAGGTTGATCTTGGTTTCATCTGTCCAAAGAAAATTCTTCCAGAACTGTGCTAGCTTTTTTAGATGTTTTTTAGCAAAGTCCAATCTAGCCTTTTTATTCTTGATGCTTATGAGTGGCTTGCACCGTGCAGTGAACCCTCTGTATTTACTTTCATGCAGTCTTCTCTTTATGGTAGATTTGGATATTGATACGTCTACCTACTGGAGAGTGTAGTTCACTTGGTTGGCGGTTGTGAAGGGGTTTCTCTTCACCATGGAGATTATTCTGCGATCATCCATCACTGTTGTCTTCCGTGGGCGTCCAGGTCTTTTTACGTTGATGAGTTCACCAGTGCTTTCTTTCTTTCTCAGGATGTACCAAACTATAGATTTTGCCACTCCTAATATTGTAGCAATTTCTCGGATGGGTTTTTTCTGTTTTTGCAGCTTAAGGATGGCTTGTTTCACCTGCATGGAGAGCTCCTTTGACCGCATGTTTACTTCACAGCAAAACCTTCCAAATGCAAGCACCACACCTCAAATCAACTCCAGGCCTTTTATCTGCTTAATTGACAATGACATAAAGAAGGGATTGCCCACACCTGTCCATGAAATAGCCTTGGAGTCAATTGTCCAATTACTTTTGGTCCCTTTAAAAACAGGGTGGCACATGTTAAGGAGCTGAAACTCCTAAACCCTTCATCCAATTTTAATGTGGATACCCTCAAATGAAAACTGAAAGTCTGAACTTCAACTGCATCTGAATTGTTTTGTTTAAAATTCATTGTGGTAATGTCTATAACCAAAATTAGAAAAATGTTGTCTCTGTCCAAATATATATGGACCTAACTGTATATTCCGACAGTGCACTTGCCGAAGGGCAGGCCAGAACTTCCAAGGCATAAAGGGCAAGCTCAGGCCATGTGTTCAATTTGGAGACCCAGAAGTTAAATGGGACAGACCAATCACTCGATGCGCGGAGACATTTAGACACACATACTCTTCCACCATGTTGTTGAAACGCTGCATCCTGCTAATATGGACTGGATCACATGGTGGTGTTGGATGCTGTGGCATGCTGAAGAAGGTTTTCCACATTTCAGCCATGCTAACCGGCCTTCCGTAGTGGTGCCTGTGCACCAAGTGCACTGGCAACTTCCTACTCCTCCTGTACCTTTTGCTTCCACTGAGCCCCCACTGTCAGATCATGATGCCGTAAGTAGTGCATCTAATAGCGTGCACTTATATTCATGCATTTTCCAATCACAGTACAGTGATGGAAGGAAGAATGGCTTGTTGTCCTTGTAGCAGGGATCTTGCAGGGTGATCAGCAGCATGTATTCACTCATGTATGGCAGTGATGCCTGTGAGCTGCTTTAAGTGCCACTCTACTGTAAACACAGTTCCTCCTCATCCTCCAAAACTTTCCCCTGGCTGGACAGTTGTGTACCTGGCTGCTGTTGGCACAAGTACCAACCCTCCAAGCCATGTGTGGAAGACTAGCCTGATAATGGTGTCCTTGTTCATCCTCCTCTTCCTCCTGTGCCACCACCTCATTCATCATCGCCTGAAGCGTTTTTTTCAAAGAGGCAGAGAAGTGGGATAGTAAGGCTGGAATCACACTAAACACATAAAAAATCGTTTCAATTCTCAATGTCGAGAGTCGCACGAGTGTTTTCCGCATGGTAATCCGTGTGTAATGCGTTTGCAATGCTATGATGCAATATTATCTTAGCCATTTATCTGTATGACATCCGTATGGTTTTACCTTTCTCACATATTTTTCCAATGTAACATCCGACTAAATTAACTGGCTCAATGGTCTGAAATGAATAAAAACCTAATAAACAAGGCCATACATTGGGTCCACAAGACGTTTAGTCCACTTATCTTTGAAATATGCCCTCTGCTGCTGTTTTGGCTGTCTTGGTTTGGTAAAAACATGTGTGACCGGCTTACCTTAAACACAACTGAGCGGGTTCTTTTAGATTGGGTCTTGTCTTACCGAATGATTGTTGATCCAAGGAGGTGATACGGATGTGGGTACATCCGCTTTTAAGGCGACGGCTCATTAACGGACATTTCCACTGTCTGTATGGTGCTCTATGCAGCCATCCTGACAAGTTTTATCAGTACTGTCGGATGAGCATCTTTACTTTTGACGCTTTTTTGGAGGCAGTGCGACCTGGGCTAACATTGAAGGACACATAGATACGAAAATGTATTTCAGTAGAGGAGCGTCTTTTACTTATTTATACTATATTTGTCATCTATTAAATGTAATGATCATATTGAAACATGTTCCACCCATACGTTATTCTGAAATATTGTGTGAATGTTTACGGCATCTTTACTACATTTATTTCCATACATTCTGTCATAAACACTTCGTGATGTTATTCAATTTCTACTGTTCCTTAGCATGTAATAGTGATGTCTATTGTTGACCCAGTGTTTAGGTTTCTGTGTTGCTTACATTGGGTTGCTGTAAACGCTGATTTTGACTTATTTAGTGATGGGCCAAATTTTATTAATTCTGACCATTGTCACTTTATGTAGTAATAACTCTGGAATGCTTCAACTTATCCCAGTGATGTTTTTTCGAGACACATTATACTTTACTAGATGGTGGCCCGATTCTAATGCATCGGGTATTCTAGAATATGTATGTAGTTTATTTATGAAGTTTTCAGAATAATGAAATTTATACACAGGATTCGCCCTGTTGGGCGCGACCAATTAGCGAAACGTGGTTCAAATTCCGCGCCAATTCGCGGCCGGACTGTGCCTGTTGCTGATTGTTCACTGCCGGGCGTGACCAATCGGTGAAGCCAGGGCTGGCTCCAGGTTTTTGAGGGCCCCGGGCGAAAGAGTCTCAGTGGGCCCCCCTCTTTAACACATGCCACGATTCATGATGCACAGATACAGCAGAGAAATATACCACAGCCAAGTAGCATATAACACAGCCCTCGTAGCATATAACACAGCCCACATAGCATATAGCACAGCCACGTAGTTATAGCACAGGCCACGTAGTATATAGCACAGGCCACGTAGTATATAACACAGCCCACATAGCATATAGCACAGCCACGTAGCATATAGCACAGCCCACATAGCATATAGCACAGCCACGTAGCATATAGCACAGCCACATAGTATATAACACAGCCCAAGTAGTATATAGCACAGCCCACGTAGTATATAGCACAGCCCATGCAGTATATAGCACAGCCCACGCAGTGTATAACACAGCCCACATAGTATATAGCACAGCCCACGCAGTGTATAACACAGCTCATGTAGTATATAGCACAGCCCACATAGTATATAACACAGCCCACGCAGTGTATAACAGCCCACGCAGCATACAGCACAGCCCACGCAGTGTATAACACAGCCCATGTAGTATATAACACAGCCCACGTACTATATAACACAGCCCACATAGTATATAGCACAGCCACATAGTATATTGCCCAGCCATGTACATTTCACAGCTACGTAGTATATAGCACAGCCCACGTAGTATATAACACAGCCACATAGTATATAGCACAGCTCACACAGTATATAACACAGCCAAATAGTATATTGCTCAGCCACATAATATATTGCACAGCTACATAGTATATAGCACAGCTCACATAGTATATAGCACAGCTCACGTAGTATATAGCACAGCCACGTAGTATATTGCCCAGCCATGTATATTGCACAGCTACGTAGTATATAGCACAGCCCATGTAGTATATAACACAGCCAAGTAGTATATTGCCCAGCCATGTAATATATTGCACAGCCCACGTAGTATATAGCACAGAGACGCAGTATATAACACAGCTCACACAGGATATAACACAGCCCACGTAGTATATACCACAGCGATGTAGTATATAGCACAGCCCACATAGTATATAGCACAGAGACGTAGTATATAACACAGCCCACGCAGTATAGAACATAATCAACGTAGTATATAACACAGCCCACGTAGTATATAGCAATGTGGGCACCATATCCCTGTTAAAAAAAAAAAGAATTAAAATAAAAAATAGTTATATACTCACCTTCCGGTGGCCCCCGGATCCGGGCGAGGCGTTAAGCGATGCTCCTCGTGACGCTCCGGTCCCAAGAATGCATTGCGGTCTCGGGAGATGATGACATAGCGGTCTCGCGAGACCGCTACGTCATCATCTCGCGAGACCGCAATGCATGGCCCGGAGCGTCTCGAGGAGTGGGAAAGGCGCCGGAAGGTGAGTATATAATGATTTTTTATTTTATTATTTTTAACATTAGATCTTTTTACTATTGATGCTGCATAGGCATATCATATATATAGATGATAACGGTAAATTTAGGTAGATATTTTTTATAAATAAACACAAAACATATCAGAAATTTTACAAAAATGTAAAAAAAATAGCAATTTTCAAACTTTGAATGATTATTCCTTTAATCCAGATATACAACACCAAAAAATAATAATAAAGCCACAAAGTAAAATAAATGCTTTATTTTAATAATGTTAAAAACATGTATAAATAAAAAACAAAGTGAGCAACACAAACAAACAACAATAGGTGGGACACCTGGACTGAACAAAAAAAACACACATATAATGTATGACTCAAGGCAGTAACAAGAGTGATAAACACTTGACCCCCGGACGAAGCATTTCATGCGAAACGTGCGTCGGGTGTGGTGGGTGCCTGGACTGCTATTGCCAGTTAGGTAAGGTATGTGACTCTGTTAAGTATGGGGTTTATGCCAATCACTTTTGTTAAACATTTGGGTCATAATTATATGTTGCACATATGGTATATACCCCTTTGAGGATTACTGTTGATCAATTTATCTACATTAGGCGTGTTTTGCCCCTGCCCATACTCTCATGTATAGAGTGTTAGTTATCACTCTTGTTACTGCCTTGAGTCATATACACACACTGTGTGTTGTTTTTTTTTGTTTAGTCCAGGTGTCCCATCTATTGTTGTTGTTTGTGGTGCTCACTGGTTTTTATTCATACATGTTTTTTATATTGTTAAAATAAAGCATTTATTTTACTTTGTGGCTTTATTATTATTTTTTGGTGTTATATATATTGGATTCTTAACATTATAGGTATACTTTAATCCAGATAGTCATACCACTCAAAAATATTAATAAATAACATTTCCCTCATGTCTGCTTTACATCAGCATAATTTATAAAATGTTATTTTATTTTGTTTGCATTTTAGGGAGAATTAAAAATGTAGCAGTCATTTATCATTTTTTCATGGAAATTTACAAAATGTATTTTTTTTAGTGACCTATCCCAGATTGAAGTGACTTTAGGGGTCCTATACATTGGAAAAACCCCAAAAGTGATGCCATTTTAAAAACAGCACCCTCTGACATACTGAAAACTCCTGTCAGGTAGTTTATTTATCCTTCTGGTGCTTATCAGGAATTAATACAAAGTGGCATGATAGGAATAAAAAAGTTTATTTTTACCACATAAAGGTCACTAACTTCTGAACAGGCCGATGTAGCCAGGAGACTCTAACGCCGCAATTTGGTACTTAATGACCAAGCCCATTTTTACAATTCTGACCACTGTCACTTTATGAGGTTATAGCTCTGGAATGCTTCAACGTATCCTGCTGATTCTGAGATCATTTTTTCGTGACATATTTTACTTTATGTAGGTGGTAAAATTTCTTTGAAATGACTTCGTGTTGGCAGATACAGACTTATTTGTGTGCAGGAGCAGTTTACACTTTTCTGACAGTAGATGGCGATGTTGTTACGGTTATATGCTTAGTTGAATGTAATGCATATACTTGTTGAATTTTGGTTTCACTTTCTCTCTGGTAAAATGTCCTTTAGACTTCCTGTTATGCTGTATTAAGAAGCTGATGCATGTACCTCATGTTCTGTATAGATACAACCCCTGGCAAAAAATATGTACCATATTTTTCGGACTATAAGACGCATCGGACTATAAGGCGCACCCAGGTTTTAGAGGTGGAAAATAGGGAAAAAAATATTTGAAGCAAAAAAATGTGGTAAAATCTATATATATAATTGTCTAAGGGTTTTTCCGTCTGTCTGTCTGTCTGTCTGTCTGTCTGTCTTTCTGTCTGTCTGTCTGTCTGTCCTGGAAATCCCACATCTCTGATTGGTCGAGGCCGCCAGGCCTCGACCAATCAGCGAAGGGCACAGTATCGACGTAGATGTCATAATGGTTGCCATGACGACGATGATGTCATAAAGGTTGCCTCGACCAATCAGCGACGGGCACAGTCTGCCGCGAATTCTGGAATCATCATTGTCCATATACTACGGGGACATGCATATTCTAGAATACCCGATGCGTTAGAATCGGGCCACAGTCTAGTATTTAATAACATACTATTATATGTGGTGTTATTATATATAATAGTATGTTATTATGTTGGAAGCTGCGGGACCAGTGTGGTGTCTGTGAATTACTAAATGAAGATGCTGGAGTGCGAGTATAAGAATGGGGGCACAGGGCTTATATTGAAAGCACCACTCCAGCACTGCAAAATAACACTGGAGTGCTGCTTTAAAATCCCATGGGAGAACTATAACTCCCAGCATGTCCTGCAGATCCTATGACATGCTGGGAGTTATAGTTCACTAAAGGAGTGGCAGAGTGCTTTATTGTGTTTTGGAAAGACTAACCTCTTAATTGTGGCAGCCAGCCTGTGGTGAGGTAAAAGCATCCCATGACTGCACACACAGAGCCCTCCCTCTTGTTGCCTTTCCACAGCACAGGTAATGGAAGCCAGCAGATTCTAGTGTTGGAGTCTGAAGGACCTGTGATGATGTCAAGAAGAGGGAGGGATCTGTGCTGCCATGTGATGCTCCAGCCCGCCCACTTCTGACATCATCACAGGTCCTACTTGTGCACACTGCACAGCACTCAGCTCCAGCCCAGGAAGGTAGGCAGCAATCTCTCCCCCGTACCCTGCTGCTGCTGCCTCCTTCTCCCCCAGACACACGGATCTCCCCAGCTGCTGCAGGAATCAGCGCTGAGAAAACCATGTGTGTCGCTGCTTAAGTGCAGTATTCATTTGTTGCTCCCGGCTTACTGCTCAGCTGATAGGTGGGCGGGGAGTAGCTAATGAATATTCACTGCACTTAATCATTGGGACCACATGATTTCCCCAGCGCTGATTCCTGGCAGTGGGGACATTTTTCTGCCTCCTGAAGTGGGATAACAGTGCGATCCCACTTGCTGCTGGCCCCCTCCCCACATGCTACATCCCGACCATAAGACGCACCCACACTTTCCTCCCAAATCTGGAGGAAAAAAGTGCGTCTTATGGTCAGAAAAATACGGTAATCACCGGCCTTGGAAGATGTTCATTCAGTTGTTTAATTTTGTAGAAAAAAAGCAGATCACAGACATGGCACAAAATTAAAGTCATTTCAAATGGCAGTTTTCTGGCTTTAAGAAACAGTAAAAGAAATCAAGAACAAAAAATGTGGTAATCAGTAATGGTTACTTTTTGTAACCAAGCATAGGGTAAAAATTATGGAGTCACTGAATTATGAGGGAAAAAATTATGGAATCACCCTGTAAATTTTCATTCCCAAAACTAACACCTGCTTCAAATTAGATCTGCTCATTTGTCTGCATCTAAAAAGGAGTGATCACACCTTGGAGAGCTGTTGCACCAAGTGGACTGACATGAATCATGGCTCCAACATGAGAGATGTCAATTAAAGCAAAGGAGAGGATTATCAAACTCTTAAAAGAGGGTAAATCATCACGCAATGTTGCAAAAGATGTTGGTTGTTCACAGTCAGCTGTGTCAAAAATCTGGACAAAATACAAACAACATGGGAAGGTTGTTAAAGGCAAACATACTGGTAGACCAAGGAAGACATCAAAGCATCAAGACCAGAAACTTAAAGCAATATGTCTTCAAAACAGGAAATGCACAACAAAACAAATGAGGAACAAATGGGTGGAAACTGGAGTCAACGTCTGTGACCGAACTGTAAGAAACCGGAAAAAAAGGAAATGGGATTTACATACAGAAAAGCTAAACGAAAACCATCATTAACACCTAAACAGAAAAAAAACAAGGTTACAATGGGCTAAAGAAAAGCAATTATGAACTGTGAGTGACTGGATGAAAGTCATATCCAGTGATGAATCGAGAATCTGCATTGGGCAAGGTGATGACGCTGGAACTTTTGTTTGGTGCCGTTCCAATGAGATTTATGAAGATGACTGCCTGAAGAGAACATGCAAATTTCCACAGTCATTGATGATATGGGGCTGCATGTCAGGTAAAGGCACTGGGGAGATGGCTGTCATTACATCTTCAATAAATGCACAAGCTTATGTTCATATTTTGGACACTTTTCTTATCCCATCAATTGAAAGGATGTTTGGGGATGATGAAATCATTTTTCAAGATGATAATGCATCCTTCCATAGAGAAAAAAAATTGTAAAAACATTCCTTGAAAAAAGACACATAAGGTCAATGTCATGGCCTGCAAATAATCCAGATCTCAATACAATTGAAAATCTTTGGAGAAGTTGAAGAAAATGGTAAATGACAAGGCTCCAACCTGCAAAGCTGATCTGGCAACAGCAATCAGAGAAAGTTGGAGCCAGATTGATGAAGATTACTGTTTGACACTCATTAAGTCCATGTGCAGTGCCCCAGAGACCTAGTCGTTGCAGTAACGTCGCTCTGCCGCTAAGGGGAGTGATGGTACGTCTGATTGCACTAAAAGAGTTCACCTGACCAGGTATCACAGTCACACATTACACTTCGCACTCTGGCCACCAGGGGGAGCAAAAGGTTCTATGTATTAGGCCACTCCTCACACTCTGGTAAAACTGGGGGTTGGATAGGAAGTTAGAGAGAAGCTGACTGGGTTTTGCCCAGGTAACATCTAGTGAGAGAAGAGGTTGCTTGGGAAGATTCAGGGGGGTCCCTGTCAGGGGTGGGATCCTGACAGTGGCCTAGCAAAGGACAGATCGTTACGGAGCCATGCCTGCACCTAATTGCGGCAGCATCTTAAGAAAGGACACGAAGCGAAGTATATTGTGGGAGAGGGGCGTCTCTAGGGTCCCTATAAAATACCTCCAGGCCTACCCCGTCATACGGGTGCATCCTTTAAGGATAACCCTGGTCGGGTTTTAGCAGCAAAAACAGGAAAAACAGTTTTAAAGAACTATTTACAGTTTCGTTGCTCCAAGGCTTATTCTCATAGTAGGTTGCAAGGCATCAGTCGATAATGAACACTTCCTGACCGGGGAAGCTTCGGTTCTGTGCTCTCGTCTGATGCGGTGTCAATGTCGTTGGTTCGCTTTTCAAATGCGGTCAAGTCACTAGAAGTCTGGGTTCAAATGTCAGTTTTAGTGGCAGGTTCAGTAGTAGAAATGATGCACACAGTGGTAGTAGTGTTGGGATTTGTCAGTTCAGAGTTAGTCTTAGTCAGGACAGCAGGTGGCGCTGCGACGAGGCCTATCAGCAGTCCCTCTGTCTCTGGGGCAGGGTCAGCATTCTTACCTGCCGAAGCGGTGTCCTCGATGTCGGCTGGCTCTGCTGGCGGCGGCGTCCGCGACGGTGTTGGCAGCGGCTCCTGTAGTGATGTAGGGAGCGGTGGCGGTGTTGAGGAATCCTCCACAGATGTCGTCCGGTATGCGGCCCTGATGGTTACCCGCATCTGCAGGAGCTGGTCAATCAACTCCTCCATTCTGGCCTGCAGGGAGTCGGTGTCAGCCGTGGAGGCCTGGTTCCGGTGCCCTTCCATATAGCTGGGGGAGTCCTCTGCTCCGACCCCACGCTCTGGTCCTGGGCAGCTCGCCATGGCGTCCTCCACGTAGTTCGCCTCTTCCTGGTCCTTTTCCCGCTCTCTCCTTCGTGGGCGGCTTCGCTTTCTTTGTCTCCGCCCTCCTTTGAGAATCAGGAGGCGGATCTCGGCTGCTGACGGACACCTCCTCAAGGTACAGAAATACTTAGACTGGGCGGCCATTGTTCTTCGCGCTCTTCAGTTTGTCCATGCCCACAAATCCACGCCCTTCTTCTTCTCCTGCGCTCCTTGTTGCGCTGTAATGGCGGCGGTTTTGGTGGGAACTTTTGGCGGCAAATAGCAATACACAGTATTTGCAATAAATCACGATTCAAGCACAATTCAGTCACAGTTCCAAGGCACACATGACCTGATTCTCAGGCTTAAGTAGATCCTGTTCATGACGCCAAGTTTGGAGCGGCCCCCTAGCGCAGGGCAGCGGGGTACTCGGTATCGGGTCTCTCGGTTCTGGGGATGTCACGGTGGCCTGACCCGGTCCGTGGCCCTGCTAAGGGGCGCCCAATTAAAGATGTAGGTGACAGTGTAGGTCGCAGTAAATGATGAGGACACAGGGTTGCAGTCTCTTTACCTCTTTACTGAAGGCTTCGGCATCCACAATCCAGAGCACTGCTAACAGGGCTGGCTGAGACCGGCCGGTCCGAAGGCACATCCAGAGTTCCCTTTACAGGTGGAAATCAGTAGCCTACCTACTAGCGCCTGGGTGTTGTAGTACTTCCCTGCTGAGCACCACAGGATAGTCCTCACAACTGTCGTGTATGTTTCTGTTCTTTCTCTCCGTCCCCCAGATGATATGGATAGGGATCCCTTTGTTGACCCGGGATCCCTATTGTTTTATGTTTGTTTTTGCACAAGTTCATCAGTGTTTTAAAAGACTGCCGAATCATGGACGGTGAATGATTCACAAACTGTTGCTGTATATAGTTCGCGCCTTCTTAAAGGTGCCCCCTACTGGTTTTACAAAGAGAAGAGCTTTTTGAAGAGACTGTTCCTGGATACAGCGCAGAAGTTCTTGTTTATCACAGATTTGCAAATTGATAGTTTGCACTACCTCAAAGAGACTTGAGGTGTCCCTCTTAAAGGGAATGTTCCTTGTTGCACTTAGCCAAAATATAATGTTGCCTTAAGAGAGTTAAATAGTAATAAAGTTTACATAGGAATAGTATGTAGTTGGTTAGATAGTAATAAGAAACGTTTAATGATGTTCTTTGAAAATTGAGGACCAGGGAAAGTTGAAAACTGAGTTTCAATAAAGAGAACCCGTAGGGGTTAGTGAGTCCTCCAGAAAGCCATAAGAAGATGGTTGGTGAATCTGTACTTAGGAAGATAAAGAAAAGTTAATTTGTACTATAGTGTTTTATAGTATGCCTTTAGTGGGTACCTGCCCTTACGCCCTTAAAGGAAGAGTTAAATTATTGTTCCGAATTTGCACTTAGTAGATAGAATGCCCGGCTGGGTAATGATAGTTATTTATAGTCAGTTATTTAATAAGTGTTATTTAAAATCTTAAGCACAATGTAAATATGTTTCTGTTTGTAACGTTCAAGTGTCCTCACCTCCCATAAAGGGAAGCACTGTTAAAATTTACTTGTTTACAGCATTTCAAAACTTTGTATGTCTTTTGCTAACATGTATTGTTGTTCTTTCCCAGTCCGGGAGTACTGGATTTAACGGGGGGGGGGGGGAGTGCAGCACCCCAGAGACCTGGTCGTTTCAGTAACGTCGCTCTGCCGCTAAGGGGAGTGATTGTACATCTGATTGCACTAAAAGAGTTCACCTGACCAGGTATCACAGTCACACATTACACTTCACACTCTGGCCACCAGGGGGAGCAAAAGGTTCTATGTATTAGGCCACTCCTCACACTCTGGTAAATCTGGGGGTTGGATAGGAAGTTAGAGAGAAGCTGACTGGGTTTTGCCCAGGTAACATCTAGTGAGAGAAGAGGTTGCTTGGGAAGATACAGGGGGGTCCCTGTCAGGGGTGGGATCCTGACAGTGGCCCAGCAAAGGACAGATCGTTACGGAGCCGTGCCTGCACCTCATTGCGGCGGCATCTTAAGAAAGGACACGAAGCGAAGTATATTGTGGAGAAGTGAGAAACGAGATCACAGCACAAAGGCGATAGAACCAGAAGGAGTCGTGTCCCGAGATCGGCAACATCCTTCTGAGGCGCGTAGCCGGCGGCCGGAACGCTGAGGAAGTAATAGACTCTACGCATTACTTTGAACTACGGCAGGGCAGTTAACTCTAGGTTGGCTGTCTCACCTTTTACACCTAATGAAGACAACGGAGGCAATTGTGGGAGAGGGGCGTCTCTAGGGTCCCTATAAAATAACTCCAGGCCTACCCCGTCATACGGGTGCGTCCTATCCATATCATCTGGGGGACGGAGAGAAAGAACAGAAACATACACGACAGTTGTGAGGACTATCCTGTGGTGCTCAGCAGGGAAGTACTACAACACCCAGGCGCTAGTAGGTAGGCTACTGATTTCCACCTGCAAAGGGAACTCTGGATGTGCCTTCGGACCGGCCGGTCTCAGCCAGCCCTGTTAGCAGTGCTCTGGATTGTGGATGCCGAAGCCTTCAGTAAAGAGGTAAAGAGACTGCAACCCTGTGTCCTCGTCATTTACTGCGACCTACACCGTCACCTACATCTTTAAAGGGAACCTGTCACCCCGTTTTTTCCGTATGAGATAAAAATACCGTTAAATAGGGCCTGAGCTGTGCATTACAATAGTGTATTTTGTGGACCCTGATTCTCCACCTATGCTGCCGAAATACGTTACCAAAGTCGCCGTTTTCGCCTGTCAATCAGGCTGGTCTGGTCAAATGGGCATGGTGACATAGCTGTTCCTTCCCCCAGATCTTGCTTAGTTTTCCGTTGGTGGCGTAGCGGTTTGCGCATGCCCAAGGCCCGAATCCACTTCATAGGTGTGGAAAAAGAGCGCGATCTGCGCTATTCCCCTGGTGATCGGTGGGGGCGGCCATCTTCCTGTGGCTGCGCGTGCGCAGATGGAGCGCTCTGCTGCCCGGTGCTTCAGGAAAATGGCCGCGGGATGCCGCGCGTGCGCAGATGGAGATCGCGGCGGCCATTTTCCTGAAGCCGAGATGCGAACTCTGCTGTTGCCTGTGTGAACAATGCCACATACAGACAATTATTTGCTTATCTTTTTGTGCACTAATGCCAAACAGGCAATACTGGATTGAAAATGGTTGTTTCATCGGTATTTTTTGCACCTGTGTTTTTGCCATCATTAATCGGGTCCGATGCGCCCTGCTAGTGCCTTTGTTTGGAGGCTTCAGCAGGTAATCATCTCTTCTTTTTTCTCTGTGATTTTTTTCAATTTTCTGGAGGATTTTTAAGTCCTCTTTTTGTGTCTGTGAGCTTTTACTCATAGTTATATGCACCCTATTACGCCTTGGAACCCATATACTGGATGGGCCCATGAAAATCCACTTCACAATATGCATTTTGTACTCCGTACTCCTTTGTTTTACACATTGGCAGGAAGGCCAGCCCTGCTGCATAGTCATATGCACCCCATTAGGCCTTGGAACCCACATAGTGGATGGGCCCATGAAAATCCACTTCACAATATGCATTTTGTACTCCCGTACTCCTTGGTTTTACACATTGCCAGCAAGGCCAGCCCTGCTGCATAGTTATATGCACCCCATTAGGCCTTGGAACCCACATAGTGGATGGGCCCATGAAAATCCACTTCACAATATGCATTTTGTACTCCCGTACTCCTTGGTTTTACACATTGCCAGCAAGGCCAGCCCTGCTGCATAGTTATATGCACCCCATTAGGCCTTGGAACCCACATACTGGATGGGCCCATGAAAATCCACTTCACAATATTCATTTTGTACTCTGTACTCCTTTGTTCTACACATTGGCAGGAAGGCTAGCCCTGCTGCATAGTCATATGCACCCCATTACGCCTTGGAACCCACATAGTGGATGGGCCCATGAAAATCCACTTCACAATATGCATTTTGTACTCCCATACTTCTGGGTTTTACACATTGCCAGCAAGGCCAGCCCTGCTGCATAGTTATATGCACCCCATTATGCCTTGTAACCCACATACTGGATGGGCCCGTAAAAATCCACTTCACGATATTAATTTTGCACACCCGTACTCTTTTGTTTTACACATTGGCAGCAAGGCTAGCCCTGCTGCATAGTCATATGCACCCCATTAAGCCTTTGAACCCACATACTGGATGGGCCCCTGAAAATCCACTTCACAATATGCATGTTATACTCCCGTACTCCTTTGTTTTACACATTGGCAGCAAGGCCAGCCCTGCTGCATAGTCAGTCATATGCACCCCATTAGGCCTTGGAACCCACATACTGGATGGGCCCAGGAAAATCCACTTGTATTTTTTAATGGTATGATGGTTCCCTCTTTGCAGAATTATTTACAGGAGAATTTGGCAATTTTATTTGCCATGTTTTTAACACTAAGGTTCAGATACGGCTTTAAATAAGGCTAATACTTGCAATACAATGCAATTTTATTGCAAACTACTAAATTCAAGGAATAGTATGATTGAATAGTGTGAGTGCGTACACTTTTGTATATGTTAACATACAAAGGTTGATAAGTAAGGATTAAATACATATAGTGATTATGTATACATAAAGATTAACTACATACAGTATACTTGGATCATCCACAAGAGGCTTTTAAACATCATCCATTTGGAATATCAGAGAAGCAACACCAAGACAGAGAACCCCACAAGGATTTAGATCAAACCACCACAGGCAGAGTTTCAGTAAATCTTAATGTTTTACAATAACAAATAGCAAACATACAGAGGCTTAGAACTGTTTGTGAAGTGAATAAACAAACATTTCTCAAGATTGTGTCACTATGAGCATTGTCTGTCACATCTGTAAATCTTTTACAAGAAATGCAGCTATGTGATTGTCTGAATGCATTCGGTATACAGTATTTTAATCTGGATTCCAAATCGCCATTTGTATATTCGCTATTTGTACATTTGAGGCAGCCTAAATTATGGCTCTCAAGGAGAGAAACTAATATAGTCGACAAAGAAATATTTGTAATGAACTACTGAGCCAAACTAACAGCATTGCTTTATCAAATTTATATGAAGTGTATTGTGTCCAATGTGAGCAACCAGGCAACATAAAAAGGAGCTTTTCAAGTGAGCTCTTTAACCCCTTGAAGACGCAGCCCTTTTTCGTTTTTGCGTTTTCGTTTTTCACTCCCTTCCTTCCCAGGGCCATAATTTTTTTATTTTTCCATCAATATGGCCATGTGAGGGCTTATTTTTTGTGGGACAAGTTGTACTTTTGAACGGCACATTGGTTTTACCATGTCTTTTACTAGAAAACGGGAAAAAATTCCAAGTGTGGTGAAATTGCAAAAAAAGTGCAATCCGACATTTGTTTTTTGCTTGGCTTTTTTGCAAAGTTCACTAAATGCTAAAACTGACCTGTCATTATGATTCTCCAGGTCATTACGAGTTCATAGACACAAAATGTGTCCAGGTTATTTTTTATCTAAGTGGTGAAAAAAAATTCTAAACTTTGCTAAAAAAAAAGAAATTGTGACATATTCCGATACCCGTAGCGTTTCCATTTTTTGGAATCTTGAGTGGGGTGAGGGCTTATTTTTTGTGTGCCAAGCTGGCGTTTCTAATGATACTACCTTTGCCTGGATATGTTCTTTTGATCGCTCGTTATTGCATTTTAATGCAATGTCGTGGCGACCAAAAAAAGTAATTCTGGCGTTTTGAATTTTTTCTCATTACGCCGTTTAGCGATCAGGTTAAGCCTTTTTTTAATTGATAGATCTGGCGATTCTGAATGCGGTGATACCAAATATGTGCATGTTTGATTTTTTTTATTGTTTTATTTTGAATGAGGCGAAAGGGGGGTGATTTAAAATTTTATATTTTTTTTATTTTTTTTTTTAACTTTTTTGAAACTTTTGCCTTGCTCAATGGGAGGCTAGAAGCTGGGACAACTGGATCGGCTCTGCTACATAGGAGCGATCATCAGATCGCTCCTATGCAGCTGAATTACAGACTTGGTCGGCGCTCACAGAAAGCTGGCATTAACATCCATAGAGGTCTCAAGAAGATCTCAGGTTGTCATGCCGATGCACCGGAGCCCACATCAAAAGGGGAGACACGACATGCGCAGTACTAGTATGGCGCATGTCGTGAAGGGGTTAAGGTACACAAATGTTATGAAGTCTTTGCCAACAATGATGTGGTTTCACCAATGGGGGGTACCTTTTTTAAAAATATACTATTGCCATCACAGCCCCCCTTGCTCAAAATTCTGTGGCCTATAAAAGTACAGAACACATTCACCCAGGTCATGTTGTCGGAGATAAGGAAGAGACATTGCAGGAAACAGAGTTAAGAAGTAGGCCCGCCCAATGTAGGGGTGTGGGTCTCTTGAGACTTGTAATGGAGGGCATGAGCTAACAAATAATTCCCCAATGTGGGGCCCTTTTTTTACTAAATTAAATAGTGCCATCACAGCCCCTTTGCCCAAAATTCACCGTACAGAGCACGTTCACCCTGGTCATCTAGTGGCAGTTAAAGGACACATTGCAGGAGACAGAGTTAAGACGTAGGGAGCCGACAAACAATTCACCAATGGGGGGGTCCTTTTTTTAATTAAAAAAAAAGTGCCATCACAACTCCCTTGCCCAAAATTCAGTGGCCTATAACAGTACAGAGCACATTAACCTTGGTGATCTAGTGGCAGTTAAAGGAGACATTGCAGTAGACAGAGTTAAGAAGTAGGCCCAATGTAATGTAATGCCCAATTCCCCAATGTGGGGTCCTTTTTTTACTAAATGAAATACTGCCATCACAGCCCTCTTGCCCAAAATTCACCGCACAGAGCACGTTCACACTGGTCATCTAGTGGCAGTTAAAGGACACATTGCAGGAGACAGAGTTAAGAAGTAGGGAGCTGACAAACAATTCCCCAATGGGGGGTCCTTTTTTAATAAATAAAATAGTGCCATCACAGCCCCCTTGCCCAAAATTCACAGGGCTATAACAGTACAGAGCACGTTCACCCTGGTCATCTAGTGGTTCTGGATTATGAGGATGAGGATAAGAGGAGGATAAGAACATACAGACCAAATCAGGAAGCGTATACCCATGTGTGGTTGTAGTGAGACCAGTCACCAGAACTATGGAACAAAACCCAAGGAATTACTAGCAAGGGTATAAAATTTGATTATACTTTATTGCAGCAGTTAAATTGTAGTATACATTGTGTGCACATGTTCTAGGACAAAATAATAATAATAATAATACAAAATATAAGCAATTATACATAAAATCACTAATGTACTGAGACCTAAATAGGAAAAGGGGCACCCAGAAAGGATATAGAGAATATACAGATCTCCTGTGAAACTAATTGCAATAAAAAAAACTCCACAAGTGATCCCATTACCATATGGGTTTATGGGTTACGTAAATGAATATCATATATCAATATTTAAAAAGACCATTGAAAAAATGTGACGAGATAAGTCAAACAACAAAAGACCTCCATAGGGCAACAATGTGCAAGGTGCAATGTGCAATGTGCAAAAAAAAAAGAAAATTAATAGGAATTTCTGTACCTTATTGGTGCCACTTGGTCCTGACAATGCGCACACCCCGACGCGCGTTTTGGCTTAAAAATCCTTCGTCGGGGGTGACATATTCTTTGTCGGGGTGTGCGCATTGTCAGGACCAAGTGGCACCAATAAGGTACAGAATCTCCTATTACTTTTCTTTCTTTTTTTTTTGCACATTGCACCTTTCACATTGTTGCCCTATGGAGGTCTTTTGTTGTTTGACTTATCTGGTCACATTTTTTCAATAGACTTTTTAAATATGGATATATGATATTCTTTTAGGTAACCCATAAACCCATATGGTAATGGGATCACTTGTGGAGTATTTTGATTGCAATTAGTTTCACAGGAGATCTGTATATTCTCTATATCCTTTCTGGGTGCCCCTTATTCCTATTTAGGTCTCAGTACATTAGTGATTTTATGTATAATTGCTTGTATTATTTTTTTTTTTTTTTTGTCCTAGAACATGTGCACACAATGTATACTACAATTTAACTGCTGCAATAAAGTATAATCAAATTTTATACCCTTGCTAGTAATTCCTCTGGTTTTGTTCCATAGTTCTGGTGACTGGTCTTACTATAATAATTGAGTGGTTCCCACTTCTTTCTCTGTTGCACTGGGGATGGACAAATAATTTCTCTTTTATATACTTATATACCAATTTTTTTTATCATTTATTGAAATCTATTGGTCCTCTTAGGTGTAAACATTGTTGCTTACCATGTGTGGTTGTGAAGAGGTGCATGAGAATACACCTCCCCAAAACAGAGAATGTATTTGAGGTTATGTTTAGCTGTTTTCACTTGGTGGTGTACAGAAGTCTTTCCCAATCCAGCCCTTGTTCATTTTTATAACAGTCAGCCTGTCAGCATTTTCAGTTGACAGGCGGATGCGCTTATCTGTTATAATTCCACCAGCAGCACTAAAAACCCGCTCTGACAGAACGCTAGCAGCAGGGCAGGCCAGGATCTCCAAGGCGTTGAGAGCCAGTTCATGCCACATGTCCAGCTTGGATACCCAATAATTAAAAGGCACAGAGGAATCATGGAGGACGTTTGTACGATCTGCAAGGTACTCCTTCATTATCTTCCCAAACATTGCACTTCTTGTGACAGCACCCCTTGCCTCTGTGCCGTCACGATGGGAGGGTCTGAGAAAACTGTCTCAGAACTTTGCCATTGTTCCCCTGCCTGAACTGGATTGTACTTCTGTCTCTCTCGCTTGGACTCCTTGGTTGTATAATAAACTCTGACATCTGCTGCCAGCGTTCTCACATGGGAATTTTCTAAGTAATTCCGCTACAAGGGCCCTCTAGTACTGCAACATGTTAGTACATCTCTCTGCCTCTGGCAGAAGAGATTGAAAGTTCTCCTTGTAGTGTGGGTCTAGAGGTGTCACCAACCAGTAATGAGTGTCACTCAAAATTTTTATAATGCGAGGGTCACGTGAAACGCAGCGCAACATAAAGTCAGCCATGCGTGCCAGACTGCTAACAGGCAAGACATCCATGTCCTCACCAACAGGACGGCTGACCATACTGTCCTCCTCATTCTCATCCTCCGCCTCCATGTCCTCAGGCCATCCACGCTGAACAGACGGTATGACAGCTGTGCTTGTACTACTGTCTATAGCGCATGAAAGTAGCTCCTGTTCTTCCTCCTCCTCCTCATTGCCTACCAATCCACATTGAGAAGACATGAGGCTGGACTGAGTGAAATCCCCCTGTATGGTTCCTTGCTCCACGTCCTCGTGCTCTGCCTGCAATGCATCCTCTTTAATTGTGAACAGAGATGTTTTCAGAATGCTGAGAAGTGGGATGGTGATGCTAATTATGGCGTCATCATCGCTCACCATTTTGGTGCAGTCGTCAAAGTTTTGGACAATGGTACATATGTCTGACATCCATGTCCACTCCTGAGTTCTTATGTGTGGAGTCTGAACTGAATATCGACGGCCTTGTTGATGTTGGTAGGCAACAACTGCCCTCTTCTGCTCACAAATCCTTTCCAACATATGCAGCGTAGAGTTCCAGCGCGTGGGGACATCACACACCAGTCGGTGAGCTGGAAGCTGCAAATGCTGCTGAAGCACAGCAAGGGCAGCTGAAGCTGTAGCTGACTTTCTAAAATGGGGAGACAGCTGGCGTACTTTCACTAGCAGATTTGGCAGCTCCAGGTAACTTTTCAGAAAACGTTGAACCACGAGGTTAAGCACATGGGCCAAGCAAGGTAAGTGTGTGAGCTCACCTTGCCTCAGAGCCGCCACCAGGTTACGGCCATTGTCACACACGACCATGCCTGGCTGTAGGTTCAGCGGTGTCATCCAAATATCTGACTGCTCTTTCAGCGCTGTCCACAACTCTTCTGCATTTTGCGGTTTGTCACCTATGCAGATTAGCTTCAGCACAGCCTGTTGCCGCTTGGCTGAGGTAGTGCTGCAGTGCTTCCAGCTTCTGACTGATGTGTTGATTTCAGAGATGGAGGATGAAGAGGAGGAGGAGGTGCAGGAGCTGTAGACTGTGGGGGCAACCCTGATTGACGTAGGGCCAGCAATCCTCGGTGTGGGGAGGATGTGCTCCATCCCAAGGTCTGACTGGGTCCTGGCTTCCACTATGTTAACCCAGTGTGCCGTCAGTTAGATGTACCATCCCTGCCCACAAGCACTTTGTCCACGTGTCCGTGGTTAGGTGGACTTTCCCTGTAACAGCATTGTTGAAGCACGGGTAATGTTGTGGGACACATGCTGGTGTAATGCTGGTACGGCACACCAGGAGAAATAGTGGCGACTGGGGATCGAGTACCTTGGGACGCCGCCATCAGGTTGCGGAAAGCTTCCGTCTCAACAAGCCTAAAAGGCAACATTTCTAGCGCAAGCAGAAGAGAAATATTAGAATTTAGGACTGTGGCCTGTGGGGTGTTGGCTGGGTATTTCCGCTTGTGTTCCAAAGACTGGGGTATAGACAACTGAAGGCTGTGCTGGGACAAGGACGTGGACAGGCTTGATGATGGTGGTGCTTGACTGTGGGCAACAACAGGTGCAGGGCTAGAGGCATCTTGACATGCACGGTGTACTGGGGATTGGCTTCTATGCAAAACAGTGGAAGAAGCAATGGTGTGACTGTAAGAGGGTGCTGCTGTTATGGACAGTAACACGCTGCCACTTTAAGAGACAGCACCACCTTGTTTGGTGTGATGGAATGTTCTGCTTCCCCCCTGCTATAGACTGAGAAGATGAACTGCCCTAGAATAAGGGGAGGAGTTGAGCCTGAACTGTGTGTGTGAGCTGAAGCTGCGACAGAGAGAACTGTGTGCTGTTTGCTACAAGAAAGGTCCCACAGCCTGGGACGAAGTGTACTTGTGAAATTTGCAAGACTTTTCTGGGTACAGCAAAGGTGGCTGTTCTGTGCTAGTTTGTGAAGCCACGAAGTTACTGAGAAAGGGACTTACAGTTTCCAGGGGCATCTCTAGGACCCAGAAGCAAGGAGAAGACACGTTTCACAGACCTGACAGAAAGCCATGCACAACACCATATTAGACTGCTGGGGGCCCCCCTGGGACTGGACCTGAGTCCCCAACATCACCGTGAGTCTGTTCCTGTTTTGGTGCACCTGTTAGGGCCTAGTGTAGGCTTCAGTAGTCAGTACATGGCAGCCGTGGGGCCTGCTTAGTAAAGGCCAGGGAGGTTATATGTAGAGTAGCATCGTTATTTGTTCAGGCTATGTGCACTCGTCAGGATTTCTTGCAGATTTCAGCGTTTTTGCCGCGGTTTTGATGCGTTTTTGCCGCGTTTTTGGTGCGTTTTTTCCGGACATTTCCCAATGCATTTTATAGTGGGAAATCCACAAAAAAACTGCAAAATTAATGAACATGCTGAGTTTTTTACCGCGATGCATTTTTTTCGCGGAAAAAAAACGCATCATGTGCACAAAAATTGCGTAATTCATTCTAAATGATGGGATGCATATTGTATGCTGTTTTTTTGCAGTTTTATAGCGTTTTTATTGGGAAAAAACACGAAAAAAACGCGAAAAATCAGCAATGTGTGCACACAGCCTTATTGTTTAAATTTGCTTGTGAGACATATTTTGAGTCTGTAAGAGCTGGAGCACTGTGCTATTTTACGGACAAGATAAAGTTTTATAACTCTTGTAAAGTGTCTCTTGCCATTGCATACCCCTGTTTGCATCTTCCTCACCCACTTCATTTCTTGCCTCCCAATAAATCTACCCTTTGTTGTTTGCACCTCATCTTGTGTACAGTAGTCTTCCTGCAACGTGGTGGTCCCCCGGCCATCGCTTCAAGTGGCGCTGCGAGCAGGGTACTGTCACCAAGATGGACGCAGCAGACAGCAATGGTGGGAATGCTAACATTAATGGGGATGCTGTGGGCATTGGTGGAACCCCTGCAAGGACACTCCCTATGGCACCATATTTAGTGTGCTACCAAAGTTTGACGGCAAGAATATGCCACTGTTAGACTTGGTGTCTCGGCTGCAAAGCATCCTGAAGATTTATAACATCAGCCCAGACCTTGAAGCGGACATCGCTTTAACTGCCCTAGAGGGAGAAGCCCGCAGAAAAGTCTGCCTACAACCAGAACTCACCCGCAGTACCCTGAAGGAGCTAGTGAAGTTCCTGGAAGAGATCTACGGCGAGACTGCTAGCGCGGGACACCTTCGCACCAAATTTTTCTCTAGGCTGCAGCGGGAAGAAGAAGGAATTTCTCAGTATGCAACAGCACTGCAAGAAGTGTTAGCAGAGGTGCAGAGAAAGGAGGCGGATGGATTTGGCGGCATGGGCTCGAAAGACCGGATACTTCGGGAGCAATTCATTCTGGGACCGCACAGCACATCCTTGAGGCGAGCACTGTCAGAACGGGTCCAGGCAGATCTGGCCCTTACGTTTTGTCAAATCCTGGCGGAAACAGTGGCCCGAAGTAAAGAAGAGAGCTATGCGTCTGGGGTGATGCGTGTCCAGGGCGCCAATTCCAGAGGGGACCCAAACCATCAAGAGGTGCTGGTCCAGGTGGTGCAAGACTTGCAGCAGTCCCTTGTTAACGTGCAAAAGAAACTGACCCAGATGGAGCGAAGAGTGGGGAAACTACAAGAGCCTGACCCACCATACTCATGCAACCATTCTTCAGTCCGACCGACAAGGGATCAGTGGGAACAAGCCCCCTCTCGTCAGGCATCGGAGGCACAAGGACAGGCTCGAGGTGCCCCCTGGTGAGGAGGAGGCATCCAATGCTGGGAATGTAGAGGACGGGGGCACCTTGCTAGAGACTGTCGGAACTATACTCAAGGCCAGCGGAAGCCGCCGTTAAACTACCAACCGCCGCAGTAGTGCGGCACTCTGCGGGGGAGGTGAGGAGAGAGGCCGCTCCATGTCATATCGAACACTTGATTGCTGAGAGTCCCATCCTACGTGCTGAATTTGAGGGAGTTCTAGTGGATTGCCTGGTAGATACCGGGTAACAAGTGACGACGATGCCAGAAACGTATTTCAAGCAGCATTTCCAGGCCCTGGCCAAGCCAGAAAAAGAGACATTGATCCGGTTGTTTGCTGCCAACCAACAACCGATCCCGGTCACAGTGGTCGTGTGGATGATGAATATTCGAATCTGTGGGCAAGAAGTGGGGAGAAAAGGGATCCTGCTAGTCCCTGAGCCTATCAAAGAAGATGTGCCTGTCGTACTGGGGATGAATATCCTACGTGAACTCGATCAGATTATGTTTACCAAACGGGGACCTGGATATTGGAAGAAGGCTACTACACATAAGCCTACTCAAGAAGCTCTTCAACGACTGATCCGCGTCTGTGGGACGCAGAAGAGTGTGCCATCCTATCAGACGGTAGGGGTCATCAGGGCTCCTGGTAAAGAACCTGTAATCCTGCCTCCCGAGCGAGAAACTATAGTATACCTTCCAGTGGGGACGCATCGTAACCTTGACGGGTTGAAAGTGATTGTTCAGCCTGTGGTAGGCGGAGGAGTGGACCAAGAAGTCATGATAGCTCATACAATAGCTGTGGTCCAGCGAGGACATGTCCCCATAAGAGCTTTGAATGTGGGCCCCGGGGAGGTCACCTTGCCACGAGGGACAGATCTGGCCCTGGTGTACCCACATAAGGGCGAAGTGGTGAGTCAGAAGGAGATGTCTTTATCGCCGAAAGAAGGTGCGGGGTGGACCCTAGCAGTTGCTGTGGGGGCCGAAGAGACGTCATCCCCAGAGTGGAGTGGACGGGTCATCCTTAATCAAATGGAAGTGGATGTGAAGGCTCTGGGCCCTGAGTGTGTGCAAGCAATAGAAGCTATGCTGTGGGAACATCAGGCCGCATTCGCCCGTCGCGCCGAGGATTTCGGCTGTACTGAGGCAATCACGCACGAGATACCGACCGGAGAAGCTCGTCCAATTCGAGAACGATACCGGCAGATCCCGCCCAAGATGTATCAAGAGGTGAAAACATTACTGAGGCAGATGCTGGATTCAGGAGTGGTGCAGAGTAGTCAGAGCCCTTGGGCAGCCCCGGTGGTGCTAGTCAAGGAAAAGGATGGGACCATCTGGTTCTGTGTAGACTACAGGAAACTCAATGCCTGCACTGTTCGAGACTCGTATCCGTTGCCCCGCATCGAGGAATCCTTGACAGCGTTGGGGAAAGCCAAGTACTTCTCCACCCTGGACCTAGCAAGTGGATACTGGCAAGTAGCCATGGCAGAGAAAGACAGAGCAAAAACCGCCTTCATCCTCCCTATGGGACTGTTTGAGTTTAACCGGATGCCCTTCGGGCTCTCCAATGCTCCGGGCACGTTTCAACGGCTGATGGAAAAGTGTTTGGGAGACTTAAATTTTGAGGCTACCCTGATCTATCTGGATGACATCATTGTGTTTTCGGCCTCATTTGAAGAACACCTTGCCCGGCTTGGACAGGTACTCGGAAGACTGCGGGCTCATAACCTGAAGGTGAAGCCAAAGAAGTGCCACCTCTTCAAGAGAGAGATCGAGTACCTGGGCCACATAGTGTCACAAGATGGAGTTCTACCCTCACCAGAAAAAGTGGCTGCTATCCCGATGTGGCCAGTCCCTCGCACGGTGAGAGAACTTCAGGCCTTTCTGGGGCTTGCCGCGTACTACCGCCGGTTTGTCAAAGACTTCGCTAAGGTGGCGGGTCCCCTGAATGAGCTGCTGAGGGGGGCCCCCGGAGTGCCGAAGACCCAGTACATTCCTTGGGCCCAGAGACAAGACGAGGCCTTCCAGGCTATAATGAATGCCCTTACTTCAGCCCCGATTTTGGCCTATGCAGATTTCGATCAACCATTCTTGTTGTACACAGACGGTAGCCTTCATGGACTCGATGCCGTACTTTCTCAGATACAGGATGGACATGAGAGAGTCATCGGGGATGCCAGCAGGTCCCTGCGAGACAGCGAAAGAAACCCCCACAATTACAGCTCCTTCCGGTTAGAGCTCCTGGCCCTGGTGTGGGCCATGACAGAGACGTTTGCGGGCTTCCTGGCAGGGACCAAGATTTAAGTTCGAGCAGACAATAATCCCCTGGCCCACCTTGAGAATGCTAAATTGGGGGTCTTAGAACAACGATGGGTGGCTCGCCTAGCCAAGTTTGACTTTACCATCTGTTATCGCTCTGCTACCGAAAACGCAAATGCTGACAGGCTGTCAAGAGTGACTGTGGAGACTCCAGCGGGGGATCTCGATGAACAACTCAAAGAGGAGGAGACCCCAGATTTTCGTAAGTTCAAGCCCCAGTGGTTGCGGCCCAGTCAAGAAGGGAGGCCTGCGCACTACCCCGGTCCCTGGGGAGAACCAATCATGAACAGGGACATGTTCAGAATGAAGACGAAGGGCTGAGACAGATGAAATGGTGGGTAACTCAGAAGCGGAAGCCTGGCAAACAAGAGAGAGATGATCTGGACGCTGAAATGAAGAGTATCTTACACCAGTGGGATAGACTGGAAGTGCGAGAATCAGTGTTATATCGCAAGAGACAACAGCCAGAAGATATGGAAGTAAGGTGGCAGGTGGTCATCCCAGGAAGAATGGCTCAAGAAGTAGCTAGAGAAGCCCACGAATTTGGAGCTCACTTCGGGCCCACAAAGACCTACGAATGGTTACAGCGATATGTGTATTTCCCCCGGTTGGAGTCTGTGGTGGAAGAGGTTTGCCGGCAATGTCGAGTATGTGACCTCATTAAGAGTACCGAACAGAGAGCACCCATCCAGACCATACAAACTAAGGAACCGCTAGAAGTCTTGATGATCGACTATCTCCTCGTGGGACACTTGGCCCGGGGGCTACAGTACTGTTTGGTGATGACTGATCATTTCTCCAAGTTCGCAGTAGTTACCCCAATTAGAGATCAGACTGCAGAGTCAGCGGCGCGAGCCATCTGTCAAAACTTCATCCGGGTGTATGGGTGCCCAAAGCGCATCCACTCCGACCAAGGCGCTTGTTTCCAAGGCAAGGTGATGGAAGAACTGTATCGTATGTATGGCATCGAGCGGTCCCGTACCACCCCTTACCTGTTATGAACTGGTGGTTTAGGAGCAACATGGGACGAGCTCTGGAGGAGGTGGTACCTGTACTGACCGCAGTTCCTGAGCTTAACACAACACTAGAAGTAGCCGTGGGATGTTCCTGTCACTCCCTAGACACCTCGTCACAGCCGGAGGACTAGCTACCCCTAAAGATAGAAACAGGAAAGCTATCTTGCCTCAGAGAAAATCCCCAAAGGATAGACAGCCCCCCACAAATATTGACTGTGAGTGGAGAGGGAATTGACATACGCAGAATGAAATCAGGATGAAGCAAAGGAGGCCACTCTAGCTAGATAGATAGAATAGGACAGAATACTGTGCGGTCAGTATTTAAAAAACTAGAAAAATCCACCACAGAGTTTACAAAAATCTCCACACCTGACTAAAGGTGTGGAGGGTAAATCTGCTTCCCAGAGCTTCCAGCTAAACTGAATAAATCCATACTGACAAGCTGGACAAGGAAAAACATAGAAAGTGCAGAACGATAAAGTCCACAAAATGTGGACAGCAAAAGAACCAAGCAAGGACTTATCTTTGCTGAACTGGTCAGAACTTCAGGGAAATCCAAGCAGAGATGTGAATCCAACCAGGAACCATTGACAACTGGCACTGGCTGAAGGATAGAGCCAGGCTTAAATAGCCGAGCCAGAATAGACGATCAGTGGAAGCAGCTGCTGACTGCTAAATCCAAGGAGCAGCCGTTCCACTTAAAACCACCAGAGGGAGCCCAAGAGCAGAACTCACAAAAGTGCCACTTACAACCACCGGAGGGAGCCCAAGAGCGGAATTCACAACAGTACCCCCCCTTGAGGAGGGGTCACCGAACCCTCACCAGAGCCCCCAGGCCAATCAGGACGAGCCAAGTGAAAAGCACGAACCAAATCGGCTGCATGAACATCGGAGGCAACAACCCAAGAATTATCCTCCTGGCCATAACCCTTCCACTTGACAAGATACTGAAGCCTCCGCCTCGAAAAACGAGAATCCAAAATTTTCTCAACCTCATATTCCAACTCCCCCTCAACCAACACCGGAGCAGGAGGGTCAACAGAGGGAACAACGGGCACCACATATCTCCGCAACAAAGATCTATGGAAAACATTATGGATGGCAAAAGAGACTGGAAGGGCCAAACGAAAAGATACCGGATTGATAAGCTCAGAAATCTTATAAGGACCAATAAACCGAGGCTTGAACTTAGGGGAAGAAACCTTCATAGGAACATGACAAGAAGATAACCAGACTAAATCCCCCACCCGAAGCCGGGGACCAACACACCGACGGCGGTTAGCAAAACGTTGAGCCTTTTCCTGAGACAACGTCAAATTGTCTACCACATGAGTCCAAATCTGCTGCAACCTGTCCATCACAGAATCCACACCAGGACAATCAGAAGGCTCAACCTGCCCCGAAGAAAAACGAGGATGAAAACCAAAATTACAAAAGAAAGGCGAAACCAACGTAGCCGAACTAGCCCGATTATTAAGGGCAAACTCGGCCATCGGCAAGAAAGCCACCCAATCATCCTGATCAGCAGACACAAAGCATCTCAAATAGGTTTCCAAGGTCTGATTAGTTTGCTCAGGTTGGCCATTTGTCTGAGGATGAAACGCCGAAGAAAAAGACAAATCAATGCCCATCCTAGCACAAAAGGCCCGCCAAAACCTAGAAACAAACTGGGAACCTCTGTCAGACACAATATTCTCCGGACTGCCATGCAAATGAACCACATGCTGAAAAAACAATGGAACCAAATCCGAGGAGGAAGGCAATTTAGGCAAAGGTACCAAATGGACCATTTTAGAGAACCGGTCACAAACCACCCAGATAACAGACATCTTCTGGGAAACAGGAAGATCCGAAATAAAATCCATGGAAATATGCGTCCAGGGCCGGCAAAGGCAAAAGAAACCCACTAGCGCGGGAACAGCAAGGCTTGGCCCGGGCACAAGTCCCACAGGACTGCACAAAAGAACGCACATCCCGCGACAAGGAAGGCCACCAAAAGGACCTAGAAACCAAATCTCTGGTACCAAAAATTCCAGGATGACCAGCCAACACCGAACAATGAACCTCAGAAATTACCTTACTTGTCCATCTGTCAGGAACAAACAGCTTCCCCACTGGACAGCGGTCAGGTTTATCAGCCTGAAATTCCTGAAGCACCCGCCGTAAATCAGGGGAGATGGCAGAAAGAATCACCCCCTCCTTAAGAATGCCAACCGGCTCAAGGACTCCAGGAGAATCAGGCAAAAAACTCCTAGAGAGGGCATCAGCCTTAACATTCTTAGATCCCGGAAGATACGAGACCACAAAATCAAAACGGGAGAAAAACAGGAACCATCGAGCCTGTCTAGGGTTGAGCCGCTTGGCCGACTCGAGGTAAATCAGATTCTTATCATCGTCAAGACCACAACGCGGTGCTTGGCTCCCTCAAGCCAATGTTGCCACTCCTCAAATGCCCACTTCATAGCCAACAACTCCCGATTGCCGACGTCATAATTGCGCCCCGCAGGCGAAAACTTTCTGGAGAAAAAGGCACACGGTTTCATCAAAGAACCATCAGAATTCCTTTGAGACAAAACGGCCCCTGCCCCAATCTCAGAAGCGTCAACCTCAACCTGAAAAGGAAGAGAAACATCCGGCTGACGCAACACAGGGGCAGAAGTGAATCAGCGTTTAAGCTCCTGAAAGGCCTCAACAGCTGCAGAGGACCAATTCGTCACATCAGCGCCTTTCTTCGTCAAATCGGTCAGGGGCTTAACCACACTGGAAAAGTTGGCAATGAAACAGCGATAAAAATTAGCAAAGCCCAAAAATTTCTGAAGGCTCTTCACAGATGTGGGTTGAATCCAGTCATGAATAGTGTTGAGCGATACCGTCTGATACTTGAAAGTATCGGTATCGGATAGTATCGGCCGATACCCGAAAAGTATCAAATATCGCCGATACCGATACCCGATACCAATACAAGTCAATGGGACACCAAGTATCGGAAGGTATCCTGATGGTTCCCAGGGTCTGAAGGAGAGGAAACTCTCCTTCAGGCCCTGGGATCCATATTACTGTGTAAAATAAAGAATTAAAATAAAAAATATTGATATACTCACCTCTCCGGAGGCCCCTGGACATCACCGCTGGTAACCGGCAGCCTTCTTTGCTTAAAATGAGCGCGTTTAGGGCCTTCCATGACGTCACGGCTTCTGATTGGTCGCGTGCCGCTCATGTGACCGCCACGCGACCAATCACAAGCCGCGACGTCATTCTCAGGTCCTAAATTCCTAGAATGAGGAGTTTAGGGCCTGAGAATGATGTCACGGCTTGTGATTGGTCGCGTGGCGGTCACATGAGCGGCACGCTACCAATCAGAAGCCGTGACGTCATGGAAGGCCCTAAACGCGCTCATTTTAAGCAAAGAAGGCTGCCGGTTACCAGTGGTGATGTCCAGGGGCCTCCGGAGAGGTGAGTATATCAAAATTTTTTATTTTAATTCTTTATTTTACACAGTAATATGGATCCGATACCGATTCCCGATACCACAAAAGTATCGGATCTCCGTATCGGAATTCCGATACCGCAAGTATCGGCCAATACCCGATACTTGCGGTATCGGAATGCTCAACACTAGTCATGAATGGCTTGGACCTTAACAGGATCCATTTCTATAGACGAGGGAGAAAAAATAAAACCCAAAAAAGAGACCTTCTGAACTCCAAATAGGCACTTAGACCCCTTCACAAATAAAGCATTATCACGAAGGATCTGGAATACCATCCTGACCTGCTTCACATGAGACTCCCAATCATCGGAAAAAATCAAAATATCATCCAAATACACAATCATGAATTTATCAAGGTAATTGCGGAAAATATCATGCATGAAGGACTGAAATACAGAAGGAGCATTAGAAAGCTCGAAAGGCATCACAAGGTATTCAAAATGGCCTTCGGGCGTATTAAATGCAGTTTTCCATTCGTCACCCTGTTTAATACGAACAAGATTATATGCCCCTCGAAGGTCAATCTTAGTAAACCAACTAGCCCCCTTAATCTGAGCAAACAAATCAGAAAGCAAAGGCAAAGGGTATTGGAATTTGACCGTGATCTTATTAAGAAGGCGATAATCAATACAGGGTCTCAAGGAGCCATCCTTCTTGGCAACAAAAAAGAATCCCGCTCCCAATGGTGATGAAGACGGCCGAATATGCCCCTTCTCCAAAGACTCCTTAACATAACTCCGCATGGCGGCATGCTCTGGCACAGACAGATTGAAGAGTCGGCCCTTAAGGAACTTACAGCCAGGAATCAAGTTAATAGCACAATCACAGTCCCTATGTGGAGGAAGGGAACTGGACTTGGGCTCATCAAATACATCCTGGAAATCCGACAAAAACTCAGGGACTTCAGAATAGGGGGAAGAGGAAATTGACATCAAAGGAACGTCACTATGTACCCCTTGACAACCCCAACTAGTCACAGACATAGATTTCCAATCCAGCACCGGATTATGTACCTGTAACCATGGAAAACCCAGTACAACAACATCATGTAAATTATGCAATACCAGAAAACGGCAATCTTCCTGATGTGCTGGAGCCATGCACATGGTCAGCTGAGTCCAATACTGAGGTTTATCCTTGGCCAACGGTGTAGCATCAATGCCCCTCAAAGGAATAGGGCTCTGCAAAGGCTGCAAGGAAAAACCACAGCGCCTGGCAAATTCCAAGTCCATTAAGTTCAGGGCAGCGCCTGAATCCACAAATGCCATGACAGAAAAGGACGATAATGAGCAAATCAGGGTCACAGATAAGAGAAATTTAGGCTGTACAGTACTGATGGTAACATACCTAGCGACCCTCTTAGTACGCTTAGGGCAAACAGAAATAACATGAGCAGAATCACCACAGTAAAAACACAGCCTATTCTGACGTCTGAATCCCTGCTGTTCTGCTCTAGTCAAAATCCTATCACATTGCATAGGCTCAGGACTCTGCTCAGAGGATACCGCCATATGGTGCACAACTTTGCGCTCGCGCAGGCGCCGATCAATCTGAATGGCTAGAGACATAGATTCGCTCAAACCAGCAGGCATGGGGAACCCCACCATAACATCTTTAAGGGCTTCAGAAAGACCCTTTCTGAAAATTGCAGCCAAGGCATCCTTGTTCCATTTAGTGAGCACAGACCATTTTCTAAATTTCTGGCAGTATAATTCTGCCGCTTCCTGACCCTGACACAGGGCCAACAAAGTTTTTTCTGCATGATTCACAGAATTAGGTTCGTCATACAATAATCCGAGCGCTTGAAAAAATGCGTCTACATTAAGCAATGCCGGATCCCCTGATTCAAGGGAGAATGCCCAGTCCCGAGGGTCACCACACAGCAGCGAGATGACAATTTTAACCTGCTGAATGGGATCACCAGAGGAACGGGGTTTCAAAGCAAAAAACAATTTGCAGTTATTTTTAAAGTTCAAAAACTTAGATCTGTCCCAAAAAAACAAATCAGGAGTAGGAATTCTAGGCTCTAAAGCCGGAGTCTGAACAACATAATCTTGGATACTCTGTACTCTTGCAGCAAGTTGATCCACACGAGAAAACAAACCCTGAACATCCATGCCAGCGCCAAAATCCTGAACCACCCAGAGATTAAGAGGAAAAAAAAGACAAAACAGACTGCAGAAAAAAAAAATGGCTCAGAACTTTTTTTTCCTTCTTTTGAGATGCATTTAATTCATTTTTGGCCAGTTGTACTGTTATGAACTGGTGGTTTAGGAGCAACATGGGACGAGCTCTGGAGGAGGTGGTACCTGTACTGACCGCAGTTCCTGAGCTTAACACAACACTAGCAGTAGCTGTGGGATGTTCCTGTCACTCCCTAGACACCTCGTCACAGCCGGAGGACTAGCTACCCCTAAAGATAGAATTCCACCCACACCCAGACTCATAGTAAAACAGGTGGTCAGGAACAATGTCCCCACCCCTGTGCGTATAACTCCCAATAGGAACTATATAAGAGGGCGACAACGGGAGTATATATAGAAAAGTAACAATTTTATTGAAAAACACAATTAAAAACACACACATTTAAAAGACACCAAATGAATGTACCAGGAATCCATATTATATCCCATTTTAACAACCAACCATTGGAATGTACAAAGAGAAGATGTGCGGTAACTCCATGTAATCCTACCAAGTGGACCCAGTTCCCAATGACCACCCTATATCCGCAGTAATACATATAAGCCTGTGCAACTATGAAGTTAGAAAAGGTGCCAATACAAGAACCTGATCCACAATGGAGACTAACATGGAGAGTGCCCGGAGGAGCAGCAAGAGTAACAAGCCATGCGGCGTTAGAAAATCCACCTCCCAGAGCACAAGCACAATCTTACCCACATGAGGATCCCTGGACTGAGCGTCACCCCCAACAGAAAGGAGGGAAAAACCACAACAATAAATTTCCATAGGCTTATAAATCACTCAGACCTTACAGGAATGGGGCAAAATTTAGAGCTTCATTTAAACCATATGGTTTAACTGTATTCAGGGTGACAATCCATTTCAACTCCCGTTGAGCCAGCATTTTTTTGACATTGCCACCCCTTATCCCCATATGTATCAAATCAATCCCACGCACCTTAAAACTCCGTGGGTCACAATTATGGACTTCTCTAAAGTGCCTGGGAATGGTGGTTAACTCAGACAAATCCTCCACCGTCTTTGCTGCGCCAATACCCCGCACATGTTCCCTCACTCTCACTCTCAGTTCCCTGGACGTCAAACCCACATATATTAGTGGGCAGCCACACGTGGCATAGTACACCACATTCTCGCTACTGCAAGAGATGTACTCCCTAATTTGAAATTCTCTTTTTCCATCTGAAGAGTGAAAGGAGGTACTGGGCAGTGAACAACATAATCTTGGATACTCTGTACTCTTGCAGCAAGTTGATCCACACGAGAAAACAAACCCTGAACATCCATGTCAGCGCCAAAATCCTGAACCACCCAGAGATTAAGAGGAAAAAAAAGACAAAACAGACTGCAGAAAAAAAAAATGGCTCAGAACTTTTTTTTCCTTCTTTTGAGATGCATTTAATTCATTTTTGGCCAGTTGTACTGTTATGAACTGGTGGTTTAGGAGCAACATGGGACGAGCTCTGGAGGAGGTGGTACCTGTACTGACCGCAGTTCCTGAGCTTAACACAACACTAGAAGTAGCCGTGGGATGTTCCTGTCACTCCCTAGACACCTCGTCACAGCCGGAGGACTAGCTACCCCTAAAGATAGAAACAGGAAAGCTATCTTGCCTCAGAGAAAATCCCCAAAGGATAGACAGCCCCCCACAAATATTGACTGTGAGTGGAGAGGGAATTGACATACGCAGAATGAAACCAGGACGAAGCAAAGGAGGCCACTCTAGCTAGATAGATAGAATAGGACAGAATACTGTGCGGTCAGTATTTAAAAAACTAGAAAAATCCACCACAGAGTTTACAAAAATCTCTACACCTGACTAAAGGTGTGGAGGGTAAATCTGCTTCCCAGAGCTTCCAGCTAAACTGAATAAATCCATACTGACAAGCTGGACAAGGAAAAACATAGAAAGTGCAGAACGATAAAGTCCACAAAATGTGGACAGCAAAAGAACCAAGCAAGGACTTATCTTTGCTGAACTGGTCAGAACTTCAGGGAAATCCAAGCAGAGATGTGAATCCAACCAGGAACCATTGACAACTGGCACTGGCTGAAGGATAGAGCCAGGCTTAAATAGCCGAGCCAGAATAGACGATCAGTGGAAGCAGCTGCTGACTGCTAAATCCAAGGAGCAGCCGTTCCACTTAAAACCACCGGAGGGAGCCCAAGAGCAGAACTCACAAAAGTGCCACTTACAACCACCGGAGGGAGCCCAAGAGCGGAATTCACAACACTTACCATCCTCAAGGCAACGGAGCATGTGAACGCTTCAACCGAACCTTACTTCAAATGCTGAGAACGTTGGAGGAGGATAAGAAGGCGTGTTGGCCAGACTACCTGCCAGAGTTGGTCTGGACCTACAACAATCGGGTCCACTCCACCACGGGTTATACCCCCTATCTACTGCTGTTTGGAAGAGCTGGACGGGAGATCATTGAGCTGAATTTGGAACAGCCAGAGGAGCTGATGGAGCGAACGGTCACCTCATGGGTGAAAGAGCATCGGCAACGACTACAAACGATACGGCAGTTGGCGGGTCAGCAGCTGCAAGAAAAAGAGCATACAGGCCATAAACCGACTCAAGAGTTACCACTTCAACCCGGAGACCGAGTGTTGGTCAGAGAGAAGCGCCCCAAGGGAAAACTAAGTGAGAGATGGGAAGTACAGCCTTATAGAGTAATCGAGCGAGTGTATGCTAACGGCCCTGTCTACAAGGTGCAAATTGAGTGTGGGGCATCCGCCCCTAGAGTACTTCACAGAAATATGTTGAGGCCCTGCCGGTCTGAGATCTGTTCTACGCCATTGTCGCCTGAAGGCGCTATTCCACTTCCCGAATCTGTCATGCCTGATGGTGAAATCGATGATGAGTGGTGGACCGTCCCTGATGTAGGGGGTCCTCAGCCGCACAGAGATGGTAATCCCATGGATGTACCAGTACCGCCACGCAAGAACAAGACCAGACAAGAGCCCACGATGACTCCTGCAGCAAGTGTTCCTCTGGAAGATAGTCAAGCCTTGCCTGACAGCCAAGAGCTCCGGAGATCCCAGAGGTCTAATGCAGGGGTTCCACCAGTCCGATATGTAGAACAGTGTGCTCTGTCTGTTTTTCCAACTTTGTTGCCTCCTCTATAGGTGCTGTTTCCGCATTGCACGTTTCTTCATTACGCTTTGACCTTGATGCTGTGATGGCCGAGGACGACCATCATTAAGAAGGGAGGCATGTAAGAGGGTGGTGCTGTTTTGGACAGTAACACGCTGCCACTTTAAGAGACAGCACCCCCTTGTTTGGTGTGATGGAATGTTCTGCTTCCCCCCTGCTATAGACTGTGAAGATGAACTGCCCTAGAATAAGGGGAGGAGTTGAGCCTGAACTGTGTGTGTGAGCTGAAGCTGTGACAGAGAGATCTGTGTGCTGTTTGCTACAAGAAAGGTCCCACAGCCTGGGACGGAGTGTACTTGTGAAATTTCTGGGTACAGCAAAGGTGGCTGTTCTGTGCTAGTTTGTGAAGCCACAAAGTTACTGAGAAAGGGACTTACAGTTTCCAGGAGCATCCCTAGGACCCAGAAGCAAGGAGAAGACCACGTTTCACAGAGCTGACAGAAAGCCGTGCACAACACCATATTAGACTGCTGGGGGCCCCCCTGGGACTTGTCCTGAGTCCCCAACATCACCGTGAGTCTGTTCCTGTTTTGGTGCACCTGTTAGTGCATAGTGTAGGCTTCAGTAGTCAGTACACGGGAGCAGTGGGGCCTGCTTAGTAAAGGCCAGGGAGGTTATATGTAGAGTAGCATCGTTATTTGTTTATTGTTTAAATTTGCTTGTGAGACATATTTTGAGTCTGTAAGAGCTGGAGCACCGTGCTATTTTACGGACAAGATAACGTTTTATAACTCTTGTAAAGTATCTCTTGCCATTGCATACCCCTGTTTGCATCTTCCTCACCCACTTCATTTCTTGCCTCCCAATAAATCTACCCTTTATTGTTTGCACCTCATCTTGTGTACAGTAGTCTTCCTGCACCGTGGTGGTCCCCCGGCCATCGCTTCATGACCTGCAGACAGTGGTCCTGGAGCCTGCAGTTCGGCCCACAAAGTCAGGTGCTTTGCTGCCATGTGCCTGATCATGCTGGTGGTGGTCAGGCTGGTTGTTTTGCTACCCCTGCTGATGTGGGCATGGCTGGTGCTGCAAACGGCCTGTTTGGGATTATCGGCAGAGTCTTTAAAAAATAATCAGGCTCCGGAAGGCAACTTCACTCATGTTGGTGTTACGGGGAACGGATGCATGCCTTCTGTCTGTGGCCACCACACTGCTTCTTCCTGCCTGTTGGGGTGATATGCCTCCTTCCCCATGTGTGCTGCTGCCCTCTCTCTGCATGTCCTCCTGCCTGGTTGGGTTAGTCACATAGTCATCCACCACCTCGTCTTCCACATCCGCACCCTGCTCCTCCTCCTGACTTTCTGGCAATTGTGTCTCATCATCGTCCACCTCTTCTGACACTTTCCCACCATCGCCTTTGTGTGACCGGGGCAGGTCAAAGCTTTGGGCATCTCTACATGCGATCTCAGCAGCTGTCACCACTTCAAGTTGACCGGCCGAGAGTCTTGATTCTTGAAATGGAAAACTGAACAGCTCTTCAGAGTGTCCAAGAGTGGGATCAGTTGTCTCAGGGCACTTGGCATGGTGGGAAGAAGGGGGATCAGGGTGAGGAATATCCGGGCCACACTCACGGCTACTCAGACTTAATTGTGTGGAAGACATGGTGGTGGTGGTGGCTAAGTGACTGGAAGCATTATCCGCTATCCAATCAACAACCGTTTCACACTGCTCTGGCTTCAATAGTGGTGTGCTGCGGTCCCCTAGAAACTGGGACAGGAAGGTCGAGCGAGAAGATGTGGGTCTTTGTTGTGGCCCACTTTCACCTTGGCCACGGCCTCGTCCTCTGCATGCACCATCAGCATCACGTCCACCTCCCCGTCCCTTGCCCCTTGCCTTGCCCATTTTAAATGTACTACTGCACTATTTCAAAAGCTCAACACAAATGTAATTATTAGGTACGAAATAATATCTGATCAGTATGCCTGCAAATCTACGATTTTTCAAACACAAACACCAGGTAGGCCTCAGCCTAACATAACAGACTGTATTCAATTTTTGGAGGCTTTTTTGTGAATTTATTGTATGCAAAATAGTGCTGTACATAAGTAGAGTAACACAAAGCAAAAACAGTGGCAAAACGGCCTACAATGCCCAAACTTGGAGCACGCAGATATATGAGGCCTGTCACAGAAATACCACACTGCCAAAAATGTGGTCTTTTTATTTTTTGTAATGCAAAATAGTGCTGTATATCCGTAGAGTAACAGACAGCAAAAAAAGTGGTAAACCGGCCTACAATGCCCAAACTTTGAGCACGCAGATATATGAGGCCTGTCACAGAAATAGCACACTACCAAATATGTGCCCTGCTTCTTTTTTAAATGCAAAATAGTGCTGTACAGTACAGACCGAAAGTTTGGACACACCTTCTCATTTAAAGATTTTTCTGTATTTTCATGACTATGAAAATTGTAAATTCACACTGAAGACATCAAAACTATGAATTAACATGTGGAATTATATGCTTAACAAAAAAGTGTGAAACAACTGAAAATATGTCTTTTATATTCTAGGTTCTTCAAAGTAGCCACCTTTTGCTTTGATGACTGCTTTGCACACTCTTGGCATTTTCTTGATGAGCTTCAAGAGGTAGTCACCGGAAATGATTTTCGCTTCACAGGTGTGCCCTGTCAGGTTTAATAAGTGGGATTTCTTGCCTCATAAATGGGGTTAGAATTTGCATTATGGCAAGAAAAAAGCAGCTAAGTAAAGAAAAATGAGTGGCCATCATTACTTTAAGAAATGAAGGTCAGCCAGTCCGAAAAATTGGGAAAACTTTGAAAGCGTCCCCAAGTGCAGCTGCAAAAACCATCAAGCGCTACAAAGAAACTGGCTCACATGAGGACCATCCCAGGAAAGGAAGACCAAGAGTCACCTCTGCTTCTGAGGATAAGTTTATCCGAGTCACCAGCCTCAGAAATCGCAGGTTAACAGCAGCTCAGATTAGAGACCAGGTCAATGCCACACAGAGTTCTAGCAGCAGACACATCTCTACAACAACTGTTAGGCCGAGATCACACACAGCGAGATACAGCCGAGTCTCGCAGGTTAAAACCAAGCTCTGGCACCGGCACTCCAGAGCAGAGCATACGGCCACATAGCAATACTTGGAGCTGCATGCTCCGCTCCGGAGTGCCGGTGCCAGAGCTTGTTTTTAACCTGCGAGACACAGCGGTATCTCGCTGTAGTGTGACTCCGGCCTTAAGAGGAGACTTTGTGCAGCAGGCCTTCATGGTAAAATAGCTGCTAGAAAACAACTGCTAGGGACAGGCAACAAGCAGAAGAGACTTGTTTGGACTAAAGAACACAAGGAATGGGCATTAGACCAGTGGAAATCTGTGCTTTGGTCTGATGCGTCCAAATTTGAGATCTTTCGTTCCAACCACCGTGTCTTTGTGCGACGCAGAAAAGGTGAACGGATGGACTCTACATGCCTGGTTCCCACCGTGAAGCATGGAGGAGGAGGTGTGATGGTGTGGGGGTGCTTTGCCGGTGACACTGTTGGGGATTTATTCAAAATTGAAGGCATACTGAACCAGCATGGCTACCACAGCATCTTGCAGTGGCATGCTATTCCATCCGGTTTGCATTTAGTTGGACCATCATTTATTTTTCAACAGGACAATGACCCCAAACACACCTTCAGGCTGTGTAAGGGCTATTTGACCAAGAAGGAGAGTGATTGGGTGCTACGTCAGATGTCCTGGCCTCCACAGTCACCAGACCTGAACCCAATCGAGATGATTTGCGGTGAGCTGGACTGCAGAGTGAAGGCAAAAGGGCCAACAAGTGCTAAGCATCTCTGGGAACTCCTTCAAGATTGTTGGAAGACCATTTCCGGTGACTACCTCTTGAAGCTCATCAAGAGAATGCCAAGAGTGTGCAAAGCAGTCATCAAAGCAAAAGGTGGCTACTTTGAAGAACCTAGAATATAAGACATATTTTCAGTTGTTTCACACTTTTTTGTTAAGTATATAATTCCACATGTGTTAATTCATAGTTTTGATGCCTTCAGTGTGAATTTACAATTTTCATAGTCATGAAAATACAGAAAAATCTTTAATGAGAAGGTGTGTCCAAACTTTTGGTCTGTACTGTATATAATTAGAGTAACAGACAGCAAAAAAAGTGGTAAACCGGCCTACAATGCCCAAACTTTGAGCACGCAGATATATGAGGCCTGTCACGGAAATACCACACTGCCAAATATGTGGACTGTATTTTTAGTTTAATGCAAAATAGTGCTGTATATAATTAGAGTAACAGACAGGAAAAAAAGTGGGAAACCAGCCTACAATGCTCAAATTTGGAGCACGCAGATATATGACGCCTGTCACAGAAATACCACACTGCCAAATGTGTGGCCTGTTTTTCTAAAATGCAAAATAGTGCTGTATATAAGTAGAGTAACCCCGAATAATCCCAGAAATGCTCGGTGCTTGGCGAGTACACCAAGTACACTGATACTTCAATGATATCATGCTTTCCCCCGTACGGGAAGTCCGCTGCCTTGGAGTAACCTTCGACTCTGCCCTGTCCTTCAAACCGCACATCCAAGCTCTTTCCACCTCTTGTCGCCTCTAGCTCAAAAATATCTCCAGAATCCGTCCTTTCCTCAACCGTCAATCTACTAAAGTGCTTGTGCATGCCCTCATCATCACCTGCCTTTACTACTGCAACATCCTTTTCTGCGGGGTCCCTGCTAACACCCTTGCACCTCTCCAGTCCATCCTTAACTCTGCTGCCCGACTAATTCATCTCTCTCCTCGCTACTCCTCCGCTTCCCCCTCTGCAAATCTCTTCACTGGCTCCCATTCCCCCAGCGTATCCAGTTCAAATTACTAATACTGACCTACAAAGCCATCCATAGCCTGTCTCCTCCATATATCTCTGAACTAATCTCACTATATCTTCCCTCACGTAATCTCCGGTCCTCCCAAGACCTCCTTCTCTCCTCCACACTTATTTGCTCCTCATCCAATCACCTCCAAGACTTCTCCCGAATATCCCCCATCCTCTGAAATTCTCTGCCCCAACACGTCCGACTATCAACCACATTCAGATCCTTCAGACGGAACCTGAAAACCCATCTCTTCAGGAAAGCCTACAGCCTGCACTGACCCCGCTGCCTCCTCATCACTAACGAAGCTACCGCCTCACCAACACCGGAGCTCCTGCAACCCTCAACCTACTGTCTCCTTCCCCATAATCCTGTAGAATGTAAGCCGGCAAGGGCAGGGTCCTCGCCCCTCTGTATCAGTCTGTCATTGTTAGTTTGTTTACTGTAAGTGATATCTGTAACTTGTATGTAACCCCGTCTCATGTACAGCACCATGGAATCAATGGTGCTATATAAATAAATAATAATAATAATACTTGGGTGAGTAACGAGTAGTGGCGAGCACGTTCGCTCATCACTAATAGATGATAGATAGATCTATAAATAGATAGATTGATAGATAGATGATAGATCTATAGATAGATAGATAGATCGATAGATCTACAGATAGATCTATAGATAGATCTATAGATAGATAGATCGATAGATCTATAGATAGATGATAGATCTATAGATAGATGATAAATCTATCTATCCCATATCTATCTATTCATCTATACATTTATCTGTGTGTGTAAACATTATTGTTCAATGGAGTATGTAAATGAAGAGGTTGGAAAAGAAATTACATCACAATTCTTTTTTGTTTTGTTAAATAATAGGTCTTTTTTAGCTTGCAAAAATGCATACAAATCCGCATGAAAAAAAAGGCATGAAAATCTGCATCAAACATGCATCAAAAACGTGTGGATTTTTACCTACGTTTTCTGCCAAGAGATGCATGCAGAATCTGCGCAGAAAATTCCACAGGCAAATCTGCAACGTGTTCATACACCCTAAGACAGAATGGAATAGAGCATCAAAATACTGTTCCATGCACACCTGAACAGAACGGGGTAGCAGAAAGAAAAAACAGAACTCTGACTGACATGATAAGATGTATGCTAACTCCAAACTACCACAGAAATACTGGGGTGAAGCAGCAATGACAGCTACTTATCTGCTAAACAGACTTTTTTCAAAAAAACTGAAAAAACCCATATGAACTGTGGCAAGGTAACCAAGTGTGGAGTATAAATACCCATGAGGTCAAAAATAAATAAAATATAACAAGTTTTATTAAATATCAACATATCACATAAAACATACATGTAATAGACAAAGTGCACGTGTAGTGCATGTATGGCGGACAAACAACACTGTAAATAACACCTGGGGCACAGACAAGGCAAAAAATAATGGCTACTATGGGCAAATTCATTTACACATGAAGCATAATTGTAACCATAAAGTGCATAGTGCTCCCTGGAGACCTGCATGTGCTAGGTCCCTCCATATGTATTATTACTCAATCGCCCATACTAAGTAGAAGTATCAGTAAAAAATACTGCCAGTCTTACCCGAATATAATTGGTGTCAGTGTGAGTCCGGGGCCGCCGGACTCACACTGACACCAATTATATTCGGGTAAGACTGGCAGTATTTTTTACTGATACTTCTACTTAGTATGGGCGATTGAGTAATAATACATATGGAGGGACCTAGCACATGCAGGTCTCCAGGGAGCACTATGCACTTTATGGTTACAATTATGCTTCATGTGTAAATGAATTTGCCCATAGTAGCCATTATTTTTTGCCTTGTCTGTGCCCCAGGTGTTATTTACAGTGTTGTTTGTCCGCCATACATGCACTACACGTGCACTTTGTCTATTACATGTATGTTTTATGTGATATGTTGATATTTAATAAAACTTGTTATATTTTATTTATTTTTGACCTCATGGGTATTTATACTCCGTAGTTTTTTGTAGGATCCGCTTATTAGTGGAGTTTCCCTGTTACTCCTCATGTCCATTGTGGGGCACATTCCTGTTAGGAGCTTTTCAATTGACATGCATCAGTGGTTGTTGTATTTAAGGTAACCAAGTGTGAATCATTTAAGAGTTTTTGGTTGCAAAGTTTTTGTGTTTATTCCAGAAGAAAAACGCTACAAACTTCAAAACAGAGCCATTGAAGGAATATTTGTCAGATATAGTGAAAATTGCAAAGGATACAGAATCCTAGATCCCAAGACAGACAGACAGAATCACAGTGAGTAACTGTAGAGATTAGACTGAAAGAATCCATTGTGTCTTTCTCCTGAAACAGCTGGCTTATTTCAAGATAACTTAAGCAAAGTTGACATTTCCTTTTATGGACGCATTCCTTCTGTGTTGTAACCTTTTACCTACATACCAAGCTGAATCTTATCTCTAGTATAGACTGTTATTGTATAAGGATGTGAAATATGAGCGCTTGTACGCATGTCTGTAAAATGTTTAACTCTTTTTATAAAGGAGGGGGTACAGCCCAGTGAGTCAGACGCGCTCCTGGGCTTCCCCTGTATATGATCACACAACCTTTGTGCTGCGTGTCATTTCTATGGGATCCCTACCTCTAGTAAGCCAGGGACTGAGAAGGACTTAACATTACTCTGGCGCACCGAACAGGGACCTGAGGTGAGAGTATTTGCTCGAGATTTACCTGCGGATACGGACAACGGAGATCTGGGATAATGGACGGCAAATGAACTGAAAAACCTGGCCAGGTAAGAGACATTATTAGTTCTCTTTTATCTGCCCTGTATTATCCGAAAGATCTCTATGAGCCGTGTCACGCTGGGTTAGTCTAGTAGTGAGTAGATACCTATAAAACTCGGGTTACCATATTGTATAGACTTATGAGTCCTGTCCCTGGCAGTGTGTGAACAGTGTGAAGGTTGTGGTATGTTGTGAAAGAAGAGCAAAAGTGCGTAGAAAAATAAGCCGAAATAGTTGGGGTATAAGCCTTATACATGGAAGTCAGCCTAACTGGGTCATGTGGTTGCGTTCTTCTTCTCCGCCCATGCTTGACTCTTATTAAGTGCTTAAACCTCCTTCATTTCTGGATAAGGTTTGATAGAATGAGCCCAGGACGCGGTTTCATGAGCCTGGGACAAGTATGCTAACTGACACAGAAAGTTTTGTGATCTGTATGGTGTTGCTGAGTCTGTTTGCGTGCATAATAGCACTTAAGTACGTCCTGCATATTAGAAGAAATGGAGCAGACGAGCCTTTCAATATTTTAGCTCCCTAGGAGAGAAGGCAACGAGACGCCACCAACAGAGGAAGTGGTTGTCCAAACGTCACCTAGGGTAGTCATAGCTAATATTGAAAAAGAAAAATGGGAAATAAACAGACCAAAACCGTCTTAGGACAAGTGGAAGCAGCAGATATCATACAGGAAAGATGTGGAAAGACAGTCAGAAGGCAGATTAGAAGGGTGAGAGAAAAATTGGGAATTTCAGAAGCACTTATGTTCAGTACAGAATGGGAAAAACTGAGTAAAGAACGAGGTGGAATTATCAAAGACAATGGGTGGGAAGAAATCATACATTGTATGATAGAGGTCTCAAAAACAGCTAAAGAGGAGAATTGGAAGTACGATCCAGACACTTCCAAATGGATCATGGGGAAGGGAAAAAGTTGTGACATAATCCCGCCACCTTACCTAGATCCAAAAGCCCAATCATTTGTACCATCTGGAAGAGCAGAAGGAGGAAAACAATTTCCAGCCTTGTATCCCAATCTTGGTGGGGTAGGAGGATGGGAATGTTCACACTGTGGACAACAAAATCCAGATTGGAGAAATGATTGCCTAGCCTGTGGTACACCTAGATATGGCGCTGTACTTGCCCCTGTTAGGGTAGTACCAAGACCCTTTAGGGAACCTGGTGCTGATGGGGTAATGAACACCAGATATCATCAGACCAGACAATACTTTCCTTGGTCCCCTGCTGAGGGTATGTCCCTCCTGCATAATGCGCCTGATCCCACTCAATATCCTATCCGATTTGCGCAGTATATACAACAAATCATGCAGACTCATGCTGGGGTCTGGGCGGACGGGGAAGAATTATGTAGAATGAAAATGTCCCCCGGACTTTTTCAGGAATTATTGACACACCTACAGCCCAATAGACCAGTGGCAGAAGGGGGTGCCTTACAGACAGAAGCATCAGGTACCCAGTTCACAGAGGCATTAATAATTTTCATGAGAGGAAAACAGAGGGAAAGGGGGTCTACAGGTGTGATTATGCAGAAATTTGGGCAAAGTATTGAAGAATATAGTCAAGAACTAGAAAATAGCTTTAGGGATGAAGGATTGGATTTGACTGATGCTTCAGTAAGGAGACTTTTTACAAAACAATTAATAGAGGGGCTAGATCCGAAAATCAGAGAAAAATTTAAATCCTCTACTCCAGATTGGAGAACAATTGAACAACCAAATATTGTGAAACAACGATGTTTAGGAATAGTCATGGATATGAGAGAGAATCGTAAGCCTGTTAGAATAGCACAAGCTAATACAGGAGGAAGAGTGAGACACAATTTTTCTTGCCACTACTGTAAAAAGCCAGGTCATTTCCAAAGAGAGTGCAGGAAGAAGTTGGCAGATATAAAGTCAGGCAAATTTGTTCCCAGAAATAACCCTCCCCGAATGGACAACCAGCAGAAATCTACCATCATAGATGGTTCCATACCAGATTCAGATTGACTCGATGTGTTACAAACTTCCCTACCAGCTAGAAGACCTATGATACAGGTGAATGTGGGGGGGAGAGAGATTCCATTTTTGATAGATACAGGTGCAACTTCCTCAATTTTGAATCAAGATTTTCTTCCGAATCCGGAAGATATTTCAGAACAAACAACTTTTGCTGAGGGTTATGATGGGGTAATTCGAACACTGCCATATACTGTGCCCCTAGAGGTCTCATTAGGACCTAAATGTTTTGCATCCAGATTTTTGTATGCCAGAGGTGCCCCAACATGTCTGTTAGGAACTGATGTACTAAAGAAATTAGAAGCTAACATCAATTTTAGGGAAGATGGTACAGTTATGCTGACTATCCCTGATGATGCAGAATCATTAGAACAATATGTCAGAATTCAGGCTTTTGAGGATTATACTGAAGAAAAAGAGTACACTACAGATCTAGATCTCTCAATGATCCCAGAAACACTGTGGGCACAGGGTGACACTGATGTGGGATTATTGCATATCTCTCCTGTAAAATTATCTGTGCAACCAGGAACTGTTCTCCCACAGCTCAGACAATACCCTGTGAGTGCCCAGCAGGAATTAGCGATTACAAAACAGATAGAGGAATACAGAGAGAAAGGAGTTTTGGTAGAGATACAATCACCTGCTAACACTCCTCTGTATCCAGTCAAGAAGAGAACTCTTGATAAGGGTTCTATGCCCAAATATCGTATGGTACATGATCTAAGAGAAATAAACAAAGTTCTAGATCCAATCACCCCAGTTGTACCCAATCCTCATACGTTACTATCACAGATACCAGCCAGTTCTCAAGTGTTTACTGTAATAGATCTTTCAAATGCATTTTTCTCGGTTCCTTTACACCAAGACAGTTGGCATTTGTTTGCATTTACATTTAAGGGCAAACAGTTGGCGTGGACACGCCTTCCACAGGGAATGATACACTCCCCTACTCTTTATTCAAATGCCCTACAAACAGTTCTTCAAAGGTTTGAACCTGAACCACAGGTAGTAATTTTACAGTATGTGGATGACATACTACTTTGCTGCCCAGATTTAGAAACTGCAGAAAGGTCCACTGTGAGTTTACTATGTTTTCTAGAAAAAGAAGGGTGTAAAGTGAATAGACAAAAGCTACAAGTTTGTCAGATCAAAGTGGTCTTTCTAGGTCATTGCATTTCTCAAGGTAAAAAGCATCTTACACCTCAAAGAACTGAAGCAATAAGACAGATGAATGAGCCTAGAAATCATAAACAGCTACGAGCATTTTTAGGAATAGTGTCTCATTGTAGACAATGGATTATACATGCCAGTCAACTAATGCAATCACTGTATGACTGTGTAAAAAGTGAACCTTATTTGTTGACAAAAGAAGGTCAGATTTCGTTCCAACAATTAAAAGATGCCCTTGTTTCAGCTCCAGCGTTAGGTCTACCAGACTACACTAAACCATTTCAGCTTATGGCTGCAGAAGTTGATTCTCATGCTACAGGAGTTCTTACCCAGAAGCATGCAGGGAAACAAAGACCAATTGCATATCTTTCAGCAAGGTTAGATCCAGTAGCTAAAGCAGCGCCAACCTGTGTACGTGTAGTTGTTGCTGTCTCACTATTGTTGGACAAAGCATCAGAAATTGTCCTAGAGTATCCACTCACAGTTCAAACTACACATGATGTTTATGGGATATTAAACCAGGTCCAACCAAAACACATTTCCATGGCCAGACATTTGCGGCTACAGTGTTCTTTGCTGCTCCCCTCTACTATCACATTTGCAAGGCTTCAGACTCTTAATTTAGCAACACTGCTACCTCTCGAGTCTGAAGGGGGGAATAAGGACACTGATCCACACGCAAATTTTTTCCCTACAGACACACATGATTGTACAGAGCTCATTTTACAAGAAACAGCAGGCTTACCCAATGTATTCGAAACACCACTTCAAAATCCAGATTTAGAGCTGTTTATAGATGGTAGTAGGTTTGCAGATGACACAGGTAACTTCCATACAGGGTATGCAGTTGTGTCAGAATCTGAAACTCTCAAAGCAGAACCACTTCCACCAAAACAGTCTGCACAAGAAGCAGAACTAACAGCATTGATCGAAGCGCTAAAAATAGCTGAGAATCAGACAGCTAATATATACACTGATTCTAGGTATGCACATGGTATTGTGTTTGATTTTGGAGTAATCTGGAGAGCTAGAGGTTACATGACAGCATCAGGACAACCTGTAAAACATGCTTCTTTGATCAAACAGATCTTAGAGGCTGCACAAGAAACAAAAGAAGTAGCAGTAATTAAGGTAGCTGCACATGTGAGACTCGACACTAGGGAATCTAGGGGAAATGATAGGGCTGATAAAGCAGCGGCAGTCAAACCCTTACGACAGGTTCATACTGTAAACCTCACAGAAAATACTGAAGATAGACTGAGACAAGCACAGGAAGATGCAGGAGAAGAGGAGAGGGACAGGTGGAAAAAGGAAGGGGCAGAAGAACAAGCAGGAATTTGGAAGAAAGATGGACTAATATGTCTACCTAGAGCCTGGTACCCGATTGTAGTTGGTGGACTGCACCACCCCACTCATGTGTCTGCAAATGCAATGACACTACTGGCAAAGCAAGTCTGGTTGGCTCCAGGTTTTGGCAACTACGCAAGAGACTATTGTGCTGCATGCGTTATATGCCTGGCACATAATCCCGGACAGACAACAAAGACCCCTATGAAGCACCACGTCCGACCTCTCTATCCGTTTCAGCGATTACAAATAGACTTTATCCAGCTGCCAAAAAGTAATGGGTATGAGTATGTGTTGGTGTGTGTGGACATGTTCTCAGGGTGGCCAGAGGCCTATCCAGTTCGGAAGGCTTCAGCTAAAAACACTGCTGTAAAGCTAGTTGCCGAACTGATACCCCGTTACGGTCTCCCTGAAGTGATCGAGTCAGATAGGGGTACTCATTTCACTGGAGAAATATTTCAAAATGTACTGAAAATGTTGGGTGTTGAAAGTCAGTTACACACTCCATACCATCCTCAAAGTTCTGGTAAGGTGGAACGCATGAATGGAACTTTAAAATTAAAAATACAGAAAGCCATGGCTGAAACAGGAAAGCCTTGGACAGAATGCCTTCCACTGGCCCTTTACTCAATACGCAATACCCCAAGGGGTAAGACTAAACTGTCTCCATATGAAATTTTGTTTGGTAGGACTGCCAATTTAGGATGTTATTTTCCACAACAACTTGTGTTAAATATTGAGTCATTGACTTCTTATGTGCAAAATCTTCAGAAACAATTAACTAAGGTGCATGCACAAGTTTTTGCTTCCCTTCCAGATCCTGACAACATTGAAGGAAGTCACAAGTTGGAACCAGTATACTGCTAAAGAAGAAAATAATTTGCAATAGAAGAATTAATACTAGATTTGATTCTCTTATTAATAATATAAGTGTGTGTGTGTGTAATACCAAAAATAAAGGCTTTGTCTTTGGCCCTATGGTAATAAATAAAAGGAATATGTCAAAGGGGGGAATTGTAGAGATTAGACTGAAAGAATCCATTGTGTCTTTCTCCTGAAACAGCTGGCTTATTTCAAGATAACTTAAGCAAAGTTGACATTTCCTTTTATGGACGCATTCCTTCTGTGTTGTAACCTTTTACCTACATACCAAGCTGAATCTTATCTCTAGTATAGACTGTTATTGTATAAGGATGTGAAATATGAGCGCTTGTACGCATGTCTGTAAAATGTTTAACTTTTTTCTATATAAAAGGAGGGGGTACAGCCCAGTGAGTCAGACGCGCTCCTGGGCTTCCCCTGTATATGATCACACAACCTTTGTGCTGCGTGTCATTTCTATGGGATCCCTACCTCTAGTAAGCCAGGGACTGAGAAGGACTTAACAGTAACAGTGTAACATTCATTTAAGATCTAAATGATGACATAATGACATCATTGGAAACAAAAAAATGAGAGAAACAACAGTGATATAACTACAAGAACATCTGATGAGAAAGAAGTGGAAATTGATGAAAATAAAAAACTGAAAGTAAAGAGAGATACAGCTCCATACAGACACAGAACCAAGACGCTCAATAAGAGAAAACAAGGGAAGACCACCTCAACGTTTTTCATACAAGGGGGCCAGCAGGGAGATGCATGGTCACTGCCTCTGACGATGGGTAAGCAGGATTAAACTTGTGGGAAACTCGATGTGTATTATGCACTGATATTTTCTTGAGTACTCATTAGCTCTTATGTATCACGTATGCTATGATTAGTTTTTTTACTGATCAGTACCTTTGAACCCGCTCACCCTTGGGAATATGTGACCCAGTCTCTTTTGCTGCACTAGTATGTCTCCTTGATCTCCTCCTTTTCTGTATAATTATATTGATTGTTGTTTTATCAGCATTAACATTGATAATAAAAATGTTGTGCCTTTTATTCTATGGTGGTTTTTGTACTCTGCTTTTTCTCGTGTTTATACTTCTTGGAGTAGTCCATTGATTTACTATCCTTGATTATGGTGGATTTATTTAGGTAGTGAGGTGCTTTCCTCTCTTGGCCGTAGTATATATATTGCTTATTGTTAACTACTGTTCTAGTCTTTCATACAAGGCAAGTACAAATAAAATTTATGAACCTACATCTTGGGAGGACATATCTCAAATTTCAGAAGAAGAGACCAACAAAAGGATAGAGGCTGCAGAAACAGAAATAAAATCCATGCATGATTCAAAGACATAGACACTGACAGAACTACCAAAAGAAAAAAAGTCTATAGGATGTAAATGGGTTTTTAAAGTAAAATACCAAGCAGATGGCACAGCTGATTGATACCAAGCAAGACTTGTAGCTAAAGGTTATTCTCAGAAATATGGACAAGACTATGATGAGACATTAGCTCCAGTTATCAAACACACCACAATCAGAACTTTGTTTGCAGTTGCAGCAACGAAACAAATGCAGTTGAAACATCTGGATGTAAAGGCAGCATTTCTGAATGGAGACTTAACAGAAGACATTTACATGGAACAACCCCCAGGATTCAAGGATAAAAGGAAACCAAACATGGTTTGTAAGCTACGGAAAAGTATATATGGTTTAAAACAAGCTGCTAAAGCATGGAATGATAAAATCACAGAAGTACTCATAAATGAACATTTTCAAAGAAGCAAAGCGGATCCTTGTCTATATACAAAGTGACTGACAGACAGATGGATCTATGTGCTGAAATATGTGGACGATATTTTAATTTGTTTTGGAAAAGAAGGGGATGAAGCGGAGATTGTGAAAACTTTGGATCAACATTTCAAGATCAAAGATCTGGGAAATGTGAAACAGTACCTAGGAATACAGATAGAAAGAATAAGATGGGAGTTTCCTTCTTAATCAAAATCACATGATTCAAGACAATCAAAACATTTAGATTGAAAGATGCAAAACCAGTAAAGTCTCCAATGGAAACCAACTATCTGAAGGAAATAAATAGTGAACAGAATCTGTTACTGAATAATGAACAATACAGAAAGGCAATGGGAAAATGATGATATCTTGCGACTGTTACAATGCCAGACATTGCAGCAGCAGTAGGAATTTTGAGCAGGAAGGTGTCAAAGCCAAACAAAATGGATTGGAATGCAGTGAAGAGAGTAATCTGTTATTTGAAAGGGACTAGCAGTGTTAAACTGAAACTATCTGCAAGTGAGAAATGCATTTTAACTGGATACGCTGATGCAGACTGGGATGGAGATCCAATTGACAGGAAATCTACCAGTAGCTATCTTTTCTTACTCTCAGGCGGATCAATTAGTTGTACTAGTAAGAAACAATCTATAGTAACACTGTCGTCAACAGAAGCAGAATATGTCGCCGCAGCACATGCCAGTCAAGAAGTTCTATGGTTAAGACAACTGCTAACAGACTCAGGACAACAACAGTTGGGACCAACAAAGATGTATGAGGACAATCAAGGATGTCTAGTTCTTGCTCAGATGGAAAGAGATAATGCAAGAACTAAACACATTTATGTAAAGTTTCACTTCTTGAGCAATCACCAGGATCAAGGAATGCTAAATTTAGAGTACTGCCCAACTGAAGATATGACAGCAGATATTTTCACAAAGGCATTAAATGCTGAAATACATCAGAGACTGATGAAGAAATTAGGTTTAACTGAACAAGTCCTTACTGTTGAGAAAGGGTGTTGGCAGATATACAACAGTTACAGCCTTATTTGTGTGCAGGAGGAATTTACACTTTTCTGACAGTAGATGGCAATGTTGTTACTGTTATATGCTTAGTTGAATGTAATGCATATACTTGTAGTTTGGTTTCACTTTCTCTCTGGTAAAAGGTCCTTTAGACTTCCTGTTATGCTGTATTAAGAAGCTGATGCATGTACCTCATGTTCTGTGTAGATAAAAGTTTAATTACCCCATATAATCTACTCTCACAAGTTTCTTCTGCAACCAAACTATGCAACAAACTTGGATGGAGGAGCAAGCAGATAAGGGAACAGCAGCAGGAAGTCAGAGCAGCAGAGCCCGGGCAGCCATGCTGTGGGCAAGGAGTGAATAGAGTGCAGTGCCTGGGAGCCCATGCCCAGGGCAAGAAGTAAATAAAAGTTGTGTTGCAGAGTCGGGGCAAGAGTAGGAAGATTCCAGACCTCTGGGACCAAATTAAGGGGCTGGGAGTATCATTGTGAGGATGCCCCATAGATGCAAAGCAGCACTACAGAAACAGTGTGGAACAGTGATGGTGTAAGTGCGCTCAGACAAGAGGCCAGTACACGTTGAGTCAAGGGTCCACGTGAGTACAAGAGTCCGGCAGCATGAGACCAAGACAGGGTCAAGACAGTGCGTGGGCAAGGGTACTAGAAGAGAGTCCGGCAGTTTGAGACCAAGACAGGGTCAAGACGGTGCGTGGACTGGTGCACAAGAAGAGAGTCAGCAGCTGAGACTGAGGACTGAATAGAGGCTGTGGAGAAGGGATAGAATCCATATCCAAGTAGCACAGCTTCCCAAGACAAGACTAGAGGTTCAGCAACTAGGCAGAGTGTGTGCTGAATGTGAAGGACTGCTTGCTGCTTATAACCTCTGCCAGAAGATATTGTCACTGCTAAACCTTCTTGTAATCTGTGCCTGAAGACATCTATTCTGCAAGTAAATGTTCCCGTTATAAAAATCATTGAACGTGTCATTCTGTCTCTTCGCTGCCCTGGGAAGAAGGGAACGTGGAACAGAGGAAACCAACTGTATAGCAGTACCAGGACTTTATTTATCTTTTCATGTACAAGGTGCAGGGGTGCTCATTGACTGTTGCTTAGTGAACTCGCCCACGACTACCACCCCGTGACATCTTGTTGCATAATCATCCAAAGACTTGAATAGTTCTGCACCTGTGGTGTTGGCTGCCAACAATAATCTACATATAACATATCCTCATGCATATCCTCCTGAAAAATATATCGCACATAAACAAGTATCATTGCATTGCTGTCAATGTCAGTAGACTCATCAACCTGGATTGAGTAGCATGGTGACACATTAATCCTCTCTAACAATTGTACCTCGACGTCTTCTGCTATTTCATTAATTCGTCTAGTGACAGTGCTCGGTGAAAGACGAACCTGTGCCGCATTTTTAACTGCAGCCTCTCCAAAACTTTCACGGCAAATATCCGTAGCGGCAGGCAGGATCAACTCTTCAACAATAGTGAAGGGCATCTTAGCCTTGGCAATGCGGTTAGCCTCTAAGGCTACGTTCACATTTGCGTTGTTGGGCGCAGCGTCGTCGACGCATACCGACGCATGCGTCATGCGCCCCTATCTTTAACATGGGGGGCGCATGGACATGCGCCGGTATGTGTTGTACTGCGTTTTACGACGCATGCGTCATATAGACGCACAAGACAGGGCGCAGGGGACGCTACTTGTAGCATTTTCCCTGCGCCGAAAGTCACGATCTGTAGGATCTTATGACAACGCATGCGTCGCAAAAAACTGCGTTGTGTACATGCGTTGTTGGTTGCGTCGCATCGCCGACGCTGCGCCCAACAACGCAAATGTGAACGTAGCCTAAGAATTATGCTCTCAGTGCAGACACATTTGTTGATGTGGTGGCCTTCAATAATTGCCCATTGTCCATCATGTTTACACTTTTTTCTTTAAAAAAAACCTCAAAATGCTTGTCTTTTGATGTAGGGTGCTTGGTCTGTAAGTGGCAAACCAGTTTTGAAGGCTTCATGGCCTCTTTGGATAGCCAGTTGCCACAGACCACAGAGTGAGCTTGGGAACTGTGATCGCCTGTTGCAATTAACCCATAATTTAAGTAGGGATCATTGTATTTTCTTTTAAATGCAGCTTTCTTTTTTTTTTAGCAGTCATGGAGTCTTCATTAGCGTCATCATTGGGTCTTTCTTCCTTTTCAAAGAAGCTCTCCAGCAATGTTTGTTTTTTAATCATTTTACAAGGGTTTGAGGGGGAGGTGTAGTGGGCCCCTAATGCTAAAAGATGGCTACTGCCACTGACAATGGTGACTGCTGATGATGACTGGAACCTACAAGGAAATGGAGCATTGAGCACTTAGAAAATTTTTTACTGGAGTACTGTACATGCTAATAAATTTTCTTGCACCAAGATTAAAAAATAGACAAATATTCAAAAGGTGTTTGGTAAGGACACAAAAGATAATCTGAATGTCAACATCCATCGCCCCACACATCTGATCCCCATATATATGGTTCCACCTGTAATCCCCCATATATAGTATGATGGGCTGGCCCCACAAATGTAATCCCCCATAAATAGTATGATGGTTCCACCTGTAATCCCCCATATATAGTATGATAGTTCCACCTGCAATCCCCCATATATAGTATGATGGCCTCACATATAATCCCCTATATATAGTATGATGGCCCCACACATGTAATCCCCCATATATAGTATGATGGTTCCACCTGTAATCCCCCATATATAGTATAATGGCCCCACACATGTAATCCCCCATATATATGGTTCCACCTGTAATCCCCCATATATAGTATGATGGTCACACAAATGTAATCCCCCATAAATAGTATGATGGTTCCACCTGTAATCCCCCATATATAGTATGATAGTTCCACCTGCAATCCCCCATATATAGTATGATGGCCTCACACATATAATCCCCTATATATAGTATGATGGCCCCACACATGTAATCCCGCATCTATAGTATGATGGTTCCACCTGTAATCCCCCATATATAGTATAATGGCCCCACACATGTAATCCCCCATATATAGTATGATGGCCCCTCACATATAATCCCACGTATATAACATCATGGCCCCACATATATAATGCTCTATTTATAGCATGGTGGCCCCACACATATAATCCCCATGTATAGCATGATGTCCCACACATTTAATCCTATATATATATATATATATATATATATATATATATATATCATAATGACCCCACACATGTAATACCCTATATACAGTATGATGGTTGAACCTGTAATCCCCCATATATAGTATGATGGCACCACACATATAATCCCCCATATATAGTATGATGACCCCACACATGTAATCCCCCATATATAGTATGATGGTTCCACATGTAATCCCCCATATATACTATGATGCCCCCACATATATAATCCCCCATATATAGCATGTTGGCCCCACACATATAATCCCCCATGTATAGCATGATGCAGGGCCGGACTACCCTTCGGGCAGTTCTGGCAAATGCCAGAAGGGCCGGAGGCAGTAGTGGGCCGCTCGAGTGTGCCGCTGTCGGCACAGTCCCCCCCCGCTGTCGGCACACTCCCGGCCCCGCATTCAACTATACCGGCGTCATAGACGCCGGTACAGTTGAATGCAATGATGGAGGAGAGAGCGTCTGCTGACGCTCTCTCTCCCATCATTCCCCGCTCTGCCTGCCGCTGACACTGCGGGTGCGCGATGACGTCATATCATCGCGCACCTGCTGTGTGACCGGGCGGCAGACTGCAGCTGCTGAGACCGGAGCCAGGAGCAGCGCGGGGCAAGAGGAAAGGTGAGTAGAGTGGTTTTTTTTATTATTATTATTATTATTATTATTATTATATATCAATGACTGATAACAGGATTGTGGGGCTATTGGGGGGGGCTGCATTACATTCTATGGGGGCTGTGCTGCATTACATTCTATGGGGGCTGTGCTGCATTACATTCTATAGGGGCTGTGCTGCATTACATTCTATGGGGGCTGGCTGCATTACATTCTATGGGGACTGGCTGCATTACATTCTATAGGGACTGGCTGCATTACATTCTATAGGGACTGGCTGCATTACTTTCTAGGAAAGTCTAGGTCCTGGTATACGAGAGATGCCTTAATGTGGCTACCAGGTACACATGAATTGGCCAATTTATGCGCTAAATACTCTCATTTTATTATGTTTCTAATGCAGTTCAATTTTCATGTTTCATGTTTGCATGTTTTGGCGCTGCAGTGTGCTGCCTTATTTATTTAATTTTATTTATTTATTTATGTAACAGCACCTGTTCACACTTAGTCTATGTTTGGATGTGATGGTCAGTTTTTTTAAATTAGTATGTGTCCTACAGCACCTGATACCTGATACCCCAATACTGAGCCGATGCTGCCGTATGTGTCCTACAGCACCTTATATCCCAATAATGAGCCGCTGCTGCCATATTCGTCCTACACCACCTGATACCCCAATACTGAGCCGCTGCTGCCATATGTGTCCTGCTGTGTGGTACAATAACAGCTCCTCTTACCGCCCCATATAATAATGCCACCACTGTGCCCCTTACATAGTAAAAATGCCACCTTTGTGCTCTCCAGATAGTAAAATTCCCCCCTAGTAAATATTAATGCCCTGTGCTAGTGCCCTCCACATTTTGTCCCTAAAAAGTAATAGTACCGTATAGGCAACTTTGATGGAGACAATACTCTGAGTGCCCCTATAACAATAATGCTTAAGTGCCCACTTAGCATTTAATGTCCCCTGAGTCCCCCCCATGTACAGTAATAATGGCCCCAGTATCGCTGATGTCAGCAGACGGTCATGTGATGACTCTTTCGGCTTTTTTTTTTTATATATATATATATATATATATATATATATATATATATATATATATATATATATATACTGTATATATAGAGAGAGAGAGAGCTGAGAGCTAACATATTCTGCAGTGCTTTACAGTTTTGCACACATTACCATCGCTGTCCCCAATGGGGCTCACAATCTAAATTCCCCTTCAGTATGTTTTTGGAATGTGGGAGGAAACCGGAGTGCCCAGAGGAAACCCACGCAAACACGGGGAGAACATATAAACTCCTTGCAGATGTTGTCTTTGATGGGACTTGAATCCAGGACTCCAGCGCTGCAAGGCTGCAGTGCTATCCACTGAGCCACCGTGCTTCTCTCAATTCTCTTCTATTGAGAGAAACCAAACCTTTCTAGTGAACACATGTACATAGGAAACATGGGGTCCATGACCGCCTGATAACACCAGTGATATTGGGGGCTCATGCAGCAGGCGCTCCCTGCCATGATTGGGCACATGAAGTGACTGCAGACATTTATTCCAAGCCTTTATTAACTTTATAATAATAAATTGCTTATTATTAAAGCATCACTCCAGCAGGGTTTTTTTTTCACACAGTTGGAGAGGTGCTTTAAGCGCAAGTCCTCTACCTCGGTCATATAATCATCCTCCAGCGTATTCACCGTTTTTTGGCACCGCTCCAGTCCCGCAGCTTAAACTTGTGAGGGCAGCTTCTGACTGGCCTGAAGTTAGAAGCTATGTCACAAGTGCTCAACGTAAGTATATGAAAGACAGAAAGAGGTGAGAACGAGGCCAGAAAGAGGCTCTCATAGACTCACATTGATTAGAGACCTCTGCACCGCTCAATGAAACACTGGAGCAGTGGACAGGTCACAAACTGTAAGTCCAGACCTCAATCCAATCGAGAATCTATGGAAAGAGCTGAAAACTGCTGTTCACAAACGATCTCCATTAAACCTCACTGAGCTCGAGCTGTTTGCCAAGGAAGAATGGGCAAGAATTTAAGTCTCTCGATGTACAAAACTGATAGAGACATACCCCAAGCAACTTGCAGCTGTAAGCACAGCAAAAGGTGGCGAAACAAAGTATTAAGTTAAAGGGGCCAAATAATATTGCACGCCCCACTTTTCAGTTTTTGAATTTCCACAAAAATTTAAAATAACCAATAAATTTCGCTCAACTTCACCATTGTGTTCCAATTGTTGTTGATTATTCACCAAAAATTTACATTTGGTATCTTTAAGTTTGAAGCATGATATGTGGGAAAAGGTTGAAAAGTTCCAAGGCACTGTATAGCCTGATGGTCCCACACATGTAATCCCTCATATATAGTACTAGATGGAGGCCTGATGCTATTCTCATCGGGAGGGCGGTGATGTCACGATGGCGGCAGGCATACGGCACTGTTGTTGCCTAATGGCATCCTGTGATCATCTAATGACTTTGGCATCAGGGGACTCCTGTGCTTGATGCATACACTTATATACATTGTTTTTGTCCCAGCGATGCTGTTGCTCTTCAAGAGTCTAATTTGCCTTTTGTTGTCTTTTGTTGCCTGAGATTACCAGCCCATAGCTGTCTACTTTAGCAAGGCTGGTTGTCAAAAATTATGGGGATCCCATGTCATTTTTTTTAAATTATTTATTCAAATAATTAAAAAAAAAAGAGTGGGGACCCCTCTATTCTTGATAACCAGCTCTGCTAATGCTGACAGCTGAGGCTTGCAGCCCCCAACTGTCAGTTAAATACAGGGGAACCCACAGTGTTTTTTTATTTAACTATTTAGAGCATAGGCTGATGAATAGTGATGAGCGAATACACTCGTTACTCGAGATTTCTCAAGCACGCTCGGGCGTCCTCTGAGTATTTTTTAGTGCTCGGAAATTTAGTTTTCATCGCCTCAGCTGAATGATTTACAGCTATTAGCCAGGCTAAGTACATGTGGGGGTTGCCTGGTTGCTAGGAGATCCCCACATGTAATCAAGCAGGCTAGTAGCTGTAAATCATCCAGCTGCGGCGAAGAAAACTAAATCTCCGAGCAGTCATAAATACTCGGAGGTCACCCGAGCGTGCTCAGGAAATCTCGAGTAATGAGTATATTCGCTCATCACCACTGATGAATACTCCCATCAGCTGTCGCTGTTATTAGCAGTAGTCCCATTAGCCGATGCCAGTGAGCTGAGGTAAACTTTATACCTCCAATCACAGCTGCGGGTTCATGCTATTATTTGACAGCTTGGGAGCTACGGCTGTCTGATTGGCGTTAATGATTTTACCGTCGATCAGAAGCAGTGTTTGCCACGCTGTCAAGCACATGACAACATGGCAAGTACTGGATGTTTGGGCCCCACACTCAAGTGAATGGGGTCCGGGAACTGTTCTGGTACCCAAACCCAAAATTTTTTAACTGTTCGGCCGAACCTGCTGGACCTGAACATCCAGGGGTCTGCCCATCTCTAGTCCTGTGTCTAGTGTGTGTATGTCCTGTGTCTAGCGTGAGACCGGTGTGTATGTGTCCTGTGTCCAGCGTGTGACCGGTGTGGATGTGTCCTGTGTCCAGCGTGTGACCGGTGTGTATGTATCCTGTGTCCAGCATGTGACGGGTATGTATGTAGCATGTGACAGGTGTGTATGTATCCTGTGTCTAGCATGTGACCAGTGTGTATATATCCTGTGTCTAGCATGTGACCTGTGTGTATGTGTCCTGTGTCTAGCGTGTGACCAGTATGTATGTGTCCTGTGTCTATCGTGTAACCGGTGTGTATGTGTCCTGTGGCTATCATGTGACCGCTGTGTATGTGTCCTGTGTCTAGCATCTAGTTTGTCCCTTCTGTCTCCCTGTTTCCCTCTGCTGGGTGTCATGTCACTTCCTTCTTCTTCTCCCTGTGTCTCAGTCTCCATATTGGCTTCATTAGAGGCACATGTGCTTTCAGCTTGTCTGAAGAAAGTCTTTTTTACCTGCTGCTGTTTGTATGCATTCAACAAGAATTCTTAAAGAAATCAAAGACTCTTCTGGATTCTTCATAACATGTGTGCCGGCAGCTGAGTTAAGCTATCTGTGACCGTCGCCAATTGTAAGTAGGGTGAAGAGATTCATCATCTCACAGAGCCATATTTGCAGCCACAGGCCCCGGGGAGAGACAGAATAGTGTGACCAGTGTGTATGTGTCCTGTGTCTATCGTGTGATCGGTGTGTATGTGTCCTTTGTCTAGCATGTGACCGATGTGTGTGACCAGTGTATGTGTGGCCAGTGTATGTGTGTCCTGTGTCTAGCGTATGACTGTGTCTAGCGTGTGACCAGTGTGTGTGTGTCCTGTGTCTAGCGTGTGACTGGTGTGTATGTGTCATATGTCTAGTGTGTGTATGTGGCACATGCCTAATTAATACAATCTTTCTGTGCTAATAGAATATCATCGTTCTCAGCAGCACTTGTCTTGTTTACACAAAATTATCTGCTGCCAATAAGGATGTTTTTAAATCAAGCATAAAAATCATTGCACCCAACAAATGAGCGTTTTGCTGGCTTGTCAGGTGATTATTTGGACAGCTATATAGTTGAAAATTTCCTGATTATCAGCTTGACTAGATGGAAGCTAAGGGAAGACTCTGCATCTAGTACCCCTTAAGCATGGTGGGCCCCAATAATGATTTTCGCTGATTGGCTCAAACTACACCAGTCCGACGCTGATGGTATACACTGTAATTGACACTTTTCTATTAAAGAGATTCTTTTACCAAATTTTTTATGTTGAACTGGACACAATGTTATAGTGTCTGCAGAGCGGAGGTCGGGGTCTTCTGTTGAGAATCTTCATCACTTGCTCGGTGGTTGCAGAGCATATCTCTTTTCCTGGTGGATTCTATCCTGTATTACACAGATAATCCATCAATGGGAATGGTGACTGTGTAAAGATGGATTCTCTTGTAATGGTGCTGCAAGGAAACGGAGTATCTACAATGATTGTGGGGATGCTTTGTGCATTGTGTGCTGTCCTTTTTGTATACAGTAGACGTTGGGGGAAGCTTAATTCAGAAAAATGGTGCCTGCCCAGTAAACCTGTGTGAAAGCCATGAATGAATGATCCTGAGGGAAGACATAAGACATTGTGTGTATTGTTGCAGACAGGGCACATGAGATTAGCAACTGTATTTAGTTTGATTCTTCTCACCATTTGGGGTCAGTTACAGAAGGAGTATCACAAGTAGAAATGGATGGTTGAATAATTCAGGATTCCACGTTTAATAGGCTGCCAGAGGAAAAGTTGCCTTAGTGGCTGCCCCAGGCATGGAGGACTGGCCAATGCAAGATGAAACTCCTCTTGGGAAGAGTGGTGGCAAAGAACGGCTGCAGAAGAAGTATTAACTGCAGATCATTTTGTGTGCAGAAATGGAACAAAAGGTCACCACAAACAAAGATCAACGGATTGTGCACTGCATATGCTGAGAGTGGGGTACCACATCTTTAAGGGTGATGGACTGTTCGGCTGCGTTCCTACCCCTTAAGACAACAATCGTGCTCTGTGTACAGTGCCTTGCGGTTTTACATGTAATGTGAACAGTGATGTGTGCCTTTTAAATTTTATAAGGGTAATTTAGAGCATACAAGAATGTAAAGGGTAAATTTATGATGATAATACTGTAGGATAAGCACAGGGTTAGACCTGGGATGGTATAGTACTGTACATATAGTTAAGTGGCTTAGCAACTGCATACGTCATAAGATAAGGATAATAGGTTTATTCTACAGGATAGGATATAGTTAATGGATAGAACTAGCCCAGTGGGTGGGAACTAGTGTTGGTGAAGTGTGGGCACTTCCTGATCATAGATCAGATAGTGAAGTAAAAGGTCAAGTTCAGTTGCAGTGGGCTACTAAGGCCTGCATGTGACAATTATTTGAGGCAGTTGGAGGACGTACTGATATCCCTTGTGGACATTCTTGCAACATCCAAAGCCTAGGGCTCGAACCAGGTACTAGAGAGAGTGCTTGGTCTTCTGACATCTCAAGGTTTGTGGGCGTGGAATTGTGTGAAGGGCAAGTGGCTGGTCCCGGGTGCACTGCTGAAGTGGACAGGAATTCCCAGGAGCTGACGGAGTCAGTGGGCTTAGGGATAGTCTAAGACGAATGAGTGGTAGAGCTTAAGATACTTTGTACTAAGGAAGTAAGAAACATGAAGTGCTGTTTCCTATCCCACTTGTTACACCCTGATGAATTTGAACTGACCAGTAAATGTTTGCTTGTTGCAATGAACTTGGTGTCCCCTGAGTTGTGTGCGATGGCTCCTGAAGATAGAGGCCTGGAGACAGCGGCCTACAAGTGAGTGTGACAGCACACTGGGACTGGGACACTGTTTTCTTGTACATTGCCAGAGCGTAACTGGACAGCAGCTTGGCCATATCTACCGCTGTTGGCAACTTTACATAACCATGTGAGAGAGAACCTCTGAGACCATAGAAAAGGGCGAGGCGCCAACTGTGGAGAAATTCTCATCATACATCTAGGAGTAGGCCTGCCTGTCCAGGGGGTGTAGTACTATCTCTAGAATTTGAGAAAAATAAGAGGGAAAGATTATTGAGTCTGGTAGAGTGGTAGGCAAAGTTGCCTGACTAGACATGGATGCAAGTGTGTAAGACCTGTGCTGGAAAGTATGAGTGGGCGACGGTAGCACTAGCTTGCCTTGTGTATTTGGTAGGTGCAGCTAAAACTTCAAACCTAAGTTTATAAATAGTTACACTGCTTTAGGTGCCTTCAACTTTAAGAATTCAAATAAAAAATATGGTGAACTGCTCTCCTGCTACAAGGCTTCTTGTCGGGTGTCACGCCCAACAGTGGCCAAGTGGATTTGTGGAACCACTCTGCCACAGGACAGGGCCTGCCCAGGAAGTGGCATAGCTAAGCGGCTACCTTGGTGTTCACTGGAGCTCCTGATAGTGGATACAGACTGGGCTGCAGGTAGCTGCCAAGTACCACTCCTAGGCAGATCCAGGTACATGTGGGGGTTGCATAAGTACATGTGGGGGTTGCCTGGTTGCTAGGGAATCCCCACATGTACTTATGCTGGTTATCAGATGTAAATCATTCAGCTACGGCAAGAAAAACAAAAACTCAGAGCACTAAAAAATACTCGGAAGACCCCCGAGCATGCTCGAGAGATCTTGAGTAACGAGTATATTCGCTCATCACTAATTAAATTGCAATAATGGGCGATCAAAAGAACATGTCTGCACAAACGTGGTATAATTAAAAACGTCAGTTCGGCATGCAAAAAATAAGCCCTCATCCGACCCCAGATCATGAAAAATGGATTGGAAGAATACATTTTTCTCCATTTTTCGTGATCTGGGGTCGGATGAGGGCTTATTTTTTTGCATGCCGAACTGACGTTTTTAATTATACCACGTTTGTGCAGACATGTTCTTTTGATTGCCCATTATTGCATTTTAATTAGTGATGAGCGAATATACTCGTTACTCAAGATCTCTCGAGCATGCTCGGGGGTCCTCCGAGTATTTTTTAGTGCTCAGAGTTTTTGTTTTTCTTGCCGCAGCTGAATGATTTACATTCTTCTACACGCTAAGAGGATTGGAAAATTGCGCTTTTTTTTGGCAAACTTTGGAATTTTTTTTTTCTATTCGCCACGACAGCACCCACTGAGAGAGGGGATCCGCCCCTAGGAACAGGAAACCTACAGAGAGATAAAAGGGGCGGCCCCCCCTCGCTCCTCAGTTGGTTTCCTGTTCCTAAAGGGGAACCCACAGAGAAGATTCTCTGAAGCTTATAACAAGAGGAAAACTTGCCTGGATGCCGCCTGTGCGTCTCTGCTGAGCAACAGGGGCTCCAGAGCGAGTGAACAGAGTCGGGCGTTCCTGTTGGTTCCCCCCTCATCTGTTATGGTCGGTGGAGGACAATGATCTCCCTGCTGGGACATCGTTGTAAGGGACGGCCGGTGATGCGGTGTGCCTGGGCTGACCGAGTTACCTGAAGGAAGCAGGTTTCCGGACCCAGGTGGCGATACCCTCCGGAGTGTGTGGAGTGGTCATCAGCTGTTTCCCCAGCCCCTCAGGTATGGCGGCGACGTGGGTAAAGGTAGCGCTTGGAAAGCCGGCCGGCTGCGACGCTGGCGCATGCGCAGTGGAGCCGCATCTCGGAAGTAGATCCCTGCCCCCAGGAGGTCAGCAGTCTATTTCCGGGGGAACCGCCATATTGGTTTCCTCTGGCGGTTTCTCCATGCCCCCTGACGCTGCACCAATGATCAGGTATAAAAAAAAAAAAAAAAGAGGGGGGAAGGGTGTGTGTGTGTGTGTGTAAATCCTACACTATAAATGGCACATGAGCAGGGACAGACAGCGCGCTATCATGTCGTCCCAGGAGGAAGTCTCTGTGCGCCCTATGGAGGACCTACTGATTCCCAGTAGTGATACCAGAAATAAGAATGGTGGACACTCTAAAAGGAGTGATTCCACTGTGAAATCAGGAGGGAGATCGTCCCGTTCCACACCCCAGGCCAGGCAGACCCAGCAACCGGTAGATACAGGTGCTTCTGGGTGAGTGTTGTATAGCTTCAAGAGAGCTTATAAGTATTTCCTCTGCTTATGTTTTAGGCAAAGAGGACGGGGAAAACAAAGCATAAACAATGTGCTATATGTACTGAGCCCCTGCCTGACTCCTATCTTAAAAAGCTGTGTCAAGCCTGTATAATCAACACCTTGCAGCAGGAGGAGTCTGTTAAAATGAATGACATACGGCTTATAATTCGGGAGGAGCTGCAGTCGTTAGGAGGGGGCCCCTCTGTTAATGTGGAAAAAAGGAGTAGGAGAAAGTCCTCACCTAAAGCTGACACGTCAGCAGAGAGTGGAGAGGTGGATTCGGATGTGTCTCAGTCATCTGAATCATCAGGGGAACAGAACTATGTCTGTTTTCCTACTGACGGTGTCAACAACTTAATAAAGTCAGTAAGAAGTACGATGGGGTTGGCCGAATCAAAAGAACCCCAAACGCCTCAGGAACTTATGTTCGCTGGTCTTTCTCAGCGGAAGGGCCAGGTATTTCCCGTAAATCAGGCCATAAAAGACCTCGTTAAAAAAGAATGGGGTAAAGGGCAAAAGGGGTTTGTACCAATACCCTGCAAGAGACGCTACCCCTTTGATGACGAGGATATGGATTCCTGGGCTAAAGTACCGAAAGTCGATGCAGCAGTAGCGTCTACATCTCGCCGTTCCTCTTTACCTGTAGAGGATGCAGGCTCCTTATCTGATCCCATGGACAGAAAATCGGATGCACTCCTTAAGAAATCATGGGAGGCCTGTGTTACTGCTTTCAAGCCAGCAATCTCAGCCACGTGTACCAGTAGGTCTATGCTGGTTTGGTTGGAGCAGCTGGACCAAAATATCAGAAACGGGGTTTCTAGAGAGAAATTACGTGCATTAATTCCCTTGATAAAAGGTGCTGCGGCATTTATATCCGATGCCTCCGTGGATTCTCTCCGCCTGGCGGCCAGAACAGCTAGCCTCTCCAATACTGCTCGCCGAGCTTTATGGCTAAAAAACTGGAAGGGTGATGCCCAGTCTAGATCCAAATTATGTGCCATACCCTGTCAGGGTGAGTACCTCTTTGGAAGTGTGTTGGATGAAATTCTCACTAAGGCAGGTGAGCGAAAGAAGGGCTTCCCTAATCCATTTGTTCCTTCTTACAGAAGGGCATTCAGGAAGCCATCATTTGGCAGAAAGGGAGGCTTTAAAGAATGGAGGAACAAAGAGTTCAGGCAAAAGGGCAATTTGTTCAATAAACGTCCCTTCAAACCAGCTGAAAAATTCCGGGAACCCTATTCCACCAGTGGGCAGTAGACTTCTAGGGTTTATAAATCAATGGAATAAAATAACTGTTAATCCATGGGCCTTAAAATTAATATCCTCAGGCCTCACCCTAGACTTTATTCGAAAACCTCCAGATTCCTTCCTGCTCACCTCCCTAAAGTCCAGACTACAACAGGAAGCACTGGAGATAGAAATTAAGTCCCTTCTTGCCAAACGGGTTTTGATAGACGTTCCGTCATCTCAAACAGGGATGGGGTTCTACTCCCCCTTGTTTCTGATTACTAAACCTGACGGATCCTATAGAACTATATTTAATCTGAGAAGACTGAACACGTTCATAAGACCCACAACATTTAAAATGGAATCTGTTCGGTCAGCCATTAAAAATCTGTTCCCAAACTGTTACATGGTAGTACTGGATCTTAAAGATGCGTATTACCATCTTCCTATACACCAGTCACACCAGCAGTTTCTTCGGGTAGCAGTAATTATAGATGGGCAAATTCGTCATTTACAATATAGGGCAATGCCCTTTGGCCTATCCATGGCCCCTAGGGTCTTTACCAAATTGCTATTGGAGGTAATGTCTTTTCTACGTTTAAAAGACACTCTGGACATTCCATATCTGGATGACCTTCTAATTGTGGGGAAAAACTCCTTACAGTGTGAACAAAGGTTGGAGGAGGTGGCGTTTTCTTTACAAACGCTGGGCTGGATTGTCAACTGGGAGAAATCCAGACTCCAACCCGTCACTTGTCAGAGATTCCTAGGACTCCTTCTGGATTCAGTGGACCAGACTTGTCGGTTACCTGATGATAAGAAGTCTTCTATTGTTGGCAAAGTAAGCCTGGCAATCAAAAAATGTGGTATGTCTCTGAGAAATGCCATGTCACTACTAGGTTCACTGTCATCATGTATCCCTGCGGTTAAATGGGCACAATTCCATACCAGGCAGCTCCAGAAATTCATATTGCAGGAGGACATTAAAAATAAAGGACATTTAGACCGAACAATTTATTTTACATCAGAGGTAGTACACTCCCTTACATGGTGGTTAGATTGGGGAAATCAATCAGAGGGGGTACCTTGGGTCATCACCCCTGCTACCATAATAACCACGGATGCTAGTCCGGAAGGCTGGGGAGCACATTTTAGAGATCAGGTGGTTCAGGGCCTTTGGTCCAGATCAGAACTGACTAATTCCTCTAATGTAAAAGAATTAAGAGCCATATATTACTCCCTACTCCACTTTCTTCCCCAGCTACGAGGCTCTCACACAAGGGTCCTCTCGGACAACACCTCGGCAGTAGCCTATTTGAATCATCAAGGAGGTACACGGTCAGAAAATCTTATGAAAGTCTCATCAGACATCATGACCTTAGCCGAAAGTCATCTGTTGTCCCTATCAGCGGTGCACATCAGAGGCATAGACAACGTTCGGGCCGATTTCCTCAGTCGCCATACCCTTCATCAGGGGGAGTGGATGCTCAGCAGAAAGATTTTCAGATTGATAACAGACCGATGGGGAGTACCTCAAATAGACCTATTCGCAACAAGATCCAACCGTCAGGTCAAAACTTTTGCCTCCCTTTGCAGACTAGACAACCCCGACATATTCGATGCCCTTCAGGTGCCATGGACATTCGACCTAGCCTATGCGTTCCCTCCATGGAATCTATTACCAATAGTAATAAGAAAAATAAGGGAGGAGGGGGCAAGAGTTCTGTTGGTGGCCCCATTCTGGCCCAAAAGGCCATGGTTCTCCTGGCTCAGGGCGATGTCAACTACAGACCCTTGGATCCTGCCTCAGTCCAAGGACCTATTGTCTCAGGGACCGTTTTTCCATCCTCGGGTAAAAGGCATGAATCTGACTGTATGGAATTTGAGAGGCACTTACTAACTCTAAGAGGTTTTTCCAGTGGGCTTATAGATACTCTTATGAAGAGTAGGAAGCCGTCTACTACCCAAATCTATGTCAGGGTTTGGAAAAAATTCCTTCAATTTCATACTACACAACTTTCCGCTGAAGTACCTATAAATTCAATATTGGAGTTCTTACAAAAAGGGCTTGAGTTGGGACTGTCTGTAAATACCCTAAGAGTCCAGGTCTCAGCTCTGGGGGCACTCTTTAGTTATGATGTGGCGGGAGATAGATGGGTTTTGCGTTTTATATCAGCATGCGAACGCTCAAAACCTATTTATATACCACAGGTGCCTCAGTGGGATCTATCTCTGGTCCTAGATGCCTTGACACAAAGCCCGTTTGAGCCTCTAGATGAGGCCTCGTTAAAGAACATTTCGCTTAAGACGATACTGTTAGTAGCGTTAGTATCCGCTAGAAGAGTGAGTGATCTCCATGCCTTATCAATTGACCCTCCTTATCTATCCGTGACATCTGATAGAATAATTTTGAAAACGGACCCTTGTTATCTCCCTAAGGTAGCCACTAATTTTCATAGATCCCAGGAGATCTTGTTACCTACCTTCTATAAAGACCACTCAACTCCAGAAGAAGCCAGGCTTCATTCCCTAGATGTTAAGAGAGCTATTCTAGCCTATTTAGAGAAGACTAGGGACTGGAGGAAGAGTAGGGCTCTTTTTGTGTCTTTCCAGGGAAAAACCAAGGGTTCCAGAGTTACAAAGAACACGCTGTCACGCTGGATTAGAGATGCCATAGTCCTGGCGTATAAAGCTGGAGGAAGAGATCCTCCAATACATGTGGGAGCACACTCCACAAGAGCCGTGTCGACCTCCTGGGCAGAAAGGGCGAACGTGCCAATAGACCTTATATGTAAGGCTGCAACTTGGTCTTCACCAAACACCTTCTATAGACACTATAGATTAGATCTATCTGCTGCTTCTGACCTAACCTTTGGGGTTTCGGTTCTTGATTCAGTTAACCCACCCAGTATATAGTCTCTGAAAATCTCTCAGTGGGTGCTGTCGTGGCGAATAGAAAATATCGGATTACTCACCGGTAATGCTCTTTTATAGAGCCCACGACAGCACCCATTCAAATCCCTCCCTTTTCTTTTCTTTAGTTGCACGTGGTGCCTTGGTAGGGAGATGTAGATAATAAAGTAACATATATTTAAGATTGTAAATATGTACATATGTCTGAACCTGTTAAACTAAAAAACCTGGCGGCGGTTCCTCCTTATTCTCTGTAAAACAACTGAGGAGCGAGGGGGGGCCGCCCCTTTTATCTCTCTGTAGGTTTCCTGTTCCTAGGGGCGGATCCCCTCTCTCAGTGGGTGCTGTCGTGGGCTCTATAAAAGAGCATTACCGGTGAGTAATCCGATATTTTACCACTTAGATAAAAGAGGACCTAGACATGTTTGGTGTCTATGAACTCATAAAGAGCTGGAGAATTATAATGGCAAGTCAGTTTTAGCATTTAGTGAACCTAGCAAAAAACAAGTGTGGGATTGCACTTTTTTTGCAATTACATCGCACTTGGAATTTGTTTCCTGGTTTCTGTTACATGACATGGTAAAACCAATGGTATCGTTCAAAAGAACAACTCGTCCCACAAAAAATAAGCCCTCACATGGCCATATTGACGGAAAAATAAAAAAAAGTTATGGCTCTGGAAAGAAGGGGAGCGAAAAACGAAAACACAAAAAAAGCTCCGGAGGTGAAGGGGTTAATTCTCTCATTTTCACAGGATGACCCATTAATATCTGATAGGTAGGGTATGTCCCATAATTTTGACCTGCATCCAGTCCCCAGTAGAGATATCATTCGACCCCTGTCCTGCCTAATGAGGCAAACATCTGCCATAGCATCATTGTATGGAATGACGAGGTGGCTGCTCACGTGCATGGTTCGTTCCTTGCCATTCTATAGAAGTCACAAAAACAGCCTTACCATATGAGATGAGGATCAGAGGATCCCCATTTTGGAGGTAGGTGCAGATCCCATAGGTTAGCTTTGCACCTATCAAATTGTTATGTTTTATCTTGTGAATGTGCCATAACTATGTAGAATGTGAATAACCCTCTAAATAACATGCACATTCTACTGAGCTAAACATGGATATTGCAGAGGGAGTCATGGGTTAAAGCTATTATCATTTGGATCACAGCTAATGTTTATGGCCTGTTATGCAAAACTAGAGAGAAAGTGGTAATAATGTGTTGTTTTATGAGCAGTATAATGTGCACACATATATATGTACAGTACGCACAGTGGTTATCTAGTGAATTTCGAGGGCATTAGAGCATGATCTGTTTCCTGAGCAGATGGGCTCTAGGCAAGTAATTATAAAGCTATTATTGTAAGGCTATGTGCACATGTTCAGGATTTCTTGCAGAAATTTCCTGAGCAAAACAGGACATTTTCTGCAAGAAATCCGCATGCGTTTTTTGCGCGTTTTTACCGTGGTTTTTTTGCGGATTTTTCCGGAGTTTCCCAATGCAATAATATAGTGGGAAATCCGCCAAAAATCCGCAAAATTAATAAACATGCTGCGTTTTTACCGGGATGCGTTTTTTTCGTGGAAAAAAACGTATCATGTGCACAAAAATTGCGGAATGCATTCTAAATGATGGGATGCATAATGTATGCTTTTTTTCTCGTTTTTATTGTGTTTTTATAGCGAAAAAACGCGAAAAATCTGCAACGTGTGCACACAGCCTAAAGATAATGTATTGACCAGAACAAGGTCATAATCATAATGCAATAAGCAAATTGAGTGCAATTTAAATATTGACATATAATACTAATAACATGAAATATTGATGTTTAAGAAATATGTCATTTTAAAGAACCACTACACCTAATAGCTGAACATGTTAAAAGTTGTGAGGCAGTGACATGTGTTATATGCGAGGGTCGTTATGTGTCCCCAAGGATGCGTACAGAAGAGTATTAAACCCCTGGAGTGAATTGCAGTCACAGACATAGCTGTAGCTGCAGTGCAAAATAAAAAAAGTGTGGACCTGTTCATGTTATTTGACCAAGACAATGTTTAGGAAAACACGTCATGATTCCCGCTCCCTCCAAGCCGGGTCTTACAAGTGGCCCATGACCACTGTGTGGGACGAGGGAGACTGCATTTTGGATTTATTAATTCAGGCCCTATAGATTATCCAGAGATCTTCCTCCATTCCTAAAGTGGCCCACCCTTGAGATAAGTACACAAATCCCCAAAAGAACAGAACTTCACCATTTGGCCAGAGAATTAGAGGCCACGTGTTAATGAAGGCAAGGAGAAGCGGAGCTGGCCCCCTGCTGTCTTTTGTGCAAGGCGGCCCACATCAAGGGAAAGCTCTAGACCGAGCGTCACCGACATCTAGAGATGAATTATGAGAGTACCATGCATCTCAAGGTTAAGTCCAATATACCCCCAGAACTCTGGAAGCCCTCCACACACACCACAGTGTCTCATATTTTTCTATCTGTCCCAAATACCAAGCTATCAAGACTGGTTCTCCAGAACCTCTTAGCCGACCCAAGTTTGGACTCTCCGTATCGGTCCAGCCCCAATGAACAATTGAGACATCAGTCGTCATGTTTGGACCCCCCTGGGAAGTTATGATCCATCCTAGATATTGGGAATTACTTCAGCTAGGAGGTCAAGGGAGGAGAATTCAGTCCAACCCAGAGGGGCGGTGGCAAATATGGGAGGGAGCGAGATAGGGGTTAAAAGCCAACTACACACCTTTAGCCTTTGTCTTTGTTCTTCCATGGAAGCCATGTCACATCACTGGTGGAGACGGACCAGAAACTAAAGGTACCTTCACACGAAGCGACGCTGCAGCGATAGCGACAACAATGCTGATCGCTGCAGCGTCGCTGTTTGATCGCTGGAGAGGTGTCACACAGACCGCTCTCCAGCGACCAACGATGCCGAGGTCCCCGGGTAACCAGGGTAAACATCGGGTTGCTAAGCGCAGGGCCGCGCTTAGTAACCCGATGTTTACCCTGGTTACCAGCGTAAAAGTAAAAAAAACAAACAGCACATACTTACATGCGTCCCCCAGCGTCTGCTTCCTGACACTGACTGAGCTCCGGCCCTAACAGCACAGCGGTGACGTCACCGCTCTGCTTTCACTTTCACTTTAGGGCCGGAGCTCAGTCAGTGTCAGGAAGCAGACGCTGGGGGACGCATGTAAGTATGTGCTGTTTGTTTTTTTTACTTTTACGCTGGTAACCAGGGTAAACATCGGGTTACTAAGCGCGGCCCTGCGCTTGGTAACCCGATGTTTACCCTGGTTACCAGTGTAAAACATCGCTGGGTATCGTTGCTTTTGCTTTCAAACACAACGATACACAGCGATCGGACGACCAAATAAAGTTCTGGACTTTATTCAGCGACCAGCGACATCACAGCAGGATCCTGATCGCTGCTGCGTGTCAAACGAAACGATATCGCTAGCCAGGACGCTGCAACGTCACGGATCGCTAGCGATGTCGTTTCGTGTGAAGGTACCTTTAGAAGGTGACTGTGGATACGAGAGCCTCCCTTCATCCACAAGTGATAAGAAAGGTAATATGACACTTACAGCTAACTGCAATCCCAACCTGTACCCTACTTTTATCTGTACTTCTGGCTGTAATATCTGTACATTACTCTGCATATATTTGTAGTATATAGTTCACCTTTCGGCAATTAAAATATCGATTAATTTTGGGCTGCTCTTTTATCTCGAAACCTGATTTCCCATGTCCGTGAGTCCGGCTAGTACTTATACGTTACCTGGGGTTGGTTTCTAACCCTATATTAGCTTGCTAACGGGCCTGGCTTATATTTAACGAGGAACTGGTGGCAGCATATCATTCTGGTGTTATTGGGGGATCCTGGCAGTGACGGATCGGAGGTTTATATAAATATTCCCGGCCTGGTGATATATATACCGCCCTCACTGCAGAGTGCCCCGATAACCAGTATGTAACAGGGCAGCCTCTACGGTGACTACTTATACTAGGTGCAGTTCCCTGACTGACCGGAGGGTAAGGGAGGCGCCAGAGACCAGCGACTGTGTAAGCTCCGTCAGATTGGTGACGGCGGGGTGATATCCGAATCCCCCGGCTCTCTTCCAGCCACAGATTTCATTTAAAAACCCTGCAGCAAAGGGTTGGATGTGTCAGTCTTGGTTTGCAAACTTGCAGAGCAGGTGGCTTTGCAAAACTCAGCCTGTCTGAGGTAACACGGAGCCAAGCAGAGCCTAAAGGCCTGGCACCCCTCAGCGTAGCATGGTGGTGCAGTCTCAGACCAGTCTCAGATACGGACTGTCTTGATTTCCAGCTGCGATCCAGAGGATTCTGCATGCGTTTTTTTTTTTGCGAGTTTGCTGGACATTAAAAGACATTTGTTTTGAACTTTCCTAAGATCCTTGCCTGTCTGTGACACTGCACCAACCCCACTGTTCTACAAAGTACAGAGGAGGTTGTCAAAATTGAGCCAAAGTTGTATTAACAGTGATCACAGGGGCAAGACAATTCCTAGAATATCCCAAAGCTCTCCCAATTAAGAAAAATACTTAACTGTGTTAACAGTTTAGGAAAGAAACTGAACTTTAAGCCATTATAAATGGTCACAGTTTTATTCTTTCTGCTCCTGCTCTCCTCTCTCTCAATCTCTCTCCTCCTGTTACCCCGCAAAGTAGTGAGCTTTCAGCTCAGGGCATGCAGACAACTAGACAGTGCAGGAAAAATGCATGCTAACAAATGGGGAAAAGGAAGTTCCAGCCCTTTTAGTGATGGCAGAATGCTGATAAAGAGGAACAATCCACTCAAATCAAGAGGAGATGGTAAGATAAAGAGCATGAGAACTGTGACAGTTTGAGAACATATTAGTTTGGGCACCAAAAGCAGTTTTGGGGGGGCAGTAAGGCTCCTGATTTCTACATGCATGGTATAGAGGAAGGCATATCTATCTAATCGTTTAGATCAAACCTTTCTAATACTTCCTTCACATTAGTGCCTGCTCGGCCCTGTATTCCAATTGCGTGCAGTGAGTGCGTTATTCCATACCTGATGCTGGCGGGCCATCTGCACTGCTCAGCAACAAGGGATGTGAAGTGAGTTGTTTCTCATCACCTGCTGACGGCTTCTATCAATCTCACCGCTCTCTCAGCTGCGGAGTGCTCAATGAGATCAATAGAAGCCGGCAGCAGCAGATGATGAGAAAGCACTCATTTCACCCCGCCGGCACCGGGTATGGAATAACGTACTCACGCACAGTAAAGCCAGCACAATCACAGACTGTGACTGCAGACACACGCATACAGCACGGTAGCGTCTATAACGGAGTTGATTTTTTGAGGGAATGATGTCACCGGAAGGAAAGGAGGGAAGTGAGGGGCTGCACTATGGAGCCATGTGAGGAGAGGACTGAGGGGCTGAACAATAGACCTGTGTACAGATGGGAATGAGGATGCAAGACTCCGTGTGAGTGCTCTGAGGATGTGTTTTGGAAAGGGTTGATGTAACTTGAGTGTGGCTGCATAAGGAAGGTAATGATGAGGGGCTCTGTGAAGTGGGGAGTGAAAATGAGGGGCTGTGTGGAAAAGGGGGGATGATGGGCTTTGTGGAAAAGAGGGGTGATGAGGAGCTGTGTGGAGAAGGAAGGGAGTGAGAAAAAGCCTCTTGCTGCAGTTCACTGCAAAAAATTTCTCAACATGAACTGCAGTGAACTCTCTGAGCTCAGCGCAGCACCATGAGACTTTCTCTCAGTGCTAGCGGGAATCTCACCGAGGTCACCGCAGTTCAAAGGCCCGGGTGGGAACGCAGCCTCAGTGACAGGCTGTAACCTCGATGACGTCACCGCTGCTCATTGATGCTGTGCTTGCAGCAGCTCAGTCCTGAGTTGTTCTCAGCCTGAATGGTCGCATTTGGCACCGTCCAGGTTGAAAACTATTTATATCCCAGACATGGATTATGACGTGTGACAGAATGATGTACAGGTGAGGGATATTGTTGTTTTTTGCTTTATTACAGTAGACGGTGGCTTCAGTGGAATGGGCGATGATGTGAGTATGGTTTAATTTAGAATCATTAAAGGAGTCTGTGTCATTCTTTCAATTAAAGGACTTTATTCTGGCTGTGTCTTTATTTACCATATAACTATAGGATTAGTAATGGATAGGTATCTTATAGATGCCTCTCTATTACTAAGCTGTGAGCTTGATATCACCGGACAATACAAAGGTGACATCAACGCCACAAATATGAACCCACTTGCCACCACTACAGGGCAAGTGGAAAGATACGGGCAAAGCACCAGAATTGGTGCATCTAACAGATGTGCTTTATCTTGGCGGCTGTGGGTTGCTGTTTTTAGGCTCGGAGAGGGCAATATAAATGGCCCCTTACCAGCCTGAGAATACCAGCATGGAGAGCCTGCTATTCTTGATAACCAGCCTTGCTAATGCTGACAGCTGAGGGCTGCAGCCAACTGTCAGTTAAATACAGTTGAACACACACCATTTGTTTTTAAATTATTTCTTTAGAATGCAGGCTGAGGAATACTCCCATCAGCCGCTCCTGCTGTCACTGTTATTAGCGGCAGCAGGCATAGACTGAAGGAAGCAGTAGTCCCATTAGCTGACGCAGGTGACCTGAGGTAACCTTTATACCTCTGATCACAGCTGCATGGGAACCACGGCTGTCTGACTGGCGGTAATAATTTTACCACCGCGCTAGTGTTTGCTGCGCTAACAAGCACAAGGCAACATGCGCTAAATCTATTCAATTGTTTTCCCCTGGCACCACAGTTGCGGCGCTGAGCACTAGTGGGTCTAGAGGGACTCTAACCCTGTGTCCTTGGGGTAGAGTCCTGTGACCAAACACTAGCGTTCACTCTGTGGTATTGCAGCCCTGTGATGCAACAGGGTTTGCCTCCTTACATATCGGGTGAAGCTAACCCGTGGGTGTTCATATTATACTGCCATTTATTGTCCACCACTACTGAGCAGCAGGTGTCATCTCTGCTCGGTGGACCCCGGACTGGGAACGCACCTCATATCTTCCTTAATATTATTTGGTGCGTTCCGCCAGCCCTAACATCAGCTTGACTAGATGGAAGCTAAGCGAAGACTCTGCAGCTAATATTCCTTAAGCATTGTGAGCCCCAAGAATGATTTTCATTTTTACTCCAGTCCGACACTGACTACAACTGATGGAAAAGCCTCCATGGTTGGGTGCATCGTCTGCTTCCAATGCCAGATGATGCTTATCCATGATATCCTACACCTCTTCAATCGACATGACCCCATGACCAACAGTAAGACTATGTGCCCACGGTCAGGATTGTTCACAGAATTTTCCTGAACAAAACCGGACTCCTTTCTCAGGAAATCCACTCGTGTTTTTCTCGCGTTTTTTTTCCGGAGCGTCCCAATACAATATAGCGGCAAATCAGCAGAATTTCTGCAAAATTAATGAACATGCTGCGTTTTTTTCCGCGATGCGTTTTTTTCGCGGAAAAACCACAGCATGGGCAAAAAAATTGCAGAATGCATTAAAATAATGGGATGCATAAAGTAAGCGTTTTTTTAGCGTTTTTGCAGTGGAAAACCACCGAAAAAATGCTAAAAAAAGGCTAAGAATCCTGAACGCGGGCACATAGCCTAACAGGCAGAACATTGAATCCACTTCCCAGCCTCAGACTTTTTGTTCTCGTAAGCTTAAGCACTGTGAAGATGTTTTACAGCTTGTGAGCATAGGCAAGAAAAGCCATACCATGGACGAGTTGCTTCTCTGCATCAAGCAACAAATCCCATGCTGGACTGTTCTCCGTCAACTGAAACTGGGCATTGCTGTAAGCAACAATGCCCAGAACACTTGGGCTGCAATACGTTTGTGCAGAGTAACTCAATCTCCATGCATAGCGCTCATCCTAAATGATATGCCAAATTTTCAAAAGAAATATGCACACATGAATAAATTGGAGGCCATGGCCAGGAGAGAGTGAAGGCATTTCATCTATTCTTAAGTGGCAAAGCATGCCCTGCAGACTTTACCAAACCAGAACAGTCTGCCTGAGCATTGGCTGATGTGCGATAGAATTCACTACTGAATATGTTGGAGCATATATTCCAACAGCATACAGCGGTGACTGATTATATCATGCAGCAAGCAAACTGAAGCTTGGGTTATTTTGAAATTCAGCATTGGCAGCTGATGAAAGATCGCTGTTGCCTACTGAGTAGTGTTGAGCATTCCGATACTGCAAGTATCGGGTATCGGCCGATACTTGCTGTATCGGAATTTCCGATACCGAGATCCGATATTTTTGTGATATCGGGTATCGGGTATCGCAACAACATTAATGTAATAATGTGTAAAAAAGAGAATTAAAATAAAAAATATCGCTATACTCACCTGTCCAACGCAGCCGGGACCTCAGCGAGGGAACCGGCAGCGTTGTTTGTTTAAATTTCGCGCTTTTACTTGGTTACGTGAAGTCCCGGCTTGTGATTGGTCAGGGCGGCCATGTTGCCGGGACGCGGACCAATCACAGCAAGCCGTGACGAAATTACGTCACGGCTTGCTGTGATTGGTCCGCGTCCCGGCAACATGGCCGCCATTAACCAATCACAAGCCGTGACGTCACGGGAGGCTGGACATGCGCGTATTTTGAAAAGCGCGCGTGTCCAGCCTCCAGTGACGTCCCGGCAACATGGCCGCCATTAACCAATCACAAGCCGGGACGTCACGGGAGGCTGGACATGCGCGTATTTTGAAAAGCGCGCGTGTCCAGCCTCCAGTGACGTCCCGGCAACATGGCCGCCATTAACCAATCACAAGCCGGGACGTCACGGGAGGCTGAACATGCGCGTATTTTGAAAAGCGCGCGTGTCCAGCCTCCAGTGACGTCCCGGCAACATGGCCGCCATTAACCAATCACAAGCCGGGACGTCACGGGAGGCTGGACATGCGCGTATTTTGAAAAGCGCGCGTGTCCAGCCTCCCGTGACATCACGGCTTGTGATTGGTTAATGGCGGCCATGTTGCCGGGACGCGGACCAATCACAGCAAGCCGTGACGTAATTTCGTCACGGCTTGCTGTGATTGGTCCGCGTCCCGGCAACATGGCGCCGTGACCAATCATAAGCCGGGACGTCACTGGAGGCTGGACACGCGCGCTTTTCAAAATACGCGCATGTCCAGCCTCCCGTGACGTCACGGCTTGTGATTGGTTAATGGCGGCCATGTTGCCGGGACTCGGACCAATCACAGCAAGCCGTGACGTAATTTCGTCACGGCTTGCTGTGATTGGTCCGCGTCCCGGCAACATGGCCGCCCTGACCAATCACAAGCCGGGACCTCACGTAACCAAGTAAAAGCGCGAATTTTAAACAAACAACGCTGCCGGTTCCCTCGCTGAGGTCCCGGCTGCGTCGGACAGGTGAGTATAGCGATATTTTTTATTTTAATTCTTTCTTTTACACATTAATATGGTTCCCAGGGCCTGAAGGAGAGTTTCCTCTCCTTCAGACCCTGGGAACCATCAGGGATACCGTCCGATACTTGAGTCCCATTGACTTGTATTGGTATCGGGTATCGGTATCGGATTGGATCCGATACTTTGCCGGTATCGGCCGATACTTTCCGATACCGATACTTTCAAGTATCGGACGGTATCGCTCAACACTACTACTGAGGCCTTTTGAAGGGTTTACTTAATTTTTCAGTAGGGACAACTGTGGCATCGTCATCATCCTAATATTTACATTTGAAAAAATACATGGATGCAATATGGGATGGAAGAAAATCGGCAATTTCTACATGTTCATCGTTCCCCTGTGGCTGTTGGAGACCCTGACAGACAATGTTACATGCAGCAGTATATGAGCAGGGGTAAAAGCAGCAGCATGTGGAGGAGGACATTAAAGGGAATTTTTCATGTCCCCCATGCCCTTCAATCCAACAGCATTCATATATGTATTATTAAATTCCCTGCTTCTCCAGCCATTTATCCTGGTAGTCACTTAAATCCATGTTTTGAAAGCTCCATTTTTCTTATTTTAATTAGGCCTTTGACTATTTGATGGGGCTTTAGTTTAACCAGACTAGTCGGCCCTCTACGCATGCTATTACACCCCCGTGTGCGTGATAACATGATTTGCAAGAGCCAGAACCATCGCCAACTCTCTACAAGCTTGGCGCATGCGTGCAGCTTTCTTCAGGTATGTCACTGCGCTTCTGAAGCTGGGTTTATGCTTGCCGGCTTCAAAACAGCACAGCATATGATCGGAAGTGCAGAAGACTGCTCACGTACATCTGCTGCACTTCAGATCATGTGCACTGCGCCTCTGAAGCCGGGAAGTGTACACCCAGCTTCAGAGGCACAGTGATGTTGCCGAATAGAGCCATGAGCAAGCACGAGATTTGCAGGGTTCTGGCAACACCGCTGGCTCTTGCAAATCATAACATGAGGAGAGGACTGACTAGTCTGGGGAAATGAACGCCCCACCGACTAGTCAAAGGCCTAAATAGCATAAGAAAATTGGAGCTTAGAAATGATTGTTTTAAACATGGATTTAAGTGACAAACATTATAAAGGGCTCTGTAGGCAGGGCTTTTAGTAATGCATATATGAATGATGCGGGGTTGGAGGGCATGGGGGACATGACAGGTTCCATTTATTCCATTTAAATTATCCCAGGCACAGGCAGGGGATGAGGGTGACAGTCAGTGTGAAATAGATTTTGACAACGATGCTAGCAGCGTGGAAAATCATCATTTTGGCCCTTGCTGGAGATCATGGTAATTTGTATGCTTCATTGCTTGTGGGATGACAGATATATTGTTAGCATCAAGCAAAGGGATGACTATTGGATAAAATGTTATAAAACACTAGCTTAAAAAGAAAAATGGGGGATTTTTTTCCCAATAGCGATAAAAGAAAAATCAGCTAACTCACGGAACAAGGATCCCTGAAGCGGATAAAGCCTTGTTGTGCAAGAGTTCACATGTGGGAAAAATGTCGAAATCCAAAGAGGTCTTTATCTTTAAAATAACATCTTTACTGAAGATCCATTAAAAATCTAATGTGGAATAGCAAATGCTTTAATGATACAATGTGCTTACGTCATAAACGCATTTGCTATTCCACATTGGATTTTTAATGGATCTTCAATAAAGAGGTTATTTTAAGGACCACTTTGCTGAATATTTTTCCAACTTCCGAAAGTTATTCAAAATTGGCTCATTTCTAGGAGGAGCTTTGTCCCTGCCTGGTAAAGCTTTCACTGAGCGGACACCTGGTGATCGCATGTCTGACTACTCAACAATTGTCTGCTCCCAGGAAAGTGAACTCTCTCTGGCCTGTGCCAGTGCTTTGGCTACAAGCCAAGGCAGTATCATCAGTGATTACAGTGTATATATATATATATACAGTACAGACCAAAGGTTTGGACACACCTTCTCATTTAAAGGTTTTTCTGTATTTTGATGACTAGGAAACTTGTACATTCACACTGAAGGCATCAAAACTATGAAATAATATGTGGAATTATATACTTAACAAAAAAGTGTGAAACAACTGAAAATATGTCTTATATTCTAGGTTCTTCAAAGTAGCTACCTTTTGCTTTGATGACTGCTTTGCACACTCTTGGCATTCTCTTTCTGAGCTTCAAGAGGTAGTCACCGGGAATGGTCTTCCAACAATCTTGAAGGAGTTCCCAGAAATGCTTAGCACTTGTTGGCCCTTTTGCCTTCACTCTGCTGTCCAGCTCACCCCAAACCATCTCGATTGGGTTCAGGTCTGGTGAGTGTGAAGGCCAGGTCATCTGGCGTAGCACCCCATCACTCTCCTTCTTGGTCAAATAGCCCTTACACAGCCTGGAGGTGTGTTTGGGGTCATTGTCCTGTTGAAAAATAAATGATGGTCCAACTAAACGCAAACCAGATGGAATAGCATGCCGCTGCAAGATGCTGGGTTAGCCATGCTGGTTCAGTGTGCCTTCAATTTTGAATAAATCCCCAACAGTGTCACCAGCAAAGCACCCCCACATCATCACACTTCCTCCTCCATGCTTCACGGTGGGAATCAGGCATGTAAAGTCCATCCGTTCACCTTTTCTGCATCGCACAAAGACACGGTGGTTGGAACCAAAGATCTCAAATTTGTATTCATCAGACCAAAGCACAGATTTCCACTGGTCTAATGTCCATTCCTTGTGTTCTTTAGCCCAAACAAGTCTCTTCTGCTTGTTGCCTGTCCTTAGCAGTGGTTTCCTAGCAGCTATTTTACCATGAAGGCCTGCTGCACAAAGTCTCCTCTTAACAGTTGTTGTAGAAATGTGTCTGCTGCTAGAACTCTGTGTGGCACTGACCTGGTCTCTAATCTGAGCTGCTGTTAACCTGAGGCTGGTGACTTGGATAAACTTATCCTCAGAAGCAGAGGTGACTCTTGGTCTTCCTTTCTTGGGGCGGTCCTCATGTGAGCCAGTTTCTTTGTAGCGGTTGATGGTTTTTGCAACTGCACTTGGGGACACTTTTTCAAAGTTTTCCCAATTTTTCGGACTGACTGACCTTCATTTCTTAAAGTAAAGATGGCCACTCATTTTTCTTTAATTGGCTGCTTTTTTCTTGCCATAATATAAATTCTAACAGTCTATTTAGTAGGACTATCAGCTGTGTATCCACCAGACTTCTGCACAACACAACAGATGGTCCCAACCCCATTTATAAGGCAAGAAATCCCACTTATTAAACCTGACAGGGCACACCTGTGAAGTGAAAACCATTTCCGGTGACTACCTCTTGAAGCTCATCAAGAGAATGCCAAGAGTGTGCAAAGCAGTCATCAAAGCAAAAGGTGGCTACTTTGAAGAACCTAGAATATAAGACATATTTTCAGTTGTTTCACACTTTTTTGTTAAATATATAATTCCACATGTGTTAATTCATAGTTTTGATGCCTTCAGTGTGAATGTACAGTTTTCATAGTCATGAAAATACAGAAAAATCTTTAAATGAGAAGGTGTGTCCAAACTTTTGGTCTGTACTGTATATATATATGACATAATGAACCAGGTGTTTTATCTGCCTCTGCACCAACCTGATGCAACACAGCAGGGAAGCATTGCCTAAACAGCCAGCTTTGGTCATACTTGGACTTTGTACTTTCTCAGGCAGATATCCTAAGCCCCAAACCTATGAACTTTAGGTCGCTAGAACTATTGGAAAGAACTGATGAAGCTTGCCAGGCGCATAGTCTTGTCCAGCCTCCAATGTACTCTCAGAGAGGGCATTCAGCATGGCAAGAGGCTTTAAGTCATCAATGCAGACCAAATTGTTCTCCACAAATATGTGAAAACCTTACAATTGTGAAAATAAATTAGCGCTGATTTTCATTCAACTACAGTTGATGCTAAAGATTGTAGCATTTACTTGTTTGTTAAATGTGTTCTGTTGCCGCCAGTTTTGTCACACGCATCCAAGTATCTTATTCCTATCGATTATGTTATATCCAGAGTAATACCATCCATAGTAGCAGACCATGCAGAAGTTAAGACGCGTATTTACTGGAGGTGCCAGATGCCGAGCGACACCTCCCCCCACCAATATTCCCCTCGCTCATCATCACAATTTCAGCAGTATCTGCATATGGAGGATGCAGATGCTATTGAATAGAATAGTGCAGCAAGGGATCCACATCATTCATTCACTGCGGCACTAGACCACACCTGCTGTGAGGAATCTAAGTAAGCACAGACTGAGCAGCAGCCTTTGTATCCGATGTGATAACTACAGCAGTTTCATGGCTCCTATGTGATGTATACAGCTGAGCCACATTGCATGCTGTGTGATGTATACAGCAGTCACATTGCATGTTATGTGATGTATACAGCAAAGTCTCAGTGTATCCTATATGATATATACAGCAGGTTCATGGCTGCTACATGATGTATATTGCAGAGTCTCAGTGTATCCTATGTGATGTATACAGCAGGGTATCCTATGTGATGTATAGACAACAGTCTCAGTGTATCGTGTATACAGCAGTCTGTGTACACGGTGATGTATACTGCAGTCTGTGTATTGAATGTGATGTGTATACAGCAATCTCATGTATTCTATGTAATGTACTGTATATGCAACAGTGTCAGTGTATCCTATGTTGTCTCAGTGTGTCCTATGGGATAAATAAGCAGAGTCTCAGTGTATCCTACGTCATATACATGAAAGTTTCAGTGTATGCTATGTGATTGCAATATACAGTATACAGCAATTTCAATGTATATAATCTCTGGTAGTGGAAATTGGGAAAATTATGTAGATTTTTATTTTGCTCTTCGCCTTTCACGTGTAATGTGCTATCAAAGACAATTCTTCCACTGATGTGGCCCAAAGATGAAAAAAGGTTGAATACCCATTATTTTCGTAGCAACTGGACGCTTTGTAGTGCTTATGATTAGCTGGAAATCAAATCTGGAGGCAAAAATTCTGAGAAACTGGTAAATTCGAATGTCAAAAGATTTGCTAATCTTTATAGTGTCCTTATAAGTTTTTTTGTATTTATGCATGTTTTCAATATTTATGTATATATTAAATGTTATAATCTTGCTGAAATTATCTGAATGGGCATACTTCTTGTTTCTTCCATTCTTAAAAAAATATGCAATATTCTTCTCACTATAATTGCATAGCAAAGTGTACTTGGTGGGGGAATTTAATAATGCATTTATGAGAAATTCTAAATATGGAACTCTCATTGATTCTGTAACAATGACTTAACTCTAACCAGCTCTGTGTAAGTTGTGACGTGGTCTTCAAAGCCAGGCAATATTCAGTTAATGAGTCACATTGGAAAAAGGAGCTAGAATAACTGCATGACATAAGAATGACTAAGAATACCGACTTCTTGCTTCTCAGACCATACTGGTGTAAATTATCAATACTGCATTAGGATGAATTCACACGCGAGTTTGTTTGTTTTTTCCAGTACACAAGGAAAATAAAGGGGCATTTTTCATCCCATCATTTTTTTTGTTCCATATATCTGTTTTTATTATCAGTGTGTTGTGTTTTTGTCTTATGAAAGAAATAAAACTGATTGTTTATCGAAACGTATCCTGGAAAGCAGTCAGCGAAAAAGGACAGCAAACAGATGCAATGCAAATGACATCCGTGTTCCTTCCATTTTTTTGGCAAACGACTTCACTAGAATGGACAAATTTTGTCTGCAAATCAGGTCAAATTCTGACATACAGTATCTCTATTTATATATGAGGACTGGTCTGAGAAAAAAATGCCATTTGAAAATGCCTATTAAAAATATTAGGCACATGTTCTATTCAAACAAGAAAAGCCATAATATGTATGCAAAATACTGGTGTAAACTGGGCCTAATTCTTAGCATATATGGTCTTAAAATGCACCAAATTTATCATCATGGTTCATTCTGTTTGAGAAATTTGGTGTATCTTTAGATTGTCTATACTAAGAGCCAAATTCATCAAAGCTTTGATGTCAGAATTTTGGGGCAAAAGCATTGAAGTCACAAAATGTAGGCGTTGCACCTAAATTTTGTGATTCTTGATGTTTTCATGCCAGTTTCTACCAGCTCTGACAAAACTGAGCTGGAGCAGGATGGAAGTGCGGCAAAACCCAACAGCTCATCTAATTCATGATGAGCTGCACGTTACCTATGCAAGAAATCTCACTGCAGTACCTGACTGGAGCGAGATGTCTGACATAGCGCACAGACACGCACATCATTCATCAGATGCTCCTGTTTCATAAAGAGGAGTGGACCTCTTCATGAATCTGTAGCACTTGACTGCAGCAAGCCTCCTCATCAAGACCAGAGTGAGCAACGCTAGCCTTGATGAATCAGGCTCTAAGTTTACACTAGTTGGCTTACTTTTATCCAGAAAATTTTGGCACACAATGTTGCCATATTATCCCACGCCCCTTTGCCAGACAAGGTGCAGATGGTGTTTAACCTCTTCATGACATGCACCGTACTAGTACTGTGCATGTCGTGTCTCCGCCTTTGATGTGGACTCCAGCACTGAGTCTACATCTTTCCTGGCACATGCCAGCTGTTATGAGCAGCTGATATGTGCCCGGAACAGCCGCGGGTGGTCAATCTCTGACAGTGGCATTTAATGACGCTTCCGGCAATCGCGACAGAAATACCACCCATCGGTGATCCAGTCACAAGAACGCGGGTCACCGATTGGTCGGCATGACAACCAGAGGTCTCCTGCAGATCTCTATGGTTGTCACTGCCGGATTGCCGGTGGTCGGCGCTCATAGCAAGTCAGTAGTGATGAGCGAGTGTACTCGTTGCTCGGGTTTTCCTGAGCACCCTCGGGTGTCCTCCGAGTATTTTTAACTGCTCAGAAATTTAGTTTTTGTTGACACAACTGCATGATTTATGGCTGCTAGCCAGCCTGAGTACATGTGGGGGTTACCTGGTTGCTAGGGGATTCCCACATGTATTCAAGCTGTCTATCAGATATAAATTATGCAGCTGAGGCAACTAAACTAAATCTCCGAGCACTTACAAATACTCGGAGAACACCCGAGCGTGCTCGGAAAAACCCAAGCAACGAGTATACTCGCTCATCACTACAAGCCAGCAATTCTGCTACATACAGGTGATCTGATCATCGCCTGTATGTACCAGAGCCGATCGGGTTATATCAGCTTCTAGTCTCCCATGGAGACTAATGAAGCATACCAAAAGTAAAAGAAAAAGGTTTTTAAAAATATATTAAAAAAATATATAATATAAATACATACAGTTGTGGAATTGCATTTTTTTTGTAATTTCACCGCACTTGGAATTTTATTTCCCATTTTTGAGTACACGATATGGTAAAACCAATGGTGTCGTTCAAAAGTACAACTTGTCCTGCAAAAAACAAGCCCTTCACGTGGCCATATTGATGGAAAAATAAAAAATGGCTCTGGGAATAAGGGGAGAGATAAACAGAAACGCAAAAACGAAAAAGGGCTTCATCGCAAAGGGGTTAAAATACATAACACGGAAGTCATTATAGTCTTTTGGCACACATTGCAACAAAATTCCGATACAATTCACTTGATAAATCTCCCCCCATTATTTACTGCTTTACTATGCTGGATAACTAGGGCTGAGGAATTAACCTGCGGGATGAAGCAAACTTTGTTAGGGTACTTTGAAAATTCAATCCAGTTTTCTTAGATTAAAACTATCAACCTGAAATTTTAGAAAATAAAGGTCAGGATCCTATACTGACACATTTCAGAACAAACTTCTATGCACTGGTTTCAAATCTTTGAGGTTCTGACATTATTTTGATCCAAAAAGCTTCATGTATCAGAAGAGCTGTAGGTCAATTCCAACCTTTTATTGGCTTGTTCTATACCATCTTAGGCCGGTTTCACACGTCCGGATAATTCCGGTACCGGAGAAATCGGTACCGGAGTTATCCGTGTCCGTGTGCTCACGTGGCACATCTGTGTGGCACACGTGCGGCAGTCGTGTGCCGCTCGTGTGCCGCCTGAGGACCACACGGACCGTGCAGGAGAGACAGCGCTACAGTAAGCGCTATCCCCTAAGCGTGTGGTGCTGAAGGCGGCATTCATCTCTTCTCCCCGGCAGGAGAGAAGAGATGAAAGATCAAGTTTTTGTTCTTTTTTGTTAAAAATAAAGTTTGCTGGTGACCTCCCACCTCCCATCCCCAGTGCGCCGCTCGGCCCCTTGCAGAGAAATACTCACCCAGCTCCCGCGATGTCTCCACTCTCCTCTCAGCGCTGGCAGCTTGTCCTGTGTGAGCGGTCACGTGGGACCGCTCATTACAGTGGTGAATATGCGCAATATGCGAAAGAAAGAAAGAAAGATCATTTTTCCATGGCCCGGCAGGGTGGGGGTGGGGCTTTGGTCATATGGGGGTGGGGTTATGGAAGGGGTTGGAGTTTAGTGTATACTTATCATTTAATTATGCCATTTATAATATGAATGTGACTCAACTCACCATAGGTTCAGAAAGAGTGGAAGCACCAGGCTTGTTTCCCTGGTTCAGTGGGAGCACTGGGCTTGTTTTCTTGCAACAAAACTGTCCCATCCAGAGGTGATGGGAGACAGTGACACCCGAATTGTGTTCCTTATGTCCAGTCTACTCCGTAATCTACTTTTTGCTATTGTGTCATTGCAGAAAACCCAGTTTCACAAAGATAGGCTGTTGGAAATGGAAGCAGTGCTTTTGTGGCGATCTCAAGATATTCTGCTTTGACTTTAATCCAAAAGTTGGTAGAGTTGAAGTCTCATACTTTTAAGTCTACCATCATTTGCAATCTCAAGCAGTTGGTCTTCTTCAAGCATGGATAAGGTTGTTTCACCTGGCTTGTTCATAAATGGGTTGAAAATCCATTCCTTCCTAGTTTGTGGGTTTTTGTGGTTGGAAAGTAATGCTCAAACTGTACTGAAAGTGGAGATAGGTGATCATGCACAAGCTGGGAGAATGAAGGCTTAGGCTCAGTCTCTTCTAAAATCTCTGCTAATGTTTGTAGCATGTCTCATATCCCTGTTCTCACTCGCCATCCCCACACTTCCAGTTTGGCTTTGAATGCAGAAACTTTGTCTGCCAACTTGAAGGCAGTTGTCATTCTCCCGTGAAGTGACAGATTAAGTTTGTTCAACAAGTTGAATGTCACACAAGTAAGCAAGTTTTGTGACCCATTCCTTACTACTGAAATGTGCTGCAAGTGGCGTTTCTTTTTCTAAACAAAATCTATGAAGCGGTTCTTGTAATTCAAAAACTCTGGTCAGTGCGCTACCTTTAGAAAGCCATCTGACTTCTGAGTGTAAGAGAAGACTTTTGTGCTCCGCGTCCATCTCCTCAGACACGGGAGGTAAGGGCGTGTGATTTGATGTGATTAATAACTTTAATCACATCTTGCAAAATGTTTGGGTGACATTTTTCGGCTTGCCAGCATTTCTCTATGGATGACAAAGTGTGTAGATTCACATTCAGATGCAACCTGTTTGACCAGAGTAGTTAAACCAGAAAGCCGTCCAGTCATAGTAGCTGTACCCACACAAAATGACCAGTTTAAATTTCCTGGTATGTAATTGTGGAGAAACGGGGTCAGTGGGTGCTCTCGTCCGCTGGCCCGGCTGTCTTTAGCAAGACTGCATGGACCACGGCTCATACCACTGAATGCCCGCTCTATCTCCCAGTGGGCAATACACTACACAGACAACATAGGGTTAAGGTAAAACAGTGTGGCAATACTTTATGGAACCACAGCACACAATAGCAAACAGAACACTCCCACCAATTACCCCAAGATGGTGCACATTACAGGGCCTCACCCTTCCGAAGACTCGTCGAGATAATGGTAGATGTAAGGCTAGGTTCACATTGCGTTAAGTACATACTGTTTAACGGATCCGTTAAACGCATGTACAGAAATGAGCCAAATTTGTTGAAAATTTGGCTTCACGTTAACGCTTGCGTTAACGCACGTGACTGCGTTTATGTCATTCTGATGTCGGTTCATGAAGCATCCGTTTGTCTGCCTTCAGGCACTGAATAAAGTTTTTTTTTGTTCTTTTTTCTCCTTTTGTCAGCGTCGGGTGTGGGTGCATACACATTCTCCATTTTGAAAGCATTGAGTGAACTTCTGCTAGCAAGATGTTTGTGTCTGAGCTCGTTAGATTTCTCTTGATGCAGTTGCGACTTCGGCAGAGAAAGCGTATTTCCCAAAGGAGATATTGGATCCATGAAGTGAATTTATTACGGAATACATATGGTGCCTTTCACACCCTGTATTTTCAGCTTCGGGATCATCCATTTAAATTTCAACAATATCTTCGGATGTCCATTGAGACCTTTGATGTTCTGCTCTCACATGTGAAGGATGAGATACATCATCAGCGCAGCACTTTCCGTGATAGCATTTATGCGGAGCAACGTTTAGTGGTGACTCTGAGGTAATTATCCTTTTTTTAACCCCTTTCTGACATTAGACGTACTATCCCGTCGAGGTGGGGTGTGTTATGGACTGGTAATTTAGGAGCGATATGCAACTAGCTCTGAGCAGGTGGTAACTATACAGACCGCAGTTCCTGATCTTAACACAACACTAGAAGTAGCCGTGGGATGTTCCTGTCACTCCCTGGACACCTCGTCACAGCCGGAGAACTAGCTACCCCTAAAGGTAGAAACAGGAAAGCTATCTTGCCTCAGAGAAAATCCCCAAAGGATAGGATAGCCCCCCACAAATATTGACTGTGAGAGGAGAAGGAAATGACATACGTAGTATGAAACAAGATTTAGCAAAGGAGGCCACTTCTAGCTATATACATAGTAAGGAAAGAGCACTGTGCGGTCAGTAATAAAAACTAGAAAAAGTCCACCGCAGAGATATGCAAAAATCTCCACACCTGACTAAAGGTGTGGAGGGCAAAATCTGCAGCCCAGAGCTTCCAGCTTAGCTAAATAGATCCATACTGATAAGCTGGACAAATGAGCAAAACATAGAATGTGCTGAACAATAAAGTCCACAACAAATGGACTGCAAAAGGACAAGCAAGGACTTATCTTTGCTGAACTGGACAGAGTGTCAGGGAAATCCAAAAGAGCAGTGGCTCCAAGCAGGAACAATTGGCAACTGGCATTGATTGAGGCCTAAGGCCAGACTAAAATAGCCGAGCCAGAAAGAAGCAGTGGAAGCAGCTGCTAATGCTAAATCCAAGAAGCAGCTATACCACTCAAAACCACAGGAGGGAGCCCAAGAGCAGAATTCACAAAAGTGCTACTTACAGCCACCGGAGGGAGCCCAAGAGCGGAATTCACAACAGTACCCCCCCCTTGAGGAGGGGTCACCGAACCCTCACCAGAGCCCCCAGGCCGATCAGGACGAGCCAAGTGAAAAGCACGAACCAAATCGGCAGCATGGACATCGGAGGCAACCACCCAAGAATTATCCTCCTGGCCATAACCCTTCCACTTAACAAGATACTGAAGCCTCCGCCTCGAAAAACGAGAATCCAAAATTTTCTCAACCACATATTCCAACTCCCCCTCAACCAACACCGGGGCAGGAGGATCAACAGAGGGAACAACGGGCACCACATATCTCCGCAACAAAGATCTATGGAAAACATTGTGGATGGCAAAAGAGGCTGGAAAGGCCAAACGAAAAGACACTGGATTGATAATCTCAGAGATCTTATAAGGACCAATAAACCGAGGCTTGAACTTAGGGGAAGAAACCTTCATAGGAACATGACGAGAAGATAACCAGACTAAATCTCACACACGAAGCCGAGGACCAACACACCGACGGCGGTTAGCAAAACGCTGAGCCTTTTCCTGAGACAACGTCAAATTGTCTACCACATGAGTCCAAATCTGCTGTAACCTGTCCATCACAGAATCTACACCAGGACAATCAGAAGGCTCAACCTGCCCTGAAGAAAAACGAGGATGGAAACCAAAATTACAAAAAAAAGGCGAAACCAAAGTAGCCGAACTGGCCCGATTATTAAGGGCAAACTCGGCCAACGGCAAGAAAGCCACCCAATCATCCGGATCAGCAGACACAAAGCATCTCAAATAGGTTTCCAAGGTTTGATTAGTTCGCTCAGTTTGGCCATTTGTCTGAGGATGGAACGCCGAAGAAAAAGACAAATTAATGCCCATCCTAGCACAAAAGGCCCGCCAAAACCTGGAAACAAACTGGGAACCTCTGTCAGACACATTATTTTCCGGAATGCCATGCAAACGAACCACATGCTGAAAGAACAATGGAACCAGATCAGAGGAGGAAGGCAATTTAGGCAAAGGTACCAAATGGACCATTTTAGAGAACCGGTCACAAACCACCCAGATAACAGACATCCTCTGGGACACAGGAAGATACGAAATAAAATCCATGTAAATATGCGTCCAGGGCCTCTCAGGGACAGGCAAAGGCAAAAGCAACCCACTAGCGCGGGAACAGCAAGGCTTAGCCCGGGCACAAGTCCCACAGGACTGCACAAAAGAACACACATCCCGCGACAAGGAAGGCCACCAAAAGGACCTAGCCACCAAATCTCTGGTACCAAAAATCCCAGGATGACCGGCCAACACCGAACAATGGACCTCAGAAATTACCTTACTTGTCCATTTATCAGGAACAAACAGCTTCCCCACAGGACAGCGGTCAGGTTTATCAGCCTGAAATTCCTGAAGCACCCGCCGTAAATCAGGGGAGATGGCAGAAAGAATCACCCCTTCCCTAAGAATGCCAACCGGCTCAAGAACTCCAGGAGAATCAGGCAAAAAACTCCTAGAGAGGGCATCCGCTTTAACATTCTTAGATCCCGGAAGATATGAAACCACAAAATCAAAACGGGAGAAAAACAGGGACCATCGAGCCTGTCTAGGGTTCAGCCGCTTGGCCGACTCGAGGTAAATCAGATTCTTATGATCGGTCAAGACCACAATACGGTGCTTGGCCCCCTCAAGCCAATGTCGCCACTCCTCAAATGCCCACTTCATAGCCAACAACTCCCGATTGCCGACATCATAATTGCGTTCCGCAGGCGAAAACTTTCGGGAAAAGAAGGCACACGGTTTCATCAAGGAACCATCAGAATTCCTCTGTGACAAAACGGCCCCTGCCCCAATCTCAGAAGCGTCAACCTCAACCTGAAAAGGAAGAGACACATCCAGCTGACGCAAGACAGGGGCAGAAGTAAATCGGCGCTTAAGCTCCTGAAAGGCCTCAACAGCCTCAAAGGACCAATTTGTCACATCAGCGCCTTTCTTCATCAAATCGGTCAGGGGCTTAACCACACTAGAGAAGTTGGCAATGAAACGACGATAAAAATTAGAAAAGCCCAAAAATTTCTGAAGGCTCTTCACAGATGTGGGTTGAATCCAGTCATGAATAGCCTGGACCTTAACAGGATCCATTTCTATAGACGAAGGAGAAAAAATAAACCCCAAAAAAAAGACCTTCTGAACTCCAAATAGGCACTTAGACCCCTTCACAAATAGAGCATTATCACAAAGGATCTGGAACACCATCCTGACCTGCTTCACATGAGACTCCCAATCATTGGAAAAAATCAAAATATCATCCAAATACACAATCAAGAAATTATCAAGATAATTGCGGAAAATGTCATGCATGAAGGACTGAAATACAGAAGGAGCATTAGAAAGCCCGAAAGGCATCACAAGGTATTCAAAATGGCCTTCGGGCGTATTAAACGCAGTTTTCCATTCGTCACCCTGTTTAATACGAACAAGATTATATGCCCCTCGAAGGTCAATCTTGGTAAACCAACTAGCCCCCTTAATCCGAGCAAACAAATCAGAGAGCAAAGGTAAAGGGTATTGGAATTTGACCGTGATCTTATTAAGAAGGCGATAATCAATACAGGGTCTCAAGGAGCCATCCTTCTTGGCAACAAAAAAGAATCCCGCTCCCAATGGTGACGAAGACGGCCGAATATGCCCCTTCTCCAAGGACTCCTTAACATAGCTCCGCATAGCAGTATGTTCTGGCACAGACAGGTTGAAAAGTCAGCCCTTAGGGAACTTAGAGCCTGGAATCAAGTCAATAACACAATCACAGTCCCTATGTGGAGGAAGGGAACTGGACTTGGGCTCATCGAATACATCCTGGAAATCTGACAAAAATTCAGGAACATCAGCAGAGGGGGAAGAGGAAATTGACATTAAAGGAACGTCACTATGTACCCCTTGACAACCCCAACTAGTCACAGACATCGATTTCCAATCCAACACTGGATTGTGTACTTGTAACCATGGAAAACCCAGTACAACAACATCATGTAAATTATGCAACACCAGAAAACGACAATCTTCCTGATGTGCTGGAGCCATGCACATAGTCAACTGAGTCCAATACTGAGGTTTATTCTTGGCCAACGGTATAGCATCAATACCCCTCAAAGGAATAGGGCTCTGCAAAGGCTGCAAAGAAAAACCACAGCGCCTGGCAAATTCTAAGTCCATTAAGTTCAGGGCAGCGCCTGAATCCACAAATGCCATGACAGAGAAAGATGACAATGAGCAAATCAGGGTCACAGACAGGAGAAACTTAGGCTGTACAGTACTAATGGTAACAGATCTAGCAACCCTCTTAATACGCTTAGGGCAATCAGAGATAGTATGAGCTGAATCACCACAGTAAAAACACAGCCCATTCTGACGTCTGTATCCCCTCTGTTCTGCTCTAGTCAGAATCCCATCACATTGCATAGGCTCAGGACTCCGCTCAGAGGATGCTGCCATATGGTGCACCACTTTGCGCTCACGCAGGCGCCGATCGATCTGAATGGCTAGAGACATAGATTCGCTCAGACCAACAGGCGTGGGGAACCCCACCATAACATCTTTAAGGGCTTCAGAAAGACCCTTTCTGAAAATTGCTGCCAGAGCGTCCTCATTCCATTTAGTGAGCACAGACCATTTTCTAAATTTCTGGCAGTATAATTCTGCCGCTTCCTCACCCTGGCACAGAGCCAACAAGGTTTTTTCCGCATGATCCCCAGAGTTAGGTTCGTCATTAGTGTTGAGTAGTGTTGAGCGATACTTTCCGATATCGGAAAGTATCGGTATCGGAAAGTATCGGCCGATACCGTCACAGTATCGGAATCCAATCCGATACCGATACCCGATCCCAATGCAAGTCAATGGGACGAAAATATCGGAATTAAAATAAACCCTTTATACACTTGTAGGTTCATTCTACATGCAGGAAAACAACTAAGAATATTGTAGGATGTATTGGGGGACGTGGCGGAGATATTAAAGGGACAGAGGTTTAGCCCAATGTAATAGAATAGCAGGATTTTTTATTTTTTTTTATGAAGTTCGGCGTTAGAAAGAATTTGACTATGTTTTTTTTTTTTTTTTTATGTCAGATATTGATGTTTCACTACTTCCACGCCCTTCACCTTCTTTTTTACTTCTCCCACGCTTTCTTCTTAATTATCCTCATCATCAGCTTCTTTGACATCAACTTCTTCACCTTATTCATCTTCTTCTTCATCTTCTACCTATTATTTTTTGGGTTACATTGTTCATATTCTTTTTATTTTACTATTATCTTCATCATATTCAACTTCTTCATCATATTCTTATTTGTGACAGGCATTCCCGTAGTTGTTATCTATAAAAGTTTGAAGATTACACCTTCCGTTCTGCCTGTCACAAAACAGTTACATTTGTCCGCGTTCAGTTTGGCCTGCAGCATCAGGCTTTATCCAGGGGCACCACGAGGAGGAACGGACTCACCCCCATACACTGCTTAGTCTTCTTCTGCTTATAATTTACATAATATTTTTTGCTCTGATATTTTGTGTTATGCTTAATGTCCTTCTGCTCTTTGTTCTGCAGCCTCTTGTTCTTCTGCTTCTCGGTCTTCCAGGTCGTCGTCGTCTCCAGGGTCGTCGTCTCCGGGGTCGTCGTCATCGGGGTGGTCTTCAGGGTCGTCGTCTCCGGGGTCGTCGTCATCGGGGTGGTCTTCGGGGTTATCGTCTCCAGGGTCGTCGTCATCACGGTGGTTGTCGTCTCTGGTGTCGTCGTCATCTTAGGGGTGGTCTTCTGGGTCATTGTGTTTAGTCTCTTGAACTTGGAAATGTAGCAGAAGGTACAAGAAGGCTGAGAAAATGCCGAGAACCAGCTGATGGAACTGGAACTCGGATGGCTACCCGAAGGTCCAAGAGCCAATGGAACTACCGAGGACCAGCTGACGTTACTGGAACCCGGTTACTAAGCAGGAGGTACCTGTGCTGAAAGCACTACCAAGGACCACCTGACGTTGGTGGAACTCGGATACCCAGAGGGAGGCACCTAAGCCAAAGGCTCTGCCCGGAACCAGCTGACGGTACTGGAACCAGGATGGGGAGCAGAAGGTACAAGAGCAAAAGACACTGCCGAGAACCAGCTGACGGTGCTGGAACCCGGATGGGTAGCCGAAGGTCCAAGAGCCAATGGAACTACCGAGGACCAGCTGACGTTACTGGAACCCGGTTACTAAGCAGGAGGTACCCGTGCCTGAAAGCACTACCAAGGACCACCTGACGTTGGTGGAACTCGGATACCAAAGGGAGGCACCTAAGCCAAAGGCTCTGCCCGGAACCAGCTGACGGTACTGGAACCAGGATGGGGAGCAGAAGGTACAAGAGCAAGTGTCTGCGTGGCTTTTGCAGGACACGATGCCGGCTGCACAGCAGGGGAACAGCTGGCGGTGCTGGACCCCACTGACACATTGGCGAGGTGTTTTTCTCTGTGCAGCTAGCACATCTGGGCCCCAACTGGCGGTTTGTTAGAGCCCAGGGTCAGCAGGAGGAGGAGCAGGAGGAGGAGGAGCAGGGGGAGGGGAGTGTAGGCCGAAGCCTGCACTGGCGGCAGCTTTGGGTCTGTTGTGTCTGCGTGGCTTTTGCAGGACACGTTGCCGGCTACACAGCAGGGGAACAGCTGGCGGTGCTGGACCCCACTGACACATTGGCGAGGTGTTTGGCTCTGTGCAGCCAGCACTTCCGGACAGCAACGATCGGTGTTGGAGCCCGGGCTCTGCAGGGGGAGCAGAGTGTAGGCCGAAGCCTACTTGAACCGATTTCAAAGGTCACCTTTAACCCCCCCTCAGGGGTTAGAAAGTAGAAGAGCCACAGCTTATGCAGCAGTAGTGCTGCACAAGTCAAAGGTTGCTCTTTTAATTTTTCTCCTTGCACACGCTGAATGAAACACGTATAACATTTAGCCCTTTATACAGTCAAACTGTGTTGGAGGCGCGAGTTCCCTTTGTAATGAGACGCAGCACAGATGTCAAGAATCCCACCTTGGTGCTGGGTGCAGCCTCCCGAGCGTTGTTATTTGCTGTACAGGAGTCTGCGCTGTCGTGTTATCCCCTGGCCTAGCGCCGTTAGCGCTGCCCATCTTCTGGCATCATGTAATGTCGGCCGGTGCGGTTCGCGATGCCCATGAATCCCAGCCCCGCAGTGTCTTAACATTGTTAAAACACTGCGGGGCTGGGATTCAGGGCCTGGCGCAGCACATATGTTGGCCTCTCACACTCGGGTCCTTACACCCGCTTCAGACTGTGCGGCGTCATCTGATCCCTTATCGCATGCCACGGCCATGAAGCCGCACAGTCCGAAGAAGGCGGAAGGAGAGGAGGGACAGGCGAACTGATGCACTGATCCTGCCCATGAATCACACCCTCGCAGTCCCAATAAATAAGACACCGAGGGGCGTTGTGTGGGTCAGGGCGGCCGCAGAGGCGCAGGCAGCCAAACAATGATGCCAGAAGACGGGCAGCGCTACCAAGGGGGTTGCAGCGTGTCATTACAAAGGAAAGTCACACCACCGGGACGGTTAAATGGTCACACAGAGGACACATTTCAGACGTGTTTTCAGTTCCACATGTGCGAGGAGAATACGTTTCTGAGCCACCTTGCACACATGCAGCATTACCGCTGTACAAGGTGGCTGGATAACGTAAAAACGCCTGGGGGAGGGGGGACAGGTTCCCTTCAATTTCAGTTCTTGTGTCTGCGTGGCTTTTGCAGGACACGTTGCCGGCTGCACAGCAGGGGAACAGCTGGCGGTGCTGGACCCCACTGACACATTGGCTGGTGTTTTTCTCTGTGCAGCTAGCACATCTGGGCCCCAACTGGCGGTGTGTTAGAGCCCAGGGACAGCAGGAGGAGGAGCAGGAGGAGGAGGAGCAGGGGGAGGGGAGTGTAGGCCGAAGCCTGCACTGGCGGCAGCTTTGGGTCTGTTGTGTCTGCGTGGCTTTTGCAGGACACGTTGCCGGCTACACAGCAGGGGAACAGCTGGCGGTGCTGGACCCCACTGACACATTGGCGAGGTGTTTGGCTCTGTGCAGCCAGCACTTCCGGACAGCAACTAGCGTTGTTGGAGCCCGGGCTCTGCAGGTGGAGCAGAGTGTAGGCCGAAGCCTAATTGAACCGATTTCAAAAGTCACCTTTAACCCCCCCTCAGGGGTTACAAAGTAGAAGAGCCACAGCTTATGCAGCAGTAGTGCTGCACAAGTCAAAGGTTGCTCTTTTAATTTTTCTCCTTGCACACGCTGAATGAAACACGTATAACATTTAGCCCTTTATACAGTCAAACTGTGTTGGAGGCGCGAGTTCCCTTTGTAATGAGACGCAGCACAGATGTCAAGAATCCCACCTTGGTGCTGGGTGCAGCCTCCCGAGCGTTGTTATTTGCTGTACAGGAGTCTGCGCTGTCGTGTTATCCCCTGGCCTAGCGCCGTTAGCGCTGCCCATCTTCTGGCATCATGTAATGTCGGCCGGTGCGGTTCGCGATGCCCATGAATCCCAGCCCCGCAGTGTCTTAACATTGTTAAAACACTGCGGGGCTGGGATTCAGGGCCTGGCGCAGCACATATGTTGGCCTCTCACACTCGGGTCCTTACACCCGCTTCAGACTGTGCGGCGTCATCTGATCCCTTATCGCATGCCACGGCCATGAAGCCGCACAGTCCGAAGAAGGCGGAAGGAGAGGAGGGACAGGCGAACTGATGCACTGATCCTGCCCATGAATCACACCCTCGCAGTCCCAATAAATAAGACACCGAGGGGCGTTGTGTGGGTCAGGGCGGCCGCAGAGGCGCAGGCAGCCAAACAATGATGCCAGAAGACGGGCAGCGCTACCAAGGGGGTTGCAGCGTGTCATTACAAAGGAAAGTCACACCACCGGGACGGTTAAATGGTCACACAGAGGACACATTTCAGACGTGTTTTCAGTTCCACATGTGCGAGGAGAATACGTTTCTGAGCCACCTTGCACACATGCAGCATTACCGCTGTACAAGGTGGCTGGATAACGTAAAAACGCCTGGGGGAGGGGGGACAGGTTCCCTTCAATTTCAGTTCTTGTGTCTGCGTGGCTTTTGCAGGACACGTTGCCGGCTGCACAGCAGGGGAACAGCTGGCGGTGCTGGACCCCACTGACACATTGGCTGGTGTTTTTCTCTGTGCAGCTAGCACATCTGGGCCCCAACTGGCGGTGTGTTAGAGCCCAGGGACAGCAGGAGGAGGAGCAGGAGGAGGAGGAGCAGGGGGAGGGGAGTGTAGGCCGAAGCCTGCACTGGCGGCAGCTTTGGGTCTGTTGTGTCTGCGTGGCTTTTGCAGGACACGTTGCCGGCTACACAGCAGGGGAACAGCTGGCGGTGCTGGACCCCACTGACACATTGGCGAGGTGTTTGGCTCTGTGCAGCCAGCACTTCCGGACAGCAACTAGCGTTGTTGGAGCCCGGGCTCTGCAGGTGGAGCAGAGTGTAGGCCGAAGCCTAATTGAACCGATTTCAAAAGTCACCTTTAACCCCCCCTCAGGGGTTACAAAGTAGAAGAGCCACAGCTTATGCAGCAGTAGTGCTGCACAAGTCAAAGGTTGCTCTTTTAATTTTTCTCCTTGCACACGCTGAATGAAACACGTATAACATTTAGCCCTTTATACAGTCAAACTGTGTTGGAGGCGCGAGTTCCCTTTGTAATGAGACGCAGCACAGATGTCAAGAATCCCACCTTGGTGCTGGGTGCAGCCTCCCGAGCGTTGTTATTTGCTGTACAGGAGTCTGCGCTGTCGTGTTATCCCCTGGCCTAGCGCCGTTAGCGCTGCCCATCTTCTGGCATCATGTAATGTCGGCCGGTGCGGTTCGCGATGCCCATGAATCCCAGCCCCGCAGTGTCTTAACATTGTTAAAACACTGCGGGGCTGGGATTCAGGGCCTGGCGCAGCACATATGTTGGCCTCTCACACTCGGGTCCTTACACCCGCTTCAGACTGTGCGGCGTCATCTGATCCCTTATCGCATGCCACGGCCATGAAGCCGCACAGTCCGAAGAAGGCGGAAGGAGAGGAGGGACAGGCGAACTGATGCACTGATCCTGCCCATGAATCACACCCTCGCAGTCCCAATAAATAAGACACCGAGGGGCGTTGTGTGGGTCAGGGCGGCCGCAGAGGCGCAGGCAGCCAAACAATGATGCCAGAAGACGGGCAGCGCTACCAAGGGGGTTGCAGCGTGTCATTACAAAGGAAAGTCACACCACCGGGACGGTTAAATGGTCACACAGAGGACACATTTCAGACGTGTTTTCAGTTCCACATGTGCGAGGAGAATACGTTTCTGAGCCACCTTGCACACATGCAGCATTACCGCTGTACAAGGTGGCTGGATAACGTAAAAACGCCTGGGGGAGGGGGGACAGGTTCCCTTCAATTTCAGTTCTTGTGTCTGCGTGGCTTTTGCAGGACACGTTGCCGGCTGCACAGCAGGGGAACAGCTGGCGGTGCTGGACCCCACTGACACATTGGCTGGTGTTTTTCTCTGTGCAGCTAGCACATCTGGGCCCCAACTGGCGGTGTGTTAGAGCCCAGGGACAGCAGGAGGAGGAGCAGGAGGAGGAGGAGCAGGGGGAGGGGAGTGTAGGCCGAAGCCTGCACTGGCGGCAGCTTTGGGTCTGTTGTGTCTGCGTGGCTTTTGCAGGACACGTTGCCGGCTACACAGCAGGGGAACAGCTGGCGGTGCTGGACCCCACTGACACATTGGCGAGGTGTTTGGCTCTGTGCAGCCAGCACTTCCGGACAGCAACTAGCGTTGTTGGAGCCCGGGCTCTGCAGGTGGAGCAGAGTGTAGGCCGAAGCCTAATTGAACCGATTTCAAAAGTCACCTTTAACCCCCCCTCAGGGGTTACAAAGTAGAAGAGCCACAGCTTATGCAGCAGTAGTGCTGCACAAGTCAAAGGTTGCTCTTTTAATTTTTCTCCTTGCACACGCTGAATGAAACACGTATAACATTTAGCCCTTTATACAGTCAAACTGTGTTGGAGGCGCGAGTTCCCTTTGTAATGAGACGCAGCACAGATGTCAAGAATCCCACCTTGGTGCTGGGTGCAGCCTCCCGAGCGTTGTTATTTGCTGTACAGGAGTCTGCGCTGTCGTGTTATCCCCTGGCCTAGCGCCGTTAGCGCTGCCCATCTTCTGGCATCATGTAATGTCGGCCGGTGCGGTTCGCGATGCCCATGAATCCCAGCCCCGCAGTGTCTTAACATTGTTAAAACACTGCGGGGCTGGGATTCAGGGCCTGGCGCAGCACATATGTTGGCCTCTCACACTCGGGTCCTTACACCCGCTTCAGACTGTGCGGCGTCATCTGATCCCTTATCGCATGCCACGGCCATGAAGCCGCACAGTCCGAAGAAGGCGGAAGGAGAGGAGGGACAGGCGAACTGATGCACTGATCCTGCCCATGAATCACACCCTCGCAGTCCCAATAAATAAGACACCGAGGGGCGTTGTGTGGGTCAGGGCGGCCGCAGAGGCGCAGGCAGCCAAACAATGATGCCAGAAGACGGGCAGCGCTACCAAGGGGGTTGCAGCGTGTCATTACAAAGGAAAGTCACACCACCGGGACGGTTAAATGGTCACACAGAGGACACATTTCAGACGTGTTTTCAGTTCCACATGTGCGAGGAGAATACGTTTCTGAGCCACCTTGCACACATGCAGCATTACCGCTGTACAAGGTGGCTGGATAACGTAAAAACGCCTGGGGGAGGGGGGACAGGTTCCCTTCAATTTCAGTTCTTGTGTCTGCGTGGCGGTCGCAGGACACGTTGCCGGCTACACAGCAGGGGAACAGCTGGCGGTGCTGAACCCCACTGACACATTGGCTGGTGTTTTTCTCTGTGCAGCTAGCACATCTGGGCAAAAACTGGCGGTGTTAGAGCCCAGGGTCAGCAGGAGGAGCAGGGGGAGCGGAGTGTAGGCCGAAGCCTGCACTCGAGCAAGTTGAAAGGAAACCTTTAACCCCCCCCCCCCCCCAGGCGTTTGTAGCTGAAAGAGCCATTGTGTACAGCACTAATGCTGGAAAAGGTAAACTTAGCTCTTTTAATTATGGTCCTTGTACATGCGGAACCTAACATTTATGAAATGTGTCTCCTCACAGCGTTAAACCGTCCGGTAGGTGGAACTTTCCTTTGTCGTGTGACGCAGCACAGCCATCATTTTTACCCCCTTGGCGCCGTGCGCCGCCTCCTCAGCGTTGTTTGAATCTGTCCCGGAGCCTGCGCTGTTAGGTTAGCCCTTGGCCATGCACACATGTTGCGCTGCCCGTCTTCTGACCTCATTTGGTGTCAGGCTGGCTGCGCCTGTGCGGGTGCGCTGGCCGAGATCCCGCCTCGCAGTGTCGTCTAATGTAATCCCACCGCGGGCCTGTGATCCGTGCCCGTGCGCAGTGCATATCCTCTCCTCTCACTCCCCTCCCTACGGCTTTTTCAGACTGTGCGGTGTCACGGCCGTGGCATGCTATTAGGGACCAGCTGACATCGCACAGTCTGAAGAAGCCGTAGGGAGGGGAGTGAGAGGAGAGGATATGCACTGCGCACGGGCACGGATCACAGGCCCGCGGTGGGATTACATTAGACGACACTGCGAGGCGGGATCTCGGCCAGCGCACCCGCACAGGCGCAGCCAGCCTGACACCAAATGAGGTCAGAAGACGGGCAGCGCAACATGTGTGCATGGCCAAGGGCTAACCTAACAGCGCAGGCTCCGGGACAGATTCAAACAACGCTGAGGAGGGGGCGCACGGCGCCAAGGGGGTAAAAATGATGGCTGTGCTGCGTCACACGACAAAGGAAAGTTCCACCTACCGGACGGTTTAACGCTGTGTGGGGACACATTTCATAAGTGTTAGGTTCAGCATGTGCAAGGAGCATCACGAAAAGAGGCACTTTTTCCCTTTGCATCATTACTGCTGCACAAGGTGGCTCCTTCAGTAACAAACGCCTGGGGGGGGGGGGGGGTCAGGTTCCCTTACATTTAACTTGTTGTGTCTGCGTGGCGGTCGCAGTACACGTTGCCGTATACACAGCAGGGGAACAGCTGGCGGTGCTGAACCCCACTAACACATTGGCGAGGTGTTTGGCTCTGTGCGTACAGCACTTCTGGACGGCAACTAGCGGTGTTGGAGCCCAGGGACAGGTGGAGGAGGAGGAGGTTGGAGGAGGTTGGAGGAGGTAGGAGGGATTGCCACACACACAGCAGGGGAACAGCTGACGTTACTGAACCCCAATAACAGAGGAGGGACTGTTGACTGTGCGTACAGCACTTCTGGACGGCAACTGGCGGTGTTGGAGCCCAGGGACAGGTGGAGGAGGAGGAGGTTGGAGGAGGTAGGAGGGATTGCCACACACACAGCAGGGGAACAGCTGACGTTACTGAACCCCAATAACAGAGGAGGGACTGTTGACTGTGCGTACAGCACTTCTGGACGGCAACTGGCGGTGTTGGAGCCCAGGGACAGGTGGAGGAGGAGGAGGTTGGAGGAGGTTGGAGGAGGTAGGAGGGATTGCCACACACACAGCAGGGGAACAGCTGACGTTACTGAACCCCAATAACAGAGGAGGGACTGTTGACTGTGCGTACAGCACTTCTGGACGGCAACTGGCGGTGTTGGAGCCCAGGGACAGGTGGAGGAGGAGGAGGTTGGAGGAGGTTGGAGGAGGTAGGAGGGATTGCCACACACACAGCAGGGGAACAGCTGACGTTACTGAACCCCAATAACAGAGGAGGGACTGTTGACTGTGCGTACAGCACTTCTGGACGGCAACTGGCGGTGTTGGAGCCCAGGGACAGGTGGAGGAGGAGGAGGTTGGAGGAGGTTGGAGGAGGTAGGAGGGATTGCCACACACACAGCAGGGGAACAGCTGACGTTACTGAACCCCAATAACAGAGGAGGGACTGTTGACTGTGCGTACAGCACTTCTGGACGGCAACTGGCGGTGTTGGAGCCCAGGGACAGGTGGAGGAGGAGGAGGTTGGAGGAGGTTGGAGGAGGTAGGAGGGATTGCCACACACACAGCAGGGGAACAGCTGACGTTACTGAACCCCAATAACAGAGGAGGGACTGTTGACTGTGCGTACAGCACTTCTGGACGGCAACTGGCGGTGTTGGAGCCCAGGGACAGGTGGAGGAGGAGGAGGTTGGAGGAGGTTGGAGGAGGTAGGAGGGATTGCCACACACACAGCAGGGGAACAGCTGACGTTACTGAACCCCAATAACAGAGGAGGGACTGTTGACTGTGCGTACAGCACTTCTGGACGGCAACTGGCGGTGTTGGAGCCCAGGGACAGGTGGAGGAGGAGGAGGTTGGAGGAGGTAGGAGGGATTGCCACACACACAGCAGGGGAACAGCTGACGTTACTGAACCCCAATAACAGAGGAGGGACTGTTGACTGTGCGTACAGCACTTCTGGACGGCAACTGGCGGTGTTGGAGCCCAGGGACAGGTGGAGGAGGAGGAGGTTGGAGGAGGTAGGAGGGATTGCCACACACACAGCAGGGGAACAGCTGACGTTACTGAACCCCAATAACAGAGGAGGGACTGTTGACTGTGCGTACAGCACTTCTGGACGGCAACTGGCGGTGTTGGAGCCCAGGGACAGGTGGAGGAGGAGGAGGTTGGAGGAGGTTGGAGGAGGTAGGAGGGATTGCCACACACACAGCAGGGGAACAGCTGACGTTACTGAACCCCAATAACAGAGGAGGGACTGTTGACTGTGCGTACAGCACTTCTGGACGGCAACTGGCGGTGTTGGAGCCCAGGGACAGGTGGAGGAGGAGGAGGTTGGAGGAGGTAGGAGGGATTGCCACACACACAGCAGGGGAACAGCTGACGTTACTGAACCCCAATAACAGAGGAGGGACTGTTGACTGTGCGTACAGCACTTCTGGACGGCAACTGGCGGTGTTGGAGCCCAGGGACAGGTGGAGGAGGAGGAGGTTGGAGGAGGTTGGAGGAGGTAGGAGGGATTGCCACACACACAGCAGGGGAACAGCTGACGTTACTGAACCCCAATAACAGAGGAGGGACTGTTGACTGTGCGTACAGCACTTCTGGACGGCAACTGGCGGTGTTGGAGCCCAGGGACAGGTGGAGGAGGAGGAGGTTGGAGGAGGTTGGAGGAGGTAGGAGGGATTGCCACACACACAGCAGGGGAACAGCTGACGTTACTGAACCCCAATAACAGAGGAGGGACTGTTGACTGTGCGTACAGCACTTCTGGACGGCAACTGGCGGTGTTGGAGCCCAGGGACAGGTGGAGGAGGAGGAGGTTGGAGGAGGTAGGAGGGATTGCCACACACACAGCAGGGGAACAGCTGACGTTACTGAACCCCAATAACAGAGGAGGGACTGTTGACTGTGCGTACAGCACTTCTGGACGGCAACTGGCGGTGTTGGAGCCCAGGGACAGGTGGAGGAGGAGGAGGTTGGAGGAGGTAGGAGGGATTGCCACACACACAGCAGGGGAACAGCTGACGTTACTGAACCCCAATAACAGAGGAGGGACTGTTGACTGTGCGTACAGCACTTCTGGACGGCAACTGGCGGTGTTGGAGCCCAGGGACAGGTGGAGGAGGAGGAGGTTGGAGGAGGTTGGAGGAGGTAGGAGGGATTGCCACACACACAGCAGGGGAACAGCTGACGTTACTGAACCCCAATAACAGAGGAGGGACTGTTGACTGTGCGTACAGCACTTCTGGACGGCAACTGGCGGTGTTGGAGCCCAGGGACAGGTGGAGGAGGAGGAGGTTGGAGGAGGTTGGAGGAGGTAGGAGGGATTGCCACACACACAGCAGGGGAACAGCTGACGTTACTGAACCCCAATAACAGAGGAGGGACTGTTGACTGTGCGTACAGCACTTCTGGACGGCAACTGGCGGTGTTGGAGCCCAGGGACAGGTGGAGGAGGAGGAGGTTGGAGGAGGTAGGAGGGATTGCCACACACACAGCAGGGGAACAGCTGACGTTACTGAACCCCAATAACAGAGGAGGGACTGTTGACTGTGCGTACAGCACTTCTGGACGGCAACTGGCGGTGTTGGAGCCCAGGGACAGGTGGAGGAGGAGGAGGTTGGAGGAGGTTGGAGGAGGTAGGAGGGATTGCCACACACACAGCAGGGGAACAGCTGACGTTACTGAACCCCAATAACAGAGGAGGGACTGTTGACTGTGCGTACAGCACTTCTGGACGGCAACTGGCGGTGTTGGAGCCCAGGGACAGGTGGAGGAGGAGGAGGTTGGAGGAGGTAGGAGGGATTGCCACACACACAGCAGGGGAACAGCTGACGTTACTGAACCCCAATAACAGAGGAGGGACTGTTGACTGTGCGTACAGCACTTCTGGACGGCAACTGGCGGTGTTGGAGCCCAGGGACAGGTGGAGGAGGAGGAGGTTGGAGGAGGTAGGAGGGATTGCCACACACACAGCAGGGGAACAGCTGACGTTACTGAACCCCAATAACAGAGGAGCGACTGTTGACTGTGCATACAGCACTTCTGGACGGCAACTAGCGGTGTTGGAGCCCAGGGGCAGGTGGAAAAGCAGAGGAACACAATGTAGGCCGAAGCCTGAGAAAGTCGAAAGGGAACCTTTAACCCCCCCCCCAAGGCGTTTGTAGCTGAAAGAGCCAGCTTGTGCAGCACAAAAGATGCAAAAGGAAAAGGTGGCTCTTTTCATCATGCTCCTTGCAAACACAGAACTAAACACTTATAAAATGTGTCCCCTGAAGCCGTGAAACCGTCCCGGAGGTGGGACTTTCCTTCGTAATATGACGCAGCACAGCCATCATTACTACCCCCCCGCCGCCGTGCCCCGGCTCCTCAGCGTTGTTTGATTCTGTCCCGGAGCCTGCGCTGTTATGTTATCCCGTGGCCAGGCACACTTAGCGCTGCCCATCTTCTGACATCATTTGGTGTCAGGCTGGCTGCGCCTGTGCGGCCGCGCTGGCCGAGAGCCCGCCTCGCAGTGTCTTCTGATGTAATCCCACTGGGGGCCTGGGATCCATGGCCATGCGCAGTGCATATCCTCGCCTCTCACTCCCCTCCCTACGGCTTCTTTTCCAGACTGTGCGGTGTCACGGCCGTGGCATGCTATTAGGGACCAGCTGACACCGAACAGTCTGAAGAAGCCATAGGGAGATGAGTGAGAGGTGGAGGTTCAGATATGCACTGCGCATGTCCATAGATCCCAGGCCCCCAGTGGGATTAAATCAGAAGACACTGCGAGGCGGGCTCTCGGCCAGCGTGGCCGCACAGGCGCAGCCAGCCTGACACCAAATGATGCCAGAAGACGGGCAGCGCTAAGTGTGCCTGGCCACGGGATAACATAACAGCGCAGGCTCCGGGACGGAATCAAACAACGCTGAGGAGCCGGGGCGCAGCGCCGGGGGGGTAGGAATGACGGCTGTGCTGCGTCATATTACGAAGGAAAGTCCCACCTCCGGGACGGTTTTACGGTATCAGTGGACACATTTTATAAGTGTTAAGTTTTGCGTGTGCAAGGAGCAAAACCAAAATAGCTACCTTTTTCCTTGTGCAGCATTACTGCTGCACAAGGTGGCTCTTTCAGTAACAAACGCCTTGGGGGGGGGGGGACAGATTCCCTTACATTTCAGTTGTTGTGTCAGCGTGGCGGTCGCATGACACATTGCCGGCTACACAGCTGGGGATCAGCTGACGTTACTGAAACCCAATAACACTGGGTCGTATGTTTTGACTGTGCAGACGGCACGTCTGAGCCTCAACTGGCGGTGTTGGAGCCCAGGAATTTAAGTTCAGGTGGTAGAAAGATGAACACAACAGGAGACCTGGATAACGTATACAGTGACCTAATTATTTAATCAGGAGGAGGAGTGGCAAATTCCTGCGAGATCCAGGCCTTGTTCATTTTCAGGAAAGTAAGCCGGTCAACGTTATCGGAGGATAGTCGCATGCGACGGTCAGTTAGTACACCACCTGCAGCACTAAAGACACGTTCCGATAATACACTGGCCGCAGGGCAAGACAGCACCTCCAATGCATACTGGCTTAGCTCTGGCCATGTATCCAGCTTTGAGACCCAAAACTTGAAAGGGGAAGAGCCGTCTGGGAGTACAGCAAGAGGGCAAGACATGTAGTCTGTCACCATCTGACGGAACCGTTGCCTCCTGCTGACTGGAGCCGTCTGTGATGGTGTAGACTTTTGTGGGGGGCACACAAAACTGTGCCACAGTTGGGCCATACTGGTCTTGCCTTGGGCAGAGGCACTGCTTCTGCTCCCTCTTTGTGCAGAGCCTCCACCACTGCCTGGACGCACTGAGCTGCTTTGGAATGCAGTAGCAGCACTTCTCTCAGTTGGAATGGAGAAGATGATGGAACTGACCAGTGTGTCTTGGTACTCCCGCATTTTTCGCTCCCGGTTCAACGGTGTGATGAGGCTTTCTACGTTGTCCCGGTAGCGAGGATCGAGGAGGGTGAACACCCAATAATCAGACATGTTGAGAATGTGGTCGATGCGGCGGTCGTTTCTCAGGCACTGCAGCATGTAATCCACCATGTGCTGCAGACTGCCAACTGCCCAAGAAACGCTGTCCCCAGCTGGAGGCGTGATCTCTGCCCGCTCGTCATCACCCCACCCTCGCTGTACACACTGAGTACTGGACAATTCGGGAACTCCCTCCTCTGGACGGATGTCTTCCTCCTCCATTGACTCCTCCTCATCCTCCTCACAAACTGTCCCCTGCCTACGCGTTTGTGAGGAACCACGTGGCGCTGACTGTCCAGAAGATGATGGAAGTGGTGAATCCTCATCCTCCACCTCTTCCACAACATCATCCCTTAGCGCTTGCAGTGATTTTTCAAGCAGGCAGATAAGGGGGACAGTCATGCTGACTAGTGCATCATCTGCACTCGCCATCCGCGTGGAATAATCAAAGGGACGCAAAACCTGGCAGACATCCTTCATAGTGGCCCACTCTGTGGTTGTGAAGTCTGTACGGCGCTGACTGCGACTTTTTTGCGCCTGATACAGCTGGTACTCCATTACAGCTTGCTGCTGCTCACACAACCGCTCCAACATATGTAACGTGGAATTCCACCTGGTAGGTAGGTCACATATGATGCGATGTTCCGGCAGGCGGTGTCGGCGCTGCAGAGCCGCAATGCGCGCTTTTGCCGTGCTGGAACGCCGCAAGTGAGCACACTCTAGGCGGACCTTGTGCAGCAGTGCATCAAGATCCGGATAGTCCCTCAAAAAACTCTGCACGACCAAATTGAGCACATGTGCCAGACATGGGATGTGAGTGAGGTTGCCGAGGCCCAGGGCTGCCACCAGATTTCGGCCATTATCACACACTACCATGCCTGGCTGGAGATTCGCTGGCTCAAACCACACATCGCTCTCCTGCTTGATGGCATTCCAGAGCTCCTGCGCTGTGTGGCTACGATTCCCCAAAAAAATTAATTTCAAGACGGCCTGTTGACGTTTGGCCACGGCTGTGCTCATGTCGGTCGTAACAGGTACACGTTCATCACGGGTCCATGTGGAGGTGGACTGTGACGGCTCCTGCAGCGATGATTCTGAGGAACTGGTGTAAGAGGAGGAGTCAATGCGTACAGAATGGATTCCTGCAATCCTTGGAGTGGGCAGGACACGTCCTGCGCCACTCGCACGGTCTGTACCCGGCTCAACTACATTAACCCAATGGGCAGTGAGGGAAAGGTATCGCCCCTGTCCATGTTGACTGGTCCACGCATCGGTGGTGAGGTGGACCTTGCTACTGACGGCGTTCAGTAGCGCGTGTTTTATGTGTCCCTCCACATGCTTGTGCAGGGCAGGGACGGCTTGCCTGCTGAAGTAAAAGCGGCTGGGCACACTGTACTGTGGGACTGCCAATGACATCAAGTCACGGAAGCTGTCAGTCTCCACCAGCCTGAATGACAGCATTTCCAGTGACAGAAGTTTGGCAATGCCTGCAGTCAGAGCCTGTGCTCGTGGGTGGTTTGACGAGAAAGGCCGCCTTTTCTCCCATGCCTGTACTACCGATGGCTGTAGACTGGGCTGGGAGTGTGTGGTTGACTGGGAAAGTGGTGCTGCGGGTGGAATGACAGCGGGTCTCTGGACAACAGGGCCAGAGGTTCTTCCACGGCGATCCTGGGAGGAAGCCGAACCAGCTGCGTGTGAGCTAGAGGAAGAGGCAACACGAGCTGAAGAGGTGGTAGCTGCCGCTGTTGGTTGGCCTAGCTCTTCAGTGTGTTTGTCTAACTCCGCCGGGTGCCTGTTGCGCACATGTTTCCACATGTTGGAGGTATTGAGGTTGGCGACTTTTTGACCTCTTTTGATTTTTTGATGACACACCTTGCATCTGACATAGCAAATGTCATCTGCAACTGTGTCAAAAAAGGACCAGGCACTGCAAGTCTTGGGAGCCCCCCTTTTGACTTTTGGAAGAGACATGCTCCTTACGGGTGCCAAAGCGGAGGCTGCAGGATCCGCAGTCTTCCCCCTCCCTCTCCCTCTTTGGGCCGTACGGGGAATCTCTTCCTCAGAGCTGCTCCCACCACCTTCCTGTCCCTGACGCCAAGATGGGTCAAGGACCTCATCATCTACACTACCCTCTGCCCCCAACTGCTCCTCCTGGGTAGTCTCAGCAGCAGAGCACGCACCAGTAAGTGGCACCTGAGTGTCATCATCAGCTGATGCGGCCTGCGAGGTGGTGACCGGAGCCACTGGCCCACCCGCCTCTTCAGAGGAAGACAGAAAAAGCGGTTGGGCATCACTGCACCCTGCCTCTTCTTCCATTTCTCCAATGCTGCTTGGCTGGCCCCCTGTTTCCAAGCCAAGAGATGATTCAGAGAACAGAAGTAGAGACTGCTCCTGTCCTGGGATCTCTGTCTGCCTGGGCAATTTTGCAGGTGGTGAAGAGACAGATGGCTGCTCTCCAGTGCTCTGTGTCTGAGAGGATGTGGCACTAATGGAAGTTGATGCATTAGCTGCCATCCATCCCACAACGGCTTCAATTTGGTCTTGACGCAGCAGCGGTGTACGGCGCTCGGCGACAAAGCTGCGCATGAACGACTGTTCCCTTGTGAAAGTGGGTGCTGATGACTCACCGGTGCCCGCAGCAGGCACAGAATCCCCACGTCCCCTCCCTGCTCCGCGCCCACGCCCACGCCCACGTGCCTTACTCACTGCCTTCTTCATCTTGGTTGACTGATAAAGATAAGCAGAAAAGTACTAACGGCTTTGTGTGCTTATTCCTGAGCAACTCCTCCTAACAGGTATAAGACACACTAATTTTCTAAAGTGTGGACTAGACTTGAATATGAGCTAATGTGGCCTACACAAATGTAAAGTGGTGTAACTGGTGTGTTTGGTGAACTTTATTATTTATTTATTTTTTTGGGGCTGAACTGACAACGGATAGAGCTGCAGTCACACGGAGACCGTGCAGACAGACGTAAACGGCGCTGCAAGGCCCAAAAACCCTCCTCTACTTTATCCTATGTAGTGTTTTTCCACAAATTAGCTGGAGACGGGTGGAAAGACACTAATAGGATTTTTTTAAATTAATTAGCAGCAGACTACACTACTTGAAAACAAAATGAAAATTGATTTGGCGGTATGACGCAGTGAACAACCCTGAGCTGGAGACAACCAAGCTACGGCTGCTCACAGGCTACAGGGCGAGCTGCAGTCACACGGAGACCGTGCAGACAGCCGTAAACGGCGCTGCAAGGCCCAAAAACCCTCCTCTACTTTATCCTATGTAGTGTTTTTCCACAAATTAGCTGGAGACGGGTGGAAAGACACTAATAGGATTTTTTTAAATTAATTAGCAGCAGACTACACTACTTGAAAACAAAATGAAAATTGATTTGGCGGTATGACGCAGTGAACAACCCTGAGCTGGAGACAACCAAGCTACGGCTGCTCACAGACTACAGGGCGAGCTGCAGTCACACGGAGACCGTGCAGACAGCCGTAAACGGCGCTGCAAGGCCCAAAAACCCTCCTCTACTTTATCCTATGTAGTGTTTTTCCACAAATTAGCTGGAGACGGGTGGAAAGACACTAATAGGATTTTTTTAAATTAATTAGCAGCAGACTACACTACTTGAAAACAAAATGAAAATTGATTTGGCGGTATGACGCAGTGAACAACCCTGAGCTGGAGACAACCAAGCTACGGCTGCTCACAGACTACAGGGCGAGCTGCAGTCACACGGAGACCGTGCAGACAGCCGTAAACGGCACTGCAAGGCCCAAAAACCCTCCTCTACTTTATCCTATGTAGTGTTTTTCCACAAATTAGCTGGAGACGGGTGGAAAGACACTAATAGGAATTTTTGGAAAAAATGTGCAGCAGCCTGCACTACTTCAAAAAAAAAAAAAAAAAGGACAGTATGAGGCAATGAACCACCCTCCCTGAACTGAATACAACCAGCTATGGATGGCCTATGTGGCTGCACTCAGACTAGAGAGTGGGCTGCACTCACACACACACACAGAGAGACCTTGCAGATCGCTGTGAAAACAGCGCTACAAGGCAAAAGGAAGGTGATTAGTAGGTGAACACAGCGGTTGCTAAATTAGCCTTTGGAAAGCACAAAGAAGCAAATCGCTATCTCTAAACTGTCCCTCAGTCAGCAAACAGCGTCCTGTCACTAACTGAATTCACAGCAGAGTGATCGCAAAATGGCGCCAGCGACTTTTAAACTGCATCATGACATCATTTAAGCAGCCAATCACAGCCTTGCCAGTAGTTTCATGCCCTCCATGCTAAACAGGATGTGCCCACACTTGGAATCTTTCTCATTGGCTGAATTTCTGAATTTTGAATCATGGAACTTCCGATTCCGGTATCCGATACGCGCCAAGTATCGGAATCCCGGTATCGGAATTCCGATACCGCAAGTATCGGCCGATACCCGATACTTGCGGTATCGGAATGCTCAACACTATTCGTCATACAATAATCCGAGCGATTGAAAAAATGCATCTACATTAAGCAATGCCGGATCCCCTGACTCAAGGGAGAAAGCCCAGTCCTGAGGGTCACCACGCAGCAGAGAAATAACTATTTTAACTTGCTGAGTGGGGTCACCAGAGGAACGGGGTTTCAGAGCAAAAAACAATTTGCAGTTATTTAAAGTTCAAAAACTTAGATCTATCCCCGTAAAACAAATCTGGAGTAGGAATTCTAGGCTCTAAGGCTGGAGTCTGAACAACATAATCTTGGATACTCTGAACTCTTGCAGCAAGCTGATCTACACGAGAAAACAGACCCTGAACATCCATGTCCGCGCCCAAATCCACCCAGAGATTAAGAGGAAGGAAAAAGACAAAACAGACTAAAGAAAAAAAAAATGGCTCAGAACTCTTTTTCTTTTCCTTCTTTTGAGATGCATTCAACTCATTTTTGGCCAGTTGCACTGTTATGGACTGGTAATTTAGGAGCGACATGCGACTAGCTCTGAGCAGGTGGTAACTATACAGACCGCAGTTCCTGATCTTAACACAACACTAGAAGTAGCCGTGGGATGTTCCTGTCACTCCCTGGACACCTCGTCACAGCCGGAGAACTAGCTACCCCTAAAGGTAGAAACAGGAAAGCTATCTTGCCTCAGAGAAAATCCCCAAAGGATAGGATAGCCCCCCACAAATATTGACTGTGAGAGGAGAAGGAAATGACATACGTAGTATGAAACAAGATTTAGCAAAGGAGGCCACTTCTAGCTATATACATAGTAAGGAAAGAGCACTGTGCGGTCAGTAATAAAAACTAGAAAAAGTCCACCGCAGAGATATGCAAAAATCTCCACACCTGACTAAAGGTGTGGAGGGCAAAATCTGCAGCCCAGAGCTTCCAGCTTAGCTAAATAGATCCATACTGATAAGCTGGACAAATGAGCAAAACATAGAATGTGCTGAACAATAAAGTCCACAACAAATGGACTGCAAAAGGACAAGCAAGGACTTATCTTTGCTGAACTGGACAGAGTGTCAGGGAAATCCAAAAGAGCAGTGGCTCCAAGCAGGAACAATTGGCAACTGGCATTGATTGAAGCCTAAGGCCAGACTAAAATAGCCGAGCCAGAAAGACGATCAGTGGAAGCAGCTGCTAATGCTAAATCCAAGAAGCAGCTATACCACTCAAAACCACAGGATGGATCCCAAGAGCAGAATTCACAAAAGTGCTACTTACAACCACCAGAGGGAGCCCAAGAGCGGAATTCACAACAGGGGTGGGCCCGTATGATCACCGACGGGATAGTACGTCATATGAGATCGGCCGCGCTCACGGGGGGAGCGCGGCCGATCACGGCTGGGTGTCAGCTGACTAGCGCAGCTGACATCCGGCACTATGTGCCAGGAGCGGTCACGGACCGCCCTCGGCACATTAACCCCCGGCACACTGCGATCAAACATGATCGCAGTGTTCCGGCGGTATAGGGAAGCATTACGCAGGGAGGGGGCTCTGTTGTGAACTCTGTTTCCGGGCTCCCTCCTGTGGTCGTGAGTGGTACTGTGTGAGTTCTCTGTTTGGGCTCCCCCTGGTGGCTCTTTTTGTTATTTTGCAGGTTTCTGGCAGGATCAGCTGTCTCGTCATCTGCTAGTTAGGTTTCCTACTTAATCCACCTGGTCCTTCATTCCTTGCCTGTTGTCGTTGTATTCAGTGCTATTCTGATTGCTCCTGTCTACATCCGTTATCAGTCTCTCCAAGAGAAGCTAAGTTTGGTTTGCTTATTTTTGCTCATCTGTGTTCAAGATGTTTCCTAGTATATGATGAGTTTTGTCCAGCTTGCTAATATGTGATTTCCCTGCTTGCTGGTGCTCTGGGGTGCTGAGTTGCTCCCCCCACATCGTTAGTTGGTGTGGGGGTTCTCGCATTCTCTGCGTGGATATTTTTGCATAGGGTTTTTTACTGACCGCACAGATCCCTTGCTATTTTCTGCTATCTAGCGTTAGCGGGCCTCATTTGCTTAACCTGTTTAATGTCTGCGTTTGTCTTTTCCTCTTAACTCACCGTTATTATTTGTGGGGGGCTTCTATATCTCTGGGGTTATTTCTCTGAGGCAAGTGAGGTCTTTACTTTCTCTTTAGGGGTAGTCAGTTTCTCAGGCCATGAAGAGACGTCTAGGATTTCAGGAAACGTTCCACGGCTGCCTATAGTGTGTGCGGTTAGGATCAGGTTTGCGGTTAGTCCAGTTACCACATCCCCAGAGCTCGTCCTAGTACCTTCTACTTAGCTGGTTAGATTTGTGATCCTAAGCCACTAGGATCATAACAGTACAACAGGCCCAAAGTGTTAAATTCATCGCAAAAGTGGGATAAGAGAAATCCTGAGTTCAATTTTTTTTTTCTGCTCTGCAGTGTGTCCTGCTTCTCTCCTCCCCTTAATCTCTGGGTGGCTTTGAGTTCTGCTGCAGACATGGATATTCAGAGTCTGACTTCTAGTGTGGATCATCTTGCTGCAAGGGTGCAAAGCATTCAGGATTTTGTTGTTCACAGTCCTATGTCTGAGCCAAAAGTACCTATTCCTGAGTTTTTTTCTGGAGATAGATCTAGGTTTCTGAATTTTAAGAATAATTGTAAATTATTTCTTTCTTTGAGACCTCGTTCCTCTGGTGATTCCGCTCAGCAAGTTAGAATTGTTATCTCTCTGTTACGTGGCGACCCTCAAGATTGGGCCTTCTCCCTGGCGCCAGGAGATCCTGCATTGCTGAATGTGGATGCGTTTTTTCTGGCGCTTGGATTGCTTTATGAGGAACCTAATCTGGAGAACCAGGCAGAAAAGGCCTTGCTGGCTCTCTCTCAGGGTCAGGATGAAGCTGAGGTGTATTGTCAAAAATTTCGGAAATGGTCGGTGCTTACTCAATGGAATGAGTGTGCCCTGGCTGTAAATTTCAGAGAAGGTCTTTCTGAGGCCATTAAGAATGTTATGGTGGGGTTCCCCACGCCTGCGAGTCTGAATGAGTCAATGGCTTTGGCCATTCAGATTGATCGGCGTTTGCGGGAGCGCAAACCTGCGCACCATCTGGCGGTGTTTTCTGAACAGAGACCTGAGTCTATGCAATGTGATAGGATTCTGACCAGAATTGAACGGCAAAATCATAGACGTCAGAATGGGTTGTGCTTTTACTGTGGTGATTCAGCTCATGTTATCTCAGCATGCTCTAAGCGCACAAAAAACTTTGCTAGATCTGTCACCATTGGCACTGTACAGCCTAAATTCATTTTGTCTGTTACTTTGATTTGCTCTCTGTCATCCTACTCAGTTATGGCTTCTGTAGATTCAAGTGCCGCCCTGAATCTGATGGATTTGTCATTTGCCAAACGCTGTGGTTTTATCCTTGAGCCATTACAGTTCCCTATCCCATTGAAGGGAATTGATGCTACCAGGGCCGGCTCCAGGTTTTAGAGGGCCCCAGGCGAAAGAGTCTCAGTGGGCCCCCCCTTTAACACATAGCACGATTCATGATGCACAGATACAGCAGAGAAATATAGCATAGCCACATAGCATATAACACAGCCCACGTAGCATATAGCACAGCCACGTAGTGGATAACACAGCCCACGCAGTATATAACACAGCCCACGTAGCGTATAGCACAGCCATGTAGTATATAACACAGCCACGTAGTATATAACACAGCCACATAGTATATTGCACAGCCCACATAGCATATAACACAGCCACGTAGTATATTGACCAGCCACGTAGTATATTGGCCAGCCACGTAGTATATTGACCAGCCACGTAGTATATTGGCCAGCCACGTAGCATATTGCCCAGCCATGTAGTATATTGCCCAGCCACGTAGTATATTGACCAGCCACGTAGTATAATGGCCAGCCACATAGTATATTGGCCAGCCACGTAGTATATTGCACAGCCCACGTAGTATATTGCCCAGCCACGTAGTATATTGCCCAGCCACGTAGTATATTGCCCAGTGACGGAGTATACAGCACAGAGTCACGTAGTATACAGACTTAAAATATAAAATAAACATATACTCACCCTCCGATGAAGTTCTGGCCCTGTACCGCACGTGGCAGCTTCCGGTCCCAGGGCTGGTATGAGCGCAGGACCTGTGATGACGTTCCGGTCACATGACCGTGACGTCATGGCAGGTCCTTCTCGCATACCATCCTTGGCACCGGAAGCTGCCGCTTGCATGGAGCAGTCACAGGAGTGTTGCGAGGAGCGGGAAAGGCGACGGATGGTGAGTATAGCAGGTTTTTTGTTTTTTTATTATTTTTAACATGACATATTTTTACTATTGATGCTGCATAGGCAGCATCAATAGTAAATAGTTGGGGACACACAGGGTTAATAGCAGCAGTAACGGAGTGCGTTACACCGCGGCCCGTTACCGCTGCCATTAACCCTGTGTGAGTGGTGACTGGAGGGGATTATGGAGCGGACACTGATTGTGGGGAGGAAGGAGTGGGTGCCGGGCACTGACTGCAGGGGAGGGACTAATCAGACTGTGCCCATCGCTGATTGGTCGCGGCAGCCATGACAGGCAGCTGCCGAGATCAATCAGCGACGACAGAGGCCGCGACCAATGAATATCCGTGACAGAAAGAAAGACAGGACAGACAGAAAGATGGAAGTGTGACCCTTAGACAAATATATATATATATATATATATATATATATATATATATATATATATAAACTTCTCACCTGTGTCTTGCCTCTCTGTTGTGTTTTCTGTCTCTCTTCTTACATCTTTTCTGTCTCCCGCTCTGATTTTTATATTTCCTTAATCCTTTCTGCCTTCTTCTCCCTGCTTGTCTGTGGCTCCACCCCCGACATTTAGTCCCGCCCCTCCATGGCTCTTCACAGTGTGAGAGCTGTGACGCTGCTGGAGGGGAGGGATCCGATGCTTCTGCTGCTGACTGCAGGTGCGGTGAGTAGTGTCAGTCACAGCGTGTGTGACTGTGTGCCCCTGCTACACTGCAGCCAGCAACTCTCTGCACGGCCGTGCGCACTGCCAGCGCTCTGCTCCAGTCCTCACTATGCAGAGAGGAAGGAGCAGAGAATGAGTGCGCGCAGATGCGCTGATACCCGATGTTCCAGCACGCCGGCTGTACCAGGAGTGGAGAGCAGAAGTGAGGGGCCGCTCGGCCCCTCTCTGCTCACCGGGCGGGCACCATGCGCCAGTAAGGGTAGGGCTGTAATGCCCTGATGGCGGCCCTGCAGGGGGGGATGAAGTCCGGCTTCGGGGCCCCCCCAGGAGCGCATGATGCGCATTAGTGTCGACAGCAGTGTCTTACCGTTATGGTCCCCCTCTGTCTCGTCAGGGCCCCGGCACTTGCCCGGGTACGCCGGGTGCTGACGCCGGCCCTGGATGCTACACCATTGGCCAAGAATAAACCTCAATACTGGACTCAAGTGACCATGTGTATGACTCCTGCACATCAGGAGGTAATTCGCTTTCTTGTGTTATATAATTTGCATGACGTTGTCGTGTTGGGTCTGCCATGGTTGCAGGCTCATAATCCAGTCCTAGATTGGAAAGCTATGTCTGTGTTGAGTTGGGGTTGCCAGGGAATTCATGGCGATGCTCCCTTGGTATCAATTGCTTCCTCTACTCCTTCTGAAGTCCCTGAGTTTTTTTTCGGACTACCAGGATGTATTTGATGAGCCCAAATCCAGTGCCCTACCTCCTCATAGGGATTGTGATTGTGCTATAAATTTGATTCCTGGTAGTAAGTTCCCTAAGGGACGACTGTTTAATTTGTCTGTACCAGAGCATGCCGCTATGCGGAGCTATGTAAAGGAGTCTTTGGAGAAGGGACATATTCGCCCCTCCTCGTCCCCTCTTGGTGCGGGATTCTTTTTTGTGGCCAAGAAGGATGGTTCGTTGAGACCCTGTATAGATTATCGCCTTCTAAATAAAATCACGGTCAAATTCCAGTATCCCTTGCCATTGTTGTCTGATCTGTTTGCTCGGATTAGGGGGTCTAGTTGGTTCACCAAGATAGATCTTCGCGGTGCGTATAATCTTGTGCGTATAAAACAGGGCGATGAATGGAAAACAGCATTTAATACACCCGAAGGCCATTTTGAGTACTTGGTGATGCCTTTTGGACTTTCTAATGCCCCTTCTGTGTTTCAGTCCTTCATGCACGATATCTTCCGAGAATATCTGGATAAATTTATGATTGTGTATCTGGATGATATTTTGGTCTTTTCAGATGATTGGGAATCCCATGTGAAGCAGGTCAGGATGGTATTTCAGGTCCTGCGTGCCAATACCTTGTTTGTGAAGGGTTCCAAATGTCTCTTCGGAGTCCAGAAAGTTTCCTTTTTGGGCTTTATTTTTTCTCCTTCTATTGAGATGGACCCAGTCAAGGTCCAGGCTATTCATGATTGGACTCAACCTACATCGGTTAAGAGTCTTCAGAAGTTCTTGGGTTTTGCTAATTTTTACCGTCGCTTCATTGCTAATTTTTCTGGTGTGGTTAAACCTTTGACGGATTTGACCAAGAAGGGTTCTGATGTGACTAACTGGTCTCCTGCGGCCGTTGAGGCCTTTCAGGAGCTGAAGCGCCGGTTTTCTTCGGCTCCAGTTTTATGTCAGCCAGATGTCTCTCTTCCCTTCCAGGTCGAGGTTGATGCTTCTGAAATTGGAGCAGGGGCTGTTTTGTCACAGAGAAGCTCTGATTGCTCTGTGATGAAGCCATGTGCCTTCTTTTCAAGAAAATTTTCGCCGGCTGAACGAAATTATGATGTTGGTAATCGGGAGTTGTTGGCAATGAAGTGGGCATTTGAGGAGTGGCGACACTGGCTAGAGGGAGCTAAGCATCGTGTGGTGGTCTTGACTGATCATAAAAATTTGATTTATCTTGAGTCGGCCAAGCGGTTGAATCCTAGACAGGCTTGTTGGTCGTTGTTTTTCTCACGTTTCGATTTCGTGGTCTCGTACCTTCCTGGTTCGAAGAACGTGAAGGCTGATGCTCTTTCTAGGAGTTTTGTGCCTGACTCCCCTGGAGTTTCTGAGCCGGTTGGTATCCTCAAAGAGGGGGTAATTTTGTCTGCCATTTCCCCAGATTTGCGACGGGTGTTACAGGAATTTCAGGCGGATAGACCTGACTGTTGTCCATCAGAGAGACTGTTTGTCCCAGATAGATGGACCAGCAGAGTTGTTTCCGAGGTCCATTCTTCAGTGTTGGCGGGTCACCCTGGGATTTTTGGTACCAGAGATTTGGTGGCTAGATCCTTCTGGTGGCCTTCCTTGTCGCGGGATGTGCGTTCCTTTGTGCAGTCCTGTGGGATTTGTGCTCGGGCTAAGCCTTGCTGTTCTCGTGCCAGTGGTTTGCTTTTGCCTTTGCCGGTTCCTAAGAGGCCTTGGACGCATATTTCCATGGATTTTATTTCGGATCTTCCGGTCTCTCAGACAATGTCTGTCATCTGGGTGGTTTGTGATCATTTTTCTAAAATGGTCCATTTGGTGCCCTTGCCTAAGTTGCCTTCTTCCTCCGATTTGGTTCCGTTATTTTTTCAGAATGTGGTATGTCTGCACGGCATCCCTGAAAACATTGTGTCTGACAGAGGATCCCAGTTTGTGTCCAGATTTTGGCGGTCCTTTTGTGCTAAGATGGGCATTGATTTGTCTTTTTCGTCGGCCTTCCATCCTCAGACGAATGGCCAAACTGAGCGAACTAACCAGACCTTGGAAACTTATTTGAGATGTTTTGTTTCTGCTGACCAGGATGATTGGGTGACTTTTTTGCCATTGGCCGAGTTTGTGTAGCGCCCCCACCGCCGCAGGGCCGAGGGGTACCCGGTACCGGGCCTCTGAGTCTCTGCTCTGGGGTTGTCACGGCGGCTAGGCCCCGGTCCGTGACCCTGCCGTGGGGCGCACAGTGAATGATGGGTGTGGATGATGGTAGTGGTGGGTGGTGCAGTAAATAACGAGGACACCAGGTTGCAGTCTCTTTACCTCTTTACTGAAGATCTCTGAGTCCACAGTCCAGAATACGGTTCACCAGGCTGCGCAAGTCCGGCCGGTCCAATGGCACCTCCAGAGTTCTCCTCACAGGTGGAAATCGGTGCCTTCCTTCTAGCGCTATGTGTTGTGGTCCTCCCCTGCTGTGCTTACGGAAAGTCCCCACAACCGTTGTGTCTGTTTCTTAAGTTCCCTCACAACTCGATTAAATGATGTTCTTCTAATCCTCCGTCCCTCCCTGATGTTCTGGTTGGGACGGCACCCGTTTGACGGGTAGGCTCGGAGCTCTTCCGGGACCCTAGAGTCGCCCCTCTCCACAAGTTGCCCCCCAAGACTGCATAGGTGATTTGAGTTAGACAGCCCGCCTTAAACTGACTGTCCTGCCGCTGTTTGAAGTATTGCTTGAAGCTGAATGTTATTCTACTCCCTCGGCGTTCCGGCCACCGGTAGTGCGCCTCAGTAGGATGTTGCTCCGGTCTTACAGCACGACTCCTACTGGTGTTTCTCCTTTGCGTGATCTCGTTTCTCACTCAGCACAATCTATCTCTCTTCTAGTCCTTTCTTGGGTACCGCCGCTACCCGGAGCAGGCACGGTCCCGTTACGTTCGTTCTTGTTGCCAAGCCTCTGTCAGGATCCCACCCCTGACAGAGACCCTACTGTATCTTCCCCCCGCAACACCCTCTGCCACAAGGTGTTGCCTGGTTCCAACCCAGTCAGCTTTCTGATCTAACTTCCTGCCTGACCCCCAGTTTACCCACTATGGTGGGGAGTGGCCTAATGAATAGCACCCTTAGCTCCCCCCAGAGGCCCAGCTGTGAAATGTATTGGTGTCTGTGATACCTGGTCAGATGAACTCCTTCAGTGCCATCAGACGCACCATAGCTCCCCATAGTGGCGGAGCCACAGTACTGCAACGACCAGGACTCTGGGGCGCTGCACTCCCCCCTGGTTAAACACAGTACTCCGGGACTGGGATGAAAACAACAATACAAGTTAGCAAAAAGACATACAGTTTTGTTGAGTGCAATAACAATAAGTATACTTGAACAGGCTTCCCTTTATGGGAGGTAAGGACACTTGAACGTTACAAACATGGTTAACATTATAAATTACAGGCTATAAATAACTCTTGTTACCCAACCGGGTATTCTACTAAGTGCAAAATTGTTGGACAATAATTTAACATCGCCTTTAAGGACATACACTCTTTATCCACTAAAGACCTTCCTATAATCACATTATAAGGTAATTTAACTTTTTCATTCTCCTTCTTTAAATCTGCAGGACCGCCTGTCCTATCGGCACCAGACCTACTGCCTCTCCTTTCAGTTACAGGACCGCCCCGTTCAGCCAGGGCCTACTGCCTTTTCAACTACTATACACAGTATAGAACATAACATTACTTTCAGTTTAAGAGCACTGAGCCATCTCTGCATGACTCCTATGAGGACTCAGGGTTTACCTTCTATCCTAATTATCTGTCAACGTTATCAACCATTTTCTATTGAACATTAAACCTTCTCATTATCTTTCTTCCTTTCATGCATGCTGGACACCACGTCTATCCCTACGGGTCCACTGCATCCTTCTTCTATCTTTCACCTTTTACTTCTCAGAGCACATCATCAGTATTTCTTCACATTTAACTAATTAAATACATATAACTTTCTCATGTAAACATTATCATCACGTTCTTTGGTCAAGACATTATTGCTTCCGGTCTTAAAGCAATATCACGGTTTAAGCGCAACAAATGAACATCCCCTTTAAGAGGGGACCAAGTCTCTGTGAGGTAGCACGCCTTCTCAAGCTACCAGTCCATACTCAGCAAAGGTTCCAGTGTGGTATCTTCACAAAGAGTCCTTCTTTAAGTAAAACCAGTAGGGAGCGCCTTTAATAAGGTGCAAACTATGTACAAGAAGTTCGGATCATGCACTGTTCATGATTTCAGCAGTTCTTTTTTAACTAGAAACTTGTGCAAAAACTTTAGAAAAACAAACAAAAACAAAACAATAGGGATCCCAGGTCCACAGAAGGATCCCCTTAAGAGTTAACCCTGGACGGGTTTAGCAGCAAAAATCAGGAAACAATAACTATTTACATATTCGTGGTATCGAGGTTTATTCTTCCAAGTCTGGGGGCGGCTTCCGCGAGTACCGGTCTCCCCCCGCCACCACATAGAGGGCATCCGCACCCTGGATAGGGGTCTGGGTACTCACGGTTCTCCTTGGAGTGATGGCCCGCAGGCATTTGGCGCACAGGGAGATCGGTGCAATAACCGCCGGCCTTGGTGAATCATCAGAGGATGGTACTGTCACTTCCGGCTTGTATTTGCGCACATGCAGGGCATACCACCCCTTATCCTCCCAGTGGCGGGTGTACCGAACCCGGTCTCCTGGGTAAAGATCCCGGCCTGGGTGTCCCTCAATGAGGTGTGCCTCTACATCCCGCCGGTTTACAAACACTTCCAAGGCAAGACCGGGCTCCTTAATGAAGCCCCAACCTCCCTGCAGCCGGAAGGTGTTGATCACGCCATAGCGCTGCGGGCCCCAGTTCTCCTCAGCAACCTGCCTGACTTGGGCTTTATTCTGAAGGTTCTTCTCTCGCTCAGCCTGACGCCGGAGCTCCTTCTTGCGGGCCCACTCTTCCTCTTGCTGGCGCAGCTGTTGGCGGTACTCCCTCTGGCGGATGACCTCGATACTCTCCCCCTCCTCCTGGGCATCCCCTGGAAACCCCATCAGATTGGTAGTGGCCGCGCGGGTCCATTTGAAGGTTACCCATTCTCCCTGGAGCTGCGTGGGTTGTTTGATGGGCCGTAGGGGGCGATCGGCTGTCTGCAGAGTTTCCCAGGGCCTCTCGCATTCAAGACGGCTACACACTCGCCCGGGTGGTCGTGGTGGGGGCGAGTCTACATCCACCAGCAGGGGCTCTTCAATCGCCACGCCGGGATCGGCGCGGTTACCTGCTTCCGATGCATCTCCGGTGCCGGCCTCCTCCGTTGTCGGCTGCGGGACTGATACCTGGTGCGGGTGCGGCTCCTCGCCAGGGGTGGTTGCTCGCTGGCACAGACTCCGAAACTGCCGGCACAGCTCCTCCACTTCCGCCCCGAGGATTTCCTGATTAGCGCAGCCTGGTAAGGACTCCGCCGGCTCCCATTGGTAGAATCTGGCACAGGTCTTCTCTCCCTCTCTGGGGTGACTTCCGCGCTCCATGCTGCCAATCGGATTCTGCCTCGTGGCCTCCAGAGGCTCTTGCCCCTCCCCGTCCGGAGGACGGCCGTTCTCTCCTCCACCATCCCACACTAGGAGGCGGGCCCTTCTCCTTGATGGGCATATTCTCTGGACATAGTAATATCGGTGAGGGGCGGGTTCCATCTTCGCGCCACTCTTCCAAGCTACGCCCACGAGGACACGCCCCATGCTCCCTGCGCGCCACATAGTGTTATAATGGCGGCGGTTTTGGCGGGGAATGTCGTAACACAGTCTTTGCAACATAGTACAGTCCTAGCACAATAAACCACAGTTCCAAGGCACACATGACCTGATTCTTCAGGCTTAAGTAGATCCTGTTCGTGACGCCAAGTTGTAGCGCCCCCACCGCCGCAGGGCCGAGGGGTACCCGGTACCGGGCCTCTGAGTCTCTGCTCTGGGGTTGTCACTGCGGCTAGGCCCCGGTCCGTGACCCTGCCGTGGGGCGCACAGTGAATGATGGGTGTGGATGATGGTAGTGGTGGTGCGGTGCAGTAAATAACGAGGACATCAGGTTGCAGTCTCTTTACCTCTTTACTGAAGATCTCTGAGTCCACAGTCCAGAATACGGTTCACCAGGCTGTGCAAGTCCGGCCGGTCCAATGGCACCTCCAGAGTTCTCCTCACAGGTGGAAATCGGTGCCTTCCTTCTAGCGCTATGTGTTGTGGTCCTCCCCTGCTGTGCTTACGGAAAGTCCCCACAACCGTTGTGTCTGTTTCTTAAGTTCCCTCACAACTCGATTAAATGATGTTCTTCTAATCCTCCGTCCCTCCCTGATGTTCTGGTTGGGACGGCACCCGTTTGACGGGTAGGCTCGGAGCTCTTCCGGGACCCTAGAGTCGCCCCTCTCCACAAGTTGCCCCCCAAGACTGCATAGGTGATTTGAGTTAGACAGCCCGCCTTAAACTGACTGTCCTGCCGCTGTTTGAAGTATTGCTTGAAGCTGAATGTTATTCTACTCCCTCGGCGTTCCGGCCACCGGTAGTGCGCCTCAGTAGGATGTTGCTGCGGTCTTACAGCACGACTCCTACTGGTGTTTCTCCTTTGCGTGATCTCGTTTCTCACTCAGCACAATCTATCTCTCTTCTAGTCCTTTCTTGGGTACCGCCGCTACCCAGAGCAGGCACGGTCCCGTTACGTTCGTTCTTGTTGCCAAGCCTCTGTCAGGATCCCACCCCTGACAGAGACCCTACTGTATCTTCCCCCCGCAACACCCTCTGCCACAAGGTGTTGCCTGGTTCCAACCCAGTCAGCTTTCTGATCTAACTTCCTGCCTGACCCCCAGTTTACCCACTATGGTGGGGAGTGGCCTAATGAATAGCACCCTTAGCTCCCCCCAGAGGCCCAGCTGTGAAATGTATTGGTGTCTGTGATACCTGGTCAGATGAACTCCTTCAGTGCCATCAGACGCACCATAGCTCCCCATAGTGGCGGAGCCACAGTACTGCAACGACCAGGACTCTGGGGCGCTGCACTCCCCCCTGGTTAAACACAGTACTCCGGGACTGGGATGAAAACAACAATACAAGTTAGCAAAAAGACATACAGTTTTGTTGAGTGCAATAACAATAAGTATACTTGAACAGGCTTCCCTTTATGGGAGGTAAGGACACTTGAACGTTACAAACATGGTTAACATTATAAATTACAGGCTATAAATAACTCCTGTTACCCAACCGGGTATTCTACTAAGTGCAAAATTGTTGGACAATAATTTAACATCGCCTTTAAGGACATACACTCTTTATCCACTAAAGACCTTCCTATAATCACATTATAAGGTAATTTAACTTTTTCATTCTCCTTCTTTAAATCTGCAGGACCGCCTGTCCTATCGGCACCAGACCTACTGCCTCTCCTTTCAGTTACAGGACCGCCCCGTTCAGCCAGGGCCTACTGCCTTTTCAACTACTATACACAGTATAGAACATAACATTACTTTCAGTTTAAGAGCACTGAGCCATCTCTGCATGACTCCTATGAGGACTCAGGGTTTACCTTCTATCCTAATTATCTGTCAACGTTATCAACCATTTTCTATTGAACATTAAACCTTCTCATTATCTTTCATCTTTCTTCCTTTCATGCATGCTGGACACCACGTCTATCCCTACGGGTCCACTGCATCCTTCTTCTATCTTTCACCTTTTACTTCTCAGAGCACATCATCAGTATTTCTTCACATTTAACTAATTAAATACATATAACTTTCTCATGTAAACATTATCATCACGTTCTTTGGTCAAGACATTATTGCTTCCGGTCTTAAAGCAATATCACGGTTTAAGCGCAACAAATGAACATCCCCTTTAAGAGGGGACCAAGTCTCTGTGAGGTAGCACGCCTTCTCAAGCTACCAGTCCATACTCAGCAAAGGTTCCAGTGTGGTATCTTCACAAAGAGTCCTTCTTTAAGTAAAACCAGTAGGGAGCGCCTTTAATAAGGTGCAAACTATGTACAAGAAGTTCGGATCATGCACTGTTCATGATTTCAGCAGTTCTTTTTTAACTAGAAACTTGTGCAAAAACTTTAGAAAAACAAACAAAAACAAAACAATAGGGATCCCAGGTCCACAGAAGGATCCCCTTAAGAGTTAGCCCTGGACGGGTTCAGCAGCAAAAATCAGGAAACAATAACTATTTACATATTCGTGGTATCGAGGTTTATTCTTCCAAGTCTGGGGGCGGCTTCCGCGAGTACCAGTCTCCCCCCGCCACCACATAGAGGGCGTCCGCACCCTGGATAGGGGTCTGGGTACTCACGGTTCTCCTTGGAGTGATGGCCCGCAGGCATTTGGCGCACAGGGAGATCGGTGCAATAACCGCCGGCCTTGGTGAATCATCAGAGGATGGTACTGTCACTTCCGGCTTGTATTTGCGCACATGCAGGGCATACCACCCCTTATCCTCCCAGTGGCGGGTGTACCGAACCCGGTCTCCTGGGTAAAGATCCCGGCCTGGGTGTCCCTCAATGAGGTGTGCCTCTACATCCCGCCGGTTTACAAACACTTCCAAGGCAAGACCGGGCTCCTTAATGAAGCCCCAACCTCCCTGCAGCCGGAAGGTGTTGATCACGCCATAGCGCTGCGGGCCCCAGTTCTCCTCAGCAACCTGCCTGACTTGGGCTTTATTCTGAAGGTTCTTCTCTCGCTCAGCCTGACGCCGGAGCTCCTTCTTGCGGGCCCACTCTTCCTCTTGCTGGCGCAGCTGTTGGCGGTACTCCCTCTGGCGGATGACCTCGATACTCTCCCCCTCCTCCTGGGCATCCCCTGGAAACCCCATCAGATTGGTAGTGGCCGCGCGGGTCCATTTGAAGGTTACCCATTCTCCCTGGAGCTGCGTGGGTTGTTTGATGGGCCGTAGGGGGCGATCGGCTGTCTGCAGAGTTTCCCAGGGCCTCTCGCATTCAAGACGGCTACACACTCGCCCGGGTGGTCGTGGTGGGGGCGAGTCTACATCCACCAGCAGGGGCTCTTCAATCGCCACGCCGGGATCGGCGCGGTTACCTGCTTCCGATGCATCTCCGGTGCCGGCCTCCTCCGTTGTCGGCTGCGGGACTGATACCTGGTGCGGGTGCGGCTCCTCGCCAGGGGTGGTTGCTCGCTGGCACAGACTCCGAAACTGCCGGCACAGCTCCTCCACTTCCGCCCCGAGGATTTCCTGATTAGCGCAGCCTGGTAAGGACTCCGCCGGCTCCCATTGGTAGAATCTGGCACAGGTCTTCTCTCCCTCTCTGGGGTGACTTCCGCGCTCCATGCTGCCAATCGGATTCTGCCTCGTGGCCTCCAGAGGCTCTTGCCCCTCCCCGTCCGGAGGACGGCCGTTCTCTCCTCCACCATCCCACACTAGGAGGCGGGCCCTTCTCCTTGATGGGCATATTCTCTGGACATAGTAATATCGGTGAGGGGCGGGTTCCATCTTCGCGCCACTCTTCCAAGCTACGCCCACGAGGACACGCCCCATGCTCCCTGCGCGCCACATAGTGTTATAATGGCGGCGGTTTTGGCGGGGAATGTCGTAACACAGTCTTTGCAACATAGTACAGTCCTAGCACAATAAACCACAGTTCCAAGGCACACATGACCTGATTCTTCAGGCTTAAGTAGATCCTGTTCGTGACGCCAAGTTGTAGCGCCCCCACCGCCGCAGGGCCGAGGGGTACCCGGTACCGGGCCTCTGAGTCTCTGCTCTGGGGTTGTCACTGCGGCTAGGCCCCGGTCCGTGACCCTGCCGTGGGGCGCACAGTGAATGATGGGTGTGGATGATGGTAGTGGTGGTGCGGTGCAGTAAATAACGAGGACACCAGGTTGCAGTCTCTTTACCTCTTTACTGAAGATCTCTGAGTCCACAGTCCAGAATACGGTTCACCAGGCTGCGCAAGTCCGGCCGGTCCAATGGCACCTCCAGAGTTCTCCTCACAGGTGGAAATCGGTGCCTTCCTTCTAGCGCTATGTGTTGTGGTCCTCCCCTGCTGTGCTTACGGAAAGTCCCCACAACCGTTGTGTCTGTTTCTTAAGTTCCCTCACAACTCGATTAAATGATGTTCTTCTAATCCTCCGTCCCTCCCTGATGTTCTGGTTGGGACGGCACCCGTTTGACGGGTAGGCTCGGAGCTCTTCCGGGACCCTAGAGTCGCCCCTCTCCACAAGTTGCCCCCCAAGACTGCATAGGTGATTTGAGTTAGACAGCCCGCCTTAAACTGACTGTCCTGCCGCTGTTTGAAGTATTGCTTGAAGCTGAATGTTATTCTACTCCCTCGGCGTTCCGGCCACCGGTAGTGCGCCTCAGTAGGATGTTGCTCCGGTCTTACAGCACGACTCCTACTGGTGTTTCTCCTTTGCGTGATCTCGTTTCTCACTCAGCACAATCTATCTCTCTTCTAGTCCTTTCTTGGGTACCGCCGCTACCCGGAGCAGGCACGGTCCCGTTACGTTCGTTCTTGTTGCCAAGCCTCTGTCAGGATCCCACCCCTGACAGAGACCCTACTGTATCTTCCCCCCGCAACACCCTCTGCCACAAGGTGTTGCCTGGTTCCAACCCAGTCAGCTTTCTGATCTAACTTCCTGCCTGACCCCCAGTTTACCCACTATGGTGGGGAGTGGCCTAATGAATAGCACCCTTAGCTCCCCCCAGAGGCCCAGCTGTGAAATGTATTGGTGTCTGTGATACCTGGTCAGATGAACTCCTTCAGTGCCATCAGACGCACCATAGCTCCCCATAGTGGCGGAGCCACAGTACTGCAACGACCAGGACTCTGGGGCGCTGCACTCCCTGTCATGATCTCAATGGCAAGAGAACATAGCATAAGCATATATAGGAACTAGCTCTTGGAAGATGGGAACTGAGCTGACCATGAACTAAGCCTAACGCACAACTAGCAGTGGCCGGGTAGCATGCCTACGTTGATTCTAGATGCCCAGCACCAGCCGGAGGACTAAATAAAGCTAGCAGAGGAAAATATTAGTCCTAGCTCACCTCTAGAGAAATACCCCGAAAGGAGACAGAGGCCCCCCACATGTATTGGCGGTGAGTTGAGATGAAATAACAAACGTAGTATGAAAATAGGTTTAGCAAATTTGAGGTCCACTTACTACATAGCAGAAGACAGAAAGGACACTTTCATGGTCAGCTGAAAACCCTATCAAAAAACACCATCCAGAAATTACTTTAAAACTCTGGCATTAACTCATAACACCAGAGTGGCAATTCCCGTTCACAAGAGCTTTCCAGACACAGTAACGAAACTACAGCTGTGAACTGGAACAAAATGCAAAAACAAACATGGACAAGAGTCCAACTTATCTAGTAGTTGTCTAGGAGCAGGAACAAGCACAGAGAGGCTTCTGATAACATTGTTGACCGGCAAGCAACTAACAGAGCAGCAAGGTTATATAGCGACTCCCACATCTTGATGGGAACAGGTGAACAGAGAAGATGAAGACACCAGTTCAATTCCACCAGTAGCCACCGGGGGAGCCCAGAATCCAAATTCACAACAGTACCCCCCCCTCAAGGAGGGGGCACCGAACCCTCACCAGAACCACCAGGGCGATCAGGATGGGCCCTATGAAAGGCACGAACCAGATCGGAGGCATGAACATCAGATGCATTCACCCAAGAATTATCCTCCTGGCCGTATCCCTTCCACTTGACCAGATACTGGAGTCTCCGTCTGGAAACACGAGAGTCCAAGATTTTCTCCACAACGTACTCCAACTCACCCTCAACCAACACCGGAGCAGGAGGCTCAACGGAAGGCACAACCGGTACCTCATACCTGCGCAATAATGACCGATGAAAAACGTTATGAATAGAAAAGGATGCAGGGAGGTCCAAACGGAAGGAAACAGGGTTAAGAATCTCCAATATCTTATACGGGCCGATAAACCGAGGCTTAAACTTAGGAGAAGAGACCCTCATAGGGACAAAACGAGAAGACAACCACACCAAATCCCCAACAGAAAGCCGAGGACCAACACGACGGTGGCGGTTGGCAAAAAGCTGAGTCTTCTCCTGGGACAACCTCAAATTGTCCACCACCTGCCCCCAGATCTGATGCAATCTCTCCACCACAGCATCCACTCCAGGACAATCCGAAGATTCCACCTGACCAGAGGAAAATCGAGGATGAAACCCCGAATTACAGAAAAACGGGGACACCAAAGTGGCAGAGCTGGCCCGATTATTGAGAGCGAACTCCGCCAATGGCAAAAAAGCAACCCAATCATCCTGGTCAGCAGACACAAAACACCTCAGATATGTCTCCAGGGTCTGATTAATCCGCTCGGTCTGGCCATTCGTCTGAGGATGGAAAGCGGACGAAAAAGATAAATCTATGCCCATCCTAGCACAGAATGCCCGCCAAAATCTAGACACGAATTGGGTCCCTCTGTCAGAAACGATATTCTCAGGAATACCATGCAAACGAACAACATTTTGAAAAAACAGAGGAACCAACTCGGAAGAAGAAGGTAACTTGGGCAGAGGAACCAAATGGACCATCTTAGAAAAACGGTCACACACCACCCAGATGACAGACATCTTCTGAGAAACAGGCAGATCTGAAATAAAATCCATCGAGATGTGCGTCCAAGGCCTCTTAGGAATAGGCAAGGGCAACAATAATCCACTAGCCCGAGAACAACAAGGCTTGGCCCGAGCACAAACGTCACAAGACTGCACAAAGCCTCGCACATCTCGTGACAGGGAAGGCCACCAGAAGGACCTTGCCACCAAATCCCTGGTACCAAAAATGCCAGGATGACCTGCCAACGCAGAAGAATGAACCTCAGAGATGACTCTACTGGTCCAATCATCAGGAACAAACAGTTTATCAGGTGGGCAACGATCAGGTCTCTCCGCCTGAAACTCCTGCAAGGCCCGCCGCAGGTCTGGAGAAACGGCTGACAATACCACTCCATCCTTAAGGATACCTGTGGGCTCAGAGTTACCAGGCGAGTCAGGCTCAAAACTCCTAGAAAGGGCATCCGCCTTAACATTCTTAGAACCCGGTAGGTATGACACCACAAAATTAAACCGAGAGAAAAATAATGACCAGCGCGCCTGTCTAGGATTCAGGCGCCTGGCGGTCTCAAGATAAATCAAATTTTTGTGGTCAGTCAATACCACCACCTGATGTCTGGCCCCCTCAAGCCAATGGCGCCACTCCTCAAAAGCCCACTTCATGGCCAAAAGCTCCCGATTCCCAACATCATAATTCCGCTCAGCGGGCGAAAATTTACGGGAAAAGAAGGCACAAGGCCTCATCACGGAGCAGTCAGAACTTTTCTGCGACAACACTGCCCCAGCTCCGATCTCAGAAGCGTCGACCTCAACCTGAAAAGGTAGAGCAACATCAGGCTGACGCAACACAGGGGCAGAGGAAAAACGGCGCTTAAGCTCCCGAAAGGCCTCCACAGCATCAGGGGACCAATCAGCAACATCAGCACCCTTCTTAGTCAAATCGGTCAATGGCTTAGCAATATCCGAAAAACCAGCAATAAATCGACGATAAAAGTTAGCAAAGCCCAAAAATTTCTGAAGACTCTTAAGAGAAGAGGGCTGCGTCCAATCACAAATAGCTTGAACCTTGACAGGATCCATTTCAATGGAAGAGGGGGAAAAAATATATCCCAAAAAGGAAATCCTCTGTACCCCAAAAACACACTTAGAACCCTTCACACACAAAGAATTAGACCGCAAAACCTGAAAAACCCTCCTGACTTGCTGGACATGAGAGTCCCAGTCATCCGAAAAAATCAGAATATCATCCAGATACACAATCATAAATTTATCCAAATAATCGCGAAAAATATCATGCATAAAGGACTGGAAAACTGACGGAGCATTAGAAAGACCAAAAGGCATCACTAAATACTCAAAGTGGCCCTCGGGCGTATTAAATGCGGTTTTCCACTCATCCCCCTGCCTGATTCGCACCAAATTATACGCCCCACGAAGGTCAATCTTAGAGAACCACTTGGCCCCCTTTATGCGAGCAAACAAATCAGTCAGCAACGGCAATGGGTATTGATATTTAACAGTGATTTTATTCAAAAGCCGATAATCAATACATGGTCTCAAAGAGCCGTCTTTTTTTGACACAAAGAAAAAACCGGCTCCTAAGGGAGATGACGATGGACGAATATGTCCCTTTTCCAAGGACTCCTTTATATATTCTCGCATAGCAGCATGTTCAGGCACAGACAGATTAAATAAACGACCCTTTGGGTATTTACTACCCGGGATTAAATCTATGGCACAATCGCACTCTCGGTGCGGAGGTAACGAACCAAGCTTGGATTCTTCAAAGACGTCACGATAGTCAGACAGGAACTCAGGAATTTCAGAGGGAATGGATGATGAAATGGAAACCACAGGTACATCCCCATGAGCCCCCTTACATCCCCAGCTCAACACAGACATAGCTCTCCAGTCGAGGACTGGGTTGTGAGATTGCAGCCAAGGCAATCCTAGCACCAAATCATCATGTAGATTATACAGCACCAGAAAGCGAATAATCTCCTGGTGATCCGGATTAATACGCATAGTTACTTGTGTCCAGTATTGTGGTTTATTATTAGCCAATGGGGTGGAGTCAATCCCCTTCAGAGGAATAGGAGTCTCCAAAGGCTCTAAATCATACCCACAGCATTTGGCAAAGGACCAATCCATAAGACTCAAAGCGGCGCCAGAGTCGACATAGGCGTCCGTGGTAATAGATGACAAAGAGCAAATCAGGGTCACAGATAGAATAAATTTAGACGGTAAGGTGCAAATGGAAACAGATTTACCAAGCTTTTTAGTGCGCTTAGAGCATGCTGATATAACATGAGTAGAATCACCACAATAGAAACACAACCCATTTTTCCGTCTAAAATTCTGCCGCTCGCTTCGGGACAGAATTCTATCACACTGCATACTCTCTGGCGACTTCTCAGTGGACACCGCCAGATGGTGCACTGGTTTGCGCTCCCGCAAACGCCTATCGATCTGAATAGCCATTGTCATGGACTCATTCAGACCCGCAGGCACAGGGAACCCCACCATAACATCCTTAATGGCATCAGAGAGACCCTCTCTGAAAGTCGCCGCCAGGGCGCACTCATTCCACTGAGTAAGCACAGACCATTTACGGAATCTTTGGCAGTAAATTTCCGCTTCATCTTGCCCCTGAGATAGGGACATCAAAGTTTTTTCTGCCTGAAGCTCCAAATGAGGTTCGTCATAAAGCAACCCCAAGGCCAGAAAAAACGCATCCACATTGAGCAAGGCAGGATCCCCTGGTGTCAATGAAAAGGCCCAGTCTTGAGGGTCGCCCCGGAGCAAGGAAATCACAATCCTGACCTGCTGTGCAGGGTCTCCGGCAGAGCGAGATTTCAGAGACAAAAATAATTTGCAATTATTTCGAAAATTCTGAAACCCGGATCTATTCCCCGAGAAAAATTCCGGCAAAGGAATTCTCGGCTCAGATACAGGTGCATGACAAACAAAATCTTGCAAATTTTGTACCTTCGTGGCGAGATTATTCAAACCTGCAGTTACACTCTGAAGATCCATTACAAACAGGTGGACACAGAGCCATTCAAGGGTTAAGAGGAGGTAAGAAGCAGCTAGACAGCAATTAAGGGCTAGGCAGCAAAACTCTGAGGGGAAAAAAAAAAAAAAATTTCCCTTCAACACTTCTTTTTCTCCTGCTTCAGCCCAAACAATTAACACTTTGCGGGCCGGTCAAACTGTCATGATCTCAATGGCAAGAGAACATAGCATAAGCATATATAGGAACTAGCTCTTGGAAGATGGGAACTGAGCTGACCATGAACTAAGCCTAACGCACAACTAGCAGTGGCCGGGTAGCATGCCTACGTTGATTCTAGATGCCCAGCACCAGCCGGAGGACTAAATAAAGCTAGCAGAGGAAAATATTAGTCCTAGCTCACCTCTAGAGAAATACCCCGAAAGGAGACAGAGGCCCCCCACATGTATTGGCGGTGAGTTGAGATGAAATAACAAACGTAGTATGAAAATAGGTTTAGCAAATTTGAGGTCCACTTACTACATAGCAGAAGACAGAAAGGACACTTTCATGGTCAGCTGAAAACCCTATCAAAAAACACCATCCAGAAATTACTTTAAAACTCTGGCATTAACTCATAACACCAGAGTGGCAATTCCCGTTCACAAGAGCTTTCCAGACACAGTAACGAAACTACAGCTGTGAACTGGAACAAAATGCAAAAACAAACATGGACAAGAGTCCAACTTATCTAGTAGTTGTCTAGGAGCAGGAACAAGCACAGAGAGGCTTCTGATAACATTGTTGACCGGCAAGCAACTAACAGAGCAGCAAGGTTATATAGCGACTCCCACATCTTGATGGGAACAGGTGAACAGAGAAGATGAAGACACCAGTTCAATTCCACCAGTAGCCACCGGGGGAGCCCAGAATCCAAATTCACAACAACTCCCCCCCTGGTTAAACACAGTACTCCGGGACTGGGATGAAAACAACAATACAAGTTAGCAAAAAGACATACAGTTTTGTTGAGTGCAATAACAATAAGTATACTTGAACAGGCTTCCCTTTATGGGAGGTAAGGACACTTGAATGTTACAAACATGGTTAACATTATAAATTACAGGCTATAAATAACTCCTGTTACCCAACCGGGTATTCTACTAAGTGCAAAATTGTTGGACAATAATTTAACATCGCCTTTAAGGACATACACTCTTTATCCACTAAAGACCTTCCTATAATCACATTATAAGGTAATTTAACTTTTTCATTCTCCTTCTTTAAATCTGCAGGACCGCCTGTCCTATCGGCACCAGACCTACTGCCTCTCCTTTCAGTTACAGGACCGCCCCGTTCAGCCAGGGCCTACTGCCTTTTCAACTACTATACACAGTATAGAACATAACATTACTTTCAGTTTAAGAGCACTGAGCCATCTCTGCATGACTCCTATGAGGACTCAGGGTTTACCTTCTATCCTAATTATCTGTCAACGTTATCAACCATTTTCTATTGAACATTAAACCTTCTCATTATCTTTCTTCCTTTCATGCATGCTGGACACCACGTCTATCCCTACGGGTCCACTGCATCCTTCTTCTATCTTTCACCTTTTACTTCTCAGAGCACATCATCAGTATTTCTTCACATTTAACAAATTAAATACATATAACTTTCTCATGTAAACATTATCATCACGTTCTTTGGTCAAGACATTATTGCTTCCGGTCTTAAAGCAATATCACGGTTTAAGCGCAACAAATGAACATCCCCTTTAAGAGGGGACCAAGTCTCTGTGAGGTAGCACGCCTTCTCAAGCTACCAGTCCATACTCAGCAAAGGTTCCAGTGTGGTATCTTCACAAAGAGTCCTTCTTTAAGTAAAACCAGTAGGGAGCGCCTTTAATAAGGTGCAAACTATGTACAAGAAGTTCGGATCATGCACTGTTCATGATTTCAGCAGTTCTTTTTTAACTAGAAACTTGTGCAAAAACTTTAGAAAAACAAACAAAAACAAAACAATAGGGATCCCAGGTCCACAGAAGGATCCCCTTAAGAGTTAACCCTGGACGGGTTCAGCAGCAAAAATCAGGAAACAATAACTATTTACATATTCGTGGTATCGAGGTTTATTCTTCCAAGTCTGGGGGCGGCTTCCGCGAGTACCGGTCTCCCCCCGCCACCACATAGAGGGCGTCCGCACCCTGGATAGGGGTCTGGGTACTCACGGTTCTCCTTGGAGTGATGGCCCGCAGGCATTTGGCGCACAGGGAGATCGGTGCAATAACCGCCGGCCTTGGTGAATCATCAGAGGATGGTACTGTCACTTCCGGCTTGTATTTGCGCACATGCAGGGCATACCACCCCTTATCCTCCCAGTGGCGGGTGTACCGAACCCGGTCTCCTGGGTAAAGATCCCGGCCTGGGTGTCCCTCAATGAGGTGTGCCTCTACATCCCGCCGGTTTACAAACACTTCCAAGGCAAGACCGGGCTCCTTAATGAAGCCCCAACCTCCCTGCAGCCGGAAGGTGTTGATCACGCCATAGCGCTGCGGGCCCCAGTTCTCCTCAGCAACCTGCCTGACTTGGGCTTTATTCTGAAGGTTCTTCTCTCGCTCAGCCTGACGCCGGAGCTCCTTCTTGCGGGCCCACTCTTCCTCTTGCTGGCGCAGCTGTTGGCGGTACTCCCTCTGGCGGATGACCTCGATACTCTCCCCCTCCTCCTGGGCATCCCCTGGAAACCCCATCAGATTGGTAGTGGCCGCGCGGGTCCATTTGAAGGTTACCCATTCTCCCTGGAGCTGCGTGGGTTGTTTGATGGGCCGTAGGGGGCGATCGGCTGTCTGCAGAGTTTCCCAGGGCCTCTCGCATTCAAGACGGCTACACACTCGCCCGGGTGGTCGTGGTGGGGGCGAGTCTACATCCACCAGCAGGGGCTCTTCAATCGCCACGCCGGGATCGGCGCGGTTACCTGCTTCCGATGCATCTCCGGTGCCGGCCTCCTCCGTTGTCGGCTGCGGGACTGATACCTGGTGCGGGTGCGGCTCCTCGCCAGGGGTGGTTGCTCGCTGGCACAGACTCCGGAACTGCCGGCACAGCTCCTCCACTTCCGCCCCGAGGATTTCCTGATTAGCGCAGCCTGGTAAGGACTCCGCCGGCTCCCATTGGTAGAATCTGGCACAGGTCTTCTCTCCCTCTCCGGGGTGACTTCCGCGCTCCATGCTGCCAATCGGATTCTGCCTCGTGGCCTCCAGAGGCTCTTGCCCCTCCCCGTCCGGAGGACGGCCGTTCTCTCCTCCACCATCCCACACTAGGAGGCGGGCCCTTCTCCTTGATGGGCATATTCTCTGGACATAGTAATATCGGTGAGGGGCGGGTTCCATCTTCGCGCCACTCTTCCAAGCTACGCCCACGAGGACACGCCCCATGCTCCCTGCGCGCCACATAGTGTTATAATGGCGGCGGTTTTGGCGGGGAATGTCGTAACACAGTCTTTGCAACATAGTACAGTCCTAGCACAATAAACCACAGTTCCAAGGCACACATGACCTGATTCTTCAGGCTTAAGTAGATCCTGTTCGTGACGCCAAGTTGTAGCGCCCCCACCGCCGCAGGGCCGAGGGGTACCCGGTACCGGGCCTCTGAGTCTCTGCTCTGGGGTTGTCACTGCGGCTAGGCCCCGGTCCGTGACCCTGCCGTGGGGCGCACAGTGAATGATGGGTGTGGATGATGGTAGTGGTGGTGCGGTGCAGTAAATAACGAGGACACCAGGTTGCAGTCTCTTTACCTCTTTACTGAAGATCTCTGAGTCCACAGTCCAGAATACGGTTCACCAGGCTGTGCAAGTCCGGCCGGTCCAATGGCACCTCCAGAGTTCTCCTCACAGGTGGAAATCGGTGCCTTCCTTCTAGCGCTATGTGTTGTGGTCCTCCCCTGCTGTGCTTACGGAAAGTCCCCACAACCGTTGTGTCTGTTTCTTAAGTTCCCTCACAACTCGATTAAATGATGTTCTTCTAATCCTCCGTCCCTCCCTGATGTTCTGGTTGGGACGGCACCCGTTTGACGGGTAGGCTCGGAGCTCTTCCGGGACCCTAGAGTCGCCCCTCTCCACAAGTAGCCCCCCAAGACTGCATAGGTGATTTGAGTTAGACAGCCCGCCTTAAACTGACTGTCCTGCCGCTGTTTGAAGTATTGCTTGAAGCTGAATGTTATTCTACTCCCTCGGCGTTCCGGCCACCGGTAGTGCGCCTCAGTAGGATGTTGCTCCGGTCTTACAGCACGACTCCTACTGGTGTTTCTCCTTTGCGTGATCTCGTTTCTCACTCAGCACAATCTATCTCTCTTCTAGTCCTTTCTTGGGTACCGCCGCTACCCGGAGCAGGCACGGTCCCGTTACGTTCGTTCTTGTTGCCAAGCCTCTGTCAGGATCCCACCCCTGACAGAGACCCTACTGTATCTTCCCCCCGCAACACCCTCTGCCACAAGGTGTTGCCTGGTTCCAACCCAGTCAGCTTTCTGATCTAACTTCCTGCCTGACCCCCAGTTTACCCACTATGGTGGGGAGTGGCCTAATGAATAGCACCCTTAGCTCCCCCCGGAGGCCCAGCTGTGAAATGTATTGGTGTCTGTGATACCTGGTCAGATGAACTCCTTCAGTGCCATCAGACGCACCATAGCTCCCCATAGTGGCGGAGCCACAGTACTGCAACGACCAGGACTCTGGGGCGCTGCACTTGCCCTTAATAATCGGGCTAGTTCGGCTACTTTGGTTTCGCCTTTTTTTTGTAATTCTGGTTTTCATCCTCGTTTTTCCTCGGGTCAGGTTGAGTCTTCTGACTGTCCTGGGGTGGATAGGTTGCAGCAGATTTGGAACCATGTGGTGGACAATTTGATGTTGTCACAAGAGAAGGCTCAGCGCTTTGCTAACCGTCGTCGCTGTGTGGGTCCCCGACTTCGTGTGGGGGATTTGGTGTGGTTGTCTTCTCGTTATGTTCCTATGAAGGTTTCTTCTCCTAAGTTTAAAACTCGTTTTATCGGTCCTTATAAAATTTTGGAAATCCTCAACCCTGTGTCATTTCGTTTGGACCTCCCGGCATCATTTACCATCCATAATGTGTTCCATAGGTCTTTGTTGCGGAGGTATGTGGTGCCTGTGGTTCCTTCTGTTGAGCCTCCTGCTCCGGTGCTGGTTGAGGGAGAATTGGAATACGTGGTGGAGAAGATCTTGGATTCTCATATTTCAAGACGGAGGCTTCAGTATTTGGTTAAGTGGAAGGGCTATGGTCAGGAGGATAATTCCTGGGTTGTCGCCTCTGATGTTCATACGGCCGATTTGGTTCGTGCCTTCCATGTGGCTCACCCTGATCGCCCTGGGGGTTCTGGTGAGGGTTCGGTGACCCCTCCTCAAGGGGGGGGGGTACTGTTGTGAACTCTGTTTCCGGGCTCCCTCCTGTGGTCGTGAGTGGTACTGTGTGAGTTCTCTGTTTGGGCTCCCCCTGGTGGCTCTTTTTGTTATTTTGCAGGTTTCTGGCAGGATCAGCTGTCTCGTCATCTGCTAGTTAGGTTTCCTATTTAATCCACCTGGTCCTTCATTCCTTGCCTGTTGTCGTTGTATTCAGTGCTATTCTGATTGCTCCTGTCTACATCCGTTATCAGTCTCTCCAAGAGAAGCTAAGTTTGGTTTGCTTATTTTTGCTCATCTGTGTTCAAGATGTTTCCTAGTATATGATGAGTTTTGTCCAGCTTGCTAATATGTGATTTCCCTGCTTGCTGGTGCTCTGGGGTGCTGAGTTGCTCCCCCAACATCATTAGTTGGTGTGGGGGTTCTCGCATTCTCTGCGTGGATATTTTTGCATAGGGTTTTTTACTGACCGCACAGATCCCTTGCTATTTTCTGCTATCTAGCGTTAGCGGGCCTCATTTGCTTAACCTGTTTCATCTCTGCGTTTGTCTTTTCCTCTTAACTCACCGTTATTATTTGTGGGGGGCTTCTATATCTCTGGGGTTATTTCTCTGAGGCAAGTGAGGTCTTTACTTTCTCTTTAGGGGTAGTCAGTTTCTCAGGCCGTGAAGAGACGTCTAGGATTTCAGGAAACGTTCCATGGCTGCCTATAGTGTGTGCGGTTAGGATCAGGTTTGCGGTTAGTCCAGTTACCACATCCCCAGAGCTCGTCCTAGTACCTTCTACTTAGCTGGTTAGATTTGTGATCCTAAGCCACTAGGATCATAACAGGGCTCCCTGTGTGCTTCCCTGAGACCCCCGGAGCAACGCGATGTGATCGCGTTGCTCCGAGGGTCTCTTACCTCCTCCTCCCTGCAGCAGGCCCGGATCCAATATGGCCACGGCATCCGGGTCCTGCAGGGAGGTGGTTTCACAGCGCCTGCTCAGAGCAGGCGCGGGGAAGCCTGGAGGAGCTGTGCACACAGTGCACAGCAAAGTGTCAGATCGGCGATCTTACACTATAACATGATGCCCCCCCGGGGCAATGTTATAGTGTAAAAAAAAAAAATATTCACATGTGTAAAAAAAAAAATATATATATTGTTCCTATAAATAGATTTCTGTATCTAAATAAAAAAACAATAAAAGTACACATATTTAGTATCGCCGCGATCGTAATGATCCGACCTATAAAACTGTCCCACTAGTTAACCCCTTCAGTGAACACCAGAAAAGAAAAAAAAAAAATGATCATACCGCCAAACAAAAAGTGGAATAACACGCGATCAAAAAGACGGATATAAATAACCATGGTACAGCTGAAAATGTCACCTTGTCCCGCAAAAAACGAGCTGCCATACAGCGTCAAAGAAAAAATAAAAAAGTTATAGTCCTCAGAATAAAGCGATGCAAAAATAATTATTTTTTCTATAAAATAGTTTTTATTGTATAAAAGCGGCAAAACATAAAAAAAATATAAATGAGGTATCGCTGTAATCGTACTGACACAAAAAATAAAACTGCTTTATCCATTTTACCAAACGCGGAACAGTATAAACGCCTCCCCCAAAAGAAATTAATGAATAGCTGGTTTTTGGTCATTCTGCCTCACAAAAATCAGAATAAAAAGCGATGAAAAAATGTCACGTGCCTGAAAATGTCACCAATAAAAACGTCAACTGGTCCCGCAAAAAACAAGACCTCACATGACTCTGTGGACCAAAATATGGAAAAATAGCTCTCAAAATGTGGTAACGCAAAAAATTGTTTTTGCAATAAAAAGCGTCTTTCAGTGTGTGACGGCTGGCAATCATAAAAACCCGCTAAAAAACCCGCTATAAAAGTAAATCAAACTCCCCTTCATCACCCCCTTAGTTAGCGAAAAATTAAAAAATTAAAAAAATGTATTTATTTCCATTTTCCCATTAGGGTTATGGCTAGGGTTAGGGCTAAGTTTAGGGTTGGGGCTAGGGTTAAGGCTACAGTTAGGGTTGGGGCTAAAGTTAGGGATAGGGTTGGGGCTAAAGTTAGGGTTTGCATTACATTTACGGTTGGGAATAGGGTTGGGATTAGGGTTAGGGGTGTGTCAGGGTTAGGGGTGTGGTTAGGGTTACCAATGGGATTAGGGTTAGGGATGTGTTTGGATTAGGGTTTCAGTTATAATTGGGGGGTTTCCACTGTTTAGGCACATCAGGGGCTCTCCAAACGCGACATGGCGTCCGATCTCAATTCCAGCCAATTCTGCGTTGAAAAAGTAAAACAGTGCTCCTTCCCTTCCGAGCTCTCCCGTGCACCCAAACAGGGGTTCCCCCCCACAAATGGGGTATCAGCGTACTCAGGACAAATTGGACAACAACTTTTGGGGTCCAATTTCAACTGTTACCCTTGGAAAAATTCAAAACTGGGGGCTAAAAAATAATTTTTGTGGAAAAAAAAGGATTTTTTATTTTCACGGCTCTGCGTTATAAACTGTAGTGAAACACTTGGGGGGTTCAAAGCTCTCACAACACATCTAGATGAGTTCCTTAGGGGGTCTACTTTCCAAAATGGTGTCACTTGTGGGGGGTTTCAATGATTAGGCACATCAGTGGCTCTCCAAACGCAACATGGCGTCCCATCTCAATTCTTGTCAATTTTGCATTGAAAAGTCAAACGGCGCTCCTTCCCTTCCGAGCTCTCCCATGCCCCAAAACAGTGGTTTACCCCCACATATGGGGTATCAGCGTACTCAGGACAAATTGTACAACAACTTTTGAGGTCCAATTTCTTCTCTTACCCTTGGGAAAATAAAAAACTGGGGGCAAAAAGATCATTTTTGTGAAAAATATGATTTTTTATTTTTACAGGTCTGCATTATAAACTTCTGTGAATCACTTAATGGGTCAAAGTGCTCACCACATATCTAGATAAGTTCCTTAGGGGGTGTACTGTCCAAAATGGTGTCACTTGTGGGGGGTTTCAATGTTTAGGCACATCAGTGGCTCTCCAAACGCAACATGGCGTGCCATCTCAATTCCTGTCAATTTTGCATTGAAAAGTCAAATGGCGCTCCTTTGCTTCTGAGCTCTGCCATGCGCCCAAACAGTGGTTTACCCCCACATATGGGGTATCGGCGTACTCAGGACAAATTGTACAACAACTTCTGGAGTCCAATTTCTTCTCTTACCCTTGGGAAAATAAAAAATTGGGGGCGAAAAGATAATTTTTGTGAAAAAATATGATTTTTTATTTTTACGGCTCTGCATTATAAACTTCTGTGAATCACTTAATGGGTCAAAATGCTCACCACACATCTAGATAAGTTCCTTAAGGGGTCTAGTTTCCAAAATGGTGTCACTTGTGGGGGGTTTCAATGTTTAGGCACATCAGGGGCTCAGCAAACGCAACATGGCGTCCCATCTCAATTCCTGTAAATTTTGCATTGAAAAGTCAAATGGCGCTCCTTCGCTTCCGAGCTCTGCCATGCGCCCAAACAGTGGTTTACCCCAACATATGGGGTATCGGCGTACTCAGGACAAATTGTACAACACCTTTTGGTGTCCATTTTCTCCTGTTACCCTTGGTAAAATAAAACAAATTGGAGCTAAAGTAAATTTTTTGTGAAAAAAAGTTAAATGTTCATTTTTATTTAAACATTCCAAAAATTCCTGTGAAACACCTGAAGGGTTAATAAACTTCTTGAATGTGGTTTTGAGCACCTTGAGGGGTGCAGTTTTTAGAATGGTGTCACACGTTATTTTCTATCATATAGACCCCTCAAAATGACTTCAAATGAGATGTGGTCCCTAAAAAAAAAATGGTGTTGTAAAAATGAGAAATTGCTGGTCAAATTTTAACCCTTATAACTCCCTAACAAAAAAAAATTTGGGTTCCAAAATTGTGCTGATGTAAAGTAGACATGTGGGAAATGTTACATATTAAGTATTTTGTGTGACATATCTCTGTGATTTAATTGCATAAAAATTCAAAGTTGGAATATTGCAAAATTTACAAAATTTTCGCCAAATTTCCATTTTTTTCACAAATAAACGCAGGTATTATCAAAGAAATTTTACCACTGTCATGAAGTACAATGTCATGAGAAAACAATGTCAGAATCACCAGGATCCGTTAAAGTGTTCCAGAGTTATAACCTCATAAAGAGACAGTGGTCAGAATTGTAAAAATTGGCCCGGTTATTTCCAAGCATTTCGAGGATGTGGCTAATTTCCCCAATTGTATTGGTGCCGTGGATGGCAAGCACATTCGGATTCAGAAACCAGCGCATAGTGGATCCCTATACTACAACTACAAAAAATACTTTTCTATTGTATTGATGGCTATTGCGGATGCCAGATACCGTTTTGTTGCTGTGGATATAGGTGCATTTGGACGGACGAACGATTCCAGAGTCTTCAAAGACTCCAACATGGGGAAATGTTTGTACAGCAACAACTTCAACATAGTAAATACAAGCAGGGTGTGACTATAACTAAAATATAACTTTTAATAAATAGGTTTAAAAATGGTGTAGTAAACCAATATAAACACACTAAAACGGACTCACAAGAAAATCACATTCATTGGAATGTAAAACTACAATAATCCCTGAAATCTTACGCCTCTATTTCACTTAATCAATCTCAAAGGGGAAAGAAGATTCTCATAAGTGTGAGAATCACAATAAAAAAGCAATCAACCATCGCATGTCTCATATTCCCAATACCTTTTTGTGGAAAGGAAACACAGTAGTGGTCATTAACATATGCAAATGGAACGATCTCATCTCAAAGTTCTCTTTCTTTGATATGGGAAAGACCGCTCACTATTGGCGCTGCATCCGGGAGGGGGGGCACATTCCGGCCACACATTCATCCACCCACGCTGCCAAAAGGATTTTTGCTTAGCCCCAGAATAAAGAAACAATTTCCCTACGCGTTTCGTTATCCAAACTCATCAGGGGAAATTTACAAGGTGTCCCTCCAAAAACGTGGTGGGCGCTCAAAGCGGGGGTATGAGGCAATCCTGCATTTCCATTTGCACATGTTAATCACCACTACTGTGTTTCCTTTCCACAAAAAGGTATTGGGAATATGAGACATGCGATGGTTGATTGCTTTTTTATTGTGATTCTCACACTTATGAGAATCTTCTTTCCCCTTTGAGATTGATTAAGTGAAATAGAGGCGTAAGATCTCGGGGATTATTGTAGTTTTACATTCCAATGAATGTGATTTTCTTGTGAGTCCGTTTTAGTGTGTTTATATTGGTTTACTACACCATTTTTAAACCTATTTATTAAAAGTTATATTTTAGTTATAGTCACACCCTGCTTGTATTTACAATTTTTTGGACTGGTGGATTCATTTTTAACAACTTCAACATACCCTCAGCACGACCTCTTCCGGGGACCGAAGGCCCAAGTTTGCCCTATGTTTTAGTTGGGGATGAGGCGTTCCAACTCGGACGCAATCTCCTAAAGCCGTACTCAAGTTGTAGTCTAAACTCCACAAGACGCATTTTTAATTATCGCTTGAGCCGGGCAAGACGTTATGTGGAGTGTGCCTTTGGTATTTTGACCTTAAAATGGCGTATCTTACTAACTTGCATGCAACTGCAACCTGAAAATGTGGACCGTGTAGTGAAGGCATGCATCTGTCTGCACAATTTTGTTTCCAGACATGAACCCCAGGTGATCGACCCCGATGACTGTGATTTGAACTTCATGAGAATAGATTCGACTGCTGTTCGGTCTACAGTTGAAATAATGAGGATTCGTTATCAATTTGCTAATTACTTCACACATGAAGGTCTTGTTCCATGGCAAGACATACACGTGTGAAAATGTTGAAGCCTGTTGATATTGGTGAAATGTGTGGGGCAATTCTCTTTTTTTTTGAGTTTATATAACCTTATCTATTGTAAAAAGTTCAAGTCATACAAGAATATGAAATTTTATAATAACAGTTTACTAAAAATCTTTTGAAAACATTCCAACCTCATTGTTGGTAGACATTTTAACCCCTTTCTGTCATTGGACGTACTATTCCGTCCATGTGGGGTGGGCCCTACTTCCCAAGGACGGAATAGTACGTCCAGCACGATCGGCCGCGCTCACAGGGGGAGCGCGGCCGATCGCGGCCGGGTGTCAGCTGACTATCGCAGCTGACATCCGGCACTATGTGCCAGGAGCAGTCACGGACCGCCCCCGGCACATTAACCCCCGGCACACCGCGATCAAACATGATCGCGGTGTGCCGGCGGTATAGGGAAGCATCGCGCAGGGAGGGGGCTCCCTGCGTGCTTCCCTGAGACCCCCGGAGCAACGCGATGTGATCGCGTTGCTCCAAGGGTCTCCTACCTCCTTCCTCGCTGCAGGTCCCGGATCCAAGATGGCCGCGGCATCCGGGTCCTGCAGGGAGGGAGGTGGCTTACCGAGTGCCTGCTCAGAGCAGACGCTTGGTAAGCCTGCAGTGCTCTAAGTCAGATCGGTGATCTGACAGAGTGCTGTGCACACTGTCAAATCATCGATCTGTAATGTCCCCCCCTGGGACAAAGTAAAAAAGTAAAAAAAAATGTCCACATGTGTAAAAAAAAAATAAAAAAAATTCCTAAATAAATAAATAAAAAATATTATTCCCATAAATACATTTCTTTATCTAAATTAAAAAAAAAATCAAACAATAAAAGTACACATATTTAGTATCGCCGCATCCGTAACAACCCCACCTATAAAACTATATCACTAGTTAACCCCTTCAGTGAACACCGTAAAAAAAAAAAAACGAGGCAAAAAACAACACTTTATTCTCATACCGCCAATCAAAAAGTGGAATAACACACGATCAAAAAGACGCATATAAATAACCATGGTACCGCTGAAAGCGTCATCTTGTCCCGCAAAAAATGAGCCACCATACACCATCATCAGCAAAAAAATTAAAAAGTTATAGTCCTCAGAATAAAGCGATGCCAAAATAATTATTTTTTCTATAAAATAGCTTTTATCGTATAAAAGCGCCAAAACATAAAAAAATTATGTAAATGAGATATCGCTGTAATCGTACTGACCCGAAGAATAAAACTGCGTTATCAATTTTACCAAACGCGGAACGGTATAAACGCCTCCCCCAAAAGAAATTAATGAATAGCTGGTTTTTGGTCATTCTGCCTCACAAAAATCGGAATAAAAAGCGATCAAAAAATCTCCCGTGCCAGAACATGTTACCAATAAAAACGTCAACTCGTCCCGCAAAAAACAAGACCTCACATGACTCTGTGGACTCAAATATGGAAAAATTATAGCTCTCAAAATGTGGTAACGCAAAAAAAATTTTTTGCAATAAAAAGCGTCTTTCAGTGTGTAACGGCTGCCAATCATAAAAATCCGCTAAATAACCCGCTATAAAAGTAAATCAAACCCCCCTTCATCACCCGCTTAGGCTACGTTCACATTTGCGTTGTGCGCCGCAGCGTCGGCGACGCAACGCACAACGCAGGAACAACGCATGCACAACGCTGCGTTTTGCGACGCATGCATCCTTTTTTTGCTTGATTTTGGATGCACAAAAAATGCAACTTGCTGCGTCCTCTGCGCCATGACGCGTGCGCCGCAGTGACGCATGCGTCACAAAACGCAAGTGCAACGCATGTCCATGCGCCCCCATGTTAAATATAGGGGCGCATGACGCATGCGGCGACGCTGCGGTGCCCGACGCTGCGGCGCAGAACGCTAATGTGAACGTAGCCTTAGTTAGGGAAAAATTAAAAAAATTTAAAAAATGTATTTATTTCCATTTTCCCATTAGGGTTAGGGCTAGGGTTAGGGTTAGGGCTAGGGTTAGGGCTAGGGCTAGGGTTAGGGCTACATTTAGGGTTGGGGCTAAAGTTAGGGTTAGGGTTGGGGCTAAAGTTAGGGTTAGGGTTTGGATTACATTTACGGTTGGGAATAGGGTTGGGATTAGGGTTAGGGGTGTGTCTGGGTTAGAGGTGTGGTTAGGGTTACCGTTGGGATTAGGGTTAGGGGTGTGTGTGGATTAGGGTTTCAGTTATAATTGGGGGGTTTCCACTGTTTAGGCACAACAGGGGCTCTCCAAACGTGACATGGCGTCCCATTTCAATTCCAGCCAATTCTGCGTTGAAAAAGTAAAACAGTGCTCCTTCCCTTCCAAGCTCTCCCGTGCACCCAAACAGGGGTTTACCCCAACATGTGGGATATCAGCGTACTCGGAACACATTGGAGAACAACTTTTGGAGTCCAATTTCTCCTGTTACCCTTGGGAAAATACAAAACTAGGGGCTAAAAAATAATTTTTGTGGAAAAAAAAATATTTTTTATTTGCATGGCTCTGCGTTATAAACTGTAGTGAAACACTTGGGAGTTCAAAGCTCTCACAACACATCTAGATGAGTTCCTTAGGGGGTCTACTTTCCAAAATGGTGTCACTTGTGGGGGGTTTCTACTGTTTAGGTGGTGTTGTAAAAATGAGAAATTGCTGGTCAACTTTTAACCCTTATAACTCCCTAACAAAAAAAAATGTTGGTTCCAAAATGATGCTGATGTAAAGTAGACATGTGGGAAATGTTACTTATTAAGTATATTGTGTGACATATCACTGTGATTTAATTGCATAAAAATTCAAATTTGGAAAATTGCGAAATTTTCAAAATTTTCACCAAATTTCCATTTTTTTTACAAATAAACGCAGGTAATATCAAAGAAATTTTACCACTATCATGAAGTACAATATGTCACGAGAAAACAGTGCCAGAATCACCAGGATCCGTTGAAGCGTTCCAGAGTTATAACCTCGTAAAGGGACAGTGGTCAGAATTGTAAAAATTGACCCGGTCCATAACGTGCAAACCACCCTTGGGGGTGAAGGGGTTAATATATGAGATCCCATAGGGATGAAGCAAAAACATACACAAAAAACTTGGGTACCCTAAAATTTTACCCAAAAATTGTAAACGCAGTAATTGCTAAAGTTTGTTGAAAGTTTAAACAGTAATTATAGATTGTGATATTGCGCGGGCGTATTGTCTGCCCAACTGTACGATGGACTGCTACATTGCCTCTGCTGTTCCATACTCGGTTCACCCTGGCCTCTGTATTGTGGTTTGTATGCCGGCATGTCCATGGTTCTTGGCCTCGAGGAACTGGGTTCCCGAGGGGCCAAAAATTAGTCGACTAGGTCATGCAATCTTTGCCTAAACATCATATTTCTGTGCGGCGGTATGTTTTGGAGTACAGGCACATATGACAAAAGCAGGAGCTTCCACTCATTGGCTGCATATACAGATTCACGGGATTGCAAGTTCGTAATTTCCCGCCTTAGATCTCTGTGTTCACTGCGACACAGATCCTCTACCTGTTGGAGTCCATCTACAAAAATGGCATCGACTTCATCTTTTCTAGATGCTCGCTTGCGTCCGCGCTGTGCTTGCACACGGGCACTGACAACAGGAACCACAGTACTTCTCTCCATAGATCGTGGCTCGCTCAGGCCAGACACATCTTCAGCGCCCGTCTGCTGGCTTGTTTCCAGTTGAGATGGCTCCGGTTCCTCTGCCACTCGAGGCACAGCGGTACTGCATATCGTTCTATAACAACAACAAAAAAAAATGTAATGATTTTAATTTATACTAGTTTGTCTCTCTCTTACGAGCGCTGTGACAACGTTTTTTGTAGAAACAGCAATTGCTCATAATGCACATAAGGGGTGACCCGTTTGCCACCAGATCTACTGGGGGTGTTTTGGCTGTTGCGGAAGTCCCGTACAAACTGATCTCTAAGGCCGGCGTCACACTGGCGAGTTATCCGGACGTATGAGCGCAGAAAATACATCCGTAAAATACGCATAACACACGGCCCAATGATTCCCTATGTCCCAGCTCCTATCAGCCGTATTTTACTGATCCGTATTATACGGTCCTCTACAGTCGTACAAAATCGCAGCATGCTGCGTTTGTCACCGTATTGCGCAAATAAATCACCAATGAAAGTCTATGGAGGCGAGAAAAATACGGATTACACACGGACCAGCAGTGTGACTTGCGAGAAATATGCCAGACATCTCCAGACATCGCCAGGTGCAAGGAATTGGGACAAACACTCAATCTTCAATCTCAGACATGCTAATTAGCTGAAAACGCCCCACACACATCCAGGAAGTCTGGTTCTCGCCTCCACGGAGTTCCAAGCAGCATGGCCACCATTATCAACGTGGATATGCTCCTCATCCTGGTCCAAGAAAGGCCAGAAATCTGGGACCAGCGGGATGCAAATTATTCTAACAGGGCCAGGAAAGAGGCAGCATGGCGTGCGATATGTGGGATCTTATTCCCTGACTATGGCCAAAGGCCACCTGCGGAGCAGACCCAACTCTGTAAGTACAATAATGTCTTCCCATTATGTCTCCTTCCCAAATGCTTCCCCATCCTTGTTTAGTCATAATTGAGGTATTACTTTAGGATCAGATTTTCATAATGCTTTTGACGTTTCGTCTTTAAAAACTCCAGAAATGTAACTCTGCAAGGACAGGGTCCTCTCCCCTCAGTACCAGTCTGTCACTGTAAACCTGTTTACTGTAAAGGAGATGTAGAACCCTGTATGTAACCCCTTTCACATGTACAGCACCATGTATTTTATGGTGCTATCTAAACAAATAATACTAAGATTGTTTGGAGATCAATGACAACTGTTTTAAGCAATGTGCAGAATGAGGGCTTGGTAATAACAAAATGTTGGACCATGTCATTGCAGTGGATGATGTTATGAGAAGATGGCGCAGCATCCGTGACCAGTACCGGCGGGAACGTCAGATGCGTGCAAGAAGTGGGTCAGCAGCACCACCCAAAAAAAGAAAATACATCTACTATGACCGTCTGTCGTTTTTGGATGGCAGTATGGATTTAAGGCCGTAAGTCAAAACCACACCACACTTTAGGCCTTTTTTTTTTTATATATTTTTTGGTTTTACGGTTATTCCATGGCACTTTGTTTGTAAGGAGTGGTAAAGATATGCTAAAGCAAAATGGCTAACAATAATTGCCAAAATATGGGCCAGGATGAGAGAGGACCCTGTCCGCCAAGCCTCACAAGCTCCAACAAGGGATGGGTGACAATACAGTAGGCGTGGGGCCAGCTGGTCATCCTTTTTTTCTTTTACCTATGTGGTTACTGCATTTTATGTGATTGTTGTAAGAGGTGGGTCTTCACTGTTTGTGTATCTTTTAAATGGTATGCGACAGTATGATGTGTTGTGGTTTAATTTTCATCAGGTTGTGTTTCTCACTGAATAAATCTTGTATCACACTGTGTGAATTGCATATAGCATGGGTTTTTGGCATGATAGCTCTTGCTGCTCTGTCTTTTTTATGAAATATCTTAACTGACATGAGGTCACAGATGTTTTTGAAAATAATGTGTGTGAAATATTTACCGCTTTCCTGTTTTCTTTTTGTCTTTATTGTTTATTGACAGAACACACTCCAACCTCACAGAGAGGGAGACCGGGTCTGAATCGGAAGCATTAATTGATCCGGTTGGTGTGGATGAAGAGGTGGCAGGCCCATCTTCTTCATATGATCCCCCTATCAATCCAAGACAAAATGCTCCTGCATCCCAAGACCCAGCACCAAGTGGCCAAGATCAAGACCCACCACCCTCAGCAGCACATGACCATGCAAGCCAGGAGGAGCAAGGCCTGAGCAGCAGTCCTACTGGCCCACCGGTCGCATCCCCACAGGCAGCTGTGCCTTTACCCAGAGGGCGCCGAAGGAGAGAGGTGCAAGCGACAAGGAGGGATGTGGACGCAGGTGTCCTTAATTATTTGTCCAGGGCAGCTACAGATGATGGTGAGGAGGCCTTTGCTCGCAGCCTTGCCCGCTACCTTCGTCCCCTTCCCCGTGAGGTGAGGCTACGTGTGAGAGGGTGCATGCAAATCCTGATTGATTTAAGCACCCCTCCAAATAACCCCTATGAGGTATTTGAATTCATTGAGATCAGGCAGCTTTCTGCCTCAAACCTTTTGCGCCTTCCATTTCCTCATCAGGGGCAGGATCAATCAGGATTTGCACCACCTACTCCATGTAGGCCTCCACCTCAGCCCATCCCACCTCAAATTATGCAAAGGCCTGCACTGCAACAAATGGCCGCCTACAACCCCCATTCCCAATATGGCCACTTTTCCAGACCCAGTGATGTAGGCTAGTCGCAACCTGGGTTTGGACAACATGGCCATTTTGGGATGGGGTATGACTACAACCAATATCTGCGTCAGCAGGAGTTGCAGCGCGAATTTATTTATGGCCAACAACCTAATGCCCAATATGGACAAGGGCAGAGTTCCGCTCCGCAACCAACTGCCTCCTCACAGGCTCAAGGACAATTGGCGCAGCCAAGGCCCCCTGAACAGGACCCCGAGCTGCCGCTCTCTCCCCCGCCTACTTACAGGGATCTGTAATTTGGTGTGGCTTTTGTATGAGGACCATATATGTTAAGCCAACCCATGGCTGTTGTAGTTTTTTCTTTTTGTGTTGTTTCACCACAAAAACCATGTCCCAAAAAAAAATGGTGGCAAGTTGGCCTAAAAAGGTTTACTCGTTTTTTTGAAAAAAAGAAAACAAAAAATGTTTGTGGACTAATCATTTCAACACCCCACACATATGGTCTGCTACAAAAATGGTACTTAAGGACATCAGACACACACGTTACCTTTGAAAATGGCATAATACATTGTATTAAAGAAAGATAAGGGCAAAAAAATGTCATCACAACTGAGACACAGCATAATCTTGCCAGGGAGTGGCACCAGGAGGAGAGACAAAATAATTTGTGAAAACATCCCTTACTTTAATGCCAGAAAGGGGACGGCGCGTAGGAGGGCCATGTGGTGTAGGCCTAATCACATTGCTCAACATGTGTTCACCACTAGCATCTGATGAGCAATCATGTATGCGGGTGTAATTATGCAAAATTACACACGCTTTGATCACTTCGTTCACTGAAGTTTCACTGAGCTGAATGGAAGACTGGAGGACACGCCATTTGGCCACCAGAATCCCAAAGGCACACTCCACCAGTCTCCGCGCCCGAGAAAGCCGTAAATTAAAGATTTTCCTCCGGTGGTCAAGGTTGCGCCGTGGATAAGGCCTCATAACATGTCGGGTAAGTTGGAAGGCCTCATCTCCAACAAAAACAAAAGGCACGGCTTCTGCACTGGAGCCTGGGAGTTGTTGTGGCGGTGGGAGATCTAACAGGTTGTCACGTAGCCGCCGACCCATAATGGACGAATTGAAGACCCTAGAGTCTCCAGTTCGCCCATAGGCCCCAATGTCTACAATTATAAACCTGTAGTTACTGTCAACTACAGCTAACAGAACTACAGAGAAAAACTGCTTATAATTATAGAATTGGGAGCCTGAGTTCGGCGGCTTACGTACCCTGATATGTTTCCCATCCACGGCTCCAATGCAGTTAGGGAAGTCACAATTTTGCTGGTAACCACGGGCTATTTGTATCCAATCAGCCTGATTTGGCTCAGGCATAACAATGTCTTTCATTTTCTCCCAGATTTGTCGACAGGTTAAACGGACAATGCCGGAAATTGTTGAGCGGCCTATTAAAAACTCCAGATGAAGTCCCGCATATGACAAGCCTGTTGTCAGGAACCTGAAAAAAGAAAGAAACACCAAAAATAAGTTAGGTTAAACCAGTACACACAAAACCTTACTAGGCCCAATTTTGTGTTATTTCATGTAGAGCAGGATAAGGGCTTCAAAACCCAAACAAATAAAAAGCAACTTGACTCTTAACTTAGTTTAAAGCTTAGATATATGTTTGTGACCTACTGTCCACATCTACCTGTAACTAAAAGTTAAAAAAAAAAAGATTATAAAGAAAAACTAAACAGTATGTGAGTATGGTAAATATGTAATGCATACCGTAAGGTTAGTAGAAGACGCTCCTCTGCGGATATGGCTTTGCGCAGCCTTGTGTCCTGATATGTTATACCAGGACGTAAAATCTCCAACAATCTATCAAATGTGGTGATAGTCATACGACAGTATAGATAGAATTTATCGGGATGTTGCCGCAGAGCTGTATAGAGCCTCTTGAAATGGCCTTTAGTGATGCGTTTCATTAGAAGAGGATGCACCCACATTCTTGTTCTCCTCCTTCGCGGATCAGCAATAACTGGATAGGGATGGCCAAAGCGACGTGACAAGAGCCAGTTATACAAAACCCGCTGCGTTGGGGTGAAGTGGAGGAGGCCGTAACAATCAGCAAATAATACCGTTAGGACTGACAGACGGAACTGACCCTTTACAATTATGTAAAATTTTAATGTTACAGTGTGTGATGCAATGTTAACTTTTTATTACACACAGGAGGTGGCGAATGTGAAATGTTATGTTTTGTATACTAATGTTTTCCTTATGTTTTCACAGAACACACAGAAGCACCCTCGAGCCTGTTCGTCCCTCTGGAGCGGTCCTTCGTGAATCGCCTTCTGGACTGTCACAGCCATCCCACAGCGACAGTAGGCTTGCACCACCATCTGGAGAACCGGCAGCCGGTCCATCAGATGCTCCCCTGGCCGAGGCCACTGGCGCTCCTTCCTTCAAGTTTTCCCGACAGCGTCAGCGGGCCTCGGACAGGCCGCTACTGCCCGAATTTTTCCATTTGAGCACGGTATTCCAGAATTGTTTCAAGGCGCTGGGCGATAGAATGGACACTGCTCTGTCCAATATCAACCGGCGCCTTGAAAATATGGAATCCGAGCTCTCGAGGCCGGCAAAACATTTCTTTAGTGCCATTGCGAAGGGCATGGTGGAACATCTTACGCCGAAACTCCAGATTTCGGTGATGCAGGCCTGCAACAATGCGTACGTGACTGCTCTGCAGCAGGCTCGGGTCATGCAGTCAGCGACTACAATGCCCGTAGTACCATCGCTGGCTAGCATGACTCCGACTCCTGCTGCAGAGCAGCCACACCGAACTCCGCGTGCCGAGGGCCACCGCTGCCGCCGACACCATAGAACAGAGCCGCAAAGTCCTGCTCCTGCCAGGCCTTCAAGGACCCACAGACGGCAGGCGGAACAACAACCAGAGGGAGAGAGGAGAAAATGGGCAAGAACATCACCCGCTACACCGGCTCTGGCTGCTCCAATACCTGCACCAAGCTCTCGGCAGGGGTCTAGTCGGAGCAGGAGTAGCCAGAGCCAGCCCAGAGTTCAAAGGACACTGGTCGTGCCTCCTCCCTCCCCTCCTGCATTGGCATTCTCGCCACCGTCGACCACAGGGTGGTCAGACGTTGGCATACCATCAAGCATTCTTCAGTATGGTGGTTCCTCCTCCTCCTCCTCCTCCCCCCACTCCCAAACTGGGGGATATCAATCTCCCTTAATTGCGGAAGTTCCCACCCCTTAGAACCTTTCCCCATTTTTCGTTTTGTGTCACCCCTATCACCCCTAATAAATTGTTATTTGGTTAACCATATTGGAGTTCTTGGTCTAAAATAAAGTTTGCACCAACTCACACCGTGCGCCGTACACAAATCTTGTGTTTGCAACACCTCATATCTGCAATGTATGACAGATTTTTACGCAGTTTGTTTTAATTTTTTTGGCCTGTCTCTCATTGTACTATGAGTTGTTACAAACACAAATAGGTTAAAAAAATATATCAATTTTCAAATCCTACTATACTGGTACCGTTACACATAACGATTTCGTTAACAATATCATTGATTTTTATGACGTAGCAACGATATCGTTAACGAAATCTTAATGCGTGACAGTGACCTACAATCATGCCCCTGCTGGGAGATCGTTGGTTGCTGCGAATGATCAGGACCTTTTTTTGGTCGCTGATCACCCGCTGTCATCGCTGGATCGGCGTGTGTGACACCGATTCAGCGATGTCTTCACTGGTAACCAGGGTAAACAGCGATGTCTTCACTGGCAACCAAGGTAAATATCGGGTTACTAAGCGCAGGGCCGCTTAGTAACCCGATGTTTACCCTGGTTACCATTGTAAATGTAAAAAATATAAACAGTATATACTTAGATTCCGGTGTCTGCCACGTCCCTCGCCGTCATGTTCCCGCAATGAGTGACACTGAGTTACGGCCGTAAAGTAAAAGCAGAACACCCCGCGTCAACGCTGTGCTGTGCTTTTGGCCCGGCACAGTGCGGGAAGCTGACGGCGATGGACGTGGCAGACACCGGAATCTAAGTATATACTGTTAATTTTTTTTACATTTACAATCCTAACCAGGGTAAACATCGGGTTACTAAGCGCGGCCCTGCGCTTAGTAACCCGATGTTTACCCTGGTTACCCGGGGACCTCGGCATCGTTGGTCGCTGGAGAGCTTTCTGTGTGACAGCTCTCCAGCGACCACACAACGACTTACCAACTATCACGGCCAGGTCGTATCGCTGGTCGTGATCGTTGGTTAATCGTTTCTGTAACGGTACCTTAAGGTTATTGGTCAGGTGAGGTGGTAGCAATGTTCACGTGGCCAAGCGTAGCCACTATTTGACTCAGGACGTATTCCAGCATCCTGAGTTCAATAGTGTTAACTCGCTACAGTTGAGCGAACATGATCGTCTCCCTCCTTGTCAAGGAAAACACTTGCAGACTAGTAGCATATGTCCCCCGGCTTCATGGAGTGCGGATATGATCTGCAGCCACATGTTCAGAGGCTGTGTGACAGGCAGAACACATGCACATCCAAGGCATGTGTAGCGCCTGTCACACAGCTGCAGCACAGCGGCAGAAAACCTGCTTCAGCCTTCACGCTCCATGATGCCAGGCTCCATATGCAAATAGTCTGCAAGATTAATTGCTTGACAAGGTGGGAGCTGATCATGTTCGCTTTCAAAACTATGGAACACACGGCTATGTGAACAATTGGTTTGTTTTGTCAGAGTCAATTTGGGAACCGGTGCTCACATTACTACATTTTATGGTACACACATTTGGTTCTAGAACATTAGATTTTTTTGAATTTTTTTTTATTGCCAACAACATTTATAGGGGAGATTTTTTTTTTAAAACGTAAAGACACAATAAAAAACTTTATTTCAAAACACAACAAAGTATAAAAACACGATATATTTCTACATTTAAAGAACAGTACATTTGGCTGTTAAAATGTCATGGACTCAACAGTGTTTTATTATTTTTAAATTAGATTATTTTTAATCACAAAAATTTTACTTACAGTTATAGCAGGATAAAGTACAGTATATACATTAAACCAATTGATCTTGCCATGACACACGGCCAACATCAGAAACAAAATATGATGCAAATTGATCCCTCATCTGAGCAATTTCCAAAGTTGTCCTCAGAGGATGATCTTGGAAATCGGGCAATGGGTTTGCTATGGGTTCATCTAGTTCCACGTTGACTCTCTCTTTGGCAATAACATAATTGTGTAGAACCACACAAGCCTTCACCACCTGATCAACTGTCTCAATTTTCAGATTTATAGCGGATCCTAAAATCCACCATTTGGAGACAAGGATTCCAAAGGCGCACTCCACAGTTCTTCTGGCCCTGGACAGTCTATAATTAAAAATCCTTTTTGTGTGGTCCAAGCCCCGACTTGAGTACGGTTTCAGAAGGTTGGCAGACATTTGAAAGGCCTCATCACCAACCACAAATGTCATTGCCGGGCCTTGGGTGTTGGGAAGAGGTCTTGGCTGGGGGAAATTAAAATTGTTCTCATACAATCTTCGGCCCATATCAGACTCCTTAAATGTCCGGGAATCATTGGCACGGCCAAACGCTCCAATGTCCACGGCAAGAAACCTGCAGTCCGCACCTGCAATGGCCATGAGGACGGTGGAAAAGTATTTTTTGTAGTTAAAAAACAGCGAACCACTTCTTGCAGGCTTTGTAATCCTAATGTGCTTCCCATCAACTGCTCCAATACAGTTAGGGAAGGAACACACTTGGTCAAATTTTGGGGCGTTGGCCTCCCATAACTCAGTTGTTGGGATTGGTAAAAATTCCTCACAGAGATTGTCCCACAATGCGCGGCATGTGTCGGCAATAATACCCGAAAGTATAGAGACTCCAATCCGAAACTGGAAATGCAGGGATCTCAAGGTCTCTCCGGTAGCCAGGAAACTGCCAAGAAAAAAAATAAATAAATTTAATAAAAGTATGTACATTGTTATAAAATAAAATTACATTTACATCCCTCACACACCTAAACCAAAAAAAAAGGTTAATTAAAAAAAGGGCACAACATTTAAAGTCCTTCAAATAGCTGCTGTCATGGTTCTCAATGGCAAGAGACCGTAGTAAAGCATACAAAAGGACTAGCTCTTGGAAGATGGGAACTCGAGCTGACTGTGAGCTAAACCTACCGCACAACTAACAATGGCCGGGTAGCGTGCCTACGTTTTATCCCTAGACGCCCAGCGCCAGCCGGAGGACTGACTGACCCTAGCAGAGGAAAATACAGACCTGGCTTACCTCTAGAGAAATTTTCCCCAAAAGGCAGACAGTAGCCCCCACATATATTGTCGGTGATTATAGAGGAAAATGACACACGAAGTATGAAGATAGGTATAGCAAATTGAGGTCCGCTTACTAGATAGTAGGAAGACAGAAAAGGGAACTTCACAGTCAGCTGAAAACCCTTTCAAAACACCATCCCGAAATTACTTTAAAACTCTAATATCAACTCATGACACCAGAGTGGCAATTTCAGCTCACAAGAGCTTCCAGCCTCAGAAATATTCAAAAACAGAGAACTGGAACAAAATTGCAAAACAATCTTAGGACTACAAGTCCAACTTAGCTGATAGTAGTCTAGGAGCAGGAACATGCAACAGAAAGGCTTCTGGTAACATTGTTGGCCGGCATAGAAATGACTGAGGAGCAAGGCTAAATAGAAACTCCCACATCCTGATGGAAACAGGTGAACAGAGGAGATGAAGCACACAAGTTCAGTACCACCAGTAACCACCGGGGGAGCCCAGAAACCAAATTCACAACAGTACCCCCCCCCTCAAGGAGGGGGCACCGAACCCTCACCAGAACCACCAGGGCGATCAGGATGAGCCCTATGAAAGGCACGGACCAAATCGGAGGCATGAACATCAGAGGCTGTCACCCAAGAATTATCCTCCTGACCGTAGCCCTTCCACTTGACCAAATACTGAAGTCTCCGTCTGGAAACACGGGAGTCCAAGATCTTCTTGACAACGTACTCCAACTCACCCTCAACCAACACCGGAGCAGGAGGCTCAACGGAAGGCACAACCGGTACCTCATACCTGCGCAACAATGACCGATGGAAGACATTATGAATAGAAAAAAATGCAGGGAGGTCCAAACGAAAGGACACAGGGTTAAGAATCTCCAATATCTTGTACGGGCCGATGAACCGAGGCTTAAACTTAGGAGAAGAAACCTTCATAGGGACAAAACGAGAAGACAACCACACCAAGTCCCCAACACAAAGACGAGGACCAGCACGACGACGGCGGTTGGCAAACTGCTGAGTCTTCTCCTGGGACAACTTCAAATTGTCCACCACATGCCCCCAAATCTGATGCAACCTCTCCACCACAGCATCCACTCCAGGACAATCCGAAGACTCCACCTGACCGGAAGAGAAACGAGGATGAAACCCCGAATTACAGAAGAAAGGAGAAACCAAGGTGGCAGAACTAGCCCGGTTATTGAGGGCAAACTCCGCCAAGGGCAAAAAGGCAACCCAATCATCCTGATCCGCAGACACAAAACATCTCAAATAAGTCTCCAAGGTCTGATTAGTTCGCTCGGTCTGGCCATTAGTCTGAGGATGGAAAGCAGACGAAAAAGACAAATCAATGCCCATCCTAGCACAGAACGCTCGCCAAAATCTAGACACAAATTGGGTTCCCCTGTCAGAAACGATATTCTCCGGAATACCATGCAAGCGAACCACATTTTGAAAAAACAGAGGAACCAGCTCGGATGAGGAAGGCAATTTAGGCAAGGGGACCAAATGGACCATCTTAGAGAAACGGTCACACACCACCCAGATGACAGACATCTTCTGAGAAACAGGGAGATCAGAAATAAAATCCATGGAGATGTGAGTCCAAGGCCTCTTCGGAATAGGCAAAGATAACAACAATCCACTAGCCCGAGAACAACAAGGCTTGGCCCGAGCACAAACATCACAAGACTGCACAAAACCTCGCACATCTTGCGACAGGGAAGGCCACCAGAAGGACCTAGCCACCAAATCCCTGGTACCAAAGATTCCAGGATGACCAGCTAACGCAGAAGAATGGACCTCCGAGATGACTCTACTGGTCCAATCATCCGGAACAAACAGTCTACCAGGCGGGCAACGATCAGGTCTATCCGCCTGAAACTCCTGCAAGACCCGTCGCAAGTCTGGGGAAACAGCAGATAATATCACTCCATCCTTAAGGATACCTGTAGGTTCAGAATTACCAGGGGAATCAGGCTCAAAACTCCTAGAAAGGGCATCCGCCCTCACATTCTTAGAACCCGGTAGGTAAGAAACCACAAAATTAAACCGAGAGAAAAATAACGACCAGCGCGCCTGTCTAGGATTCAGGCGCCTGGCAGACTCAAGATAAATCAAATTGTTGTGGTCGGTCAATACCACCACCTGATGTCTAGCCCCCTCAAGCCAATGACGCCACTCCTCAAAAGCCCACTTCATAGCCAAGAGCTCCCGATTACCAATATCATAATTTCGCTCAGCGGGCGAAAATTTACGAGAAAAGAACGCGCAAGGTCTCATCACGGAGCAGTCGGAACTTTTCTGCGACAAAACCGCCCCAGCTCCGATTTCTGAAGCGTCGACCTCAACCTGAAAAGGAAGAGTAACATCAGGCTGACGCAATACAGGGGCGGAAGAAAAGCGGCGCTTAAGCTCCCGAAAGGCCTCCACAGCAGCAGGGGACCAATCAGCAACATCAGCACCCTTCTTAGTCAAATCAGTCAACGGCTTAGCAACATCAGAAAAACCAGTTATAAATCGACGATAAAAATTAGCAAAGCCCAAAAACTTCTGAAGGCTCTTAAGAGAAGAGGGTTGCGTCCAATCACAAATAGCCTGAACCTTGACAGGGTCCATCTCAATGGAAGAGGGGGAAAAAATGTACCCCAAAAACGAAATCTTTTGAACCCCAAAAACACACTTAGAACCCTTTACACACAAGGAATTAGAGCGCAAAACCTGAAAAACCCTCCTGACCTGTTGGACATGAGAGTCCCAGTCATCCGAAAAAATCAAAATATCATCCAGATACACAATCATAAATTTATCCAAATATTCACGGAAAATGTCATGCATAAAAGACTGAAAGACTGAAGGGGCATTTGAAAGACCAAAAGGCATTACTAAATACTCAAAATGGCCCTCAGGCGTATTAAATGCGGTTTTCCACTCATCCCCCTGCTTAATTCGCACTAAATTATACGCCCCACGAAGATCAATCTTAGAGAACCACTTGGCCCCCTTTATTCGAGCAAACAAATCAGTAAGCAATGGCAAAGGATACTGATATTTAACCGTGATTTTATTCAAAAGCCGATAATCAATACACGGCCTCAAAGAGCCATCTTTTTTAGATACAAAGAAAAAACCGGCTCCTAAGGGAGATGACGAAGGACGAATATGTCCCTTTTCCAAGGACTCCTTAATATATTCCCGCATAGCAGCATGTTCAGGCACAGATAGATTAAATAAACGACCCTTTGGAAACTTACTGCCCGGAATCAGATCTATAGTACAATCGCAATCTCTGTGCGGAGGTAGTGAACCAAGTTTAGGCTCCTCAAAAACGTCATGATAATCAGATAAAAATTCCGGAATCTCAGAGGGAATAGATGACGAAATGGAAACCAAAGGTACGTCCCCATGAGTCCCCTGACATCCCCAGCTTAACACAGACATTGCTTTCCAGTCGAGGACTGGGTTATGAGATTGCAGCCATGGCAATCCAAGCACCAACACATCATGTAGATTATACAACACAAGGAAGCGAATAATCTCCTGGTGATCCGGATTAATACGCATAGTTACTTGTGTCCAGTATTGTGGTTTATTACTAGCCAATGGCGTGGAGTCAATACCCTTCAGAGGTATAGGAACTTCCAGAGGCTCTAAATTAAACCCACAGCGTTTGGCAAAGGACCAATCCATAAGACTCAAAGCGGCGCCAGAGTCGACATAGGCGTCCGCGGTATTAGACGATAAAGAGCAAATCAGGGTCACAGATAGAATAAACTTAGACTGTAAAGTGCCAATTGAAACAGACTTATCAACCTTCTTAGTACGTTTAGAGCATGCTGATATAACATGAGTTGAATCACCACAATAGAAGCATAACCCATTTTTTCGCCTAAAATTCTGTTGTTCGCTTCTGGACAGAATTCTATCACATTGCATAATCTCTGGCGCCTTCTCAGTAGACACCGCCAAATGGTGCACAGGTTTGCGCTCCCGCAAACGCCGATCAATCTGAATAGCCATTGTCATGGACTCATTCAGACCTGTAGGCACAGGGAACCCCACCATAACATCTTTAATGGCATCAGAGAGACCCTCTCTGAAATTCGCCGCCAGGGCGCACTCATTCCACTGAGTAAGCACAGACCACTTACGAAATTTTTGGCAGTATATTTCAACCTCATCTTGCCCTTGAGACAGGGCCATCAAGGCTTTTTCAGCCTGAATCTCTAAATGAGGTTCCTCATAAAGCAACCCCAAAGCCAGGAAAAACGCATCCACATTGAGCAACGCAGGATCCCCTGGTGCCAAAGCAAATGCCCAATCCTGAGGGTCGCCCCGGAGCAAGGAAATTACAATCCTGACCTGCTGTGCAGGATCTCCAGCGGAGCGAGATCTCAGAGACAAAAATAATTTACAATTATGTTTGAAATTCTGGAAGCGAGATCTATCCCCGGAGAAAAATTCAGGTAAAGGAATTCTTGGTTCAGATATAGGAGCATGAATTACAAAATCCTGTAAACTCTGAACCTTCATAGCGAGATTATCCAAACCAATAGCTAAACTCTGAGGATCCATTTTAATCAGGTGAAATCAGAACCATTCAAGGATTAGAAGGAGAGAGAGACGAAGGCTGCAGTAAGCAGAGATGCAAGTGAATCAACTAATGAGCAAACTCAGAAAAAAAAAAAATAATAATTCTCTGCAGACTTCTTTTCTCTCCTTTCTTCTGCCAATTATTTTAACTCTTGGCCGGCCAAACTGTCATGGTTCTCAATGGCAAGAGACCGTAGTAAAGCATACAAAAGGACTAGCTCTTGGAAGATGGGAACTCGAGCTGACTGTGAGCTAAACCTACCGCACAACTAACAATGGCCGGGTAGCGTGCCTACGTTTTATCCCTAGACGCCCAGCGCCAGCCGGAGGACTGACTGACCCTAGCAGAGGAAAATACAGACCTGGCTTACCTCTAGAGAAATTTTCCCCAAAAGGCAGACAGTAGCCCCCACATATATTGTCGGTGATTATAGAGGAAAATGACACACGAAGTATGAAGATAGGTATAGCAAATTGAGGTCCGCTTACTAGATAGTAGGAAGACAGAAAAGGGAACTTCACAGTCAGCTGAAAACCCTTTCAAAACACCATCCCGAAATTACTTTAAAACTCTAATATCAACTCATGACACCAGAGTGGCAATTTCAGCTCACAAGAGCTTCCAGCCTCAGAAATATTCAAAAACAGAGAACTGGAACAAAAATGCAAAACAATCTTAGGACTACAAGTCCAACTTAGCTGATAGTAGTCTAGGAGCAGGAACATGCAACAGAAAGGCTTCTGGTAACATTGTTGGCCGGCATAGAAATGACTGAGGAGCAAGGCTAAATAGAAACTCCCACATCCTGATGGAAACAGGTGAACAGAGGAGATGAAGCACACAAGTTCAGTACCACCAGTAACCACCGGGGGAGCCCAGAAACCAAATTCACAACAAGCTGCATTACGTACCGTAGAGTCACCAGCAGACGTTCCTCGGCGGAAATTGATCTCCGGAGCTGCATGTCCAGCCTGGTAATGGCTCCTTCCACCCGACGCAGAAGATAGCGGAAGCTGTCTTGAGACATCCTGGTATACTCAAAATATTTCTCCAGGTTCTCATTTAGTTCGCCAAACAAACAATGGTAGGCTCCACGGCTCTCTCGGACTTCCACTATAGGGTGTAGCCAAAAACGCCGATGACTCCTTCTCCGTTGTTTATCTCGTTTCCTTTGTTCATGAAAGGCGATAGCGTAAGCATTAGCCATGGCTAAATCCAGCTCCATATTGAGGTAAATGCTCTCCATGGGACGCTCCATCTTGATGCCGCAAAATGGGAGGAATTCATGTATGCCGGGGTATATATACTAAAAGTCCATTGACCCACCCTCCTCTATCCATTGGTGGTCTTTATCTAGTGTCTAGACACTAAAAATGACATCATTGTTTGACAACGCATGCGTCGGAAAACGCTGCGTTTTTTCGAAAAACGCACTGAAACGCACAAAAAAACGCAGCGTTTTACGACGCATGCGTTAAACGCATGCGTCGAAAACAGTGCGTTTTCTGGTGCGTTCCTATGCGTCATGCGTTGCGTCGACGACGCTGCGTCGCAAGACGCAAATGTGAACGTAGCCTATCCGACATCTGTGTACAAACAAAACAATACATTTTAGTACACACACATCCGACGGGCACTACACACTCAAATGATGTATACAGAGATATATAATACATAGAATAATACTTACATTGCCTCTGATCCCTTGCAAGACACACACACTGTGCTGCAGGCGTGTTCACAATGTGTTGCAGAGTCTCTCCTAAAAATGGCTGAAATCATATTTCCTGTCACATGACCACATGGACCACCCTCATTAATGCAATTCAAACGTATGGTTTATTTGGAAGTTTTGCATGATTTGCGTCTGGCTGCGTTTGCAATAGCCTTCAATGGCAGAATTCACGCTTCCGTTACTCTTGCGTTAGCTTGACCGGACCTGAAAACGCAAGCCGTGTTCGAAGGTCCGTCATAAAAGAAAAGGAATGTAGCAAACCCATGCCAATTTTGATATGCGTCACGATGCGTCAAACAATGCAAGTCTATGGGTGCGTTACAATGTCCGTTACATTGCGTTTTCACTACTTAAAAACGTGTCCGTTAGACGGACTCCCCTAGCGCAATGTGAACCTAGCCTTATGTCAGAGCTCCCAGGGTCGCTACTCCATCTGTGGATGAACGCAAAGAGAAGGGGTAACGACAAACATAGGGAGATGACCAAGAACTGTCCATAGAGTCCATACAAGGTCCAAAGCCAGTTGACACGATGTCAGAGCTCCCAGGGTCGCTACTCCATCTGTGGATGAACGCACAGAGAAGGGGTAACAACAAGCATAGGGAGATGACCAAGAACTGTCCATAGAGTCCATACAAGGTCCAAAGCCAGTTGACACGAGAGTCACCACCTGGCTTATCTGACCATCTCCATGGAACCAGGCGACCAGCGGGTCCCAACCCTGGCTTTCTCCAAACAGATCCATGGTTCAGAGATGGTCACTGGATCAGATCTGTGTCTATAGAATCATAGATCAGTGTCCCTCGTGATGGTGCCATGATGAATTGGCTGCAGTCCTTTCTCTTGTCTGTTGGGTGGTTTGCAGAATGTCTGGCTGATAGCTCTGTGTTACTTCAGTCTCTCAGGATGTGATCTCAGAGTCTTTTTATACCCATGGCATGTAAGCTATTTTTAGAATTACCCAGGGCCCTTCAGTCCAACATCAAGATAAGGTAAACAATGGTGATGGGATTAAATAGCACTATTAGCATATAAGCACACATCAATAAACAAAGCTTAACACACTCAATGTACAGTCACTGTTACAGACTAACACAGTATGTTAGATAGTATATCAGTTGGCAAGTCTGTCTTCTTGACCCACCAGACATAAACACTTAAATTCACAAGCCAATATACAGCTAAAAAGCCAGTTCTTTTGGTTTGCAAAAAAAACATGGTTGTCTGAGAAATTAAGATACAATCTGGTTTCTTCACAGTAATCATCCAAAGACTTGAATAGTTCTGCACCTGTGGTGTTGGCTGCCAACAATAATGCACATAACATATCCTCATGCACATCCTACTGAAAACATGTCACACATAAACATACATCATTGCATTGTTTTCAACGTCAGTAGACTTGTCAACCTGGATTGCGTAGTATGGTGACACATTAATCCTCTCTAATAATTGTGCCTCAATGTATTTTGCTATTTCATTAATTCGTCTAGTGACAGTGTTCGCTGAAACAGGAACCTGTTCCATATTTTAAAACTGCAGCCTCTACAAAAAGTTCATGGTAAATGTCCTTAGCGGCAGGCAGGATCAACTCTTCAACAATAGTGAAGGCCTTCTTAGCCTTGGCAATACGGTTAGCCACTAAGAAGGATGCTCTCAGTGCAGACACATTTGTTGATGCGATCTTCTTCAATAATTGCTTCTGTCCTTCGATTTCATGTTTTTTTATTTAAAAAACTCCAAAGGCTTGTCTTTTTGCAGGGTGCTTGGTCTGTAAGTGGCAAACCAGTTTTAAGGCTTCATGGCCTCATTGGATAGCTGGTCACCACATATCACACAGTGTGGACTTGGGGCCTGTTGACTAGCCTGTTGCGATGAACCCATAATTTAAGTAGGACTCATTGTATTTTCTTTTAAACACAGCTTTCTTTTTTTAGGAGTCTTCATCTGTCTCTTCATTGGGTCTTTCTCCCTTTTCAAAGAAGCTTTCCAGCAATGTTTGTTTTTTACTCCTTTTACAAGGGTTTGAGGTGGAGGCGTAGTGTGTCCCTAATGCTGAAATGGCTACTGCTGACGACGGGCACTGCTGCTTAGCAGTGCTATACACCAAACAGCGCTGCAGACCGGAGGGGTGCTGGCAGGACCTCGGTGTACAGCACTGTAGACTAGGTCCCCACCAGGAGTTATCCAAGAGCCACGACACTGGCCAGATCACCAACCCACCACACATAATGTGCTGTGCCAGGAGGCCAGCCCGCCGTTTTCATAATGTTCTCTGCAGGGAGCCGAGTCTACGGAGGCCAGCCCGCTTTCCTGCCCCGTCCTGCTGCAGGGCGTGACAGGGTCAACCAGCATCCACCCCACAGTGTGCTATGAGCAGACTTGCAAAATGCAAAATGGGGCCCGATGCTGGTCCGCAGACCGATGGTTAGGGACTCGTGCGCTAAGGGGCCCTTCACATGTCTGTGGATTTAGCAGTTTTTGCAAAAAACATACCGTATTTTTGATCCTTATTTGTGGATCGAACTCATCAATGCAAGTTTATGAATCTGTGGGAAAAAAAAGGGACAACCATATGGATGGCAACCTAGTGCTGTCTCAATTTATTGTAAATTAGTACCTTTTTTTTAAATCACAAGGGGAAAAAAACACTGACGTCTGAAAGCAGACTAGGTCTGGCAAATGAGGCACGAGTAAATAAATTCCCTCAGTTTTTGAAGAAGAATGGGGTGGTGAAAAGCACAGCTTCAGCTGAATTCCAGTTTCTTGGGAGCTTCAATAGACTCTGGGGTGCCTGTCCATACAAAGTATGGGCCCCTAGTTCGGTTACTGTGATCCTATCACAGTATCTATCACCTATCAATCAACTTCTCAATGTGGCTATCAATGCCGATTTGGGAATTCTAGCAGTTACCCTAGTCCTGATCGCGCAGTAATAATAGCAGAGTCTGCGCAATTAGATATTTGTTATAATGCAGCACCTTGTCTTTTGCTGCAAAGTAATGTAAACAGTATGGGACAGATTTATCAAGATAATTGGAATAAATTGCACCAGCTTTCTAAAAATGCACATACCACTTAATTAATCTGGTGCCCCAAAGTAAAAAAAAAAAAATAGCTCTTCACCTGCCAAGAGCAGATGCAGATTTACCATATATCAAAACTTGCAAAATGGAGTTCAAGACTTACAATACTGATGACTTAACCTTAGGATAGATCAAAATATGCTTGGTAGGAGGTCCATCACCTGCCCACTACACATCTAACTAGTCAACTGTTTGCAAACAGTATACAGAGCCAGAAAAGCATGGCTCTAAACTGTATGGAAGCCATTCTATGGTGCTGCTGTTCAGCTCATAATAATAAAGTGATTAAGAGCGAAGCTGCAGTGGCTACTACAGTGAGGGCAGCCCTCATTGTCCAGTGTGCTTTACATAACACAGAGGAATGCTGCTTACATTATATGAGTATTGGTGTCCACGAATTAGGCTCTTTTTGGCTTAGCCAGGCAAATTTTGCATAATATATTGTCACAACCTGTCATTTCTCAGAGTCTGCACAGGCCTGGGGCTGACCAGACAGAGCATTAGTACTGCTGACAGCCAAAAGTAACTCAATCCTTGCCTGCAATAACCGTGTACTACCGTTATCTTTGTATTGCCTAAGGCTACTTTCACACTAGCGTCGTACGACGCACGACGAATTGCGTCGTTGCGACGTACCGACGCAAGCAGTGAAAGCGCCGCACAACGGGGGCAGCGGATGCTGTTTTTCAACGCATCCGATGCCCCATTGTGATGTGCGGGGAGGTGGGGGCGGAGTTCCGGCCGCACATGCGCGGTCAGAAAAGACGGTCACGACGCACCAAAAAACGTTACATGGTGGCGACATGTGGCAATGCGTCGCTAATGCAAGTCTATGGAGAAAAAACGCATCCTGCAAGCACTTTTGCAGGATGCGTTTTTTTCTACAAAACGACGCATAGCGACGTGCAGTGCACGACGCTAGTCTGAAAGTAGCCTAAGGCCTCTTTCACACTTCCGTCTTTCAGCTCCCGTCACAATCCGTCGTTTTTTGAGAATGCAGGATCCTGCATTTTCTCAGACTTGTATTAGTGACGGATTGTGACTTATGGCCATCCGTTTCATCCGTCTTTCACTGGATCCTGCATAAAAAAACGGTCTATCGGGCAGAGAAAACGTTCAGAGGAACGTTTTTTCTGCACGTTGGAAAATTGGTCAGCGATGCATCCTGCGCTGCCCATAACTGGCTACAATAGTAGCCTATGGGCGCAGGATGCGTCGCTGCCTGTAAAAAGCAGGAATCCAGCGATGGGTCCCACCTTTTCAAAGAGAGCATGTGTGGAAGAATTTCCCGTCAGGGAAATTCTCTCTCGCTTGCTCTCTTTCTCTTTTTACTATTGATGCTGCCTATGCAGCATCAATAGTAACAAGATATAATGTTAAAAATAATTTAAAAAAAATCGCAATATTCTTACCTACCGGTGTTCCCGCGCAGCGTCACCGATGTTCCCGGCAGCTAGCGGTACTTCCTAGTAATACATTGCGAAATCTCGCGAGACCGCGACTTCTCGTGAGATTTTGCAATGTATTACTAGGAATGCTAGCTGCTGGGAGCATCGCTGTGCGGGAACGCCGGTAGGTGAGAATACTGCGATTTTTTTTTTTTTTTTTTAACCTGGTTTGTGTTGTGTATGCGTTTTTGCAGCGGAAAACCGCTGCGAAGACGCATACACAACAGGTGCACATAGGCTCGACGGGTCCGTCAGAAAGACGAGCCCAGTGCACACGTTTTCCACAATCTGCACAGGATCCATCACTTCAACGTCTTGACGGATCCTGTGCAGATTTGGAAGACGGAAGTGTGAAAGAAGACTTAGAAACAGGCAATCCCTGTACGTGTTGCGGCTGCTGAACAGCTGCGAGACATGCAGACACTGGGACTCGAATATTTTGGACCAGTAAAAAAAAATAGAATAATGAAGTACAAAAGGAAGTCTTCCGAATGTAATCTATTTTATACGGAGCCCCATAGATTTTAATGGGTAAGTCCGATTTTCAAAATGGATCAGAATAGAACGTGTTCTGTCTCTTAAATCAAACACACAGATCCATTTTTTTTAACTAATGTGTGTATTATAGATCAATGAAACTTCATGTCTGTCCAAGAAAAAAAAACAACCAAAAAGAAACCATCAACATGTGACAAAAATGTGTGATGCAGCCAAAGAGACATTTACTAACTAACCAGGAGATGGCAGCAGATCTTGCAGAATGAACTTCTCCAGCTTCCTAAGAATTTAGCCGTCTAACAAACCTACAGGTGCTTCCACAAAATTAGAATATCAAAAATTTAATTTATTTTGCTTTTTCAATACAAAAAGTGAAACGCATATAATTATATAGAGTCATTACAAACAAAGTGATCTATTTCAAGTGTTTATTTCTGTTAATGTTGATGATTATGAATAGAGTCAGAATAGTTAACTGCCAGTCTGCCACCCAAAGAAGACGGAACTATTCAGTTGAAACGCATTGTGGAAATAATAAATGAAGACTTTTTAATACCAGCTGAACTGTGTCGCTTGCGCTCTATATGACCGGTCCATTTTTACTTCATAATGTTGATGATTATGTCTTACAGCCAATGAAAACCCAGAAGCCATCTCAGTAAATTAGAATTAACAAAAAACATCTGCAAAGGCTTACTAAGCGCTTAAAAATGTCCCTTAGCTTGTTTCAGTAGGCTACACAATCATGGGGAAGACTGCTGACTTGACAGATGTCCAGAAGGCAGTCATTGACATACTCCACAAGGACGGTAAGCCACAAAAGGCCATTGCTAAAGAAGCTGGCTGTTCACAGAGTGCTGTATCCAAGCATATTTTTAATGGAAGGTTGAGTGGAAGGAAAAAGTGTAGTAGAAAAAGATGCACAAGCAACCGGGATAACCGCAGCCTTGAAAGGAGTGTTAAGACAAGGCCATTCAAAAATTTGGTGGAGATTCACAAGTGGACTCTGCTGCTGGAGTCATTGCTTCAAGAGCCACCACAGACATATCCAGGACATGGGCTACAAGTGTTGCATTCCTTGTGTCAAGCCACTCATGACCAATAGACAACGCCAGAAGCATCTTACCTGGGCCAAGGAGAAAAAGAACTGGACTGTTGCTCAGTGATACAAGGTGTTGTTTTCAGATGAAAACAGTAAATTTTGCATTTAGTTTGCAAATCAAGGACCCAGAGTCTGGAAGAAGAGTGGAGAGGCACACAATCCAAGCTGCTTGAGGTCTATTGTGAAGTTTCCACAATCAGTGATGGTTTGGGGAGCCATGACATCTGCTGGTGTAGGTCCACTGTATTTTATCAAAACCAAAGTCAGCGCAGCCATCTACCAGGAAATTTTAAAGCACTTCAGGCTTCCCTCTGCCGACAAGCTTTTTTTCAGATGGAAATTTCAATCTCCAGCAGGACTTGGCACCTGTCCACACTGCCAAAAGTACTAATACCAGATTTTAAAACAACAGCATCTCTGTGCTTGATTGGCCAGCAAACTAGCAATACCTTAATCCCATACAGAATCTATGGGGCATTGTCAAGAGGAAGATGATAGACACCAGAACCAACAATGCAGACGAGCTGAAGGCTGCCATCAAAGCAACCTGGGCTTCCATAACACCTCAGCATTGCCACAGGCTGATCACCTCCATGCCACGCTGCATTGATGCAGTAATGGATGCAAAAGGAGCACCAACCAAGTATTGAGTGCATTTACTGAACATAAATTTAAGTAGGCCAACATTTCGGATGTTAAAATAATTTGTTCAAGCTGGTGTTATAAAGTATTCTAATTTACTGAGATAATGACTTTTGGGTTTTCATTGGCTGTAAGCCATAGTCATCAACATTAACAGAAAACACTTGAAATAGATCACTCTGTTTGTAATTACTCTATTTTCGCTTTTTGTACTGAAGAACTGAAATAAATTAACTTTTTGATGATATTCTAATTTTGTGAGAAGCACCTGTATATAATCCATATGAAGCAGAACCTGGAAGGAAGACAGTTTGTTCTAAGACAAATTTCTGGCCCTTGCCACTTCAGCCATCTAATTTAATCTTGAACATTCTGGCAAAATGCAACTACAAAAATAGTATTAATAATGCCACATTTTCTCAACCAACACAAAGAAAAAAAATCAGTCATTCTAACTTTAAGAGATCATTTTGGTGGAACAGTTAGCGAGGGGGTAAGATCTGAACAATTCACAGACAGCAGGATTTTGGATGCCAAGCTTTCTTTTGATATTCCATTTTCCAGGTCTCCTGTATTAATTAAAATAACCTTAGCAATTACTCACCATGCCCTGCTCCAGCGAAGCATCTCCATCTCTGGCCCCTTCATTGTTGACAGACTGCAGCCAATCACTGGGCTCCACAGCTCTGCCAATTTAGACAGCCTGAAACCCCCTTAAAGGATCATTCAGACATCAGTTCCTCTAGATTTTCCCCAGCATTTGGTTGGTATGTCAATTTTTACCATCAATGTCATCTTTTTTTTCTGCATACAATTACACTTGTTGACAAAGAAAAAAAACAAACAAAAAACTGGATTTAACTCTATATATTTTCAAGATGAATTCAAAAAGGCCTTCAGATTTTTTCCATCAGGCAGGGTTTTTTTTATTATGACAGAAGAAAATCCAGCTCACCACCTGTGATTTCACACTTCTGGGGCACAGATTGCACCTGGGAAGGGTGCAACATCCAATGGAGAAAGCAGAAAAATCCAGCTCACAGACGAAATCCAAAAAAACTGCATTTTGTTATCCAAGGTACATGAAGCAAAGATTAAAATTGTGTGTTCACAAAAAAAGAGAATTCAGGCATCTTTTGACGCATTTCGAGCAACATGCGCTCTTTGCTAAGACCTCCCGAGATCTTGGTGCCCATGCGCCGCCCCCAACAGCCATTTTCCCCAGAGTCCACCGTATAGGAAACCATGTAAGTGCTTTGGCTGGTTTCAGACTTGCGTTGCTGTGCACGCTGTGGACGGCAGCGTACTTTCTCCTTGCTTCCTCCGTGAAGCTCCGCCCAGGCTCCGCCTACTGCGTCTCCCTGCATACCTATCTTTAAAGGGAACCTGTCACCTGAGTACACGCCAGTGCAAGGCAATATTGCCTTACGCAGGCGTGTACTCCGGAGGACGGAGAATGAACTTCAATCCAATATTGAAGCCAGCATGCAGCCAGCGGGTAAGGAAAGGGTGAATCAAACACCCGAAAACCCCGCCCATATGACCCAAAACTGGTGCCGCCAAATTCAGGTGACAGGTTCCCTTTAACATTGGGTATGCAGGGACATGCGTTGTACTTGAGGTGTGCGGCGCCCGCACGGAAAAATTTAGCATTTCTGTGCAGGCACTGCACACCTCAAATCGCCGCATGCGGACACATCCGCATACAATGCATGTCCCTGCGTACCCAACGTTAAAGATAGGTATGCGTCTATAAGACACCTATCCATTACTAATCCTCTAATTATATGGTAAATAAAGACACAGCAAGTATAAAGTCCTTAATTAGAATAAAACAAAACAGTTTTCCATTTTTATTTAAAAACAAGTTATATTCATCTAACACCTAAGGCTAGTTTCACACTAGCGTTTTGAGGAGCTGCGGAGGGCTGCAGACTTCCTCCGTGAAGCCCCGCCCTTGGCCGCACCTCCGCCGCCAGCTCCGCCTACTTCTGCATGCGGCCTGCGTATCTATCTTTAACATTAGGTACGCAGGTCGTGCCGCTGTATGCAGATGCTTCCGCATACGTCGTTTTGACGATGCGGCGACCAGCGTAGAACGCAGCTTGTAGCAATTTTTTTTCTTCTCCGGATCGTCAAAACGACGCATGCGGAAGCATCCGCATACAGCGGCACGACCTGCGTACCTAATGTTAAAGATAGGTACGCAGGCCGCATGCAGAAGTAGGCGGAGCTAGCGGCCGAGGGCGGGGCTTCACGGAGGAAGTCCGCAGCTCCTCAAAATGCTAGTGTGAAACAAGCCTAATTCCACTGAATCCCTCATCTCCTGTAATAAAACAAAAATAAAATGTATCACCGTGATCAGCGAAGTTACTGAGCTTGAACTGCGGTGACCTCATCACTGACTTTTTCCCACGATGCTGAGGTCACCGCAGTTCAGCCCGGCTGGGAACGCAGCCTCACTGACTGGCGGTAACCTTGTTGACGTCACTGAAGCTGTGCTCGCAGCAGCTAATTTATGTGGTTCTCAGCATGGACGGTCACATCTTGGCACCGTCCAGGTTGAAAACTATTTATCCCCCAGACATGGATTACAACATGGGACAGGATGGACAGGTGAAGATTATTATTATTATTTATATAACGCCATTAATTGTATGGTGCTGTACATGAGAAAAGGAGCTACGTACAGGGTTATAGATAAAGTTTACAGTAAACAAATTTACAATGACAGACTGGTGCAGAGGGGAGAGGACCCTGCCCTTGCGGACTTACATTCTACAGGATAATGGGGAGGAGACAGAAGGTCGGGGGAGCGGCTGCTCTGGTGGTGGTGATGCGGCAGCTCCGGCGGTTGGTCACGCGGCAGCTCAGGTGGTGGTGAGGCGCCAGAATGGTTATTCCAGGCTGTAGGCTTTACTGAAGAGATGGTTTTTCAGGTTCTGTCTGAAGGATCTGAGAGTGGTGGATAATCGGACGTGTTGAGGCGTGGAGTTCCAGAGGATGGGGGATATTCGGAAGAAATCTTGGAGGCGGTTGTGTGAGGAACGAATAAGTGTGGAGGAGAGTATGAGGTCTTGAGAGGATCGAAGATTACATGAGGGAAGATATTGGGAGATTAGTTCAGAGATATAGGGAGGGGACAGGTTGTGGATAGCTTTGTAGATCAGTGTTAGTAGTTTGAACTGGATTCGTTGGGGAATTGGGAACCAGTAGAGGGATTTGCAGAGTGGAGAAGCAGGGGAGTAGCGAGGAGAGAGGTGGATTAGCCGGGCAGCAGAGTTGAGGACAGACTGGAGCGATGCAAGAGAGTTAGCAGGGAGGCCACAGAGGAGGGTGTTGCAGTAATCTAGTGGGAGATGATGAGGGCATGCACAAGAGTTTTAGTAGATTGTGGGCTGAGGAAGGGACGGATTCTGGCAATATTTTTGAGTTGGAGGCGACAAGAGGTGGCAAGAGTTTGGACGTGCGGCTTGAAGGACAGGACAGAGTCGAGAGTTACCCCGAGGCAGCGGATTTCAGGTGCAGGAGAGAGCGTGATGCCGTTTACCATAATAGATAGATCAGGTAGGGGGGATATGCGAGATGGGGGAAAGATGATGAGTTCGGTTTTGTCTACATTGAGTTTTAGGAAGCGAGAGTTGAAGGAGGATATGGCTGATAGACACTCCGGGATTCTGGACAGCAGAGAGGTGACATCTGGGCCAGAGAGGTAGATCTGAGTGTCGTCCACATACAGGTGGTACTTGGAAGCCATGGGACTTTATGAATTGTCCTAGACCAAGGGTACACATGGAAAAAAGTAGGGGCCCTAGGACAGAGCCTTGAGGGACTCCAACAGAGAGAGGGCGGGATGAGGAGGTAGTGTGGGATTGGGAAACGCTAAATGTGCGGTTGGAAAGGTATGAAGCAATCCAGGACAGTGCAAGGCCTTTGATGCCAAGGGAAGCAAGAATCTGTAGCAGTAGGCAGTGGTGGATTGTGTCGAAAGCAGAGGATAGGTCGAGTAGGAGGATGGAGAACCGTCTGTTAGCTTTGGCTGTAAGTCAATAGTAATTTTGGTCAGACAAAAAAACCAAACTACTATAATTCGGAATCCTAGAACCAACAACTAACCTAAACCAAACAAGGATCCCTAAAATATAACCTTTAATAGAGCAATTTAAAAATAGACTTTATTGATCAATAAATTTTAAAAGGTAAGAAGGCATAAAATGTGCCTGAACCACCCTGTGTCATATACTAGTACAACCTACCTGACAGTGGAGGTAGGCACCCTACTTTACCGCGGTAGGCGCCCCCACTCCTCGAAGGCTAACCCTGTTATTGCCCTAAGGACTCCCTCAAATGCAGGAAACCTTGTAAGCACTACAACAAAACACTATAATGACACCTACCTAGCAGTGGAGGTAGGCACCCTAAGTTGTTGCGTTAGGCGCCCCCACTCAGCGGCGGCTGACCCTAGGGTCCCTTACTCGCCCTGTATTCAGGAAAGATAAAAGATAAATGTCCCAATACACCACAGGAACCCGTGAGAAAACAAAAAAACAGAAAAAAATGGAAAAAATAACAAGAAAATATAATCAAAAATTAACAAAAAATGTAGATACACTTCAGACTACTGCAGCCCAGAAAAATGATTTATACAGTATACTGGTAAAGTAGACAGTAGACTGACAAGTCCCATAAGGGATCACGGGTAACCAGAGTGTACCAATACACCTTAATCCGAATAGATAAACATATACGATTATAGCACAAGGATGCAAATATAAAAAATGCTATAAGCATTCCTCTATTGTCTTAGAGAAGTATAGCCTTGTATAGCCTTATCTTGCAAAATAGTGCACAGAAAGTGAAAAACTGGAAACCATATAACATTAGACTCTCTAATAGTCTGATAGCCTACTGGCTCAATGGCCGAAATCAAATCTGTCAGAGCAAGACAAGGGTATAAATAGTTGGGAGAGAAGATTTACAGGTAGTAGGGACATGCTATCCACCACTTATTGTTAACATTTATAAAGGAGACTATTACCAGTTCAATCACATATGAATATTAGAGGACTCAATCGTCCTGCTGATATAGGCAAATCAGAACAATTGCTCAAAATATACTTATCAGCATGCTGGAAGCTCCCATTTTGTTCGTCCCACTACTGCCTCAGATGAGGATGGTCTCAGTAATCAACTCTCTCGAGCAATCCCCATACAGTGCCCGACGCGTTTCCCCCCCTTTTTTCTTAGGGTATAACGGGGGTTCATCAGGGGTAACACAGCCACATACACCGATAAAAAGATAGATGAGCTGTAAAGATAGGATCCACTCACCATGTTCCCCTTTTAAAAGTGCCGTGAATTAGCCTCTCCGGCGTCCAAGCCGCATGGAGTATACGTCATCCGTATGCGGCTAAGCCTCTATTCAATCCAGCGGCGAGCCCGGAAATAACACACATAATATCCGCAGTGTGTAGCCAGCTCTATAGGCTACATAAAAATGGCCGACACCACCGCCTCTCAGCCGCTTGGAGTGTGCGTCATCACTACGCACCAAGGCTTACGTTACAACCAGTGACGGGCCGGAAATCACATGCTAAACATTGGCAAAATACAGCCAGGCCGATTGGCTACAAGAAAATGGCCGACAACGCCGCGCTTGCGCAATGTTACCCACATATGCTCGGCGGTCATAAGGAACTAATGCAGTAAAAAACAGACTAATCCGGAACTAGATGAAATCAGATAATGTTAATAGTTCCTCAAAAGCAATCAGCATTTAAGAAATCATTATATTAAGGGGTAAATATAACATGGAAAATACATAATGGACCAAACATTCGGAAAATGGAACTAACAATGAAAAATAAAGTCACATATAGAAAAGCAATATATAGTGGATCATATTAAATGACCCAAAGAATATATACATATCAATATATATATGGCTTAGACCGGACCATAAACAGTGGCTAGATGAAACTAACAAAGGACAATTGTTCATTAAGGCCCATAGGGCTCATAGATTTCAATAAATAAATCCACCTGAGCCCTGTATTTTCCATGTTATATTTACCCCTTAATATAATGATTTCTTAAATGCTGATTGCTTTTGAGGAACTATTAACATTATCTGATTTCATCTAGTTCCGGATTAGTCTGTTTTTTACTGCATTAGTTCCTTATGACCGCTGAGCATATGTGGGTAACATTGCGCAAGCGCGGCGTTGTCGGCCATTTTCTTGTAGCCAATCGGCCTGGCTGTATTTTGCCAATGTTTAGCATGTGATTTCCGGCCCGTCACTGGTTGTAACGTAAGCCTTGGTGCGTAGTGATGACGCACACTCCAAGCGGCTGAGAGGCGGTGGTGTCGGCCATTTTTATGTAGCCTATAGAGCTGGCTACACACTGCGGATATTATGTGTGTTATTTCCGGGCTCGCCGCTGGATTGAATAGAGGCTTAGCCGCATACGGATGACGTATACTCCATGCGGCTTGGACGCCGGAGAGGCTAATTCACGGCACTTTTAAAAGGGGAACATGGTGAGTGGATCCTATCTTTACAGCTCCTCTATCTTTTTATCGGTGTATGTGGCTGTGTTACCCCTGATGAACCCCCGTTATACCCTAAGAAAAAAGGGGGGGAAACGCGTCGGGCACTGTATGGGGATTGCTCGAGAGAGTTGATTACTGAGACCATCCTCATCTGAGGCAGTAGTGGGACGAACAAAATGGGAGCTTCCAGCATGCTGATAAGTATATTTTGAGCAATTGTTCTGATTTGCCTATATCAGCAGGACGATTGAGTCCTCTAATATTCATATGTGATTGAACTGGTAATAGTCTCCTTTATAAATGTTAACAATAAGTGGTGGATAGCATGTCCCTACTACCTGTAAATCTTCTCTCCCAACTATTTATACCCTTGTCTTGCTCTGACAGATTTGATTTCGGCCATTGAGCCAGTAGGCTATCAGACTATTAGAGAGTCTAATGTTATATGGTTTCCAGTTTTTCACTTTCTGGGCACTATTTTGCAAGATAAGGCTATACAAGGCTATACTTCTCTAAGACAATAGAGGAATGCTAATAGCATTTTTTATATTTGCATCCTTGTGCTATAATCGTATATGTTTATCTATTCGGATTAAGGTGTATTGGTACACTCTGGTTACCCGTGATCCCTTATGGGACTTGTCAGTCTACTGTCTACTTTACCAGTATACTGTATAAATCATTTTTCTGGGCTGCAGTAGTCTGAAGTGTATCTACATTTTTTGTTAATTTTTGATTATTTTTTCTTGTTATTTTTTCCATTTTTTTCTGTTTTTTTGTTTTCTCACGGGTTCCTGTGGTGTATTGGGACATTTATCTTTCCTGAATACAGGGCGAGTAAGGGACCCTAGGGTCAGCCGCCGCTGAGTGGGGGCGCCTACCGCAACAACTTAGGGTGCCTACCTCCACTGCTAGGTAGGTGTCATTATAGTGTTCTGTTGTAGTGCTTACTAGGTTTCCTGCATTTGAGGGAGTCCTTAGGGCAATAACAGGGTTAGCCTTCGAGGAGTGGGGGCGCCTACCGCGGTAAAGTAGGGTGCCTACCTCCACTGTCAGGTAGGTTGTACTAGTATATGACACAGGGTGGTTCAGGCACATTTTATGCCTTCTTACCTTTTAAAATTTATTGATCAATAACGTCTATTTTTAAATTGCTCTATTAAAGGTTATATTTTAGGGATCCTTGTTTGGTTTAGGTTAGTTGTAATTTTGGTCAGAGCAGTTTCGGTGGAGTGGTGGGGGCTTTAGCCAGATTGGAGGTTGTCAAGAAGAGAGTTAGATGAGAGGTGGGAGGAAAGTTGAGCATGGACATGCTGCTCAAGGAGTTTGGAAGCAAACGGCAGCAGTGATATGGGGCGATAGCTGGGCATAGGAGTTGGGTCAAGGTTAGCTTTTTTGAGGATGGGTGTGATGGTGGCATGTTTGAAGGCAGAGGGGAAAGTACCAGATGATAGCGATGGGTTAGGGCTGGAATGAGCATGTTAGTGAGGTAGAGGAGAGGGTGGGAAGGGATGGGGTCAAGTGCACAGGTGGTGAGGTGTGATTTGGAAAGGAGGCGAGTAAGCTCTCCTTCGGTGATGTTGGAGAGGGAAGTTATTAGGGAAGGACAGAGGTCTGGTATATGGAGTGGTTGGGGTGGTAGAACAGTATAGGTTTGCCTTGTTTGATCGATCTTGTTTTTGAAGTAGGTGGCAAACTCCTCAGAAGAGATGAGAGGAGTTGGAGGTGGCAGTGGTGGGTGGAGGAGAGTTAGTATTGTTTTTTTTATTTTTATTACAGGAGACGAGGACGAGGGATTCAGTGGAATTAGGCATTAGGCGAGTATAATGGTGTTTGTTACTTTTAAATAAAAAAATGGAAAACTGTGTTTTTATTTCTAATAAAGGACTTTATTCTGGCTGTGTCTTTATTTACCATATAACTATACGATTAGTAATGGATAGGTGTGTTATAGACAAAAATGTGCAACTTTTCAAAGAGTTTTACACTAGAATTCTGGCGTAATCACTTAAGACAAATCAGAGCGTACCACACCAGAGTTCCTCCCACTTTCCAATATTTTGTGACACCAAGCAATTTTTACGCTACAAAGCTGGCAAAATCTGCTTGAAGAATTGGTGCCTTTGTCTTAGTACTGTTGCTCGCCTTCAATCATTAGCTAACTCATTTAGCAAGATGATTAGTTCTGTCCTGGAGGAAAAGAAAACAAACCTCTGGGACCATTACATCAGAAGCATCCGAACCATTGACATCAGGAAGAGATACAATTTCAGCAGATGTGGATGGTGAAGAAGAAGAATTTCCTCTGAATTTCTTATGTTTCCTGGAACGTTTTCTTGTGCTTGAATGGGAAACTTCCTTCATGGTGGGAGTTAAAAGGAACCCATCAGAGCAGTTACTAACACCAGAACAACCCCTAGAGGAAAAGGGGCAACATGGGTGCAGAACAACACCTGGGGGAAAGGGGGCAACATGGGTGCAGAACAACCCCTGGGGAAAAGGGGCAACATGGGTGCAGAACAACCCCTGGGGGCAGTAGCGCAGCTACCGGGGGGGCGGTTGCCCAGGTCCCTGTGCTCCGAGGGGGGCCCACCCAGAGCTATTATACTGCAACTGCGCGCGCCGATACAGTTACATTCTGCGGCAGAGCAGGGAGGATCGATCTCCCTGCTCTGCCGCTATGGGGCCCGGTGCCAGCAGTGGGCCCCCCGCCTGTCATCGCAAGGTCAGCTGTAATGGCATCTAGCCAATACAGCTCACCGCATTGATGAGAGGAGCGTTACGCTCCCTCTCCCATCATCCCCGACAGCCGGCGCGATGACGTCACTGCCCGGCGCCTGCTGTCAGATGAGCGGGAGGTGAGTATTGTTTTTTCATGGGGGCTGCCTTATACTACAGAGTCTACCTATAGGGGAACTGCCTTATACTACAGGATCTGCCTATGGGGGTGCTGCCTTATACTACAGTGTCTGCACATGGGGGCGCTGCCTTATACTACAGGGTCTGCCTATGGGGTGCTGCCTTATAATACAGGGTCTGCCTATGGGGTGCTGCCTTATACTACAGGGTCTGCCTATAGGGATACTGCCTTATACTACAGGGTCTGCATATAGGGGTGCTGCCTTATACTACAGAGTCTACCTATAGGGGAACTGTCTTATACTACAGGGTCTGCCTATAGGGATGCTGCCTTATACTACAGGGTCTGCATATAGGGGTGCTGCCTTATACTAGAGTCTACCTATAGGGGAACTGTGTTATACTACAGGGTCTGCCTATAGGGATGCTGCCTTATACTACAGGGTCTGCCTATAGGGGTGCTGCCTTATACTAGAGTCTACCTATAGGGGAACTGTGTTATACTACAGGGTCTGCCTATAGGGATGCTGCCTTATACTACAGGGTCTGCCTATGGGGTGCTGTCTTATACTACAGGGTCTGCCTATAGGGGTACTGTCTTATACTAAGTCGAACAAAGTCCAGCTCACCATGATCGACATCCTTGGAGACTCGGAGCACGGAGCCGCTGTGTCAGGGCGTAGCAAATCAAAGAAAAAAAGAGGAATCCAGCTCAACGAGGTAGTGAAAAAAACTTCTTTCTTTATTCACTTGAAAATATATTCAGTGGAGGATAAAAACATCAGCAATTACAAAAGATAAAATGCGATATCAACGCGTTTCTGGTGAACAAGCACCCTTAATCATGACAAGGCATTTGTCAGGGTCTGCCTATAGGGGTACTGTCTTATACTACAGGGTCTGCCTATAGGGCTAGTCTTATACTACAGGGTCTGCTTATGGGGGTGCTGCCTTGTGCTATATTGAGGACTATCTGGCACATTATACTATATGGAGGTTATCTATGGGGCCATCATACAGAGTGGGGATTAAAGGGGCCATCATACAGTGTTGGAGCCAAACAGTTTGGAGGCTACTAAGGGGTCAGTATACTGTGCAGGTGGTACTATACAGTGAGGGGGCATTATAGTGTGCATAGGGGAGCTGTACAGGGGGGAGACTTGTGACATTAAATGTAAAGTGGGCACTTATTGCTATAGGGGAACTCGGGTTACTGTGACCGTCAAAGGGGCACACACAGGGCATTATTACTTTCTAGGGGCAAAATATGGGCAGTGTTTTCTAGGGCACTTGTGCCCAGCATTACTATATTCTAGAGAGTTGCTTTAGAATTTAGAGGGCACAGAGAACCACACAGCAGGTGCAGTAATAAAGACACATAGGGCAGCAGCGGCTCAGTATTGAGATATCAGCAGGATGAGGAGTTTGTGCAGGTTGGGAATAGATGGTGATGGCTTGTCTCTGCAGACAAGTTCTGGCTGGAAGAAGTTGTCGTGTCAGCCTGGGCCAGATGGAAAAGACGGGAAAAATGAACGATTCCATCAGAAAGAACGTCAGCGGTAAGTCATTATCTGTAACTGTGCTGTAATCTCTTATATGTTCTGTAGGACTGGTATCTACCACTGACCATATGGCGGTAATATCAATATTGGTCTTTATATAGAGATTATCTTCAGTAATAGCGTGGTCATCTGCTGAGGTTCTCCTCCACTATTAGGGCACGTCACCGAGTTGTAATCAAGGATACCTGCTTAGGGGCCCACTCAGAAGCGTCGCCCCCCTTGAACCAAAACCCTAGCTATGCCTCTGCTTGAGGAAAAGGGTGAAGAACAACCCCTGGGGGAAACACTGACTATACGGACACAGAACAACCCCCGGGGGAGGAAGGTAGGGGAACACTGACAATACAGACCCAGAACAACCGCCGGGGGAGGAAGGTAGGGGAACACTGACTATATGGACCCAGAACAACCCCCGGGGGAGGAAGGTAGGGGAACACTGACTATACAGACCCAGAACAACCCCTGGAGGAAGGTAGGGGACCACTGACTATACGGACGCCGAACAACCCCCGGGGGAGGAAGGTAGGGGAACACTGACTGTACGGACCCAGAACAACCCCCGGGGGAGGAAGGTAGGAGAACACTGACTATACAGACCCCGAACAACCCCCGGGGGAGGAAGGTAGGGGAACACTGACTATACGGACCCCGAACAACCCCCGGGGGAGGAAGGTAGGGAACACTGACTATACAGACCCCGAACAACCCCCGGGGGAGGAAGGTAGGGGAACACTGACTATACAGACCCCGAACAACCCCCGGGGGAGGAAGGTAGGGGAACACTGACTATACGGACCCCGAACAACCCCCGGGGGAGGAAGGTAGGGAACACTGACTATACGGACCCCGAACAACCCCCGGGGGAGGAAGGTAGGGAACACTGACTATACAGACCCAGAACAACCCCCGGGGGAGGAAGGTAGGGGAACACTGACTATACGGACCCCGAACAACCCCCGGGGGAGGAAGGTAGGGAACACTGACTATACAGACCCCGAACAACCCCCGGGGGAGGAAGGTAGGGGAACACTGACTATACAGACCCCGAACAACCCCCGGGGGAGGAAGGTAGGGGAACACTGACTATACGGACCCCGAACAACCCCCGGGGGAGGAAGGTAGGGGAACACTGACTATACGGACCCCGAACAACCCCCGGGGGAGGAAGGTAGGGGAACACTGACTATACAGACCCCGAACAACCCCCGGGGGAGGAAGGTAGGGGAACACTGACTGTACGGACCCAGAGCAACCCCCGGGGGAGGAAGGTAGGGGAACACTGACTATACGGACCCCGAACAACCCCCGGGGGAGGAAGGTAGGGAACACTGACTATACGGACCCCGAACAACCCCCGGGGGAGGAAGGTAGGGGAACACTGACTATACGGACCCCGAACAACCCCCGGGGGAGGAAGGTAGGGAACACTGACTATACGGACCCCGAACAACCCCCGGGGAGAGCGGCTCAGACTATACGGGCACAGCGCAATCCCCAGGGGTAGAAGAGCGCCCCACACAGACCCTTACGTTCTCGCCACTGTGCCGTGCACCTCGAAGTCGATTGCTCTGTCACAGTCTGACTGAGGACCGGAAGGGCTGATGCTCATGTCAGTCACGGCGCCAGTCTCCTGAAGCAGTTAACCCTTCCTGCAGCAAACACTGAGGAGGGAGACAACACACTTGTATTGACCAAACATACAGCTCGGCAGAGCACTGGGAGCAAGAACCCTGGAGAATGACCCAAGACCCATAGCAGGAGGCCGAGGGTCAGCTGCTGCCTGGCGACCATAAGGAAGTTCCCTGTTGTTTGTATACAGTTAACCCCTAAGCCACGCCCTTGTCCCGCCCATTCCCTCCTCTGACGTATGGTTGGCTCTTCACGAATGGGGGCGGCGACAAGCAGCAGCCAATCGGCGCAGTGTTGCTAGCTGCTCGCAGCTACGTATAGGTGGCTCCAGGTGTCACTTATGTGCGCGCTGCCTCAGTTGTGCTTGTGGAGAACTGCATAGAGCTCAAATGCAGAGCTACTGGAAAGTGGCTACAGCTGCGTGACCAGTTCCACTCGGGACACTAGCTAACGTGTCGCTGGGCCCAGTAAGTGGCGGACGAGCTGGCCTTGTGTGCGTGTCTGTGTGGATGTGCCCTCACAGGAGCGGTGACAGGCTGCCCGCAGGACGTGGTGGAGAGTGACAGCAAAACATGCGCAAGAGCAAGCGTCCCACCACAGAGTGAGCCGCCTCTGCAGAGGCAATGTCACCTGCCGCCGGCTCAGCTGTGCGGCTCCCAGCGCCGGGGGCTCTGCAGGCGGCAGCTCGTTATCGCGACATGACACGCGCTCACCTGCAGGTGGCGGCTGCTGGCAGCGCTCGGCCTGGTGTCTGCTGACAGACGTGTGCTGCGCTGTTTACATTCCTGTCAGGACATAGGAGCGGGGCCTGCGGTGAGGGAGAAGCCTGTGGTGGCGCCTGTCCATGTGCCCTCATATTTACCAACACACAGGCATGGAGGACTGCGCCCCCAGCTGGCCACAGCAGCCTGTGGGGTCACTAGGACCTGTGGCTAGAAAAGCTGCCATTTGCTTGGTAGCTATGACAACGCTGCCACTTGCACCAGTTTTAGTAACTAGGTGGTACATGTGTTATGAAATGTGCGTTTATTAACCCTGTGTGATATATTGGGCCTTTTCCATTGGTTAGGAAATGCCTCTAAGTTGTACCCATGGCCTGGTGCTTGTGGGACGTTTCAGTGTCAGGTTGTGTCCCCTTATTTGCTCTAGATGGAAGTGATCGCTCCCTGTCACAATCATTGTGTTTGGGTTTTTTAGTTGAGTCCTAGTAAACGTCAATGGCTGAGTCCAATATTTGGGGGGAAAAAAATGGACGCTGATAGGGCATGTGCTGAAACAGGATGGACAGATCAGGCCAGAGGTGTGCACTGCGGTTTAGCCCTGGCACAGCAGATGTTTCCATGATTGATGTGTGAATCGCTCGCTGTGGGCAGATGAGGCAGTTTTGTTTTGAGGTTTCCAGTGATCTGTGCACGAGACACAGCGGCGTACCCACCAGGCTATTCAAGCAGAAGATTCTTCAGGAAAACGTGTGGCAGTGTTCTTCCTAATGTGCGTGTATTTTGTGTGTTTGCCAAGTGGAAGTTGCCTTAATATTCAGGTTGTTTCTGTTAACTGTTCCTCGGCTTTATAAACATGAAGCGGTTAAAAGACAGAACATGTGCACAGCAAGTGGTTTCTACATTGCAGTACAATTGATCATTTCTGTAGCACTTTTTTAGGCTGGATATGGAGCATATTTGCCTGAAAAAGTTATCATGTGCATGTATTCTTAGGGGCTGTCCACTGTGTTTTGCAGTCTGATGATTTCTAGGGCTTTTATCTGAAATGCTCTGGCAGAGGATTGGTATGTAGTATATAATCTCTTTTAATACAGTTCACAAAATGGCATGATTTTTCCACTGAAATCTGAGTATATAAAGCTACTTCAGGAAAGGGTAGGGGGCTATGGAATCCATTCACGACTTTGCTCAAATGAAAAATAAGCAGAAAACCTCTAAGCCCTAAAACTATTACCACAATAGTGAATTTAAAGTTGCGAAACACAAATCTAGACTTAATACAAGTACATATGCAATAAGGGATCAGGACCATTGAGTTGTATAAGGCCAAACTATATGAAAGATGCAAAAGCGCAATAGGGTCTTATCAAAGTAGTAATAGAGGATCAATAGGTAATAAGTAGAGATGAGCGAATAGTTTGGGCTCCCTCCTTATGCGAATAGCTATAGCGCTTATCGAATAGCTGCATCAGGAGCCTGGATACCTGGAGCGTTCCCAATAATTAGCTGTTCGTCGCTGCATGTGTCACGGCTGTGTGACAGTCACAACACACAGGCTCTCCATGCATGTGTTGTGACAGTGAAACGGCCATGACACATGCAGCTGCGGCGACAAACAGCTAATTATCGAGAACACTCCAGGTATCCGGGTTACCGATGCAGCTATTCAGATAAGCACTTATCTGAAGTTATTCAATCATCACTAGTAATAATTCTCACCTTTTTATAAGGTTGTGTAACACACAACCACTAAAAAAAATGCATAGTTTCAAGCTGTTGCATCTTCCAGAGGATTTGTAATGAAATATGCCACGGGCAATGAAGTATCCTGTGCTGATCGATAAATGACAACTAGTGATGTGCTCGTTACTCGAGTTTTCTGAGCACGCTCAGGTGTTCTCAGAGTATCTTGGCTGTGCTATGTTTGAGTCCCCGCAGCTGCATGTTTTTGTGGCTGCTAGACAGTCTGAATACATGTGGGGGTTCCCTAACAAACAGGCAATCCCTGCATGTGTTCAGGCTGTCTAACAGCCACAAATCATGCAGCTGCGGGGACACAAACATGATCTACAAGCACGCTCAAAATGACAACCCATGATGGAGATTGAAATGTTGGTTAAGGCTATGCGCACACGTAGGAAATGTGCAGAATTTTCTGCACAAAATCCACATCTGGCAGAATCCACAGCTGCGGATTTGCCGTGGTTTTTATGCGGATTTTGTGCAGATTTGATGCGGATTTCATGCAGTTTTTGCCACTGCGGATTTCTATCATGGAGGGGTGCAGAAACGCTGCAGATCCGCACAAAAGAAGGGACATGCACTTCTTTTAAATCTGCAGCAATTCTGCACTGATTTTTCCGCACCATCTGCACAACTTTTTTTTTTTTTTTTTTTTAACCCATTGATTTACATTGTACTGTAAATCACAGTGCGGATGTGCAGCGTTTCTGCGCTGAAAAATCCGCATCGTGTGCACACAGCCTTAATGTCAGTCACTCCGACTCCTACTTCAGGACAGCCACAACTGAAAGTACCGTAGTTAATAGCATAAATGCGATTATAAACATGAGAACATTTAAAAAGGTGCTGAGGGGAGCGGTATATACAATCACATTTGATTGGGGATAGGGTAACGTATGAGCTTTATCACGTGACTGCTTGTGCTCCTCCCCTCTCCTTGGTGCCTTTTTTCTTTTTTCTCGTTTCATGTATGTTATTCACTTCTTTTCATTTGTGGTTGTCCTCAAGGAGTCGTACTGACTCTGAAACGCATTGACGATAAACCAACATTTCATTCTCTATCATGGGTTGTCGTTTATCCAGCATCGCAGAATCCTTCCATTGCCTGTGGCATATTACAAACTATGACACCTTTGACTGTTTGCACTCCTTTCTAGATAATTTTTTTTTTTTTTTTTTTTTTTTTTTTTCAGACTGGCACAATAACCACAGTAGACTTCATGAGTACCGTATCTATATTCTTTGCATAGGGCTAGCAGACCCCTGAACGTATCAGACCAACACTGTTACTTATCCTTTTAGAGGTTTTTTTTCCATGGCCTCTTTTAGATGAAAAGGTAAACTGCAAATGTCTGTGGGAACACTTGTTCTCTAATATCGTCCCATGTCAGGGTATGGGTATGTGTCCACGTTCAGGTTTGCTTCAGGCTTTGGTCAGGATTTTATGCAAGTAAAATCCTGACCAAAACTGCACCTGAGGTCACTGGCAGGTCACCTGCGGTGTTCCTGCGTGTTTTGCTCATTGTAGCAACATGCTGCGTTTTGAAAAAACGCACCGCGCATGCGTTTTCGCGGCAAAAACGCATGCGTTTTTTAACGCATAGTGGAGTCGGGATTTCATGAAATCCCCTCCACTATGCTGTAACATCTGGACGCTGCGTTTTTGACGCTGCGGAAAAACGCAGCGTCAAAAACGCAGCGTTTCCTGAACGTGGACACATACCCTAAGTGTCCACGTTCAGGATTGCATCAGGATTTGGTCAGGATTTTATGCACGTAAAATCTTGACCAAATCTGCGCCTGAGGTCACTGGTCACCTGCGTTGTCCTTCCGTTGTTTCAGCATTGTAAAGACATGCTGCGTTCTGAAAAGACGCGCCGCATGTCCGTTTCCGCAGGTCTGCCGCATGCGTCTTTTAATGCATAGTGGAGACTGGATTTCATGAAATCCCCTCCACTATGCTGTAACATCTGGAGGCTGCGTGTTTGACGCTGTGGCTCTACGCAGCGTCAAACACGCAGCGTTTCCTGAACGTGGAAACATACCCTCAGTATGCCAGCAGCCGCACAATGAATGAGAACACTCATTCCCCCTACTCCACCTCCTATTCATATACACTCTGTTTTGCTGAGCGTGCATGTATACTAGTCAGCAGTATTTTACTAAGTAAAGTACAGAAAGGGCCATATTGGCGCTGTCATACTGGTTAAAATGATACCTCAGGTGATGAAAATCAGTTTTGTAGATTTTCTTTAACTGTGTGTTACGGTCTCCTTGTGTTCATATCTCTGTTCATTGGGGTGGAAATGTGGGTAGGGTCTTCTGTCTTCAGCTTTGTTGTATCCCCTCCACTGTGTCTGGGTTTTAATTTTTAAATTTCTTTATTACAGTTTTTACTCTTCGCCACGACAGCACCCTACTGGAGAGAGGGATCCGCCCCGCAGGAACAGGAAACCTATTGAGAAATAAATGGGGGCGGTCCGCCTCTCCTCCTCAGTTTAGGTTTCCTGTTCCTGCGGGAACGACAGGACTTCTTGATGAGAAACATACCTGGGCTAGCATGCCGCCTGCGCGGTATCCGAGAGAACGGCAGGGGCTGCGGCTCAGAAGCAGCGTCGGGGGAGTTCCGTTAGACGGCTCCCTCCTCGTCTGATGGAGCGGGCAGACGGCCGGGTCCGGGGAGGGCCGACCGGCGTCCTTCCCAGCGTGCGGTGCGGCAGCAGGAGCCGGGTAAGGTGATCTTCCATTGCGGCCCGGCGCTGAATCCCGGGCCGCACATGCGCCGACCGCCGCAATACAGGCTACCCCGGAAGTGAATCATGAACTTCCGGGGCGCCCAGGCCGGATCCAAGGCGGGGGAAGCCGGCGCCGATCTGCGCATGCGCAAAGGGGAAAAAAAAATAAAAAATTTTGGCGCACTATTTAAATCGCTCACAAACATTAGAACGGCGATGCAGAGATGTCATCCCCAGGTGCCATGGACCCCACAGCTGGAGATCCAGTACCCCCCGCCAAAGATCATGCCAGAGGATCCTCGGACACCGCCCGTAAAAGTGACTGTTCCAGAACAGGATCTCGGCCTTCTGATCCGGTATTATTTGCTTCACTGGGTGAGTTGTGAACTCTGCCTATTAAGCTGACGCTGTCTCCCTATTTCTCTCTCTTTTCCCTTTCTCTCTCTACTTAGAGCAAAAAACGACAAAAAACGAAGCACAGGGAATGTGCCTTGTGTAACCAGCCCCTTCCTGACTCATACCCCAAAAAGCTTTGCAAGGACTGCTTTAAGGAAACAACACAGGGAGCAGCAGTGTCCATTACGGACCTACGGGCCATTATTAGAGAGGAGCTAAAAAATATGACCCAGGACAAACCGCGTAGTGCGAAGTCTAAAACACCGACACTTGTGTCAGACTCCGACAGTGACCAACCTGTACTGTCAGACGCCTCCCTGTCATCATGTTCAGCATCATCATCCTCATCAGAGATCGAGGGATGCTCATGTTTTTCTCTTCGCCACGACAGCACCCACTTGAGAGAGGGGATCCGCCCCTAGGAACAGGAAACCCCTATGGAGAGATAAAAGGGGCGGTCCCCCTCGCTCCCACAGTTGGTTTCCTGTTCCTGAAGGGTCTACGGTTGACAGCCTGGCATTTGAAAGGCAGCTGCTAAAAAGGAGAGGATTTTCTAACAAAGTAATTGACACTCTGCTACTAAGTAGGAAAAAATCCACCACAACCATTTATGTGAGAGTGTGGAAAAAATTTCTAAACCTCTACCCAACAGCACTATCAGACAAAATTCATATCCCTATGATTCTAGAATTTCTTCAAAAAGGGCGTGATTTAGGTCTGGCAGTCAGTACCCTAAAAGTACATATTTCTGCGCTTGGTGCTTTATATGGTCACGATATTGCAGGTGACAGGTGGGTAGCTAGGTTTATCGCAGCTTGCCAAAGGTCAGAGACAGTCCAAATTCCCCATGTACCACCTTGGGATGTTAATCTGGTCCTCGAAGCTCTAACAGACCACCCCTTTGAGCCACTACATTCAGCTCACATAAAACATGTTTCCTTCAAAACAGCTCTTCTTGTTGCTTTGGTATCAGCTAGAAGAGTAAGCGACATACAGGCATTATCAATAGATCCACCATTTATGTCTATATTTCCAGATAGAATTATCCTAAAAACAGACCCTTCCTACTTGCCCAAAGTATGTACTAAATTCCATAGGTCACAAGAGATTTTTCTCCCCTCCTTCTATGATAACCCTACGAATCAGGAAGAACAAAAATACCACACATTAGATGTGAGGAGAGCCATATTAGCCTATTTAGATAGAACTAGCGCCTGGAGGAAGAGCAGGGCTCTCTTTATTTCCTTCCAGGGCCATAGAAAAGGAGATGGAGTCACGAAGGGTACCTTATCTCGGTGGATTCGGGATGCAATATGTTTGGCCTATTCATCCAAAGGGGAGAAGCCGCCTGAGACTGTAAAAGCACATTCCACTCGGGCGATAGCCTCATCCTGGGCCGAGCGTGCGGAAGTTCCAATAGAACTAATATGTAAGGCCGCAACCTGGGCTTCTCCTACTACATTCTATAATCACTATAGATTGGATTTGTCTTCTTCATCTGACCTGTCCTTTGGTAGATCAGTTCTTAACACTGTAATCCCTCCCAAATGACTATCTCTGAAAGTCTCTCAAGTGGGTGCTGTCGTGGCGAAGAGAAAACACCGGATTACGTACCGGTAATGCTCTTTTATAGAGCCACGACAGCACCCCTTTACTTCCCACCCTATTAAGTTATTTTTATAAAAGCACGATTAAGGGTGTTTTTTGGGTTCTTATAGTTAGCCATACTAAGTTAACTAATGATAAATGATGAAATCATATTGCCTACTAATCTGGTGGGCGGTTCCTCGCAATCTCTGTAACCCAACTGTGGGAGCGAGGGGGACCGCCCCTTTTATCTCTCCATAGGGGTTTCCTGTTCCTAGGGGCGGATCCCCTCTCTCAAGTGGGTGCTGTCGTGGCTCTATAAAAGAGCATTACCGGTACGTAATCCGGTGTTTCCCTTAGACAGTGTAGACAATTTGGTAAAGTCAATCCGAAATACCATGGGGTGTGAAGAGTCTAAGGGTGCGCAAACCGCGCAGGACATAATGTTCGCGGGTTTGGCAGACAGAAAGAGGAGATGTTTTCCAGTTATACCAGCAGTGAAAACATTTAATTAAAAGAGAGTGGGAGAAGCAGGATCAGAGAAGCTTTCTACCCTCAGCGTCAAAACGTAAATACCCGTTTAGTGACGAGGAACTTCTTACATGGACCAAAGTCCCTAAGGTCGACGCTGCTGTAGCTTCTACCTCCAAGCAATCCACTCTACCTGTGGAGGATGCAGGATTACTAGTCGATCCTTTGGATCGTAAGGCTGAATCATCCCTTAAACGTTCTTGGGAAGCGGCTACAGGAATATTCAAACCTGCAGTAGCCAGCACTTGCGCGGCCCGGTCAATGATCATCTGGATTGATCAATTAGACCAGCAAATTGAAAACAAAAGCTCGAGAGAAAAACTACGAGCAGCCATCCCTTTAATACGAGGAGCAGCGGCCTTTATGGCAGACGCCTCCGCCGACTCACTCCGTTTAGCAGCAAGATCTGCGGGCCTTGTGAATAACGCAAGAAGAGCTCTATGGATGAAGAGTTGGAAAGGGGACGCGCAATCCAAATCCAAAATATGCGCAATCCCATGTGAGGGTGAGTACCTCTTTGGTAAAACCTTAGACGAGATACTCAAGAAAGCAAAGGACAGGAAGAAAGCTTTTCCTGAATCCTCTATTCCCTTTTACAGGAGAGCCTTTAAGAGGAGGCCGTTTGGCAAGAGGAGACAAACGGATAGGTCCACAACATGGACCCCTAAGGACGACAAGCAGAGAGGTACCATGTTTAGAAGACCCAACCCCCCAAAAGACAACAAATACTGAGGATATACCAGTTGGGGGCAGACTTAAATTTTTTACCACTCAATGGGAGAAAATAACATCTAGCTCGTGGGTTTTAAATATCATCCGAGATGGAATTAAACTAAAATTCTCTCGTGTTCCCCACGAGTCTTATATTATAACATCTCTCAGCTCGCCTATACAGCAACAGGCTCTAGAGCTTGAAATTCAAACCCTAATATCAAAACGGGTCCTAGTCCAAGTACCGGTGGGACAGGAGGGTAAGGGATTCTACTCTCCCCTATTCCTAATTTCTAAGCCCGACGGTTCTTTCAGTACTATCATAAACCTTAAAAAACTCAATTCATTCATTGAAAACTATACATTTAAAATGGAATCCATTAGGTCCACCATAAAGCTCCTATTCCCAAACTGTATGATGGGGGGCATTGATCTAAAGGATGCTTACTATCATCTCCCCATTCATGACAGATACCAAAAATTCCTCAGAGTGGCGGTAAAAATCAACAACGAGGTTCGTCACTTCCAGTATGCGGCCTTACCCTTCGGCCTCTCAACAGCGCCGAGGATCTTCACCAAGATAATGCTAGAGGTGATGGCATACCTACGCCAGAAGGAGACTTTGATTGTGCCCTATCTGGATGACTTTCTGGTAATAGGAAATTCAGCTACTCAATGTACTGATCGTTTAGCTCACGCAATTTCCTCTCTACAGGACCTGGGCTGGATAATCAATACCGACAAATCCAGACTCACTCCGCTTTCCCGTCAGGTGTTCTTGGGGTTCCAGTTAGACTCCATATCTCAAAAGTGTATTCTGCCGCAGGTAAAGGTTCTACTGATCAGACACAAAGTCCTAGCTGCAATAAATAATCCGCGTATATCCCTAAGACAAGCTATGTCGTTATTAGGGTCCCTTATCTCTTGTATACCAGCAGTGAGATGGGCTCAACACCATACTCGAACACTACAACATCAAGTTTTACAAGAGGATAGACGGTTATTTGGGCGCCTAAATGCAAAAATAACCTTATCTCAGGAGGTTTTAACTTCCTTAGGCCGGCGTCACACTCAGCGTAAGACAATACGGTCCGTATTTTACGGCCGTAATACGGCCGTAATACGGAAAAATGTTCCCAAAATAGTGATCCGTAGTCAGGGTGTGTCAGCGTATTTTGCGCATGGCATCCTCCGTATGTAATCCGTATGGCATCCGTACTGCGAGATTTTCGCGCAGGCTTGCAAAACCGACATCTAATGGATTTATGTGCTCAAATGTTCGGGAAAACATATATACAGTATATGTATATATATATATATATATATATATATATATATATATATATATATATATATATATATATATATATATATATATATATGTCATTGAGACACATATATATTCTGTATTTAGATTTCATTCAGCGCGATATCTGTGAACAGCCAGTAATTCAATTGCCGGCTTTTCATTTCTCCTGCACAAACCCGACATGATATGAGACATGGTTTACATACAGTAAACCATCTCATATCCCCATTTTTTTGCATATTCCACACTACTAATGTTAGTAGTGTGTATGTGCAAAATTTCAGCGCTGTAGCTATTAATTTTAAGGGTTAAATCGCGGAAAAAATTGGCGTGGGCTCCCGCGCAATTTTCTCCGCCAGAATGGTAAAGCCAGTGACTGAGGGCAGATATTAACAGCCAGGAGAGGGTCCACGGTTATTGGCCCCCCCCTGGCTAAAAACATCTGCCCCCAGCCACCCCAGAAAAGGCACATCTGGAAGATGCGCCTATTCTGGCACTTGGCCACTCTCTTCCCACTCCCTGTAGCGGTGGGATATGGGGTAATGAAGGGTTAATGCCACCTTGCTATTGGAAGGTGACATTAAGCCAGATTAATAATGGAGAGGCGTCAATTATGACACCTATCCATTATTAATCCAATTGTTGGAAAGGGTTAAAACACACACACACACACACACACACACACACACACACACACACACACACACACACACACACACACACACACACACACACACACACACACACACACACATGATTTAAAAGTAGTTTAATGAAATAAACACAGCGGTTGTTGTAATAATTTATTGTTCTCTCAATCCATCAGGAACACCCTCGCTTGGAAAAATAATAAACGCACAAGATACATACCTTCTGGTGAACCGTCTCGTCCCACGAAGTAATCCATCTGAAGGGGTTAACTAATATTACAGGCACGAGCCCTGCTAAATGCAGCTGTGCTCCGTGCCTGTAATCCCCGGCGAATGAATGAAATGTAGATCATTGACCTACATTTCCTTCAGTCGCGGTGATGCGCCCCCTGGAGGATGTCCTCATATGACCTGGAGCGTGGGAAAAAGTTCCCAGGCTGCAGTTCATGAGAACATCCACCAGAGGGCGCCTCACCGCGACTCAATGTAAGTACAGATCCTGCTTTCCTTTCAGCACCCGGGGATTACAGGTACGAGCGAGTGGTTTATTGCAGCTCGTGCCTGTAATATTAGTTAACCCCTTCAGATGGATTACTTCGTGGGACGAGACGGTTCACCAGAAGGTATGTATCTTGTGCGTTTATTATTTTTCCAAGCGAGGGTGTTCCTGATGGATTGAGAGAACAATAAATTATTACAACAACCGCTGTGTTTATTTCATTAAACTACTTTTAAATCGTGTGTGTGTGTTTTTTAACCCTTTCATACAATTGGATTAATAATGGATAGGTGTCATAATTGACGCCTCTCCATTATTAATCTGGCTTAATGTCACCTTACAATAGCAAGGTGGCATTAACCCTTCATTACCCCATATCCCACCGCTACAGGGAGTGGGAAGAGAGTGGCCAAGTGCCAGAATAGGCGCATCTTCCAGATGTGCCTTTTCTGGGGTGGCTGGGGGCAGATGTTTTTAGCCACGGGGGGGGGCCAATAACCGTGGACCCTCTCCTGGCTATTAATATCTGCCCTCAGTCACTGGCTTTACCATTCTGGCGGAGAAAATTGCCAATTTTTTCCGCCATTTAACCCTTTATTTCAGCAGCTACAGCGCTGAAATTTTGCACATACACACTACTAACATTAGTAGTGTGGAATATGCAAAAAAAATGGGGATATGAGATGGTTTACTGTATGTAAACCATGTCTCATATCCTGTCGGGTTTGTGCAGGAGAAATGAAAAGCCGGCAATTGAATTACCGACTTTTCACTAACAGCGCTGCGTATTTCTCGCAAGTCACACTGCTGGTCCGTGTGGAATCCGTATTTTTCTCGCCCCCATAGACTTTCATTGGCGAATTTTTTTGCGCAATACGCTGACAAACGCAGCATGCTGCGATTTTGTACGGCCGTAGAAAGCCGTATAATACTGAACCGTAATATACGGCTGATAGGAGCAGCCCCATTGAGAATAATTGTGCCGTTTATTTTGCGAGTTTTACGGACGTAATTTCTGCGCTCTTACGTCCGTAAAACTCGCCAGTGTGACGCCGGCCTTAGAGTGGTGGCTAGACTCAAACCATTTGATGAGTGGGGTTCCATGGGTAATAACACCATCTCATACCATAACCACTGACGCCAGTCCTCATGGATGGGGCGCTCATATGGGAAATGATTATTGCCAGGGGTCATGGAGCATGGAGGAAAGCGGCAGCTCCTCTAACTTTAAAGAACTGAATGCTGTAAAATACGCCTTATATCATTTCCTCCCACAGCTTCGGGGGAAAGACGTCAGAGTCCTATCCGACAACACCACCACAGTGGCGTATCTAAATCGGCAAGGAGGTACGCGATCAGAGACTCTGATGTCTTCTGCTACAGAAATCTTAAATGTAGCAGAAAGTCACCTAACATCCCTTACTGCGCTGCATATAAGAGGAGCAAGCAATCAGCAGGCGGACTTTTTAAGCCGACACACCCTGAGACAAGGAGAGTGGTGTCTAAACCAACAAATATTTCTGGACATAATATCTCTTTGGGGCCGTCCTCAGATAGATCTCTTCGCCACAAGGAAAAACAGAAAAGTCCGGAGATTTGCTTCTCTATCTCCAGCGGATCATGCGGACATTCTGGACGCTCTCCAAGCCCCTTGGCAGTTCAGTCTGGCGTACGCGTTTCCTCCGATCATATTGCTACCTCAAGTTATACGCAAAATCAGAGAAGAAGGGGCGAGAGTTGTACTGATAGCTCCATTCTGGCCCAAGAGACCATGGTTCTCATGGCTACAGACCATGTCGGTCTCAGATCCTTGGGTCCTCCCCTCAACGCCCAACCTTCTCTTCCAGGGTCCGTTTTTCCACCCTCAGGTGGACAATCTCCACCTGACGGCCTGGAACTTGAGAGGCAGATGCTAAGATCGAGAGGATTCTCGGGGGGTTTAATTGATACGTTTCTCCATAGCAGAAAACCCTCCACCACAAAAATCTATACGAGAGTATGGAGAAAATTTTTTCAATTCCATACATCTACCAACACATCAGAGATTCCGATACATTCTATCCTGGAGTTTCTTCAAAAAGGGAGAGAACTAGGTCTAACTGTAAACACCTTAAAGGTTCATGTTTCAGCACTAGGAGCCCTCTATGGCCATAACATCGCGGGGGATAGATGGGTATCCAGATTTATCACAGCCTGCGAAAGAATGAATCCAGTTAACATACCTAGGATTCCACCCTGGGATTTAAATTTAGTCTTACAAGCCCTAACAGACTCTCCATTCGAGCCAATAGACTCAATACCAATTAAATGTCTATCCCTAAAAACGGCCCTCTTGGTAGCACTGACTTCAGCTAGGAGAATCCGTGACATCCAAGCACTCTCTATAGATCCACCTTTTTTGTTAACCTTTCAGGATAAGTTAATTCTTAAACCAGACCCTTCCTACCTGCCCAAAGTAGCGAAAAGATTCCACAGGTCACAAGAAATAATCTTGCCCACTTTCTTCAGTAATCCCTCCACTCCTGAAGAACAAAAATATCACACTCTAGACGTTAAAAGACTAGTGTTAAAATACATTGAAAAGACCAGCAGCTGGCGACAGAGTAGGGCTCTGTTTATTTCCTTCCAGGGTGTCAAGAAGGGTCATGGAGTAACAAAAAGCACCTTATCCCGGTGGATCAGAGAGGCTATCAGACTGGCTTACTCCGCGAGGAAAGAAAACCCTCCGGAAGGCATAACGGCACACTCTACCAGAGCGATGGCATCCTCCTGGGCAGAGAGGAGACGTCCCGATTGAAACTATATGTAAGGCGGCAACTTGGTCAAATCCTTCTACATTCTATAACCACTATAGGCTAGACCTATCGTCAACTTCTGACCTAGACTTTGGCAGGACTGTCCTCAGCACGGTGGTCCCCTCCCTAGGTGATGGTCTCTGAAAGATCTCCAGTAGGGTGCTGTCGTGGCGAAGAGTAAAAAGCCGGATTACTCACCGGTAATGCTCTTTTAGTGAGTCCACGACAGCACCCTCTTACATCCCTCCCTAGATTAATATAATACATATTATTTGAGTAAAATCGTTTTAATCATAAGCAAATAAGTTTAAACAATGAAATAAATGATATTTGCCTAATACTGGCGGTCCTCCGGGTACTCTGAAATCAAAACTGAGGAGGAGAGGCGGACCGCCCCCATTTATTTCTCAATAGGTTTCCTGTTCCTGCGGGGCGGATCCCTCTCTCCAGTAGGGTGCTGTCGTGGACTCACTAAAAGAGCATTACCGGTGAGTAATCCGGCTTTTCATGCAGACGGCGCTTGTGCAGATTGAGCTCTTCAGGAAAATGGCGGCTGCTCATGTGTAGATTGCTCAGTGCAGCCGACCATTTTAAATAAAGAAGACACACACTTCGGTTAGACCTTACAGCTTGATGCTTCCTCCAGATGTCATTGTTGTCCTACCTAATCCAATTAATTTTTGATGCTGTGTTTTTAAGCTGCATCAAAAAACGCAGCTTCTTACATTTCAAGCAAAGTGGATGGGATTTATAGGAATGTGTAAAGTGACCTGCGTGCATTGTTTCCAATCAATTTCTCTTGCAGGTACGCCAAGTTTTATGTGCAGATTTTCACCATAGACTTGCATTAGATGCAGAAAATCCGGTGTTAAAAAAAAAAAAAAAAAAAAAAAAAAAAAAAAGTGTTTCCGGAGCGGAAACTTGATCATACAGTCATGTGTGGATTACATGCGTTTATCAATAAAGTTTTATCTAAGCCAAATACCAGGAAGTATCAAAAACAAACAGGACCCAACAACAAGATCGAAAAAAGCAAATAACCTTACCTACTTAATAGGTGTATAAAATCTGCGGCATAAAAAAACACACAAACAGTTCATTGTGAGAACATAGCCTAAAGGTACCTTCACACTAAACGATTTACCAACGATCACGACTAGCGATACGACCTGGCCGTGATCGTTGGTAAGTCGATGTGTGGTCGCTGGGGAGCTGTCACACACAGCTCTCCAGCGACCAACGATGCCGAGGTCCCCGGGTAACCAGGGTAAACATCGGGTTACTAAGCGCAGGGCCGCGCTTAGTAACCCGATGTTTACCCTGGTTACCATTGTAAATATAAAAAAACAAACAGTACATACTCACATTCCGGTGTCTGTCACACGTCCCTCGCCGTCTGCTTCCCGCACTGACTGTGAGTGCGGCCCTGCGCTTAGTAACCCGATATTTACCCTGGTTACCATTGTAAAACATCGCTGGCATCGTTGCTTTTGGTGTCAAACACGACGATACACGCCGATCTGACGACCAAATAAAGTTCTGAACTTTCAGCAACGACCAGCGATATCACAGCAGGCTCCAGATCGCTGCTGCGTGTCAAACACAACGATATCGCTATCCAGGACGCTGCAACGTCACGGATCGCTATCGTTATCGTTGCAAAGTCGCTTAGTGTGAAGGTACCTTAAGGCCGGCGTCACACTGGCATATTGCATCCGATGCGAGATCATAGGATGCGATATGCTAATGACACTCAGCTCCTGCTCGCAGCAGAGCAGGAGCCGAGTGTAATGCGTCTGTGCTCCGATTCTCTCGCACAGGGAGGATCAGAGCACAGCTGCGGAGAAATGAATTTCTCCATCTCCTCCATTGCTGGGGTCTGGTTATAACGCACATCACTCGGATGATATCCAAGTGATGTGCGTTGTCTCACGCGCACCCATAGGCTTATATGGGTGCGAGTGAGTCGAGAGTTTTCCTCGGTCCGAGACAATCGGCCGACAAAGTCGGCTGGTGGGAGCTGCCCCATAGCTTAATATTGGTCCGAGTGCAATGCGTTTTTTTTTTTTTTTATAATCGCATTGCACTCGGCCGTTTAATACAACCTAGTACTGGAGGAGGATATGAGGCTACAAGCGGTTTCTCACTGTGCTATGTTGTAATGTGCTCCTCCCCCAACACGTCTCAAAATGTGGTCAGCTGCTTGTACCATTATATTCTGAGAAATAAGTGTATACTGCATGCGACTATTATCAGAAAGGGGTCAGCTGGAGATTCACAGATCTATTTGTGTGCGGGTGGTTTGTTTTTTTATTCTGTATAATGTAATGGACATGTAGTCGATAGGTTGTGTTTTTTTTACACATAAGCTAAAAGAGTTGTCTGCTGAATACTTCCTCTTTTGTTAGACGAACCTTTCTAAATTAAAGGGAATATGTCACTGTGTTTTTGCCACACTGCATATGGGCAGTAAGCTGCCAATAAGTGGTTTAGGTGAGCTTATCCAGAGCTCAGCATTCAGAGAACTGGTAGATCTGCAGCAGATGAAATGGTGATTTTTATCAAGATGATAGCAAGCAACACAGTAAGTGACACATTTCTGGAATCGGGGTCTCTGCCACTATATCATTCTGCCTTCAGATAGAGGTAACAAACTAGGTGACAGAGTCCCTTTAAGGTGACCACAGGATGTATCATTATTGGAACACCTGGGAATCATGTGTCATCAATGGAGGCATCTGACAGCAAGTGTTAGTTTCTCTGTGCCAACAAAAATGATTTATTTAAATGTTCATTCTCGCTCTGCAAATGTAACACGCAGACATTCATGCTGCTCCCACAAGTACTTTTAGGGTATGTGCCCACGTTGCGGATTCGTGTGCGTATTTTTCCGCGCAGATTCAGAGAGGTGAGAGTTAGATCTTGCTGTCAAAACTAAGCTCCTTGACCATTTTAAAAGTTAACTCATTCTGTTAGGATTAACACACAAACACAGAAGACTATGTACATGATTGTATATCATGCCCCAGATACCGTAAGTTATTGTAGCATTTGGTTTGTCCTGTTTTTCCGATACAAGTAAAATAAAACCTGGATGACCATAAGCACACGATCCAGCACAGAAATTGTGCCCATTTTTCATGCTTAGTGTCTTCTTCCACTAAATACTAACACTCAGCAGAGAACATAACAAAGGTGTTCAAGGCCAAATGTAAGTTGCTACTTGAAATCTTTGTTTACTAGTTAAAGGTCAGAGCTATAAATACTTGAATAGACACATTGCAGCCGATCCCTACATTGCAAACTAATATCATAGTCCATGTTTTGTTCTCTGTGCCTTAAAGGGAAGCTGTCAGTATTGACAAGCTAGTTGCCTCATTACAAAAATCTCTGGCCCACATTTCTTATATTAAAGGGAACCTGTCAGCAGGATTGTGCTCAGTAACCTACAGACAGTGTCAGTTGGTGCCGTTATACTAATTAAAATGATACCTTGGCTGATGAAATCTGTCTTGTGGTTGTTGTTTAATCTTTATTTTCAGTTTGATATGCTTGGGAGGGAGGAGGGATCTTCATGTGGTACTCTGATTAGGTATTCATGTGTATGGCTTCTGACAGCTCACTGATCCCTCACTGACCTGCCCCTATTGTACATAATTCCATCTATCTCTCTCCGGTTTCAAACTGTTGTGTTGATTTCTTTTTTTTTTTTTTTTTTTTCTTGTCACGAATTTATGGATGGCATAAAACAAATATGAATTACATACACATTCTAGATACAATCATGCTGCGGCGCAGGCGCCTGCCTGCAGAAAGGGATTTTTTTTTTTTTTCATTCTCTTCTCAAGGTGTGTGTGTGTGTGTGTGTGTGTGTGTGTGTGTTTTATTCATCATGTGAAATAGTGACCTAATCAGGGGCACCCAGCCCACCCTGTATCTCCACTGGTACCGTGGTTGATTTAAATCCATCTTGTGGTTGTTTAATGTTTGTTTTTCAGTCTTGAGTTAATGATATGCGTGTGTCTTCATGTGGAGAGCACCACATGGACACACACACACACACACACACACACACACACACACACACACACACACACACACACACACACACACACACACACACACACACACACACACACACACACACACACACGTCTCCCCAGAGCACAAGCATATCATTGTTTTTCAGTCTTGAGTTAATGATATGCTTGTGCTCTGGGGAGATGTGTGTGTGTGTGTGTGTGTGTGTGTGTCTTCATGTGGTGCTCTCCACATGAAGACACACACGCACACACACGCATATCATTAACTCAAGACTGAAAATAAAACATTTAAACAACCACAAGATGGATTTCATCAACCAAGGTACCTGTGGAGACACAGGGTGGGCTGGGTGCCCCTGATCCGCTGGCCGATACCACATGGACCGGTATCGTGTTGGTAACCAAGGTAAACATCAGGTTACTAAGCGCGGCCCTGCGCTTAGTAACCCGATGTTTACCCTGGTTACCAGTGAAGACATCGCTGGATCGGTGTCACACACACCGATTCAGCGATGTCAACGGGAGATCCAGCGACGAAATAAAGTTCTGGACTTTCAGCAACGACCAGCGATCTCACAGCAGGATCCTGATCGCTGCTGCGTGTCAAACACAACGATATCGCTAGCCAGGACGCTGCAACGTCACGGATCGCTAGCGATATCGTTGTAAAGTCGCTTAGTGTGAAGGTACCTTTAGTCTATTCTTTCTGGCTTGCTGAAAATAGGTGTCTGGTTAATTAAGATATGAAGAGACAGCATTGTATTATCATTTTAATCAGTATAACGGCGCCAACCTCACACTGTAGGTTACTCAGTACAGTCCTGCTGACAGGTTCCCTTTAAGGCTTCGGTCAGACAGCCTTAGATTCTCTCATCTGAGAGAATCTGTCCGATAATGCAAATTACACTGACGAGTTTTATCCGAGTGTCGGCATAATGTGATCCTATTCTCTCGGATGAGAGAACCATAGCACAGTGTGAGGAAAAGATGGAGAACAATTTCTCCATTCTGTAAGTCCCCAAAAACCGGACTGCACTGACATCAGTGCCTGTTTTTCACACACCCATACACTTGAATGGGTGAGTGGCATCCAATTTTAAAGTGAAATCGCAGCATTCTGTAACTTTATTTATTATTTTTTTTACTGACATTCTGGCAGTGGAAAATAAATCATGCATCAGCACTGCCCCATTGAATAACATTTGGTCTGAGTGCTATCCAGTTAAAAAAAAAAAAAAATCTGATAGTGCTCCTCTGATGTATACACTGTTGTGGGTGAGCTCTAAAACTGTTTTAACTTTTGCCAAATTTATCACAAGATTCATGCATTTTGTACCATCAGAAAATAAAACCTCTGAGCATAGCTTTATGCCCAAGTCTGTACTATTTTCTGGCTTCTGTATTAAGCTATGTTTCCACGGGGCGTAATCTCTGCGCTTTGGACCCAGCGGATACCCCGCTCTGCCCAAAGCGCCGCCCCCTGTTGTATGCGCAGTGATTCTGCATGTGTTCATTGAAGACATACAGAATCACCGCATCGTATTCATAGACTGTTATTTTTCTTGCGGAGAAGGAGTGTCTCCGCAAGATAAATAAGACATGCTGCGGTCTGGAAAGATGCGCCGCATGTCCAGTTACACAGGGCCGCCGAATGCAGCCATGCACACATAGTGGAGACCGGATTTCATAATCCCCTCCACTATGCTGTAACATTTGGACGCTGCGGCTGTACGCAGCGTCCAATCCGCAGCAAATCCTGAACAAATCCTTAACGTGGAAACCTACCCTAAGGGTATGTTTCCACGTTCAGGAAACGCTGCGTGTTTGATGCTGCGTAGAGCCGCAGCGTCCAGATGTTACAGCATAGTGGAGGGGGTTTCATGAAATCCCGTCTCCACTATGCATTAAAAGACACATGCGGCAGACCCACGGAAACGGACATGCGGCGCATCTTTTAAGAACGCAGCATGTCCTTGCGTTGTTTCAGCACTGTCAGGACAACGGAGGTGACCTGCCAGTGACCTCAGGTGCAGATTTGGTCAGGATTTTAGCTGCATAAAATCCTGACCAAATCCTGATGCAATCCTGAACGTGGACACATACCCTAAGGGTATGCGATGTGTCCACGTTCAGGATTTGGTCAGGATTTTCCATCAGTATTTGTAAGCCAAAACCAGGAGTGGAACAATTAGAGGAAAAGTATAATAGAAACATATGCTCCACTTCTGCATTTATCACCCACTCCTGGTTTTGGCTTACAAATACTGATGAAAAATCCTGACCAAATCCTGATGCAATCCTGAATCCCCTATGGGTATGTGTCCACGTTCAGGATTACATCAGGATTTGGCCAAAACCAGGAGTGGGTGATAAATGCAGAAGTGGTGACGGGTTTCTATTATACTTTTCCTCTAATTGTTCCACTCCTGGTTTTGGCTTACAAATACTGATGGAAAATCCTGATGCAATCCTGAACGTGGACACATACCCTTAATCTTTAAAGATGTAGGCCATGCTCTCTTGTCTTGAAACCTTTCCAAACTGACTACTGCAAAAAATGTATAAAATGGTTGTGCAGAAAATAAAATGTGCACTTTCCCCTTCGAAATCTTCTGTTTTGTGCAGTGTATATCAGTTAGTAAATCTGTGTATATCATTGACAGGTGTGTTTTTTCCCTCCCCCAGCCTCTCCATAAACAAATGGAGGGAGACCTGTTGATGAACCACCAATGGGCAGCTTTCATATTGCTTGGCTCTTTTAGTAACTATGTATTCTTCATATTATATGTAATGAAGGAGCATGTCAGAATTTCATGATGCTTGTGGTTCAGGGATGGAACTGCTGTTGTCTTTCGTGAAGTGTAATCGATGTATAATGCAAAGGTGCATTATTGGTTTCAGAGACATGAGTCCTATTCAGTTGGGGTAAGACTCTAAGGGATAATTTTAAGTCACTAATATTGAGACATGAACATTTTATTGACTCACATGAACTAGAATTATTGCTCTACAACATAAGCCGGCAACTTACCGTAATTGCATTGATGTTTCTTCATTTAAGCAATATCCAGTTGTGAACTTAAAGGAACATTTCTGGAAAAAAAAATACTACCCTGTGCTTATACCTATAGCAGGGACTGACAAAAGTGTATGACATGGAGGGATTAAGAGTGAGAATTCATGTGGGGTTTGCTGCTTCCTGTAATATTTCAGATTTGCCTGAAGCATTCCTTGGAATGGACTGTCGCCAGGTTTTTGCCAACAAATATAGAGACAGACCCTGATTCCAGCCATGTATCGCTTAATGGGCTGCTTGCTGTATTCTTGATAAAATTACTGTTTTATCAGCAGGAGATTATCATTAGAGAACTTGTAAATCTTTTTGTCTGGTAGTCCTCCATATTCAAGAGCTTTGCATAACCCCGCTGAATGTCAACTTTCTGCCTATGCACAGTGAACACTGAAAGCTGTCAATTAGTGGAAATCTGAGCGCAGCATTCAGGGAACTGGTAGATTTACTGCAGCTGTAGAAAAAAAAACAGTGAGCAAGCAGCTGATAAATCTCTGAAATGTGTCCCTGCCCCTACATCATGCTGCTCTCAGGTGGGGTAGCAAAAATCCAATCACAGATTCCCTTTAAAAAATATGAACCCTTTCCTTTCAGACTTCATTCAGATGTCAGAGTCTTCTATCGTTAGCAGTGTTGAAAGACAGCACACGCATAACGTGTGTGTGTGCTGTCCTGTGTTTTCACAGACCCATTGACTTGTATTGGCACTTTTCTTATGAGCTGGCAGAAAAACAAAGACTAGTCTGAGTGATTTTGCATGGAGACGTAGAAAAAACACTGTGTGACCACAAATTATAATGGGTACACATGTTCTGTCCGTAAAAATCAGATGTAACACGGACTTGGAACTTAGATGTGTGAATAAGGCCTAGTAACTCCTGAAAGGGCTCACCACAGTCTGGCCAACTCTCTAACATGCCCTAAAGTTTAATGTCTTCATCTGCCATAAATGATGCCGTTGTTTACCTCTGCTTCCCACGGTTCATTGGTGTAAACCCTGGACAGTGGGACCCCCCTCACTTGCATATGCTTTCCGCACCTGTACAGATGAGGACATAGCCAGGGAAGCTCTGTGATCCTCGGGAATCATGGATGGAACGTGTATCTCGGGGTTTAGCAATGTGTGGGGTATTTGTGACTGCTTTTGTCAGCTCACAATGTTGACTGACTGAATGTGTCCAACCTCTTTCATCTTCTTTCCAGACTTGCGCACTCATCTTCTTTCTTCTGTCCCTCACTTCTCTCTATCCAAGCGCATGGAGGAATATTTAATCGACCATTTGAAAAGTTGCTCCATTATATATATTTCCAAATCATTGGTGCAATACAAAAAAATGACTGCCAAAAATCTGTTCAGGCTCTAACAAATATTTTGTGTTTATCAGTTTTGACTAGACAAGCACCTCGAATAATAGAACAGATGAGTCACGTGGGAAAGAAAGTTGTATGACTATTGAAAAATCTGTCCTGAGTTGCGGCATTGTGTGCAGAAGACATTACACGGTACACATGTTCCTTCATGCAGTGTCTGCCTTTCAGACTCCTGACCACAGTTGGCTTACATTTAGCCATGGAAAGATAAGAGGAGAGTGCTCTAACAGCTGCTATCAGCAACTCCGCAAGGACGATTAATAAATAAGCATATACATTAATAGCCTAAAGACAATAGATGGGTTTTCAGACCATTTCATTAAACGTCCCAGTGAGCATTGAATAAATTACATACAACATCACTTTGCTTTGTGTGGATTTAGATAGTACTACGGATCTCTTGTACTGCACAATGGAATTGATAGTGGCCTATATGTGGTCTATGGCTTCGAGCAAAGCATGAAAATGAGAACTTCCCCATCATCACAGCAGGCGCTTGCTGGTAAATAGAGCATGTAGTACGTGAAATATAAGCTTAGCGGGAATGGCGCATAGTTGTTACATGGGTATTGATGGGTGACTTTGCTTTTTAGCTCTGTCAGCTTGAATATACATGGACTATAGCTGGGTTTATAGAATCTATATTTCATGTTGGTTGTAATCCTTTTTTTGAATTGGGGGTCATTAAATTTAGTCAGTTTCATCAGTTCTAAATTGACAGCTATGATATAGGGAACAATTGGCCTCTGTCAGATTTTGTTACTCTTCTATATTGCTAAATCCAATTTGACTTCCGTAATATGATTCTATTATAATGTAGCACGTACATTGTGTCCCAATAAAATATATCTCTGATATGTTGTTTTTTATTTTTTTTCCAGGTGGTTGAGAGATTGATGCCTGTTTCTGGACAGCCTGTAACAAACAGTTAGTGTTTCCTTCAGCGTGTGGAGCCTGCCCCCACACCCATAACCTGCCAAACCACGGCCTTTACCTGTGTCTTCCGGTGTTTCCCGTGCGATCCTTCCTGCGGGAGCGCCTCGTGGGCCACTCCAGAGTTTACTCAGCACTCAGTGGCTCCAATGGTGAAAATGACAAGGTCCAAAACGTTTCAGGCCTACCTGCCATCCTGCCATAGAACGTACAGCTGCATTCATTGCAGAGCTCACTTGGCAAATCACGATGAGCTTATTTCAAAGGTAAAATGGGTTTACTACTTTGATAACTCTGGGAGAGATCAGCAGGGGAGCTTGTCACTGTAAGGCCACGTTCACACGTTCAGGATCTGTAAGCCAAAACTAGGAGTGTGTGAAAAATACAGTAGTGATGTGTTTCTATTATACTTTTTCATCTGACTGTTTCAGTCTTGATTTTGGCTTACAAATACTGATGTAAAATACTGAACATGTGAATGTGGCCTTAGGGTGATTTCACATTGCGTTCTGTCTCCCCGTTGGCATACATCCGAAATCTCCCATAAAATGTCGTTCGGATTTATGCGCTGACTGGCCAAGAGACTGTAATGGTGACGGCAGAGCAAACATGAGCTCTGCTGTGTACTGTTTTGGGGAGGGAACGCCTACAGGAGGCGGATACTCAGATGCAGTCTATTAGGTCTGAATGTTCGCCTCCTGTAGGCGTACACTCCCAAATATGGTGCACGTCAGAGCTCGTGGTGGCCCTGTCTATTGGCGCATGTCGTTTTGTGGGGAATTTTAGACATACGCCGGAACGGGGACACAATGCAATGTGAAAGCACCCTTGCTGATAGTTGGTGAATATTTGCTAGATCTTTATTGAATGCTTACATTCACCTGATTAAATCTTCACAAATGCATCTCACTCACTGTATGCTTTGCCACCACATCACTTATGATTAGTGTTGAGCGATACCTTCCGATATCCAGAAGTATTGGATTGGATCAGCTGATATCCAAAAAATATCGGATATTACCGATACCAATGCAAGTCAATGGGACACAAATATCGGAATGTAAATAAGCCCTTTCTGTGCTTCTACATCCTGTTCCGGAAGGGGGAAGAGTGTGGGCGGACACTGTGCGTGTCTGTGTGTGCGGGCGGGGTCAGTGTGGGCCTGCCGGGGATCTATACGGGCGTCTCGGGGCTCTGTGCGGGCCTGCCTGGGCTCTGTGCGTGTGTGCAGGCATCGTCCGATGGGACTACAAGTCCCATCGGACGATGCCTGCTACAGTGACCGTGATTGACACATTAGCCAATAATGGGACAGTAGTAGTCCCATCATCCGGCTAATGTGTTAAATGTAAAAAAATACTGCATACAATACAATACATAGACATACAGTACATTAAACATAGATTACATACTCACCATTACTTGTCACTTTGTTCCCCGAAGCCAGTGTCATCTGTAAAAAAGATTAAAATAACAAACAACCAATATACTCCCTGTCCGCAGAAATCCACGAGTGTCCCACAACGATCTCCCATGGAGAACGGCAGCATCAGCTGGGCTCCAGGAACACAATGACGGGAGGAAGGTATCCTTCCGCACTGTATTCCTCCGCCGCTGTAAAAAAAAAAAAAAAATATTAGTCCCTAGTCTCACTTTATGCCATTGCTGTGTGAGAAATTTTCCCATGCAGCAATTGCCATAAAGTGTGACTCAGAGGTTACTATAGTTCAGTGATGCACTGCAGGAGCCATTGTGTCACTGAAGGTCCTATAGAGCAGTGACATCACCCGATATCACTGTTCTATAGGGGAGATCGTCGTGGGACACTCGTTATTAATTGGACTACGGTGGACAAGTAGTATACGGTTTATTTTACGTTTTTTGCAGGCGCTGAAGTATGGTAAGTATGGTGAAATGAAGAATATTAAAATACTTTTTTCCTAGTGTGTGTGTGTGTGTGTTTTATTAACCCTTTACTAGTATTGGATTAATAATGGATAGGCATCTTAGTGATGCCTCTCCGTTATTAACCTGGGTTAATGTCACCTTACGATAGCAAGGTGACATTAACCCTTTATTACCCCATATCCCACCGCTACACTGGAGTGGGAAAAGAGGGGCTAAGTGCCGTAATTGGCGCATCTTACAGATGCGCCATTTCCGGGGCGGCTGCGGACTGGTATTTGTGGGGGGGGGGTGTAATATCCATGGCCCCTCTCTAGGCTATGAATATCAGCCCGCAGCTGTCTACGTAGCCTTTCTGGCTATAAAATATAGGGGGACCCCACGTCATTTTTTTTTTTTTGGGGGGGGTGGGGGGGGCTATTTTAATAGCCAGTAAAGGCTACGCAGACAGCTGCGGGCTGATATTCATAGCAGGCTACAAATATTGGCCCGCCGTCGGCTTTCCCCCTCTGGCGCAGAAAATTGCGTGGGAGCCCACGCCGTTTTTTTTTTTCCAACGCTCATTAAGGCCTCTTTCATACTTGCGTTGGTACGGGTCCGTTGCTATGCGTCGGGCTGACACACGTTGTGAAATTTGTGCACGACGTGGGCAGCGGATACAGTTTTTCAACGTATCCGCTGCCCATTCTGAAGTCTGGGGAGGAGGGGGCGGAGTTTCGTCCACGCATGCGCGGTAGAAAATGGCGGACGCGACGGACAAAAAACGTTCACTTGAACGTTTTTTTTTTTCGCGCCGACGGTCCGCCAGAACACGACAGATCCGTTGCACGACAGACGCGACGTGTGGCCATCCGTCGCTAGTACAAGTCTATGGGTAAAAAAACGCATCCTGCAAGCACATTTGCAGGATCCGTTTTTTTCCGCCGGATCCTGTTTTTATTCCGCCAGATCCGTTTTTGTTTTGTTTTTTCGCCAGATCTGTTTTTTCTCAGAGTTGTATTAGCGCCAGATTGTGCCTGATGGCCACACGTTTCATCCGTTTTTTGCAGGATCCGTCAAAAAAGCGGTTTCCGCCAGACAGAAAACACATACAGATTAACATTTTTTCTGTCCGGCGAAAAAACGCACAGCGACGGATCCGGCAAAAAAAGTATGAAACTCAGATGTAAAATGATGAATCCGGCCTCCGAATCCTTTTTTTTTTTTTTTTTTTTTTCATGCATGTTTCCATTCAAATCATGCACATTTTCCGTTTATTTCCAAAAACTGCATCAAAACCGCGCAAAAACAGCACCAATGTCACCTTGCTATCGTAAGGTGACATTAAACCGGGTTAATAACGGAGAGGCGTCAATAAGACGCCTATCCATTATTAATCCAATACTAGTAAAGGGTTAATAAAACACACACACACACACACACACACACACACACACACACACACACACACACACACACACACACACACACACACACACACTAGGAAAAAAGTATTTTAATATTCTTCATTTTACCATGCTTGCCATACTTCAGCTCCTGCATAAAACGTAAAATAATAAACCGTATACTACCTGTCTGCTGTAGTCCAATTAATAACGAGTGTCACACGACGATCTCCCCTATAGAACAGTGACATCGGGTGATGTCACTGCTTTATAGGACCTTCAGTGACACACTGACAGGAGACAATGGCTCCTGCAGTGCATCACTGAACTATAGTAATCTGAGTCACACTCTATGGCAATTGCTGCGTGGGAAAATTTCTCACACAGCAATGGCATAATGTGAGACTAGGGACTTTTTTTTTTTTTACAGCGGCTGAGGAATACAGTGCGGAAGGATACCTTCCTCCCGTCATTGTGTTCCTGGGGCCCCTGGTGAGCGGTCGCATCAGCTGATGCTGCTGTTCTCCACGGGAGATCGTCGTGGGACACTCGTGGATTTCTGCGGACAGGGAGTATATTGGTTGTTTGTTATTTTAATCTTTATTACAGATGACACTGGCTTCAGGGAACAAAGTGACAAGTAATGGTGAGTATGAAATCTATGTTTAATGTATTGTATGTATGTAGTGTGTGGTTTGTTTGTTTTTTTTGTTTACATTCACATTAGCTGGATGATGGGACTACTACTGTCCCATCATTGGCTAATGTGTCAATCACTGTCATTGTAGCAGGCATCGTCCGATGGGACTTGTAGTCCCATCGGACGATGCCTGTGCAGACACAAGCCGCACAGACCCCCCGGCATGCACGCACAGACCCCGCCCGCACAGACACGCAGTCTCCGCCCACAGTCCATTATAGTGCATTATTGCACTATGGGACCTTCCGATTCCAGTACCCGATATCGCAAAAATATCGGAATTCCGATACAGCGAATATCGGCGATACCCGATATTTGCAGTATCGGAATGCTCAACACTACTTATGATTGATCTTTGCATGGCTTCCTAACTACATAAGTAATAAAAATAAATGAATATAATTTCTACTTGGGTGCCAGCTGATTTCTGATTTGAACTTCCATCGATGTGCTTTACTGCAGAAGTTTACTTTGCGCTACTGCCATTGTGTACTGTTGTGTACCATGTTTGTATTGCTGGCTTTTCCAAACATAAGTAGGAGTACACACACACATATATTCCTGTAAGCTTAAAGGGAATCTGTCACCTCGAGACATGTGCTTTGCAAGTAAATGGCATTTAAACCCTAGATAGGTAGTTTGCTAGTGGAACAACTACAGAAAAAATTGAAGTTAGTCTCCTTGCATCCCTTCACGTCCTGACATTGATACAGTGCATGGATCAGATAGTGACCTCTCACTACAGTGAGTGCACTGTAAGCACTTGCTAGCTCATTGACTGACCGCCTGTTTTGCACCTAAACAGCGAAGAGCTGCTGTCAGTTATTGTTGAGTGATTACATCACTGTGTACTGAGATGACTGTAGGTGAGCGGCTACAGGGACTGTAACATATCAGTTTCTCCCTGAAGCTGCTGGTAAAGTAAGCCAATTACAGATGGGTTTAAATGCTATTCACCTGCAGATTACTACTCTTGTCAGCGAAATGGCAATTTTTTTTTTTTTTTTTTTATTGGTGACAATTCTGACCTAACCTACTTTTTGATTTATAATAAGTGATAACTGTCTGATAGCAAGGAATTCACTGGAAAACCCCATTGCTTACTAGAATGAGGACTTGAGTCCTCCCACCATGGGTGGTTAAGGTAGAGAAGTTGTATGAAGCGCACTACTAGGACAACCCCTTATTGAACTAACTGCTTGCTCCCAATAAAACAACCTTTACTCGCCTCCACTGCCGGCACCATTTCTGCGGTGTCAGCACTTTCTCCCCAGGACTCTCGTGCTGTGTTGTGACACGTGGTGCCCGGTGCCAAATCAGCGCTAGTGTCACTGTGCCGGCCTAAGTATGGATTGAACATGAAGAGGAAGCCTGGTATCAGCAGCAGCCCAGACACCGCTAGAATGGCACTGGTGGTGCGTATGAGTTTTATTTTGCATGGAGCAAACATTTTAGCTCAAGAAGAGTTTGTCCTAGTAGTAGACAACCTGTTTTGAGTTGGTTATTTTGCTATTTCACTCATATGCAGTGTATTGGTGTTTTTCAGTTATTTGTGTACTTTTTTTTTTTTTGCCATGAATATACGTATGAATTAAAGTGTGTCCACCTGTCGGTTTTGTGCGGATCTTTCGTACTGGGCCACTTGGCTTGTACAGTATGTAACTCCATTTACTGCCTTAAGTACATTCATAACATTAAAATAATAAAGCAGTCTTCCACTCTGACAGTATATTTCTGATGTATAGTCACCATAACTAGTCCTCCATGCTAACATGGCACTGTCTTAAAACGTCTGCTACATTGGCATGGACAGGGCTGTGGAAAGCATGAAACAAGGCTCCACTGCCGTGGGATTTGGGCTAGTTCATATAACTTTACATCAGATATATATATATATATATATATATATATATATATATATATTTTTTTTTTCTATCTATATATATCTATATATATGTTTAGTTAAATGGACTAGCACAAATGACTACTTGCTGTGTTGACACCCGTAGTAGTAGAGCCTTGTTTCAGGCTTTCCACCGCTCTCCCCATCCCACTACTGTATAGCATCAATTGTGGACAAGAAAAATAAAGGGCTACACAGCCAGAGGTTCCAGGTGTGATGACTATACATCAGAATTATAAAGCCAAATATAGCCTCAGGGCTGTATTTATTTTGATAAAATTACTGTTTTACCTGCTGCGGACCTACCAATCCTCTGAATGCTGAGCCCTGTATAACACTTCCGTCCCCTCTGATTAGCAGCTTTGTGTACAATGAGCTGCTAATCAGTGGTCAGGGCAGGGTTACACAGAGCAGGAGGACTACATGGCACAAGACAACTAGTCCTCAAGTGGTGGTCTCCCGCTGATTAAGATACTGATTATTAAACTGACAACAGCCCAGTAAGTGACATATCGCTATAATTGTGTGCTGTACCCCTACATCATGCTGCTCTCAGACTAAACCGCAAAAACCTGACCGCTTAAGAAATCATTGCTCTAATTAGCACATTGTCTCATGTAAACAGGACCTGGTGCTGAGAACCCTGGTATTAGGGTATGTGCACACGATGCAGAATTGTTGCAGAAAAATCTGCGCAGAAACGCTGCAGATTTCAAAGAAGTGGATGTCACTTCTTTTGTGCAGTTCTGCAGCGTTTCTGCACCCCTCCATTATAGAAATAAAATCTGCACCGAAAACGCACTAAACGCATAAAAAAACGCACCTGCGGATTCTGCTAGGAGATGCAGATTTAGTGCAGAAAATTCTGCACCGCATTTCCTACGTGTGCACATAGCCTAATGGTATTTTGTGCGCATTGAAGTGTGGTTGGCCTGTTTGGCGTAGGTTAATGGCCATGATTGACCAGTGTAAACACGCCTTCTATTAAACCGGTTGATTTTGGGATTTATTCTTGTGTATTTAGTTCTTTCAGATAAGCCTCAAGGACCGGAATAAGAGATAAGCAGGAATGTACTCCTGTCGCATACAGACCATGATTAATATCAGTTTTGTCTCTGCAGTTCTTGCTGCAACAAAATCTCCTGTGCAAGCATGGTTTATAGAAACTAAAAATAGACAGAAATGCACAACCGAGCCAGCAGAAATGTGGAGAAAAAGGCACGGAAACTTTGACTTCTGCTAAATAAAGTCTAGGCTTATTCTCTGGAAAATCTGACTTGCTGAGATGTAGAAAGTTGTCAGCTTAGTTGGCTAACATTTGCAATCTGTTAAAGAAAATATTTATATGGAATTTCTAAAATGCCACGCGAATCCTTGAAGTGCTACATTGTATAAGAAAGTGGTCTTTTTTTTTATACATAGCCGCTTTTTTAAGCCATAGAAGAGTTCCCACGGTCTAATGGACACCCTAACAAAAGGCATACTGTAGGCACTCCTTCCAAAAAAGGATATATTGACTTTGGGGGAAGTCGTGCAGACAGTGTCCTGACTGTATACATATAGTGTAGTGGAAACCAGTGTTTTTAATGGAATTGAATGTTGTGAATAGACACATTTAACTGGAATTCATTTACCGTATTTGTCCAGTTCTTACAAAAAGAAAATAAAACTATTTATTTTCTTGACTAAAATATTTTCCACATCAAGATGTGACTTGCAGTTCATTATTAACTTGCAAATATTTTTTAATTCAAAACCATCATATATTACAGTGGCTTGTCCTTGGCTATGACTTCTATTGAAACGTATGTAAACATTAATAGAAGGCATGGCCATTGTTGGCTTCCTAGGTAATTGTGGGCTGTTCTGTAAGTGACTTTGCCCAAAAGGGGTTGTAATAAGTTTGTAAGCTGTCTCCTATTAATAGAATAAGCTGCCCACCTCTGACACCCAGTGATCCCAAGAACCAGGGTTCTGAGGAGCCCCATGAAAATAGAGCAGTGATAGATCATGCTCATCTCCTCACCAGTTTTTCTTTTGCTCTCCTATTAGGAATGAATAGAGTGAAGGTGCATGTGATCGGCTTCTGCTCCATTCACATGGGGTTCTTCAGGGCCCCAGTTCTCCGTTTCGGTCAGGTTCCATGCAGCCTGAGTTGCAGTGAATGGAAAGTAATCAACTTTGGAATAACTTGCAAAGTTGATACAACTTCAATGTAGGAACAGTAGTGTTGTGTGGGTTGCCAAGGGAAGTATTGCAACCCCCTAACCCATTAAATTTTGTTCCCAGAGTGTCCCCTTAAAGAGAACCTTTGACAATTTGAGCAAGTTAAACCACATGACCACATCATGGGGAAAAATAGCTGCAGAGCTGAATGAAATGTAGTTTGTATTGGCTTGTAAATTTTAGCTTACAGTTTATGCTCAGTACAACTATGGGTATCCAGATTTTTTTTTTCACTGGGGGTGTGTACTTCTAACCCCCTCATGAGGTTGACCAATCATAAGCAAAGAAAGAAATCCCACCCTCTCCTTACTAAATATTACTCTGGCTTTTTCCTGTCTTATCACCCTAATGCATAATGATTATGAGTTGTGGGATAGAGTAGAGATAAGCGTGATTGCTATACATGAATGCTGAAGTAGTGATAGTGGAGCTGAGCTAAACTACATATATATGCAGTAAACTCCACCTGGTGGCGGCAGCCAGGATTCTATCAATTTTGTAGCTCTGTACTGAAGTTATTGTATAAGGCTATGTATCCATGGTGCGTAATCTCTGTGCTTTGGACGCAGCGGATACCCTGCTCTGCCCAAAGCGCCGCCCCCTGTTGTATGTGCCGTGATTCCGGATATGTTCATTGAGCACATGCGGAATCACCGCATTGCATTCATAGACCGGGTTATTTATCTTGTGGAGACAGTGTCTCCACAAGATAAATAGACATGCTGCGGTCGGTAAAGACGCGCCGCATGTCTGGATACGCAGGGCCGTGAGGTGTGTGCGCGCGCGTGTGTGTGTATATATATATATATATATATATATATATATTCTCTGTAATGAGGTGGGGTGTTGTCTGATGACATCAAAACCCTATATAAGGTGTGCTTAATTATTAGGCAACTTCCTTTCCTTTGGCAAAATGGGTCAGAAGAGCGATTTGAAGGGCTCTGAAAAGTCCAAAATTGTGAGATGTCTTGCAGAGGGTTGCAGCAGTCTTGAAATTGCCAAAGTTTTGATGCGTGATCACTGAACAATCAAGTGTTTCATGGCAAATAGCCAACAGGGTCACAAGAAGCGTGTTGGGGAAAAAAACCCACAAACTAACTATCCATGAATTGAGGAAAATCAAGCGTGAAGCTGCCAAGATGCCATTTGCCACCAGTTTTGCCATATTTCAGAGCTGCAACGTTACTGGAGTAACAAAAAGCACAAGGTGTGCGATACTCAGGGACATGGTCAAGGTCAGGAAGGCTGAAAAATGACCACCTTTGAACAAGAAACATAAAATAAAACGTCAAGACTGGGCTAAGAAATATCTTAAGACTGACTTTTCAAAGGTTTTATGGACTGATGAAATGAGAGTGACTCTTGATGGGCCAGATGGATGGGCCAGAGGCTGCATCAGTAAAGGGCAGAGAGCTTCACTCCGACTCAGACGCCAGCAAGGTGGAGGTGGGGTACCGGTATGGGCTGGTATCATCAAAGATGAACTTGTGGGACCTTTTCGGGTTGAGAATAGAGTGAAGCTCAACTCCCAGACCTACTGCCAGTTTCTGGAAGACAACTTCTTCAAGCAGTGGTACAGTAAGAAGTCTGTATCGTTCAAGAAAACATGATTTTCATGCAGGACAATGCTCCATCACATGCCTCCAACTACTCCACAGCGTGGCTGGCCAGTAAAGGTCTCAAAGAAGAAACAATGACATGGCCCCCTTGTTCACCTGATCTGAACCCCATAGAGAACCTGTGGTCCCTCATAAAATGTGAGATCTACAGGGAGGGAAAACAGTACACCTCTCGGAACAGTGTCTGGGAGGCTGTGGTGACTGCTGCACGCAATGTTGATCGTAAACAGATCAAGCAACTGACAGAATCTATGGATGGAAGGCTGTTGTGTCATCATAAAGAAAGGTGGCTATATTGGTCACTAATTTTTTGGGGTTTTGTTTTTGCATGTCAGAAATGTTTATTTCTAAATTTTGTGCAGTTATATTGGTTTACCTTGTGAAAATAAACAAGTGAGATGGGAATATATTTGGTTTTCATTAAGCTACCTAATAATTCTGCACAGTAATCGTTACCTGCCCAAACAGATATCCTCCTAAGATAGCCAAATTAAAAAAAAAAAAAACACTCCAACTTCCAAAAATATTAAGCTTTGATATTTGAGTCTTCTGGGTTGATTAAAAACATAGTTGTTGGTCAATAATAAAAATAATCCTCTAAAATACAACTTGCCTAATAATTCTGTGTGTGTGCGCATGCACGCACACCTTGTAATGTCTTCACATCCTGTTCAGTCCAGATCCCAGAATTCCAAGCGGTGGAAACACACACTAACCAACTATACGCAGCCTCTTGCGCGGTACCACCTTCGGAACACGCCGCCACCGGGATCAGCCGAATGATTCACTGACCGGCGTCATCTCTGTACAGGAGAAGCGCATGCGCAGTTTTCATGTGACCGCCACTATCTGTCTGCACAAAAAATGACAGCCTTCTGATTTACTGAGCCTGCGCGAATTATGCGTGGTGAATCATTCGGCTGATCCCGGAGGTAGATGTGCGACGTGTCTACAGGCTGAGGAAGCAGGTCACATTAAAGGGGTTTTGCCACGAACGAAAGTTCACTTTAAAAATTTGTGTCTGACCGTGTACAGAACATACCACAGCTCCTGGGCAGGGGTAGAAGCAAAAGACAATACTGACATTACAGCAGGGGGTCACAGAGGATTTCTTTTGTCAAGTAAAATATTTCACTGACTGTTTTTAAACAATATTCCTGCTGTAATGTCAGTATTGTCTTTTGCTTCCTCTCCTGCACAGGAGCTGTAGTATGTTCTGTACACGGTCAGACACAGACAATTTTTAAAATGAACTTTCGTTTGTAGGAAAAACACTTTAAAAAACAAATATCAACGCCAACATGGCTCCTACTAAAAAGTACGCCTATGACAGTGAAAGGAAAGCTGCAAAGGCACAATGTCGAAGACCACATTGGACAAATGAGACTCTTGAAGAGCAATTCTTAATGCTGCAAAGCCTGCCCCCATGGTGACATTACCGCCCTCCATCGTGTGTGTGGCACCGTGGCTCAGTGGATAGCACTACAACCTTGCAGCGCTGGAGTCCTGGGTTCAAATCCCACCAAGGAAAACATCTGCAAGGAGTTTGCATGTTATCCCCGTGTTCGCGTGGGTTTCCTCCGGGTACTCAGGTTTCTTCCCACATTATTATGTATGTGTAAAATATATATTATATATAATTTTATTTTTTTTTTTAACTTTTTTTTTATACATGCTGCTCAAAAAAAATAAAGGGAACACCAGAATCCCACATCTTAGATATAACTGAAATATTCCAGTTGTAAATCTTTATTCATTACACAGTGGAATGTGTTACGAACAATAAAACCTAAAAATGATCAATGTAAATCACAACTAATATCCCACTGAGGTCTGGAGTTGGAATGATGCTCAAAATCAAAGTGGAAAATGAAGTTACAGGCTGATCCAACTTCAGTGGAAATGCCTCAAGAAATGCCTGTATTATCTCCCTACAACGCCTGGGCATGCTCCTGATGAGGCTGATGGTCTCCTGAGGGATCTCCTCCCAGACCTGGACTAAAGCATCTGTCAACTCCTGGATAGTCTGTGGTGCAAAGTGACGTTGATGTATGGTGTGAGACATGATGTCTCAGATGTGTTCAGTCGAATTCAGGTCTGGGGAATGAGCGGGCCAGTTCATAGCTTCAATGCCTTCATCTTGCAGGAACTGCTGACACACTCCAGCCACGAGGTCTGGCATTGTCCTGCATTAGGAGGAACCCAGGGCCAACCGTACCAGCATATGGTCTCACAAGGGGTCTGAGGATCTCTTCTCGGTACCTAATGGCAGTCAGGAACCTGCCTTCATCTGTGAAGAGCACAGGGCATCAGTGGCGAATTTGCCAATGCTGGTGTTCTGTGGCAAATGCCAGCGTCCTGCACGGTGTTGGGCTGTGAGCACATCCCCCATCTGTGGACGTCGGGCACTCAGTCCATGCTCATGGAGTCGGTTTCTAACTGTTTGTGCAGACACATGCACATTTGTGGCCTGCTGTTGGTCATTTTTCAGGGCTCTGGCAGTGCTCCTCCTTGCACAAAGGCTGAGGTTGCGGTCCTGCTGCTGGGTTGTTGCCCCCCTGCGGCCCCCTCCACATCTCCTGGTGTACTGGCCTGTCTCCTGGTAGTGCCTCCAGCCTCTGGACACTTTGCTGACACACAGCAAACCTTGCCACAGCTTGCATTGATGTGCCATCCTGGATGAGCTGCACTACCTGAGCCACTTGTGTGAGTTGTAGAGTCCGTCTCATGCTACCACGAGTGTGAAAGCACAACCAAAACATCAGCCAGAAAGCATTGGTACTGAGATGTGGTCTGTGGTCATCACCTGCAGTACTACTCCTTTATTGAGGGTGTCTTGATAATTGCCAATAATTTCCATCTGCTGTCTATTCCATTTGCACAACAGCATGTGAAATTGATTGTCAACCAGTGTTGCTTCCTAAGTGGACAGTTTGACTTCACAGAAGTTCGATTTACTTGGAGTTATATTCTGTTGTTTAAGTGTTCCCTTTATTTTTTTTGAGCGGTGTGTGTGTAGGTATGTATATGTAGAGAATATATATATATATATATATATATATATATATATATATCTCCAAAAAGTCTTTAACTGACTACCCCGATGTGATTTTTTTTTTTTTTTTCAAATAGACATGGATATTTGTATCTCAAGGATACAGCATTACATTTTATTTTTTTTTGGACTTATTCATACACCCAGCTGACGGGTGGCTCTGTGTTCCTCATCCACATGAAAAATTATATTTTAACATTGCGTTTATGAAAAAAAGTGTCCAGCCGAGAACTTCATGTCTGCCTGTCAGTTCTCTTCTAACATTTGCTTACCTCATAGTTGATTACTGCATTTATGCAGTTTCTATGGAGATCACAAGTACAAGCGTTAGTAAGACACAGAACGGCATCATCATATCAAAGGAAAATATGCTTCCCATTAAATTACAGCTTTTGAAAAGCTTTTTAAGTGTTTTTTTTTTTTTTACTTGGCAAGCAATACATACATAGAATACATTATTTTGGATGCTAGAACAAGTGTTTCATAACCTATTTATGTCCTGCTTAGAGTGAATCACTCCATTTTACACTGATGTAGGACAGCTGAACCTTATATTTACAATGTGTGTGTAATATATATGTTTTTAACACCTAATAATCATAACCCTTTTATGACCCAATTATTGGTGATGGCTGTTTACAAGTGTAACTCTATTTTATAAATACATTACTATATTTTTGCATTTAGAGTTATCAATATACTAGATGGAGGCCCGATGCTATCTCATCTGGAGGGCGGTAATGCCACGATGGCAGCAGGCATGCAGCACTGTTGTTGCCTAATGGCATCCTGTGATCTAATCACTTTGCATCAGGGGACTCATGTGCTTGATGCCTACGCTTATATACATTGTTTTTGTCCCAGCGATGCTGTTGCTCTTCAAGAGTCTCATTTGCCCGTTGTTGTCTTCGACGTTGTGCCTTTGCTGCTTTCCTTTCATTGTCCTTAGCATACTTTTTATGAGGAGCCATGTTGGCGTTGAGATTTGCTTTTTAAAGGGGGTTTTCCCACGAATGAAAATTCATTTTAAGAATTGTCTGTTTGACCGTGTACCGAACATACCACAGCTGCTGGGCAGGGAAGGAAGGAAGCAAAAGACAATACTGACATTACAGCAGGAGATCAGAGGATACGTTTTGTGAGGTAAAATATTTTTTAAAAAGTCAGTGAAATATTTTACCTCAGAAAATGAATCCTCTGTGATCCCCTGCTGTAATGTTAGTATTGTCTTTTGCTTCCTCCCCTTAGGAGATGTGGTATGCTCCGTACACTCAGTCAATTTTTAAAATGAACTTTCGTTTGTGGGAAAACCCCTTGAATGTGACTGGCTTCCTCTGCCTGTAGACAAATTGCGCATCTGCCACCGGGATCAGCAGAATGATTCACTGCACCTGCGCTTAATTCGCGCAGGCGCAGTAAATCAGACCGCCGCCATCATTGTGCAGACAGATAGCAGCGGTCACATTAAAACTGCGCATTCGCTCCTCCTGTACAAAGATGGCAGAAGTCAGTGAATCATTTGGCTGACCGGCGTGTTTGTGACGCTGGTGGTACCGCGCAAGAGGCTCTGTGTGTGAGGTGCGTACGGCTTAGTGTGTGTGTGTGGTGCCACGGTGTTCCGCTGGTGGTACCGCGCAATAGGTTGGTATCAGCAGTTTCCATATTGAGACACTCATCACTTGGGTGTCCCAATATGGCGGTCGGTGAACTTCCTCCGCTTGGAATTCTGGGATACGTGACATTTGGACAGAACAGGAAATGAAAATATTACAAGGCAATTATATAAATAGATACTCAAGTTTGATATACATCGGCACAATGAAAGAGGTTATCCACATAAATTATTAGAGGTTTCCGTGATGTAAATACATGCAAACTTACCAATGTAGGGTTTCAAAAGATGTATAAAGTGGTCACTTGGAAATGATGGGGGCTGGCTGACTGCTAACTTCAGTGGTTAAGGCTACCCATACTTATTTATCACTGCCAATGCCTAGACAGAAGGGAGCTGCTTGAAAGGGTAACAGTCATTTTTATTCCATCAATTTATTGTACACCTTCAATTGAGCAACTTTATAAAATGTCAGAATTTTGTTTTTCTCCTCCTGGTTTAATCTTTTAATCTCAATTCATGGGTAACCCCTATAGTCTGTGAAGACAGATGTTCATATAGAGAGGATATGAGTTGGTGCTTCTAAGATTCTGTGGAGGGTGCTAGAGGCAGACCCAGACATTCTACTACAAGCTGTCCTGAAAGGCTGTTACTGCTCTCTATAGAACTGTACAATCCCCAACTGTCATCTTGGTAATGAGGAGATCTGTAGTCGCTAAAGACAGATTTTACCTGTGAACTGAGAATATTCAGAATGAAGGCTTAGTCCATATAAAAGAAGCATATTGCTCGAATGATATATTGCAATGTTACTTATTTTCATGCGTACTATTGATTTATGAAAGAAAAAAATTACAATGAGTTGCGCGTTTAACTCTTACTTGGCAAACATCAGTAGTTATTAGCCAGCCTCTCTCATATACAGTACTAATAATGTGTCGCAGAGAAACTCTGGAAATGGAGCTGTGATCACCCGTAAAACAAGGACTCACAAGTACATTACGAAGCTATATAGTTCTACATCTAAACCTATACATATTTAAGCGGCGATCCTACTGTTCAGAGAGACACGTTTGTCATTGTTAGTAAGTGCATATAATGACTGTCAAAAAAATAGAAATAAATAGATGATGCTCCAACAGTAATGTTATGTTGTTTGACCGTAGAACCCGCCTTCTGAATTGCATGGGTTGTCCTCCCATTAAATATGCTTGTATTACCCCTGAATAGAGATCTTTCACTGTTGTGTAAGGGTTTATTACTTATTCATGCAGTGTTCACTTTGAATACCATGGCCTCTTGAGCCATGCAGCGCATGGATCCTCATTGTGTTATGGTTACACTTGTCAAGTGGAAACGCCGCTCCCTCTTTGACTGTGGCCATGGTACTATATCCTCTGTAAAAACGAATGAAGTTCTTCTGATGGCAGTAGGCTTCAAGGTCTTTTTTTGTTGTTGTTGTTGTTGTTGTGGTGGTGACTTGTAGTAGAAGTGTAATGCGTCAGCGGTAATGTCACGGCACGGTGGGGGCAGGCTTTGCAGCGTTGAGAAACACCCCCCCCCCCATGTGCTCACTCGCCTATCCACTCTTTCCCCATGTGCTGACTTTTCCCGTCTGTGCTCTCTTCTTTAACCTGTGTACCCCATGTGCTATCCCCCTTGCCTGCTGTCTCTCTCCTTCCAGTGCTGTGCTGTCCTGTATGAGCTGTCTCCTCCCTGTTCTCTGTCTCTCACCCCCCTGTGCGCTCTCTCCCCTGTATCCTCTGTGGTCTCCTGCTGTAATGTCAGTATTTGTCTTTTGCATCCTCCCCTGCCCAGGAGCTGTGTAGTGCATACGGCATATACAGTGTGTATATATGTGTTGCGTATGGCGTATACTGTGTGGTGCGACGGTGTCCCGCTAATGGTACTGCACAAGAGGCTGGTACGACCATCAGTTTCCATATTGAGACAGCCATCACTTGCATGTCCCAATATAGAGGTCGATGAACTTCCACCGCTTGGAATTCTGGGATCTGGACGGAACAGGATGTGAAGACACTACAAAATATATTCCATTATTTTCTGGTGTATAAGACGACCCCCAACTTCTCCATATAAAATATGGAGTTTGGGATATACTCACCGTATAAGACGGGGGTCATCTTATACGCCCAGTCATCTTATACTGTGTGCGGTGCGGATGGTTCCCAGGGTCTGGAGGAGAGGAGACTCTCCTTCAGGCCCTGGGACCCATATTCATGTAAAAAAAAAAAGAATAAAAATAAAAAAATATGGGATATACTCACCCTCCGATGGCCCGCAGCTCTCGGGAACGGAGGCCGCTGCTTGCACCGCTAAGGATGCAATGAGCGAAGGACCGTCAATGCGGTCGCGTGACCGGTTTAGTTCTCTAATTTGTTACACATTTTATCACAAAAGTCTGCTTCTTTCTTTTCCTGGACTGATTAAGTTTCCATTTTCAATTCATAAGTATAAATCTGTCTTCAGTGAATACAGACCGCTTTCTCCATAGAAACAGATGGTAGTTGGTGCTTATAAAGTTCTATCGAAGTTGCAGAAGAATGTCTCCATAGAATTTTTAAAGCCTCGTCTGTCATTACATGATGTACAATACAGACCAAAAGTTTGGACACACCTTCTCATTTAAAGATTTTTCTGTATCTTCATGACTATGAAAATTGTACATTCACACTGAAGGCATCAAAACTATGAATTAACACATGTGGAATTATATACTTAACAAAAAAAGTGTGAAACTGAAAATATGTCTTATATTCTAGGTTCTTCAAAGTAGCCACCTTTTGCTTTGATGACTGCTTTGCACACTGTTGGTATTCTCTTGATGAGCTTCAAGAGGTAGTCACTGGGAATGGTTTTCAATTCACAGGTGTGCCCTGTCAGGTTTAATAAGTGGGATTTCTTGCCTTATAAATGGGGTTGGGACCATTAGTTGTGTTGTGCAGAAGCCTGGTGCATACACAGCTGATAGTCCTACTGAATAGACTGTTAGCTGCTTTTTTTCTTGCCAGAATACAAATTCTAAGTAAAGAAAAACGAGTGGCCATCATTACTTTAACAAATGAAGGTCAGTCAGTCTGAAAAATTGGGCAAACTTTTGAAAGTGTCCCCAAGTGCAGTGGCAAAAACCATCAAGCGCTACAAAGAAACTGGCTCACATGAGGACCTCCCCAGGAAAGGAAGACCAAGACTCACCTCTGCTTCTGAGGATAAGTTTATCCGAGTCACTAGCCTCAGAAATCGCAGGTTAACAGCAGCTCAGATTAGAGACCAGGTCAATGCCACTCAGAGTTCTAGCAGCAGACACATCTCTACAACAACTGTTAAGAGGAGACTTTGTGCAGCAGGCCTTCATGGTAAAATGTGACAACATATCCTACATCAATAAATATATGGGACAAAGAGATCCCAATCCATATAGAAAAAATTAATCAAATTTTATTAAGCCAAATAACAATAAACAATCATAAAAAAAAAAAAAAAGCAAAATGCCGTCTAGGGGACACCAGAATATTCCCCACCCACTAAAAGGTTAACAGTAGATGTAAACATTTTTTTTTTTTTTTTTTTTTTTTTATATCCAAGAATTAGTGGTATACAATAATATTGAAATTTCACATATATATTCAAAATAGAACATCTTTATAAAAGATATTTCTTCAAAACATCAACCTGGTCTGCCTCTCATAGATAAATAGACTCAAAGTATCAAGTGTAAATTCTTTCAACAGTCCTATACTTAAATGTCAACCAGGGACGTGGGAGATTTATCTCTATAGACACTCTCCATCAAATATACACGCCAATTGGATTTACCTAGTACACATTAACAATACAAATGATATGACAGAATATGAAGGTTAATAATTACCAAAGATGTGGATGGTCCTGGCGTCCCCTCACCCCGATGTGCGTTTCGCCGCCTGCTTCTTCCGGGAGCATTTCTTCATGGTAAAATATCTGCTAGGAAACCACTGCTAAGGACCGGTAACAAGCAGAAGAGACTTGTTTGGGCTAAAGAACACAAGGAATGGACATTAGTGGAAATCTGTGCTTTCGTCTGATGAGTCCAAATTTGAGATTTTTGGTTCCAACCACCGTGTCTTTGTGCGACGCCGAAAAGGTGAACGGATGGACTCTACATGCCTGGTTCCCACCGTGAAGCGTGGAGGAGGAGGAGGTGTGATGGTGTGGGGGTGCTTTGCTGGTGACACTGTTGGGGATTTATTCAAAATTGAAGGCATACTCAACCAGCATGGCTACCACAGGATCTTGCAGTGGCATGCTAATCCATCTGGTTTGCGTTTAGTTGGACCATCATTTATTTTTCAACAAGACAATGACCCCAAACACACCTCCAGGCTGTGTAAGGGCTATTTGACCAAGGAGGAGAGTGATGGGGTGCTACGCCAGATGACCTGGCCGCCACAGTCACCAGACCTGAACCAAATCGAGATGGTTTGGGGTGAGCTGGACCGCAGAGTGAAGGCAAAAGGGCCAACAAGTGCTAAGCATCTCTGGGAACTCCTTCAAGATTGTTGGAAGACCATTCCCGGTGACTACCTCTTGAAGCTCATCAAGAGAATGCCAAGAGTGTGCAAAGCAGTCATCAAAGCAAAAGGTGGCTACTTTGAAGAACCTAGAATATAAGACATATTTTCAGTTGCTTCACACTTTTTTTGTTAAGTATATAATTCTACATGTGTTAATTCAGTTTTGATGCCTTCAGTGTGCATGTACAATTTTCACTGTCATGAAAATACAGAAAAATCTTTAAATGAGGTGTGTCCAAACTTTTGGTTTGTACTAGATCACACAGTTTATTTTCATGTGTACTAACCACCTCTATGGCTCTCTAGGACCCTATTGGGAATTTATGCAGAAAAAGTGACCCCTACTTTTTAAATGTTGTTATTTTTGTTATTATTTTTTTATGTATCATGTGATTTACCACCCCCCTTCCCTTCCTTCCCCTTTGTGATGATGGTTCTAGACAGTCTTCTGGACGAGTACTGGGGTGGAGGAAATGACGTTGCTTCCCTCTCTTTTTTTTTTTTTTTTTTTTTCCCTTTTGCTTCTGGTATTCATTCAGTTTTAGGTTTAGCGCTACCTTAATCTGGTGTTCAAGTCTGAAATCTCTACACTGAAGGTCCCCATACACATTAGATGGCTGTCTGCCAAATAGTTGATTCGGCCTACAGTTATCTATACTAAGTTCCCTCGTATATGGGAATGCCCAGCCAAATGTTCATGTATCTTCAAATGGGAGAGCGGGAAAAAGCTGCTTCCAAACTTCTCTGGAAGTGGCTTATCGCCTGAATATCAAAGGGGTAAGCTACTGAAACTCAAACTGTAATCCACATCATCTTCTGACATCATCAATCGGGTGAGTCCAATGCCCCCACTGTACACATTAGACTGTCGACTAATCCCATTGATATTGGTAGGTTCGGCTTTTTTCACTCTAAACAACGGACTGTATATTAAGAAACTTGACAAGAATTGACTTTTATAAGTCTGAAACCTGTGATCTGCCCAATAGTTTAGTATGTCAGTGGGTTATAATTAATCTTATATGGCATATGGGATAAGTTGTTTTTTTTTTTTTTTTTTCTGTTTCACTTTTGAACATGCAGCCAGTGTAACTGGTACAGCTTGATGATAAATGCTGACAGTGCAAAAGTAAACGGGAATCACTGACCCATAAAATGGCACACAAGGAAGCATTTAAAGAGTTACATTGTTTTATGATTTTCTTTATCTAATAGCAGTGACGCAACACACAAACCTCATTCTGCAGTCTAAATTTAGTATTTTCATAACAAGGCTTGTATAACTGCTGCTTAGAGCTGAAAATAAGGGTCAAAACGCAGATTGTAATTATAAGCATTTTCTCTTGTATATGAGATTTCTTGGCTTGGTATACAGACTGATGCATAGAGTGAGGCTTTGTGTTGGTTGTGCCTGAGTACTTTGGCATGTACATTTAGGAAGGCTACTAAAACATATGTCAAATTTATTCATAGGGCTCCATTCACCTGACAGAGCCTTTATTCCAAATATAGAGGATGTAAAAAGTGTATACAGCCCTGTTAAAGTGACAGACTTTTGTCATGCTAAAAAATAGGAAAGAAAAATAAAAATTTCTGAACCCTTTCCACGTTTTCAATGTCACATACAGTGGTTTGCAAAAGTATTCACACTTCCACCCACCCTATATTTTTACCTATTTTGTTAGATTACCTGTTTAAATATTTTATAATCTGATTTGTGTGTGATGCTACAGCATTAAATGGCCTAAGTTGGTGAAGTAAAGTGAGAAAAATAAGGCATAAATTAAATTTACGGGATCAAATAACTAAAAATTGTCATGTGCTTATGTATTCACCCCTTTTGCTATTAAGCCCCTAAAAAATTTTGGTGCAATGTATTACCTTCATAATTCACATACTTGGTGGGGAAAAAAAATCCACCTGTGTGCAATATACCGTATTTTTCGGCCTATAAGACGCACCCCAAATTTGGGGTGAAAAATGCAGAAAAAAAGATTTTTTTTTATAAGATGGGGGTCCGTCTTATTGTCCGAATTTAAGATCTCTTACCTGAGGGCAGGCAGTGGCAGAGCAGGGTCACAAGAGGCATGGTGGTGGCAGAGGTGAGGTGATGCTGAGGTGCGGTGGGCGGAACGGCGTGCACCTGAGCAGGGTCCCATCCCGCTTAGGTGGGCGACGCCATGGCCTGGTGTCCATGGGGAGGTTGCTGTGGCGTTGGCAGACGTGCGGTCACTTCCTCAGGTGGCAGCGGCCAGGGTCCCTTCCACATTTGAAGTGACGCCACAGCAGTAGTGAAGGAGAGCAGCAGAGCTGGGTGGTTTTCCTGGTGGCGGCGGGCTTACCGGCATTGTGGCGGCGACAGAGGTGCGGGCATGATGTGGCACGGTGAGCTGTATGGCGTGAGCAGGTCCCATCCATATTTGAGGTGAATCCGCGGCCCGGTATTGATGGAGAGCAGCAGCGCAGGTGAGTTACGGTATTTTCCGGTGGCGGCGGCCATCTTGCTGAGGCCGCGCGTACGCAGATTCACTACTCTGCGTCCCAGAGCTTCAGGAAAATGGCCGCCGCGATCTCCATCTGCGCACGCGCGGCCTCCCGCGGCCATTTTCCTGAAGCCCTGGGACACAGTAGTGAATCTGCGCACGCGCGGCCTCAGCAAGATGGCCGCCGCCACCGGAAAATACCGTAACTCACCAGCGCTGCTGCTCTCCATCAATACCGGGCCGCGGATTCACCTCAAATATGGATGGGACCTGCTCACGCCATACAGCTCACCGTGCCACATCATGCCCGCACCTCTGTCGCCGCCACAATGCCGGTAAGCCTGCGTTCCGAATATAAGACGCACCCCCCATTTTCCTCACAATTTTTTTGGGGAAAAAGTGCGTCTTATATGCCAAAAAATACGGTACACATCTTTTCTGAAAGGTGACAGCGGCTGCAACACCGTTGAGCAAGAGGCACCACTAACCAAACATCATCATGAAGACCAAGGAGAACTGTAAACTAGTTGGGGACAAAGTTGTTGAAGAGTAAAAGTCAGGTTTGGGTTATAATAATTATTATTATAAAAAAAAATATTCCAATCTCTGCTTAAACCCCCAAATAACCATCGATTCCATTATGAAATGGAAAGAAAATGGTACCACAACAAACCTGCCAAGAGAGGGCCATCCACCAAAACTCTCAGCCTGGACAAGGAGGGCATTAATCAGAGATGGCACAGAGACCCAAGGTAACCTTAAAGGAGCTGCAAAGGTTGCCAAGCAGAGACCAGAGTATGTGTTCATACGACCTCAATAAACCTTACACGCCAATTGTATGGAGGAAGGTGCTGTGGTCAGATGAAACCAAAATTTAACTTTTTGACCACCAAGGTAAAAGCCAAGTCTGGCGCCGAACCAACACCGCTCATCACCCCAAGAACACCATCCCCACAGTGAAACATGGTGTTGTGAGCATCATGTGTGGATAGTTTTTTGGCTAAGACGGGGAAAATGGTCCCATTCGAGGGTAATATTGATGGTGTGAAATACAGGGATAGTCAAAGCACAGACCTTGATCCAATTGAGAATCTGTAGTCAGACTTGAAGATTACAGTTCACCAGAGGAAACCATTTAACTTGAAGGAGCTGGAGCAGTTTTGCCTTGAGGAATGGGCACAAATCCCTGTGGGAAGACGTGGAAAGCTCATAGAGACTTATCGAAAGCGACTTGAAGCTGTAAATGTCACAAAAGGAGGCTCCATAAAGTACTAACTTTAGGGGGGGAATAGTTATGCACACTGAAGTTTTCAGTTGTTTTGTTCCATTTGTTGTTTGCTTCACAACTTTAAAAGAAATACAAATGCTCACAGTTGTAGCCGTGTTCTTGACTGATGGATATGGAACTGGATGGACCCTCACTCCCCCATAAAGCAAACCATAACTTCAGTAAACCTCAACTCTAATAAGTACACAAAACACACAAGTTTGGATGTCAAAAATGGCCACAGCATTATGTAAAGCACAGGTTTATATAACCATAGGTGTAGTCCTTGGTTGCAGGGATTCCCGGATACTGTGACTATCTGGCCTGGTACAATAGGTTGGACAGCTGGGATATCAAAAGCAATACCATACCACATACTTCAGGCTGGCCCTTCCCATAGCCGAGCCTGATCACCATGAGATTTTACATCCTTTATTAGATCAGATTAGTCCACCATAACTTCCTACAACTTCCAGCTGACTCCTAAACCACCACTAAGAGGCCATTTGAAACTTTTACATGGGCTCAACCGCCACCATCCTATAGGAAATGCTGAAATTCACCATAATCAAAGGTCAACCCCAGAGAAGCTGAATGCGATATACACCATAATAATGGTGGTGACCCCAGAGACACCTGTATCGGAAATGCACAATAATAAAGAGGGCAACGCCACTGTATGAAACCTATATAAATGTATCCAATCTCAGACTTTAGAAACTCTGTATATTACAGGTGATTCTCAAAACTTAGAATATCATCAAATAGTTAATTTTTCAGTAGTTCAGTACAAAAAGTGAAACTTATATAGTCATTACAAACCGTGATCTATTTCAAGTGTTTATTTCTGTTAAAGGGACTCTCACCCCCAAAATTGTATGAGGTAAGCCCACTGGCATCAGGGGCTTATCTGCAGCATTCTGTAAGGCTGTAGATAAGCCCCCGATGTAACCTGAAAGATAATAAAAATAGGTTATATTATACTCACCCAGGAGCGGTCCCGCTGCGTTCCAGGTCAGATGGGTGTCGCGATCCGGGTCCAGCGCCTCCTATCTTCTTACGATGACGTCCTCTTCTTGTCTTCACGCCGCAGCTCCGGCGCATGCGTACTTTGTCTGTCCTGTTGAGGGCAGAGCAAAGTACTGCAGTGCGCAGGCGCTGGAAAAGGTCAGAGAGCCTTGGCGCCTGCGCACTGCAGTACTTTGCTCTGCCCTCATCAAGGCAGACAAAGTATGCCTGCGCTGGAGCCGCAGCAAGAAGACCAGAACAGGACGTCATCGAATGAAGATAGGAAGCCCCGGACCGGACCGCGACGCCCATCGGACCCGGACTGCAGCGGGACCGCCCCTTGGTGAGTATAATCTAACCTCTTTTTCTCATCTTTCAGGATACATCGGGGGCTTATCTACAGCATTACAGAATGCTGTAGATAAGCCCCTGATGACGGTGGGCTTACCTCATATACCATTTTGGGGGTGACAGCTTCCCTTTAATGTTGATGATTATGGCTTACAGCCAATGAAAACACAAGTCATCTCAGTAAATTAGAATACTTAACTCCAGCTTGAAAAAAAAAAAAAAAAAAGATTTTAAAATCCAAAATGTTGGCCTACTGAAATGTATGTTCAATAAATGCACTCAATACTTGGTCGGGGCTCGTTTTGCATCGATTACTATATCAATGCGGCGTGGCATGGGGGTGATCAGCCTGTAGACTGCTGAGATGTTATGGAAGCCTAGATTGCTTTGATAGCAGCCTTCAGCTCGTCTGCATTGTTGGGTCTGGTGTCTCTCATCTTCCTCTTGACAATACCCCATAGATTCTCTATGGGGATAAGGTCATGCGAGTTTGCTGGCCAATCAAACACAGTGATACTGTTGTTTTTAAACCAGGTTTTGGTGTTCTCTAAATATGTGCTGATATTAGAATACATACATCTTACTGGTTAAAGGTAATGGCGGTGACACCCAACTTTTGGTCTAGGCATTGCTCTACTCTTTTAGGCTAAGTGCACATGTTGCAGAATTGCCGCAGAAATTTCCACGGCAATTGCGCAACTCCTGCCGGGGGTATATCGCATGCGGAATTGGCATGCGTATTCCCGCTAAACACTAGCATTTTACAAGCGTAATTCGCTTGCAGAATGCTAGCGTTTTCCAAGCGATCTGTAGCATCGCTTGGAAAACTGATTGACAGGTTGGTCACACTTGTCAAACATGGTGTTTGACCAGTGTGACCAACTTGTTACTATTGATGCTGCCTATGCAGCATCAATAGTAAAAAGATAGAATGTTAAAAATAGTAAAAAAATAATAAATCATTATATTCTCACCTTCCGGCGTCCCCGGCAGCTTTTCCCGCTCCTCGCGATGCTCCGGTTCCAGTAATGCTTTGCAGCATGACCCCAGATGACGTAGTGGTCTCGCAAGACCCCACGTCATGACAGGTAATTTTCAGAAAGCATCCTTGGGAACGGGAGCGTCGCGAGGAGCGGGAAAGGTGTGTGGGTTGCCGGAAGGTGAGAATATCACAATTTTTTTTATTTACATTTTTTTTTTTTTAACAATTATATGGTACCCAGAGCCTGGAGGAGTCTCCTCTCCTCCACCCTGGGTAACAACCGCAAATGATCCACTTACTTCCCGCATGGTGGGCTATGCCCACCATGCGGGAAGTAAACGGATCAATGCATTCCTATGTGTGCGGAATTTTGGAAGGGCCAAAATTAGGTGACCGATTTCCCTTTAAGGCACAGACACATTTACAGTACGCTGAGCTCACCCACAAGCCTACATTTCTCTATCCACTGAGCTCACCCCCAGGAACCCATATGCCATCTGCTGAGCTTATTAAAGGCACACACATTTACTGTCCGCTAAGATTAGCCAAGGACCCTCTCTGCTCATCTGGACATAGACCGGCAATGAGTAATAAGACGTGACATAAATGTCTAGTATTTCCCTCATACAGTCCCAGCTTCATGTGCTTAGACACGAGGCCAAGAACTGGACCATGATTACCCTCCAGAGTCGGGTGCAGCACAACATTAGACTTTGTGCATTAATCAACGTGCCCTGTGCTAACCAATTCCTCACCCATCTTATCATTTTATATTATAGGGAATACATATAGGATGGGGTCACAGCTAAATAATGGATAACACTCTTTGGTCCATGGCTCTGCCCGCCCTCAGTAATGGATGACACTGTTGTATTCATGACAGGGTGGATAAAAATCAATGTTTTTTTAAAAAAATCAAAAAAATCTGATTTTTTTGATTTAAATCGGATTTTTTTCAATAAACTGCTTTTTGAGGAAAATATTTTACCATCCAAAGGTTCTTCCATCATGAGATAAAGCTGAGTTGTTTAACTCAGTAGAATAAAGGCTGTATATGTGTAACATTCACAATGCCATGCTCTTCCAGAGGTTTCTGTAGGATGCTGACTATCCAACAAGTTTGGGCATGTCAACTGAATGGAAAAAGAAACTAAACCAAAAGTGAAACCAAGCTAGAAGTGTGGAATTAAAGGGGCAGTATGCACAAAATGTGGAGGCTATTAATAGTTTATACAATTAAGACATGCTGCTTTTAAACACCTAACTATTGCCATATAGTAAAACAAAAAAGATTTTTACTTACTTTGGGGTCCCCCCCTCACCCTGGCGTTAGATCGTTGCCCCTAGTTTCGTCCGTGTAACTATGGGCGCACATGCGCACTGCTCTCACTTCTCATTTTAATCGTGATTTATATTAAAAAAAACCTTTTGATTTAAATCAGTGATTTAAATCATGATTAAAATCATGATTTAAATCGATCCGATTTAAATAGAAAAAAATCTTTTGATTTAAATCGTGATTTAAATCATGATTTAAATCGGCGTGATTTAAATCAATCCACCCTGATTCATGACTCTGCCCAATAATCACTGTGATGACACTGTTGTGTTCATGACTCTGCCCAATAATCACTGTGCTCTGTGCTTGACCATTCACAATTTTAAGTCCCTGTAATGAAGAGAAAAGTGAAGGGCACTCACCGATCCAGAAAATCCAACGTTTATTGCAAAAGTTAAAACATCTTCAGCAGGGAGGTAGACAGTGGAACGATCGGATGACAGCCGTTTCGCGCAATTGCGCTTCTACGATGAGTGCCCTCCACTTTTCTCTTCATCACATGGACATAGTTTTGTTTTTGTATTTTTTTTCCATGGTGGGGCACCAGAGTATCCTAGTAATTATGTCTATTGCTATGTGGTCCCTGCAGATGGACGTTTTGGCATAGGTGTTACAGCGGTGCGGATCGCTTTGTACTTTGTGTGGACCATTCCCAATTTTAAGAATGGCCATTTGAAGCTTGCTTGAAGACTACTATTACATGCTCATCTGCAATCAGTGGAGATGCGATCTACGTGTGTAAAGTCTCTCACAATACTGTGCTTCTAGTACTCCGTAGTAGAAGATGGATAGTTAATTACATGATGTACAGTACAGACCAAAAGTTTGGACACAGCTTCTCATTTAAACATTTTTTTTTTTCTGTATTTTCATGACTATGAAAATAGTACATTCACACTGAAGGCATCAAAACTATGAATTAACACGTGGAATTATATACTTAACAAAAAAGTGAGAAACAACTGAAAATATGTCTTATATTCTAGGTTCTTCAAAGTAACCACCTTTTGCTTTGATGACTGCTTTGCACACTCTTGGCATTCTCTTGATGAGCTTCAAGAGGTAGTCACCGGGAATGGTTTTCACTTCACAGGTGTGTCCTGTCAGGTTTAATAAGTGGGATTTCTTGCCTTATAAATGGGGTTGGGACCATCAGTTGTGTTGTGCAGAAGTCTGGTGGATACACAGCTGATAGTCCTACTGAATAGACTGTTAGCTGCTTTTTCTTGCCATAATACAAATTCTAAGTAAAGAAAAACGAGTGGCCATCATTACTTTAAGAAATGAAGGTCAGTCAGTCTGAAAAATTGGGAAAACTTTGAAAGTGTCCCCAAGTGCAGTTGCAAAAACCATCAAGCGCTACAAAAAAACTGGCTCACATGAGGATTGCCCCAGGAAAGGAAGACCAAGACTCACCTCTGCTTCTGAGGATAAGTTTATCCGAGTCACCAGCCTCAGAAATTGTAGGTTAACAGCAGCTCAGATTAGAGACCAGGTCAGTGCCACACAGAGTTCTAGCAGCAGACACATCTCTACAACAACTGTGAGGCTGGGGTCACACATGCGAGTTTTACGGACGTAAGAGCGCAGAAACTACGTCCGTAAAACTCGCATTACATACGGCACAATTATTCTCAATGAGGCTGCTCCTATTAGCCGTATATTACGGTTCAGTATTATACGGCTTTCTACGGCCGTACAAAATCGCAGCATGCTGCGTTTGTCAGCGTACTGCGCAAATAATACGCCAATGAAAGTCTATGGGGGCGCGAAAAATACGGATTCCACACGGACCTGCAGTGTGACTTGCGAGAAATACGCAGCGCTGTTAGTGAAAAGTCGGTAATTCAATTGCCGGCTTTTCATTTCTCCTGCACAAACCCGACAGGATATGAGACATGGTTTACATACAGTAAACCATCTCATATCCCCTTTTTTGTTGCATATTCCACACTACTAATGTTAGTAGTGTGTATGTGCAAAATTTCAGCGCTGTAGCTGCTGAAATAAAGGGTTAAATGGCGGAAAAAATTGGCGTGGGCTCCCGCGCAATTTTCTCCGCCAGAGTGGTAAAGCCAGTGACTGAGGGCAGATATTAATAGCCAGGAGAGGGTCCATGGTTATTGGCCCCCCCGTGGCTAAAAACATCTGCCCCCAGCCACCCCAGAAAAGGCACATCTGGAAGATGCGCCAATTCTGGCACTTGGCCACTCTCTTCCCACTCCCTGTAGCGGTGGGATATGGGGTAATGAAGGGTTAATGCCACCTTGCTATTGTAAGGTGACATTAAGCCAGATTAATAATGGAGAGGCGTCAATTATGACACCTATCCATTATTAATCCAATTGTAGGAAAGGGTTAAAAAACACACACACACATGATTACAAAGTAGTTTAATGAAATAAACACAGCGGTTGTTGTAATAATTTATTGTTCTCCCATTCCATTTCCAGGACCTCGCTTGGCAACATAATAAACGCACAAGATACATACCTTCTGCTGTCAGATCTCGTCCCACGAAGTAATCCATCTGAAGGGGTTAACTAATATTACAGGCAGGAGCCCTGCAAATGCAGCTGTGCTCCCTGCCTGTAATCCCCAGCGAATGAATGAAATGTAGGTCATTGACCTACATTTCCTTCAGTCGCGGTGATGCGCCCCTGCTGGATGTTCTCATGAACTGCAGCCTGGGAACTTTTTCCCACGCTCCAGGTCATATGAGGACATCCACCAGGGGGCGCATCACCGCGACTGAAGGAAATGTAGGTCAATGACCTACATTTCATTCATTCCCCGGGGATTACAAGCACGGAGCACAGCTGCATTTGCAGGGCTCCTGCCTGTAATATTAGTTAACCCCTTCAGATGGATTACTTCGTGGGACGAGATCTGACAGCAGAAGGTATGTATCTTGTGCGTTTATTATGTTGCCAAGCGAGGTCCTGGAAATGGAATGGGAGAACAATAAATTATTACAACAACCGCTGTGTTTATTTCATTAAACTACTTTGTAATCATGTGTGTGTGTGTTTTTTAACCCTTTCCTACAATTGGATTAATAATGGATAGGTGTCATAATTGACGCCTCTCCATTATTAATCTGGCTTAATGTCACCTTACAATAGCAAGGTGGCATTAACCCTTCATTACCCCATATCCCACCGCTACAGGGAGTGGGAAGAGAGTGGCCAAGTGCCAGAATTGGCGCATCTTCCAGATGTGCCTTTTCTGGGGTGGCTGGGGGCAGATGTTTTTAGCCACGGGGGGGCCAATAACCATGGACCCTCTCCTGGCTATTAATATCTGCCCTCAGTCACTGGCTTTACCACTCTGGCGGAGAAAATTGCGCGGGAGCCCACGCCAATTTTTTCCGCCATTTAACCCTTTATTTCAGCAGCTACAGCGCTGAAATTTTGCACATACACACTACTAACATTAGTAATGTGGAATGTGCAAAAAAAAAGGGGATATGAGATGGTTTACTGTATGTAAACCATGTCTCATATCCTGTCGGGTTTGTGCAGGAGAAATGAAAAGCCGGCAATTGAATTACCGGCTGTTCACAGATATCGCGCTGAATGAAATCTAAATACAGAATATATATATATGTGTCTCAATGACATATATATATATATATATACTGTATATATGTTTTCCCTAACATTTGAGCACATAAATCCATTAGATGTCGGTTTTGCAAGCCTGCGCGAAAATCTCGCAGTACGGATGCCATACGGATTACATACGGAGGATGCCATGCGCAAAATACGCTGAAACACCCTGACTACGGATCAATATTTTGGGGACATTTCTCCGTATTACGGCCGTAGTACGGACGTATAATACGTGGCGTATTTTCTTACGCCATGTGTGACCCCAGCCTCAAGAGGAGACTTTGTGCAGCAGGCCTTCATGGTAAAATAGCTGCTAGGAAACCACTGCTAAGGACAGGCAACAAGCCGAAGAGACTTGTTTGGGTTAAGGAACACAAGGAATGGACATTAGACCAGTGGAAATCTGTGCTTTGGTCTGATGAATACAAATTTGAGATCTTTGGTTCCAACCACCGTGTCTTTGTGTGACACAGAAAAGGTGAACGGATGGACTCTACTTGCCTGGTTCCCACCGTGAAGCATGGAGGAGGTGGGATGGTGTGGGGGGTGCTTTGCTGGTGACACTGTTGGGGATTTATTCAAAATTGAAGGCATACTGAACCAGCATCGCTACCACAACATCTTGCATCGGCATGCTATTCCATCCGGTTTGCGTTTAGTTGGACCATCATATATTTTTCAACAGGACAATGACCCCAAACACACCTCCAGGCTGTGTAAAGGCTATTTGACCAAGAAGGAGAGTAGTGGGGTGCTACACCAGATGACCTGGCCTCCACAGTCACCAGACCTGAACCCAATCGAGATGGTTTGGGGTGAGCTGGACCGCAGAGTGAAGGCAAAAGGGCCAACAAGTGCTAAGCATCTCTGGGAACTCCTTCCAAGATTGTTGGAAGACCATTCCTGGTGACTACCTCTTGAAGCTCAGCAAGAGAATGCCAAGAGTGTGCAAAGCAGTCATCAAAGCAAAGGTGGCTACTTTGAAGAACCTAGAATATAAGACATATTTTCAGTTGTTTCACACTTTAAGTATATAATTAAAAAAGGGGTTAATTCGTAGTTTTGATGCCTTCAGTGTGAATTTACAATTTTCATAGTCATGAAAATACAGAAAAATCTTTAAATGAGAAGGTGTGTCCAAACTTTTGGTCTGTACTGTATATTAAATTCTAAAACCATTTTGAGTAAGGTCAGAGGTCTGCATGAAGTATTCACCTTGAAATGAGAATGCAGAGGATTTGCGGCAAATCAGTAGCGGACAGTATCTGGCGCTTGTGGACTTAGCTTAGGAGTTTATCTGGTAGGTGACCTTTAAATATGAGCTAAACTAGTAGTGATCAGAATTGCATTTCATTTACTGTACTTGGAACTATCAGTCAGAAATGCTGAGTCAGATTTTTACTTGCAACTACTATTGTAATCCTTGATCAGCTGATGGTCATGACTCTCATAGGCGTGTAGAGAGATGGGCGAGTGGTGCAAAATTAGAGGGTGCGGCGTAATGGCTGCAAAACTGAAATGAGTACATGCCGAGCAATCAAGGTGCAATGATGCTAAACTAGTAGGTGGTAGGATTCTGAATCAGCAGGACACTGGGAGCCTACACCTTTTAAATCACTGTGTGTGTTTCACTTCTGTGTCTTTTAATAAATGAGGGTAAGGCTACATTCACACACTCAGTATTTGTAAACCAAAACCAGGAGTGGATTAATAATGCAGAAGTGGTGATGTGTTTCTGTTCTACATTTTCTCTGATTTGTTCCACTCCTCATTTTTGACTTACAAATACTGATGTAAAATACTTAGTGTGAACGGTGCGTCATGGATAGTCCCCCTGACCTATGCAAGAGGCTACAATATTGAAGAAGCAAAGATGTCGAAAAGACACGAAAAAGCTGGAGGCTCCTAAATAGAGACCATGTTGAGACCCTAGGTAAAATTATGTAGAATTTAAGATGGTTAGAAACTGGCTGGTGTGTGTATACATGTGATATAAGCTCAATCACTATAATGCTAGCAGTGTAATTTTGTCTGGCGAATATGGAGATATATTCTAAAATGCCTAAAATTGTAATGAAATGGCTGTATAGAAAAGTTGCATTCATCGTCTCCTATTTATTACTTTGTATCCCAGACAATGTTTTGCATTTCTGTGTCTGTATTTGAGCAAGACCTGCTCCTGGCTTATAATGTTAGCATTCTAAGGCCTCTGTGCTATTACTGCAGTTTATGTTGGAGTCACAAAGTGTGTCCTTGTTTTAGATCGACTGTGAAACTCCATCCTCCACTTTACACCCCCAGATTATGAAACTGCCTAAATAGACAATGGTTACATTTTACAGTTGCCTGTTGGTTCTGCAAAAGGTCTAAGATGCAAATTTAATGTATCTGCTGGCAGAAGTAAAATAGTACAGGCCCAGCTTCTATTAGGATAATGTGTAAATTTCGGCATAAATGTCTGTAGGCAATTCTCATGTACACCCACACAAAGAGAGCAAATGCTAAGAAACAGACTGACCCAGATAAAATTTAAATTGTGTTTTGTCAATTTTTTTTTTTTACCAAAAGCTATAGTCAAACATAAACGTATATACATTTTCTTGCACTAATCTGGTGTACAAATAGGGCAGCTCATCAATGGGGGGGGGGGTCCATCAACCACGTTTAGAGTCCATTCTATGTCTGATCCAGCCTATTGTAATTTTAAAAAAAAAGTTAAGGGATAACTTGCTATTCACGGGGTGTCCTGATTACTGGGAGACCATCCTGAATGCCAAGCCCCAACTGGAATGAAGCTTCATATAAAGGGAACCTGTCTCCCCCAAAATCGACGGTGAGCTAAGCCCACCGGCATCAGTGGCTTATCTACAGCATTCTGTAATGCTGTAGATAAGCCCCCGATGTATCCTGAAAGATGAGAAAGAGGTTAGATTATACTCACGTGGGCGGTCCGATCCGATGGGCATCACGGCCCGGTTCCAGAATGCTTTAGATAAGCCCCTGATGCCGGTGGGCTTACCTCATCCTCGATTTTGGGGGTGACAGGTTCCCTTTTAAGATGGGGGTTCCAAAATCCTGCTCTAAGTATTGCTGGGGGTCCCAGTATTTTAGACCCTCAGTAAGTTGTCCAGCTGTTGGGACTCCCTGTCTTTAGTTATAATATGTAGTGGAATCTATTTAACAGTGTACAAAGTATTAAAATTCCCTACAACACCACAGTTAAAATGAAGAATTACATGGTGCACATTAACATCAATGGACTGTCCATGAGCCTGATATTGCAGGTTCTTCAGAGCAGGAGATGCTTATTGCAGATGCTTTCTGTTAGTTCCTGAATGGGGAATTTTGGTTACAAATCTACGCAGCATTTTTTTTTGTACTAGCTGTGAATTGATGGTAGGCCCGTTGGTGGAACTCTTGAGGCATATTCTACAGCTGTCAATATTACATGGCTGTCTGTACAATGCTTTATACCAATTGTTTGGCCAGCAGCCATCTGACATTTTTCCCATACATTCATTAAAATTTTCCCATACAGTGGAGCTCTTGATTGGCTGAGGTCTACTGTGCTCTGAGAAAGCCGTTGACCGACCTCTCTGCCAATTGTTTTAAAATGATACCTGGGGTGAAGAAATCTGTCTTGTGGTTCTTGTGTTAGGAGTTTTCAGTTAATGATATGCCCATGCTCCGGGGCGGGGCCGTAGGCAGTCATATCTTCCTCCTCTAAGCCAGAGAAACCAAGGAAAGACTTGCTCACAGGCCTTCAAAGCACAAACAGTGTCTCTATAATGAGGAACATGTTGAGAGAGCCCTTTAAAACATCACTATGGTCCCATATTCCGTTGTATCATAAAGATGTTTCATGTAGACTAAATCTGTCTGTGTGTATTCTGTAATAATCGTATATGTAAAACCTGGTACTTACAGCATGTGTTTGCAGGTAATGGAAGTCTTTAAGCTGCGATCGGGAGAATGAAGACTTTTTTTTTTTTCCTTTCCCTTGGCGTCAATGTAACCTAAAAATACAATTGCTGACACACTTGTTGTCGTCATTCATAATTAATAAAATGGACATACCACTGAGCTGTGTAGGCAGATTAAACCATAGAGGGTTTACAGCAAGGACGTACAGCCTTTTGTCTGTCTGCTGCTAATCTGTCTGAGTAGGTACAAGTCTGAGCAGTATATTAGGTCAGAAGGTTTAAAATGCAGATCTAAATCAGTTGTTGTCTTTTCATCATTTTCTAAGCAAGAGTCTAAAATTACCAGGAAAAGTCAATATCATTAGCGCTGTTGTACTTCATGTCTTTTTGTCACAACCATAATATATAATGCTCAGCATAAAAAGAATACTCCCTTTGAAAAGTAAGATTTTTAATCAGTATCTCTCTGAACATAGGAACTATTTCCAAAATTTTGACAAGACGGAGACGGAGTTTCATGGAACATATTTTTTTTTAAATTCAGAACATGAAAGGAAGGTTAACACAGTAACACGCCTATCCCTGGCATCCTAGGCTCCGGTTCTTTCCCCTGGGTCCGCTACCCTCTGTTCTCCACATCAGGTTTTGCAAATTATCAGACATGGATCAATAACCTAACCTCCCTAGAGACTCACACCTGTATCTTGGGATTGAGGGTCTAGACCTCTATACTTGGTGTGCTCCACCTTCTGGGCATCCTGTGCTTTAATTCGCTTCCATTCCTATTGGGAACCACTTCATCCATCCTGCTGCTCTTGAGATTCTTGAGTATAGGGTTCATGTACCCACCCGGACTTGAGGCTCATAGGCTCCACCTCACGTGGTGAGCCTAACAGATTCCCAAGACCATGGATTCAAAGATGCAGCCACAACACCGTTGGGATGCAGACTATCTTTTTGGACTGATAATGCAACATACTATTTGTCAATGGGAGCTTGTCCTGGCTGCGTAAGATTTGACACCTGTAGTTTTGCTACCAGATTCTCAACATCTGCCACATCCTAATCACTTGGCACACTCACAAAATTTCTCCACATTTGCCTACTCCTGCCCGTTTTGATGGAGATCTTTTTAAGGAGCTTTGTGAAGCAATGCACTATACATTTTGGACCAGGCAGAAAAAAATTGCCGGTGACATATGTCAAAGTGGCTCAGTGTTTTGTGTTTTGTTTTTTTTAAAACTTTGTCTGCGGATGCTTTGACGTGGGCTGCGTCATTGTGAGAGTGAGCTGACGCTGTTATGCATTCCGTGCCATCTTTCCTATCTGCTTTCTTTAAGACGTTTGACAAACTGGGTCATGTCCACCCTACCACTGATTCCATACTGCAGCTCAGACAAGGGACTAGCTCTGTGGAACATTATGCCATCCAGTTTCACACATTGTCTGCTGAGTTGGCCTTACAACTCACTTTTGGCTGTATTCTATGCCGGCTTATCCAGTCTAATCAAAGCTGAATTTGCTGGCAGATAATTGATTAGTCTTGCCATCTGAGTGGACTTGCATTTTAAAGAATGGTCTAAGGAAAAACTTGATTGTGACACTTGATTCCCTTGTCACATTCCAGAACGTTTTTTGAAATCTCCTCTGACTGGCTGACCCGGAACACATGGAAAGCTGTATTGCATTACACAGACAAACCATTGATTTGAATGAACCCACTGCAATATTTTCAGTTTTCCTACGGCACCACCGCCACAGCGAGAACAAAACCTTTTCTGCAAGGTTTTCTCCAGAGTTTACTGGCGATTGGTAGGCTTCGCAAGAGTCACATTGTGATCTACTAATTATCAATAGACCCTTATAAGGGCCCTTGCAGCTGATACAAGTTAATAGAAAATTTAATGCAAACTGAAGGATTCTTGATGCAAAACTGTGTCCTACTTTTGCTTTGATCTTCCTTTTTGCAGCAAGCAAAACCTAGATGGCATTTTTATTACTTTTTCCAGGTTTATTACCGGTTTATGTAACAATCTTCGCTTCATACTGGTATGTAGAGATAAGAGTTATGTAAGACAGAGTGGACCTTGTCTGTTTATTTTATCATCACATAGTATGATTTGACATTTCTTTACTACATTCATGGGCTTCTGTTTGCTTTACTGTAGGGGTCCTAGGGCACTGGCTTTGTAGGAGGGGTCAGGGAAAGGGAACTGAATAAAGTTCCTACATCAGTTAAGGTACCTTCACACGAAGCGACGCTGCAGCGATAGCGACAACGATGCCGATCGCTGCAGCGTCGCTGTTTGATCGTTGGAGAGCTGTCACACAGACCGCTCTCCAGCGACCAACGATGCCGAGGCCCCCGGGTAACCAGGGTAAACATCGGGTTGCTAAGCGCAGGGCCGCGCTTAGTAACCCGATGTTTACCCTGGTTACCAGCGTAAAAGTAAAAAAAAACAAACAGTACATGCTCACCTGCGCGTCCCCCAGCCTCTGCTTCCTGACACTGACTGAGCTCCGGCCCTAACAGCACAGCGGTGACGTCACCGCTGTGCTTTCACTTTAGGGCCGGCGCTCAGTCAGTGTCAGGAAGCAGAGGCTGGGGGACGCGCAGGTGAGTATGTACTGTTTGTTTTTTTTACTTTTACGCTGGTAACCAGGGTAAACATCGGGTTACTAAGCGCGGCCCTGCGCTTGGTAACCCGATGTTTACCCTGGTTACCAGTGTAAAACATCGCTGGTATCGTTGCTTTTGCTTTCAAACACAACGATACACAGCGATCGGACGACCAAATGAAGTTCTGGACTTTATTCAGCGACCAGCGACATCACAGCAGGATCCTGATCGCTGCTGCGTGTCAAACGAAACGATATCGCTAGCGAGGACGCTGCAACGTCACGGATCGCTAGCGATGTCGTTTCGTGTGAAGGTACCTTTACTTAGAAACAAGGAAGCAATCACAACCAGACTGCAGCTGCTTCCCTGCCAGTTACCATAAAACTGGAAGTGGCCATGTCGGGCATTTATACCTAGTGCTTTTCTCTCTTGTGGCTTGAAGCCTTGTGGCGCACTAAGATTTCCTGCCTATGACTCCCCAGCTGCTGAAAGTTCCTGAAAACTACTGTGCACTGGTATCAGCAGGGAGGTCGTAGCCGTAGCACTAGGACATTTTGTGAATGCATTATATTTTTCTATGTTGCTCACACTTGCAAAAAGGACTTTTGTTCTATGGGTATCTCCTCAAGACTGAACTACTGTGGTAACCCGACTACACTAGTAAGGTTGGCGCTCCAGTCTAACTGTGTACTGACTGGCGGCATTCTTTGTGCTGGGTTGTGGACTGAGTGGCAGCAGTCTTTGTGCTGGACTATGGACCAGTAGCTGCTGCTAGAAGCTGTAGGGTATGTGCCCAGATCCAGAAGTAGCAGTGCTTTGGATGCAGCGTATGTTCGGTGCGTCCAAAGTGCTGCTTTCTATTGAACACAGGTAAATCCACATTCGTTCACTGAACCGTAGGGATTTATCGCATTCAATTCATTCTATTGATGTAACTTCTGTTACTAGCGTCTGAGAGCAAGAGAAATTGACATGCTACAGTCTTGAAATGCGCTGCAGGTCAGTGTCTGCGGGTGATCCGCAGGTTACTATGCGCGTATAGTAAACATGGGATTTCTAGAAATCCTATCCACTATGCGGTAACATCTGGCCTCTGCGGGTTGGATGCTGCATAAATATGCAGGGTCAAACCCGCAGCTATTCCTGATCTTGACCACATACCTGTATAGGAGCTTGTGGCGTACTGTTAACCTATTAAAGGGAACCTGTCACCCCCAAAATCGAAGATGATCTAAGCCCACCGGCATCAGGGGCTTATCTACAGCATTCTGTAATGCTGTAGATAAGCTCCCGATATAGCCTGAAAGATAAGAAAAGGAGGTTGGATTATACTCACCCAGGGGGGCCCCGCTGCGGTCCGGTCCGATGGGCGTCGCGGTCCGGTCTGGGGCCTCCTATCTTCTTATGATAACGTCTTCTTCTTGTATTCACGCTCCGGCGCAGGCGTACTTTGTCTGCCCTGCTGAGGGCAGAGCAAAGTACTGCAGTGCGCAGGGAAAGGTCAGAGAGGCCCGGCGCCTGCGCACTGCAGTACTTTGCTCTGCCCTCAACAGGACAGACAAAGTACGCCTGCGCCGGAGCCGCAGCGTAAAGACAAGAGGACGACATCGTAAGAAGATGGGAGGCCCTGGATCGGACTGCGACACCCATTGGACTGGACGCCCCCCCCCCCCCCCAGGTGAGTAGCACAGTATAAAAAAAACCTGTATGAAGGTATGTAATCGTGCTAACCCAAAGAATAAAATGGCTATTAATTATGCTGCATGGTGAAACTGTAAAAAAAAGATAAATAAAAAAAATCTGCTTCCTCAAAACTCAGTATAAGGCTCAGCTCACATTTACCCTATGCTTAACACTTGCCTTGGGTTTTCTGTTTATATCCTCAGAAATTCATGGTCCAGAGGAAATTATTCACTACTAGATGGTGGCCCAATTCTAACGCATCGGGTATTCTAGAATATGCATGTCCACGTAGTATATTGCCCAGTTACGTAGTATATTGCCCAGCCACGTAGTATATTGTCCAGTTACGTAGTATATTGCCCAGTTACGTAGTATATTGCCCAGCCAAGTAGTATATTGCCCAGCGACGTAGTATATTGCCCAGCCACGTAGTATATTGCCCAGCGATGTAGTATACAGCATAGAGCCACGTAGTATATTGGGCAGTCACGTAGTATATTGCCCAGCCACGTATGTGACAGGTTAAAAAATAAACATATACTCACCTTCCGAGGGCCCCTTGTAGTTCTGTCGCCTGTGTGCGGTGCAGGCGGCAGCTTCCGGTCCCAGGGTGTGATGACGTTGCGGTCACATGACTGTGACATCATGGCAGGTCCTTCTCGCATACCATCCCTGCCACCGGAACCTGCCGCTTGCATGGAGCGGTCACCGGAGCGTCGCGAGGAGTGGGAAAGGCGGCGGAAGGTGAGTATATAATTTTTTATTTTTTTTAATTTTAACATTAGATGTTTCTACTATTGACGCTGCATAGGCAGCATCAATTGTAAAAACTTGGTCACACAGGGTTAATAGCGGCGGTAATGGAGTGAGTTAGCCGCGGCATAACGCGGTCCGTTACCGCTGGCATTAACCCTGTGTGAGCCGTGACTGCGGGGAGTATGGAGCGGGCGCCGGGCACTGACTGCAGGGGAGTAAGGAGGGACTAATCGGACTGTGGCAGTCGCTGATTGGTCGCGGCAGCCATGACAGGCAGCTGGCGAGACCAATCAGCGACTTGGATTCCATGACAGACAGAGGCCGCGACCAATGAATATCCGTGACAGACAGAAATAAAGACAGACAGAATGACAGACAGACGGAAGTGACACTTAGACAATTATATAGTAGATGAGGTTGATGGAGTCACTTTAGACTCAGTCTGACCTCTGCAAAGAAGTGTGGAGGACCACAATTGTGTGTTTATCTAAAATGACTGTAGTCCATTTTGAGTCTGTTTTAGTGGTGTCCCAAGTGACTCAATCTGCCTTACTATAGTGAGTGGTTTCGTCAATTTGCATTTTTCGGAAGCTAAAGAGAAGCCCCAACATAAGTGCCCAGCATAGAGCACAGAATAAATGTAATACATCCTGGCCTTATACCGAAAGCGATCAAAAAATGTCTCCACTGAGGTCCATCATCTGTCAATGAAAATATAGGGGGTATCCACATTACTGGTAGGACAAAGCCTCTGGAAAAGCAACATATCCCCCACACCACAATAAAATCCAGTGAAACCTATGCTGCTAAATCCAAATGACCCTACCCTTCTGAGCACTAAGTTTGCGCACGCACGCTACAAACTATTGAAACAAAAATCTGTGCTCCAAAAGTCAAATGGCATAACAAACTCTGGGGGCCATTGTTACCTGTTACCCTTGTGCAAATTATGAATTTCTTGTGCGGTTGTTTCCAAAATGTGTTCATTTGTCACTTTCTGCTATATATCTTTTTTTTGGCATTTCCAAGGCTCTGCATATACAACATGGCATCCTAATTTGCACTCCAAAGGTCAAATAGCGCTGTGTGGACACATGGAGAGCAAATATGGGGTTATCATTAGTGATGAGCGAGTATACTCGTTGCTCGAGATTTCCCGAGCATGCTCGGGGGGGGGGGGGGAGGGGACACGTCTCCGAGTATTTGTAAGTGCACGGAGATTTCGTTTTTGTTGACGCAGCTGCATGATTTCCAGCTGCTAGCCAAGATGTCTAACAGATGTAAATCATTCAGCTGCGGAAATGAAAACTAAAAAATACTCTGAGGACACCCAAGCGTGCTCGGGAAATCTCGAGTAACGAGTATACTTACTCATCTCTAGTTATCACCATGTTCAAGAGAAACTGCATAACAAATGCACTGCTCAAAAAAATAAAGGGAACACTTAAACAACAGAATATAACTCCAAGTAAATCAAACTTCTTTGAAATCAAACTGTCCACTTAGGAAGCAACACTGTTTGACAATCAATTTCACATGCTGTTGTGCAAATGGAATAGACAACAGATGGAAATTTATTGGCAATTATCAAGACAATAAAGGAGTGGTTCTGCAGGTGGGGACCACAGACCACATCTCGGTACCAATGCTTTCTGGCTGATGTTTTGGTCACTTTTGAATGTTGGTTGTGCTTTCACACTCGTGGTAGCATGAGGCAGACTCTACAACCCACACAAGTGACTCAGGTAGTACAGCTCATCCAGGATGGCACATCAATGAGAGCTGTGGCAAGAAGGTTTGGTGTGTCTGTCAGCGTAGTGTCCAGAGGCTGGAGGCGCTACCAGGAGACAGGCAAGTACACCAGGAGACATGGAGGGGGCCGTAGAAGGGCAAAAACCCAGCAGCAGGACCGCTACCTCAGCCTTTGCAGTGCTCCTCCTGTTCCTCCTTGCACAAAGAGCCCTGCAAAATTACCTCCAGCAGGCCACAAATGTGCATGTGTCTGCACAAACGGTTAGAAACAGACTCTGAGGATGGACTGAATGCCCGACGTCCACAGATGGTGGTTGTGCTCACAGCCCAACACCGTGCAGGACGCTTGGCATTTGCCACAGAACACCAGGATTGGCAAATTCGCCACTGGCGCCCTGTGCTCTTAACAGATTAAAGCAGGTTCACACTGAGCACATGTCACACATGACAGAGTTTGGAGACGCCGAGGAGAGCGATCTGCCTGCAACATCCTTCAGCATAACCGTTTTGGCAATGGGTCAGTAATGGTGTGGGGTGGCATTTCTTTAAAGGTCCACACAGCCCTCCATGTGCTCTCCAGAGGTAGCCTGACTGCCATTAGGTACCGAGATGAGATCCTCAGACCCCTTGTGAGACCATACGTTGGTGCGGTTGGCCCTGGGTTCCTCCTAATGCAGAACAGTGCCTACCTCATGTGGCCGGAGTGTCAGCAGTTCCTGCAAGATGAAGACATTGAAGCTATGGACTGGCCTGCCCATTCCCCAGACCTGAATCAGATTGAACACATCTGGGACCTCATGTCTCGCACCATCCACCAACGTCACATTGCATCACAGACTGTCCAGAAGTTGGTGGATGCTTTAGTCCAGGTCTACTTGGAGATCCCTCAGGAGACCATCATCAGGAGCATGCCCAGGCGTTGTAGGGAGGTCATACAGGCACGTGGAGGCCACAAACACTACTGAGCATTTCCTTGTCTGAGGCATTTCCACTGAAGTTGGATCAGCCTGTAACTTCATTTTCCACTTTGATTTTGAGCATCATTCCAACTCCAGACCTCCGTGGGATATTAGTTGTGATTTACGCTGATCATTTTTAGGTTTTATTGTTCTCAACACATTCCACTATGTAATGAATAAAGATTTACAACTGGAATATGTTATTGTTATATCTAGGATGTGGGATTTTAGTATTCCCTTTATGTTTTTGACTAGCGTATATATATATATATATATATATATATATATATATATATATATGTGTGTGTGTGTATATGTGTATATGTGTATATATATATATATATATACACACACACACACACACACACACACACACACACACACACACACACACACACACACACACACACACACACACACACACATATATACACATATAGTGTATATATACAGTGGGGCAAAAAAGTATTTAGTCAGTCAGCAATAGTGCAAGTTCCACCACTTAAAAAGATGAGAGGCGTCTGTAATTTACATCATAGGTAGACCTCAACTATGGGAGACATACTGAGAAAAAAAAATCCAGAAAATCACATTGTCTGTTTTTTTATCATTTTATTTGCATATTATGGTGGAAAATAAGTATTTGGTCAGAAACAAACAATCAAGATTTCTGGCTCTCACAGACCTGTAACTTCTTCTTTGAGTCTCCTCTTTCCTCCACTCATTACCTGTAGTAATGGCACCTGTTTAAACTTGTTATCAGTATAAAAAGACACCTGTGCACACCCTCAAACAGTCTGACTGCAAACTCCACTATGGTGAAGACCAAAGAGCTGTCAAAGGACACTAGAAACAAAATTGTAGCCCTGCACCAGGCTGGGAAGACTGAATCAGCAATAGCCAACCAGCTTGGAGTGAAGAAATCAACAGTGGGAGCAATAATTAGAAAATGGAAGACATTCAAGACCACTGATAATCTCCCTCGATCTGGGGCTCCACGCAAAATCCCACCCCGTGGGGTCAGAATGATCACAAGAACGGTGAGCAAAAATCCCAGAACCACGCGGGGGGACCTAGTGAACGAACTGCAGAGAGCTGGGACCAATGTAACAAGGCCTACCATAAGTAACACACTACGCCACCATGGACTCAGATCCTGCAGTGCCAGACGTGTCCCACTGCTTAAGCCAGTACATGTCCGGGCCCGTCTGAAGTTTGCTAGAGAGCATTTGGATGATCCAGAGGAGTTTTGGGAGAATGTCCTATGGTCTGATGAAACCAAACTGGAACTGTTTGGTAGAAACACAACTTGTCGTGTTTGGAGGAAAAAGAATACTGAGTTGCATCCATCAAACACCATACCTACTGTAAAGCATGGTGGTGGAAACATCATGCTTTGAGGCTGTTTCTCTGCAAAGGGGCCAGGACGACTGATCCGGGTACATGAAAGAATGAATGGGGCCATGTATCATGAGATTTTGAGTGCAAACCTCCTTCCATCAGCAAGGGCATTGAAGATGAAACGTGGCTGGGTCTTTCAACATGACAATGATCCAAAGCACACCGCCAGGGCAACGAAGGAGTGGCTTCGTAAGAAGCATTTCAAGGTCCTGGAGTGGCCTAGCCAGTCTCCAGATCTCAACCCTATAGAAAACCTTTGGAGGGAGTTGAAAGTCCGTGTTGCCAAGCGAAAAGCCAAAAACATCACTGCTCTAGAGGAGATCTGCATGGAGGAATGGGACAACATACCAACAACAGTGTGTGGCAACCTTGTGAAGACTTACATAAAACGTTTGACCTCTGTCATTGCCAACAAAGGATATATTACAAAGTATTTAGATTAAATTTTGTTTCTGACCAAATACTTATTTTCCACCATAACATGCAAATAAAATGTTAAAAAAACAGACAATGTGATTTTCTGGATTTTTTTTTTCTCAGTTTGTCTCCCATAGTTGAGGTCTACCTATGATGTAAATTACAGACGCCTCTCATCTTTTTAAGTGGTGGAACTTGCACTATTGCTGACTGACTAAATACTTTTTTGCCCCACTGTACATAGTGTGTATGTATATGTATGTATGTATGTGTGTGTATATATGTATATATGTATGTGTATATATATATATATATATATGTATATATGTATGTGTATATATGTATGTGTGTATATATATATATATATATATATATATATATATATATATATATATATATATATATATATATATATATATATATATATTTTATTTTTTTATTTGACTAAGGGGTACTTCCATCTTTCTGTCTGCAACTTCCGTCACGGAAATCCCGCGTCGCTGATTGGTCTCGCCAGCTGCCTGTCATGGCTGCCGCGACCATTCAGCGACGGGCATAGTCTGACTAGTCTCTCCCTACTCCCCTGCAGTCAGTGCCCGGCGCCCGCATACTCCCCTCCGCTCACACAGGGTTAATGCCAGCGGTAACGGACCGCGCTATGCCGCGGGTAACGTTACCGCTGCTATTAACCCTGTGTCCCCAACTTTTTACTATTGATGCTGCCTATGCAGCGTCAATAGTAAAAAAAAATCTAATGTTAAAAATAATAAAAAAAACCTGCTATACTCGCCCTCCGTAGTCCGACGATGCGCTCGCGGCTGCCGCCCTCTTCTGTTACCAGAGATGCTTTGTGAAATTACCCAGAAGACTTAGCGGTCTCGCGAGACCGCTAAGTCATCTGGGTAATTTCGCAATGCATCCTGGGAACGGAAGATGGCGGCAGCCGCGCGCATAGGTACAGCTTCTCTGGATCCCAGGGGGTGAGTATATAACTATTTTTTGTTTTTAATTATCTTTTTTTTAACACGGATATGTGCCCACACAGCTATATACTACGTGGGCAGTGTTATATAGCGCGTGGGTTGCGTTATATACAGCGTGCCTGCTATATACCGCGTGGGCAGCGTTATATACCGCGTGGCTGCTATATACTATGTGGGCTGTGTTATGTACTGCGTGGCCTGTGCTATATATTACGTCGCCTGTGTTATATACTGCGTGGCTGCTATATACTGCATGGGCTGTGTTATATACTATTTGGGCTGTGTTATATACTGCGTGGCCACTGTTATATATTGCGTGGCCTGTATTAATGCATCGGGTATTCTACAATATGTATGTATATAGCAGCCACATAGTATATAGCACAGGCCACGTAGTATTTGTCTGCTATATACTACATGGCTCCTATATACTACGTGGCCTGTGCAATATACTAGGTGGCTGCTATATACATACATACATGCATGCATGCATACATACTCTAGATTACCCGATGCGTTAGAATCGGGCCACCATCTAATATATATATGTGTGCGTGTATATGTGTGTGTGTGTGTATATATATATATATATATATATATATATATATATATATATATATATATATATATATATATATATATATATATATATACACACACACACACTATGTGTGTGTTTATACATACATACATACATACTGTACATACATACACTTTTCTGAGATTTATATTACCCCTTGTGAAAATTTTAAATTTGGGTAAAAAAAAACCTATTTCACTGGGGAAAAAATAGTTGTTTATTTTTCAAGCCAAATGGTCAGCACACAGCTAGATTAAAGGGAGGGTCTAGTTTCTAAAATAGGTTTGCCTGCGGAGATTTCTTCTATCCTGGTACCTCAAGGGCTCTGAAAATGCAACATAATCTGTTCAAAGCCAAATTTGCATTCCAAATATCCAATACTGTTTCTTCACATCCAAGCCCTGCCATGTGTCCAAAACATAAGTTTGTGACCACATATGCGATATTGTTACTTTCAGGAGAAACTTGGGGGTCCATTTACTCCTTGTGAAAATGTAAATGTAAACTTTGTGGTTAAAGCAACATGGTAGTTTACAAAAAAAATTTTTTTTTCCTGTCCATGGTGTCTGCCAAATGGTTTCCCCCCCATTATATTTATTACTCCCCATAAGTTATGTGAATCTGCGATCGTCTGATCACTTGTAATGTACATGGCAATACAACAGTATTGCTTCATGTAATAAAAATCATGGTCTCTTCTGAAGCCCTGCCACAGGCTGGGTGTCAAGGGAGCTCCATAATGACAGGCACACAGGTCTTCAATAGACCTCCTGCTGTCATAGCAACCCATCGGCGCCCCGCGATTGGGTCACGATGCAGGTGTGCTATTAATGCCGCTGTCAGCGTTTGATACTGACATTTAGCAGACCAACAGTCATCAGAGCTCTACTCCACCCTCGGCTGTTACAGGCAGGTCCTTGCTGAGACACGCTGCCATTACCTGCTGCGTATGGGGCAAGCTCAGCCAGTGAAGCCTGTTCCATACACCCGTTACCGATTTGTGCTATATACACTATGCACAGCGAATGTTGGTAAGGGGTTAAGCACTCGCGGGATCGTGGGGCTCAAACAATTGGACCACTGCGATCAGGAAATTATCCCCTATCTCAGGTATAGGGAAGAACATTCATACTTAAGAATTTCCCTGTAAGGTCAAAGTTGTCTGTCACAAAGGGAGTTGAAAAATTTGAACTTCATAATAACACAGTATGGATTCCTCCTCCTTTAGTGGTAGCTTCAGGCAACTAGAACATTAGGTATATCATGTGCATCAGCGCTCCAAGGTGTAACACAAAAAATAAAAGGCAGATGATGTGGGAGAGTTGTATTATTTATTTATGAAATTTGCAACCATTTGATTTGATCTGATATCCTGCATCATAAGTGTAGCTGACCCTTCCCCAATATTCCCCTCTGCTTGCTTCCCTTTTTACTACATTGTAGGCTCATTGACACAAGCCTGGGTTGTATGTTTTCAAGATATGTGCCATCATTTCTTTATTTACTTTCTCAAATAACACATCCTCAATGATGTAACACCATGTTATAGGTGCTGTAAACTTTTATGTTGGAAGTATAGTACATTGTCACTCCAGTAAGATCCAAACTACGGTACATCTACTTATGTTGTATTTTTACCAGCACATAACAATAATGTGTTATTGTCAGTAAAGTTTGTAGGCACTCTTCACATTAAACTAAAATACTGGTAGCTACATAGCTGGACATGTGATTTCTTTATACTTTAGGCACTTTTCAAATGTCAAGTAGTTATTTTGGTTTTTAGGTTGCATTTTGGGATCAGAAAAACAGCTCTAAAACATTCCAGTACCAGAATGTTTCTCACCAAATAAACTGTTGCCAACTGGATTCTTTTAATTTTTTTCTTTTTCTCTAATTGACATACCGTATATACTCGAGTATAAGCCGAGACCCCTAACTTTGCCACAAAAAACTGGGAAAACTTAATGACTCCAGTATAAGCCTAGGGTGGAAAATGCAGCAGCTACCGGTAAATTAAAAAAAAAAAAAAAAAAGTAGGTAGTAATAATAATAATCTTTATTTATATAGCGCCAACATATTCCGCAGCACTTTACAATTAAGCGGGGACATATACAGACAAATTCAATACAAGTTAAGACAATTTAAACAGTGACATTAGGAGTGAGGTCCCTGCTCGCGAGCTTACAATCTACTAGGAAATGGGGGGGGCACAATAGGTGAAAAGTGCTTGTTATTTCAGGTCTGGCAATTATAATACATAGGTATTTTCATACAAAGCTGCATGATTCGGTCATCAGCCCGTGTGTTTAAGTGCAATAGTCAAGTATCAAGTGCAGTTATCGTGTGCATGGAGGGTGTGGAGACAGATGAATAGTAGGGTGCAGATTTAGAATAATATTTGAAAGAAGGAGGGAACAGGGCAAAGTTAGTTTACTGAGTAGATGATGTGTAGAGTTGAGCGACTTTCATTTTTTTAAGATCGAGTCGGGTTTTGTGAAACCCGATTTTGTCCAGAGTCGAGTCGAGTGCAGTCGGCCGATTATCGCTAAAAGTCGGGGATCGACCGAAACACGAAACCCAATGCAAGTCAATGGGGAAGCATAGTCGGCAGTGAGTGGAGGCCAGGAAAACACCTACAGTGCCCATTTTAATGCCAAAAACATCCATTCTTGTTTCTGAAGCTTGTCAATCTTAATTAACTTTATAATAATAGTTGGGCATAGGGAATTGGGGGTCATTTGGCAAAAGTTGTGGGGGGAGTAGGGCCGGCTCAAGTTTTTCGTGGGCCCAGGAAATGCGGACTACGTCACGGCGGTGTTGCAGGGAAAGGTAAGTATTTCAACGTTGCAAGTGCTGTGATCCTGAGCAAGCAGGGGGGGCCCACTCGTTCGCATTGGCACTGGCACAGGGCCCCTCAAAGTACAGCGATGTGTGTTTGCATGGCGGGGGCGCCTCCCACCAGCAGCGACACTTTTGCGTACTCTGAGGGGCCCTGTGCCAGTGACGTCGCCAACGAGTATGCCCCCCCACCTGATGAAGGAACCTGCACTTTCATCTGCACCTTCCTCTCTGTCCCTGTGTAAGGTGGTATAACATGCGGGAAGGGGAACCTTACTTTCAGCAGGGTCAGATTCTGGCTGTGTAGAGTATAAGGGGAATGTAGTGGTCTAGGTCAATGTACCAGCAGACTCATCTAGCAGTGGCTGGGCAATGGGCAGGATGAGGAGGAAACAGATATAGGGCCAAAGAATAAAGTAGGCTAAATGCAGTTCAAAATTGGTAACAGGACTAAACAGGCGGCATTGCTTTGTTCAGTGGAGTAGCAAACCCAAGAGCAGCAGACACTGTTTCAAGGGCATAACCACACTAGTAGGCCAAATGCAGTTTAATATCTGATAGTATAGGGCGAAAGCCAGAATGTGGAAGCTCAGCTTTGTTCAGTTGAGGACAACACCAGGCAGGGTCAGACAGACACCTTTAGTAGGCCGGAACAGCCAATTGCATTTTTAAAAATGGTAATTTGGAACTGAAGGTTGAAGCTCAGCTTTATTCAGTTGAGGACAACACCAGGCAGGGGCAGACAGACACCTTTAGTAGGCCGGAACAGCCAATTGCATTTTTAAAAATGGTAATTTGGAACTGAAGGTTGAAGCTCAGCTTTATTCAGTTGAGGACAACACCAGGCAGGGGCAGACATTCACCTTTAGTAGGCCGGAACAGCCAATTGCATTTTTAAAAATGGTAATTTGGAACAGAAGGTTGAAGCTCAGCTTTATTCAGTTGAGGACAACACCAGGCAGGGGCAGACAGACACCTTTAGTAGGCCGGAACAGCCAATTTTTTAAAAAAACAGCAGTTAGTAAGAGGCAGAAGGTAGAAGCTCAGCTTTATTCAGTTGAGGACAACACCAGGCAGGGGCAGACAGACACCTTTAGTAGGCCGGAACAGCCAATTGCATTTTTAAAAATGGTAATTTGGAACAGAAGGTTGAAGCTCAGCTTTATTCAGTTGAGGACAACACCAGGCAGGGGCAGACAGACACCTTTAGTAGGCCGGAACAGCCAATTGCTTTTTTAAAAATGGTAATTTGGAACAGAAGGTTGAAGCTCAGCTTTATTCAGTTGAGGACAACACCAGGCAGGGGCAGACAGACACCTTTAGTAGGCCGGAACAGCCAATTGCTTTTTTAAAAATGGTAATTTGGAACTGAAGGTTGAAGCTCAGCTTTATTCAGTTGCAGCTTCTTGGCAATAATATAAAGAAGACGAGACAGGACAACACTCGTTGGATGCCATATCTGTGTTTTCACTGGAAAAAAAACTGTCAGTTAACTACTTGTAGGAGAAAGTTTTTGTAGCTGGAGGCCACTTTTTGTATTGTACCAGTTTTCTGTTGTATGTTTGGAACTGAAGGTTGAAGCTCAGCTTTATTCAGTTGAGGACAACACCAGGCAGGGGCAGACACCTTTAGAAGGACGGAACAGCCAATTTTTTTAAAAACAGCAGTTAATCAGAGCCAGAAGGTAGAAGCTCAGCTTTATTCAGTTGAGGACAACTTGAATTAGGGACTGCAGACAGACTTTGCAGGCTGTCCCCTGTGTGGACCATGCATCCAATACATTAACCCATTTAGCCACAAAGGACACGTAACCTTCCGTGGCCAGGCCTACAGGTCCATTTGTCTGTTGTCAGGTATACCTTTGGACTGACAAATTGACAGAATGCAAGGACAATGCGGTCTTTAACATGCAGGTGGAGGGGTGGGATGGCTTTTCTCGCAAAAGAATTGTCAACTGGGTAGCTCATAGCGTGGTATATCGTAGTTCATCCTGGCTTTATTAATATTAAATTAAATAAAAAAATAGGCTCTAGGCACTTTATTATTGGTTCCAGGGGTACACGGGCAGCAGTGGTCAGGTGAGTGGAGGCCTAGTGGAAGGAGGGACCTTAGACAGGCTTCCAAGGCCTAACATAATAAAATGGGCTGGCGGTAGGCACTTTATTATTGGTTCCAGGGGTACACGGGCAGCAGTGGTCTGGTCAGTGGAGGCCTAGTGGAAGGAGGGACCGCAGACAGGCTTCGAAGGCCTAACACAATAAAATGGGCTGGCTGTAGGCACTTTATTATTGGTTCCAGGGGTACACGGGCAGCAGTGGTCTGGTCAGTGGAGGCCTAGTGGAAGGAGGGACCGCAGACAGGCTTCGAAGGCCTAAAATAACAAACAATAGGCTCATGGCAGTTTTACAGCGGTTACATGGATACACGGGCAGCTTGGTGGTGAGTGGAGGAGTATTTAAAGTAGGGACCGCAGACAGGCTATCAAAGGCCTAAAATAACAAACAATAGGCTCATGGCAGTTTTACAGCGGTTACATGGATACACGGGCAGCTTGGTGGTGAGTGGAGGAGTATTTAAAGTAGGGACCGCAGACAGGCTATCAAAGGCCTAAAATAACAAACAATAGGCTCATGGCAGCTTTACAGCGGTTACATGGATACACAGGCAGCTTGGTGGTCAGTGGAGGAGTATTTAAAGTAGGGACCGCAGACAGGCTATCAAAGGCCTAAAATAACAAACAATAGGCTCATGGCAGCTTTACAGCGGTTACATGGATACACGGGCAGGCAGCTTGGTGGTCAGTGGAGGAGTATTTAAAGTAGGGACCGCAGACAGGCTATCAAAGGCCTAAAATAACAAACAATAGGCTTATGGCAGTTTTACAGCGGTTACATGGATACACGGGCAGGCAGCTTGGTGGTCAGTGGAGGAGTATTTAAAGTAGGGACCGCAGACAGGCTATCAAAGGCCTAAAATAACAAACAATAGGCTCATGGCAGCTTTACAGCGGTTACATGGATACACAGGCAGCTTGGTGGTCAGTGGAGGAGTATTTAAAGTAGGGACCGCAGACAGGCTATCAAAGGCCTAAAATAACAAACAATAGGCTCATGGCAGCTTTACAGCGGTTACATGGATACACAGGCAGCTTGGTGGTCAGTGGAGGAGTATTGCAAGGAGTGTCTGTCCCAGTACTCCCAAAATATAAATAGATGTTAATGTCTCGCAAAACAACCAAAACAAAAAAAAAGGTGGCATACTTAGGTACAGGGGTGGGCTCATCTGCTGAGTTTCTGACATAGTAATTTGGCGGTAACTATTTAATGGTGCCAATATAGGACACAGACACAGACTACTTTAAGTTGCATCATAGATGTCTACAAATTTGTATTGTCAGTGCCAGACATTGAATGATGTCAGCGAATAGACTAAAGATTGGTGGAGCTGTGCGACATAATTTTGCACGTGGTACAGCACATTTTGAGCTGGGGGAGGGGGGAACTCTCTTGAGGCCGGCGGGACCGCCCCAGGGCCCCTCATGTTACAACGGTGTGTCTGACGTTGGGTGCGCACCACCACCGCCAGAGACACTACATTGTACTATGAGGGACCCAGTAGCAATGCCGTCAACCAAAAGCGAGCACACCCACCTCTTCAGACAAACAGCAGTCTCACGGGTGCTTGCGCCAAGTCGCGATACCACGGCCCCGTGTGGGGAGTTTGGCCATTTAGGGAGGTGTAAACATGTCGTATGCTGTACAATCAGCTGCAGCAAATTAGACATTAGAAAAGTAATTCACAGGCAAGAGCTTTTCATAGGAAAGCTAGGTGTCGGCCGGGCAAGGTGGGGCAAAAGATTTCGAAATCCAGTTGTGGTTCATTTTAATGAATGTTAGATCGTCAACATTTTGGGTAGCCAGACGAGTCCTTTTTTCGGTTAATATTGAACCTGCAGCACTGAATACTCTTTCTGATAGGACACTTGCTGCCGGGCAAGCAAGCTCCTGCAATGCATATTCTGCCAATTCTGGCCAGGTGTCTAATTTGGAGGCCCAGTAATCAAATGGGAATGACGGTTGAGGGAGAACATCGATAAGGGATGAAAAATAGTTAGTAACCATACTGGACAAATGTTGTCTCCTGTCACTTTCAATTGATGCAGCAGTACCTGTCCTGTCTGCGGTCATAGCAAAATCACTCCACAACCTGGTCAGAAAACCCCTCTGTCCAACGCCACTTCTGATGTGTGCACCCCTAACACTCCTAGTCTGCTGCCCCCTGGAGCTCGTGTGAGAACGATCACGTGCGCTGTGTGCTGGGAATGCCTGAAGCAAACGGTCAACAAGAGTTGATTGTTTGGTTGCTAATATTAGTTCCAAGTTCTCATGTGGCATAATATTTTGCAATTTGCCTTTATAGCGTGGATCAAGGAGGCAGGCCAACCAGTAATCGTCATCGTTCATCATTTTCGTAATGCGTGTGTCCCTTTTTAGGATACGTAAGGCATAATCCGCCATGTGGGCCAAAGTTCCAGTTGTCAAATCTCCGGTTGTGATTGGTTGAGGGGCAGTTGCAGGCAAATCTACGTCACTTGTGTCCCTCAAAAAACCAGAACCCGGCCGTGACACGCAACCAATTTCCTGTGCCCCCGGGAAAGGTTCGGCATTAAAAATATACTCATCCCCATCATCCTCCTCGTCCTCCACCTCCTCTTCGCCCGCTACCTCGTCCTGTACACTGCCCTGACCAGACAATGGCTGACTGTCATCAAGGCTTTCCTCTTCCTCTGGTGCAGACGCCTGCTCCTTTATGTGCGTCAAACTTTGCATCAGCAGACGCATTAGGGGGATGCTCATGCTTATTACGGCGTTGTCTGCACTAACCAGCCGTGTGCATTCCTCAAAACACTGAAGGACTTGACACATGTCTTGTATCTTAGACCACTGCACACCTGACAACTCCATGTCTGCCATCCTACTGCCTGCCCGTGTATCCTCCCACAAATAAATAACAGCACGCCTCTGTTCGCACAGTCTCTGAAGCATGTGCAGTGTTGAGTTCCACCTTGTTGCAACGTCTACGATTAGGCGATGCTGGGGAAGGTTCAAAGACCGCTGATAGGTCTGCATACGGCTGGCGTGTACAGGCGAACGTCGGATATGTGAGCAAAGTGCACGCACTTTGAGGAGCAGGTCGGAGAACCCAGGATAAGTTTTCAATAAGCACTGCACCACCAGGTTTAAGGTGTGAGCCAGGCAAGGAATGTGTTTCAGTTGGGAAAGGGAGATGGCAGCCATGAAATTCCTTCCGTTATCACTCACTACCTTGCCTGCCTCAAGATCTACTGTGCCCAGCCACGACTGCGTTTCTTGTTGCAAGAACTCGGATAGAACTTCCGCGGTGTGTCTGTTGTCGCCCAAACACTTCATAGCCAATACAGCCTGCTGACGCTTGGCAGTAGCTGGCCCATAATGGGACAACTGGTGTGCAACAGTGTCATCTGCCGATGGAGTGGTTGGCAGACTGCGTTCTGTGGAAGAGCTGTAGCTTCTGCAGGAGGAGGAGGAGGAGGAGGGGGTGCGAACGCCTACAGCCAACTGTTTCCTAGACCGTGGGCTAGGCACAACTGTCCCTAAATTGATGTCGCCTGTGGACCCTGCATCCACCACATTCACCCAGTGTGCCGTGATGGACACATAACGTCCCTGGCCATGCCTACTGGTCCATGCATCTGTAGTCAGGTGCACCTTTGTACTCACAGATTGCCTGAGTGCATGGACGATGCGCTGTTTAACATGCTGGTGCAGGGCTGGGATGGCTTTTCTGGAAAAAAAGTGTTGACTGGGTAGCTCGTATCGTGGTTCAGCGTACTCCATCAGGGCTTTGAAAGCTTCGCTTTCAACTAACCGGTAGGGCATCATCTCTAACGAGATTAGTCTAGCTATGTGGGCGTTAAAACCCTGTGTACGCGGATGCGAGGATAAGTACTTCCTTTTTCTAACCAGAGTCTCATGTAGGGTGAGCTGGACTGGAGAGCTGGAGATCGTGGAACTTTCGGGTGTGCCGGTGTACATGGCAGACTGAGAGACGGTTGGAGACGGTATTGTTTCCGCCGGTGCCCTAGATGCAATATTTCCTCCTACAAAACTGGTGGTTCCCTGACCCTGACTGCTTTTGGCTGGCAAAGAAACCTGCACAGATACTGCCGGTGGTGCGGAAAATGGTGGCCTTACAGTGACGGAAGGGATGTTGCGTTGCTGACTAGCTTCATTGGCCGAGGGTGCTACAACCTTAAGGGACGTTTGGTAGTTAGTCCAGGCTTGAAAATGCATGGTGGTTAAGTGTCTATGCATGCAACTAGTATTTAGACTTTTCAGATTCTGACCTCTGCTTAAGCTAGTTGAACATTTTTGACAGATGACTTTGCGCTGATCAGTTGGATGTTGTTTAAAAAAATGCCAGACTGCACTCTTCCTAGACTCGGATCCCTTTTCAGGGATTGCAGACTGAGCTTTAACCGGATGGCCACGCTGTCCTCCAACAGGTTTTGGCTTTGACACGCGTTTTGGGCCAGATACGGGCCCGGCAGATGGAACCTGTTGCGATGTTGATGCCTGCTGCGGCCCCTCCTCCACCTCCGCTTCTGAACTACTGCCGCCTGCACCCTGTTCCCCCAATGGCTGCCAATCGGGGTCAATAACTGGGTCATCTATTACCTCCTCTTCGAGCTCGTGTGCAACTTCGTCTGTGTCACTGTGTCGGTCGGTGGTATAGCGTTCGTGGCGGGGCAACATAGTCTCATCAGGGTCTGATTGTGGATCTGTACCCTGAGAGGGCAATGTGGTGGTCTGAGTCAAAGGAGCAGCATAGTACTCTGGCTGTGGCTGTGCATCAGTGCACTCCATGTCAGAATATACTTGTAATGGGCATGGCCTGTTAAATGTTTCACTTTCTAAGCCAGGGACGGTATGTGTAAAGAGCTCCATGGAGTGACCCGTTGTGTCGCCTGCTGCATCCTTCTCTCTTGTTGTAGTTTTTGCTGAGGAGGACAAGGAAGCGACTTGTCCCTGACCGTGAACATCCACAAGCGACGCGCTGCTTTTACATTTACCAGTTTCGGAAGAGGAGGCAAAAGAGCTAGAGGCTGAGTCTGCAATGTAAGCCAAAACTTGCTGTTGCTGCTCCGCCTTTAAAAGCGGTTTTCCTACTCCCAGAAAAGAGAGCGTTCGAGGCCTTGTGTAGCCTGACGACGAAACTGGCTCCACAGCTCCAGACTTAGGTGGAATATTTTTATCCCCACGACCACCTGATGCTCCACTACCACTACCATCATTACCAGCTGACAATGAACGCCCACGACGACCTCTTGCACCAGACTTCCTCATTGTTTTAAAATCTTAACCAAAGTAACTTTATTTGTTGCTGTCAAACAACTTACACGGTGAGCTATAACTTCAGTATGATTTCAATATCCCTTAACAGGTTGGTGAGACCACAAGGAAAATCAGGCACAATGTTACACACTCTGTTTTCTGTGGCACAAAATCACAGAGATGACACACACGCAGGACTGTCACTCAAGCACTAATGTCAATATTAATCTCCCACCTAATTTATTTTTTTTTTTTTTTTCAGGGAGACTTTAGAAACCAAATAATATTAAAAAAACCAAAAAAATAAATAGGCTTTCTATGGCCCACTGAATGAGAGAGAGGTGGCACACCCAGGAGTCAAGACTGGCACACAAGCTGAAAGGGCAATATTACTCTCCCACTGTTTTTTTTTTTTTTTTTTTTTTTCAGGGAGACTTTAGAAACCAAATAATAAGAAAAAAAATAAATAAATAAATAGGCTTTCTATAGCCCACTGAATGAGAGATAGCACACACAGCAGTGGCACACAAGCCCTGACTGAGGCCAATATTTTTCTCCCACTGATTGATGTAGTGTTTTTGTGTTGAGGTAGATTTTAGAACACAAATCAAGGAAAAAAAAAAAAATGCTTTCTATGGCCCACTGAATGAGAGAGGTGGCACACCCAGGAGTCAAGACTGGCACACAAGCTGAAAGGGCAATATTACTCTCCCACTGTTTTTTTATGTATTTTTTGTTTTTTAAGGGAGACTTTAGAATCCCAATAATATTTAAAAAAAAAAATAAATAGACTTTCTATGGCCCACTGAATGAGAGAGGTGGCACACCCAGGAGTCAAGACTGGCACACAAGCTGAAAGGGCAATATTACTCTCCCACTGTTTGTTTTTTTATGTATTTTTTGTTTTTTAAGGGAGACTTTAGAAACCCAATAATATTTAAAAAAAAAAATAAATAGGCTTTCTATGGCCCACTGAATGAGAGAGGTGGCACACCCAGGAGTCAAGACTGGCACACAAGCTGAAAGGGCAATATTACTCTCCCACTGTTTTTTTAAGTTTTTTTTTTTTTATTTTCAGGGAGACTTTAGAAACCAAATAATATTAAAAAAACCAAAAAAATAAATAGGCTTTCTATGGCCCACTGAATGAGAGAGAGGTGGCACACCCAGGAGTCAAGACTGGCACACAAGCTGAAAGGGCAATATTACTCTCCCACTGTTTTTTTTTTTTTTTTTTTTTTTTTCAGGGAGACTTTAGAAACCAAATAATAAGAAAAAAAATAAATAAATAAATAGGCTTTCTATAGCCCACTGAATGAGAGATAGCACACACAGCAGTGGCACACAAGCCCTGACTGAGGCCAATATTTTTCTACCACTGATTGATGTAGTGTTTTTGTGTTGAGGTAGAATTTAGAACACAAATCACGGAAAAAATAAATAGGCTTTCTATGGCCCACTCAGTGAGAGATGGCACACACAGGGATGGCACTGTAGCAGAAATGCCAATCTTAATCTCCCACAAAAAAAAAACAAAAAAAAAAACAGGGACTGTCCTACAATTACTATCTCCCTGCAGTAATCTAAGCCAGGTATGGCAGGCAGCAATAGGAGTGGACTGATGCACAAATTAAATAAAAAGTGTGGACAAACAAAAAAGATAGCTGTGCAGAAAGGAACAAGAGGATATGTGCTTTGAAAAAAGCAGTTGGTTTCCACAGTGGCGTACACACAGCAATACAGCTATCACGGAGCCTTCTAGGGCAGCCCAATGAGCTACAGCGCTGAGGAAAAAAAAAAAAAAAAATAGCTTCCACTGTTCCTGCACACCGAAGGTGGTGTTGGACAGTGGAAATCGCTACAGCACAAGCGGTTTGGTGGTTAGTGGACCCTGCCTAACGCTCTCCCTGCTTCTGACGAAGCGGCAGCAACCTCTCCCTAAGCTCAGATCAGCAGCAGTAAGATGGCGGTCGGCGGGAACGCCCCTTTATAGCCCCTGTGACGCCGCAGACAGCAAGCCAATCACTGCAATGCCCTTCTCTAAGATGGTGGGGACCAGGATCTATGTCATCACGCTGCCCACACTCTGCGTTCACCTTCATTGGCTTAGAAATGGCGCTTTTCGCGTCATTGAAACGCGACTTTGGCGCGAAAGTCGCGTACCGCATGGCCGACAAGCACAGGGGTCGGATCGGGTTTCATGAGACGCCGACTTAGCCAAAAGTCGGCGACTTTTGAAAATGATCGACCCGTTTCGCTCAACCCTAATGATGTGGTAGGCTTGTTTGAAGAGATGGGTTTTTAGAGCACGCTTGAATAGGTCGGGGCTAGGTATCAGTCTGATCGTCTGGGGAAGTGCATTCCAGAGAGCTGGCGCAGCACGAGAGAAGTCTTGTAGACGGAGGTGCGAGGTTCGGATTACGGGGGATGTTAGCCTTAGGTCGTTTGTAGAACGGAGGGCACGTGTAGGGCGATAGACAGAGATGAGAGAGGAGATATAAGGCGGTGCAGAACTGTGGAGGGCTCTGTGGGTGAGAGAAATGAGTTTATACTGGACCCTGTAGCGAATGGGTAGCCAGTGTAATGACTGGCACAAGATGGAGGCATCGGTGAAGCGGTTAGACAGAAATATGACCCTGGCTGCCGCATTCAAGATGGATTGGAGATGAGAAAGTTTGGTAAGAGGGAGACCGATCAGAAGAGAGTTGCAGTAGTCCAGACGAGAATGAATAAGAGCTACAGTAAGAGTCTTAGCAGTTTCAAAGGTGAGAAAAGGTCGGATTCTGGAGATGTTTTTAAGATGCAGGTGACGAGAGCGAGTGAGTGATCGGATATAGGGAGTAAAGGAAAGTTCGGTGTCGAATATGACCCCAAGACAGCGGGCATGCTGCTTTGGAGTTATGGTTGAACCCTCCAGGGTAATTTCGATGTTGGGTAGAGAGAGGTTAGTAGAAGGGAGAAACAAAAGAAGTTCCGTTTTGGAGAGAGTTTCAGATAGAGGGAGGACATGATGTTAGAGACAGCAGACAGACAATCCTTGGTATTTTGAATTAGGGTAGGGGTGATGACAGGGGAAGAAGTGTATAATTGGGTGTCATCAGCATAGAGATGATACTGGAACCCAAATCTGCTGATTGTTTGTCCAATAGGGGCCGTGTAAAGAGAGAAGAGGAGGGGGCCTAGGACTGAGCCCTGCGTAACCCCGATAGTAAGGGGACGAGGAGAGGAAGAGGAGCCGGCAAAAGATAGTGAAGGAGCGGTCAGAGAGGTAGGAGGAGAACCAGGAGAGGGCTGTGTCCTTGAGGCCTATGGAGCGGAGCATAGTGAGAAGGAGCTGGTGATCCACAGTGTCAAATGCGGCAGAGAGATCCAGGAGAATCAGCAGAGAGCAATGACCTTTGGATTTAGCTGTTAGTAGGTCATTAGAGACTTTAGTGAGGGCAGTTTCAGTGGAGTGTAAAGAGCGGAAACCAGATTGTAAGGGGTCGAGAAGAGAGTTTTCGGAGAGATAGCGGATTAGACGGGAGTGGACCAAGTGTTCCAGGAGTTTAGAGATGAAGGAAAGGTTAGATACAGGTCTGTAGTTAGCAGTGCAGTTCTGGTCCAGGGATGGCTTTTTAAGTAAAGGGGTTATGATGGCATGTTTAAATGAGGAGGGAAAGATACCTGAAGAAAGAGAGAGGTTACATATTTTAGTCAGGTGAGTGGTGACCACTGGTGAGAGAGACTGCAGGAGAGGTGAAGGAATGGGGTCACTGTTGCAGGTTGTAGGCCGAGCAGAATTGAAGAGCTTGGAAACTTCTTCTTCTGAAACAGGCTCAAAGATGTCTAGTGAGCTTGAGGTGCGGCAAGGAAGGGGATCCAGATACTGAGGAGATTGCGCTGAGATATCCTGATGGATGTGGTTGATTTTTTCTAGGAAGTAAGTGGCCAGATCCTCACCACTGAGATTGGTGATGGGGGCCTGTACTTTAGGTTTCAGGAGGGAGTTTAAGGTTTCAAAAAGTCGTTTTGGGTTGTTGGATAGTGAGGTGATGAGGGTGGTGAAGTAGGATTGTTTGGCCACATAAAGGGCAGAGTTATAGGTTTTGAGCATGAACTTATAGTGGATGAAGTCTTCTGCTAAGAGAGACTTTCTCCACTGCTGCTCTGCACACCTTGAATAACGCTGAAGAAAGCGTGTTTGCATAGTGTGCCAGGGCTGCCGTTGTCTGTCGGGTCTTTCTGCGTGTAGAAGGTGCTGCTTCATCTAGGGCATTCTTCAGTGTATTATTGAAGTGTGACAATGCTAAGTCTGGACAGGAGAGGGAGGAGATGGGGGCTAAAGATGTGTGGAGATTGTCCATAAGCTGCTGGGTATTAATGGAACGTGTATTCCGATAAGTGTGGTAAGTGGGGGTGTCCCGAGTGAGGAGACAATTCTTGATAGAGAAGGAAAGAAGGTTGTGGTCCGAAAGCGGGAGAGGGGAGTTAGTAAAGTCGTGCAGCAATCCGGGACGGGAGAAAACCAGGCCCAGAGTATTCCCGTCCTCATGCGTAGGAGAATTAGTAAACTGTGAGAGGCTGAATGATGTTAGAGAAAGAAGATGAGAGGCAGATTGGGAGAGGGGATCATTGATGGGGATGTTAAAGTCTCCCATGATGAGGGTGGAGATGTCACAAGATAGAAAGTGAGTAAGCCAGGTGGCAAAGTGGTCTAGAAACAGGCGGGAGGAGCCTGGAGGGCGGTAAACAACCGCCACCCGCAAGGAGAAGGGCTTAAAGAGTCTGACGGTGTGGACTTCAAAGGAAGGAAATGTAAGTGAGGGAACCGGGGGGATGAACTGGAAAGCACATTGTGCTGAAAGGAGCAAACCAACACCCCCACCCTGTCTGTTTTCAGGTCTGGTGGTATGTGAAAATTTCAGGCCACCAAACGAGAGAGCAGCAGCAGCGGTGGTGTCTGAATGCTGGATCCAGGTTTCTGTAATAGCCAGAAGGTTAAGGGAATTAGAGACCAATAAAAGTAAAATTAATTGAGACATCAGTAGGTTACGTGTTTTTGAATATCCATATTGAATCAGAAGCCCCATATAATGCTCCATACAGTGTATGATGGGCCCCATAAGATGCTCCATATTAAAATATGCCCCATATAATGCTGCACAAAGGTTAATAATGGCCCCATAAAATGCTCCATAGAGACATTTGCCCCATATAATGCTGCACAAATGTTGATTATGGCCCCATAAGATGCTCCATAGAGATTCGCCCCATATGCTGTTGCTGCGATTAAGGAAAAAAAAAAAAAAAAAAAACATTCTCACCTCTCGTCACTCAGACCCCCGACACTTGCAATATTCACCTGTCCTCGTTCCACCGCCGGGCGCCGCTGTGTCTTCAACATCCTCTGCACTGACATTCAGACAGAGGACACGCACGAACCACGTCATCGCGCTTCTGACCTGAGCGTCACAGCAGAGGACGCGGAAGATACAGCGGTGGAACGGGGACAGGTGAATATCGCGCAATGCTGCTCACCCTCCCCTTTATACTCACCTGCTCCCAGCGCAGTACCTGGCAGCTTCCCTGATGGTCTTCTCAGGGCACTGACAGCTTCTTCCAGCGTTGAGCGGTACCACGTGACCGCTCAACGCTGGAAGAAGCTGACAGCTCCCGGAGACCATCGGAGATGCAGGGACCACGCCAGGAGCAAGTGAGTATGTGACAACTGCCACTCCCCCTTTCCCCCGCCGACCCCCCTGGGACAAAGACTCGAGTATAAGCCAAGAGGGGCACTTTCAGCCTAAAAAAATTGGCTGAAAATCTCGACCTATACTCGAGTATATACGGTATATGGAAAATGGATCATGACACATGGTCATCTGTTAAAGCACCACTCCAGCGTGTTTTGTTTTTTTGTTTTTTCATTGCACCGCTAGTGTTGTTTTAAATGTAATTTGAAAACCTAAGCAATGTGAACAAGAGTATCAATCTCCGAAAATCAAAGAAAAACCCTTTAAAAAATAGCTTTTATTAGCTAAAAATACCAAAATACTCCCAAAAATGTACATCTAGGTCAGTATGCTCCGTACAATTATTTATATACAGGAAATAAACTAGTGGAATGCAGGAAATTCTTCACCCTTAATAACCTTTCCTGGCCGCAGAGATTGGCACCCTAAGAGTTCAATGTGGTGTCTCCGATCAACATAGGCTGTCCCTACTTGACCCTCAACAGACCTCTGACATTTAACAGATCAACAGTCGTGGTCAGAGCTCTACTCCATCTTTGGCTGTTACAGGCAGGTATAAACAGATGAACGTATATACAGGCACCAGATGCCATCAAATGGGGTGCCAAGGCACAAATGTCTCCCAAATATGCACACACATAAAACTTACTTTGTGGTTACTTTATCAATTCTCCCCCCCCCCCCCCGTAAATAAATTAAAAAAATATTCTGATAGGCAGTGTTTTGTTTTTTTGTTTGTTTTTCCCAAGCATGCACAAACCAAAATTTGTTTGGAATTGTGGTTCCAACTGAGAATGGATTGGGGCCAGTGCTATGCCTCTGAGTGCAAGCGCCACCATTGTCCTGACTCTGGAGGCGGTGCTACCACACGCACAGGGAACCGGAAACCGTCCCATTCTTGAGGAGCATTGCGTTCTGGTGTAGTAGGATGTGTCGGGACGCAGGTATCTCCACGGATTTCATTGCCCAGGGAACATGGGACGCTGTGTTCCCCGGTTGGCAGGCAACGCAGTATGCTGCGGAGTCTGTTGCTAGGTAGTGGTGGGTTTGTGTCGATTCTGCTGTGCAAGTAGGCAAGGAGTAGTTGGTTGGGGGTGATTGGGAGGTATTCAACACCTGATCATTTCCTTCAGCATCAGGTGGGCTTTTTAACCCTGTTCCCAGCTCTGATCTTTGCTGTTTAATGAAGTTCCTGTGTATTGTGGCCCTTGCAGTCTTTCAGGGTTGGTCTTAGGGTTTGTTTCCCTTTCTCTTGGTGCTACACTCCCGAGGTTTCTCGCAGAGGTATCTACCCTATCTCGACTAGGCTCCGACCACGTTGCCGTACGCCAGCTGCTCGGCAACAGCAGGCGTGAGAAGGGCTCTGCCAAAGTTCCCATTTACTGGGAACGGAATGAAGAGTATCCCGGCCATTTAAGGCTCACTTAGCTGAGGCAGCTTGCGCCAAGTGTGTCTGTGTTTGCTCCTTTGCTGGTTTGGTGCCAGTCTTGTCGGGTCTCTCTGATTGCTCATAACAAAAATAGATTATATGTTTTACTTTGCTTTTCCTTTTTCACATCTGTATTTGGAATGTGTTCCGTTTTGTATGGCTAATTAGGAAGAAAACAAAAAGTTTTTATGGCTCTTGGAAGAAGAGGAGGAAAAAGAGATCCACGGACGTTTGCATGAGCCCTTACTGTGACTTTTACAGCAGTCGCTTTCCAATCTGATTTTTGCCAGTATATTTTTAGTCTTATTTTATAAAAATGTTGTTTTTGTGCTTTATAGCTCCTATTCTCCTTAAATTCACCTGGATCACAGTTGTTCTAAATACTAATGAAACCATTTTACATTGTAATCGTTGTTTTTGTTTTTCCCCCTCTCTTGGCAGTCATTTCAAGGAAGCCAGGGTCGAGCTTATCTATTCAATTCTGTGTGAGTATTCAAACAAAATATGATATTGCATGTAATACCCAATAATAACTCCATGAATGATACATACATAAAATATATTATGCGGATCAGCCAGAGCAGGGACTTCTGAGAGACAACCATCAATGTCCACTTGTAACTGCACCCTATTATTTGCTGTAATTACCTATATAATTATGGTTAATAAATTCTATTTGTAGATCAGCACTGTGAGAACAACACACAGAAGGAGATAAATAAAAAAATAAAAAAATCACAGAAAAAGAAACTTACTAACACAGGCCAGATTACCAATGCACTAGCAGGATGCAGTAGATGATGATAAAAGGTGGGGTTTGCAAAATACTGATGAGGTAACCTCTCACAAACCTACCTATTCATGGAGGGGGTGGTTGCCTAGTATTAAAAATGCCCACCTATGAGGCTTGCATTGATGACTTCCATACTGTTAGATCAGGCGGGATGCCCAGCACTATATAAGTGCAGCCCATACGGTCAGACACCCTAATTTACCCAACCAGCATAGAAGGGCCCAGCTGCATCCTGTATAAAAATTTGCAGTGAAAATGTTTGGCCAAAATACGCAAGCAACCCCCCACGTCAAGGGTTGTCATACTTGCGAGTCCCTATACTAAATTCAAAAACTGCTCACATAGGACATAAATTGAATAAATATCACTAAAAAAAGCAGCCTTACCAACTCCAGGTCAGATTACCAATGCAGTAGATCCCTCATGGAAGAACTGTACCCATGTTGGCTTCATGTGAAGTTGTCTTCTGCTGGCTCTTTAGCATCAATTCTTATGTGATATTTTGGTACCATTACAATCGTGTATAAGGGGCCTCCTGTCCCCCAACAGACAGGTGGGAAGACATGAGGATTTGATTGGAATTTAGTCGCCCTATCCTTTTGTTCTGGAAGCCGATATGCCGTGAAGTACACAGGAGCGCTTGGACAATGCATCCTGTGTATGAGGGGTCAGGAGAGATGGCTTGATTGTCCAACAGACTGTTACCCAATGTGTATGGTCTGCTTAAAAAAAAAAAAAAAAACAGACACTGTTGGATGACTTCTATTTGCGTGTTTTGGTCGTATTACCCTTGGGTGCGCAATGTAACCCCCAGTTACTTGTGTTGTGATGTATAAGCGACAGCGTGCAAACTCTTGTCATGCGACAGGTGTTGCACCCCCAAAGGCATTGTGTATGTAACAAATTCTCAGTCATTGAGGTATCATATGAGCGTAGTCAATAATTTACACCAGTGTTGGCCTCTAAGCATTCTGCCTGTAGGCAGTTATTTGGTCTTTTTTTTTTTAACTGTTATTACAGGTGTAAGTGTGTGTGTGTGTGTGTGTATATGTATGTATATTATGTAATTTATGTAATTATGTAATTTAATGAGCAGTCTAGATATTTCTGCAATTCACTGTTTTGAATTTTTTTTTTTTTTTGTAGTGTTAATGTTGGTTGCGGACCTGCAGAAGAACGCGTGTTGCTTACGGGACTTCATGCTGTAGCAGACATCTACTGTGAAAATTGCAAAACCACATTGGGTTGGAAATATGTAAGTGTTTGATTGACATCCATCAGAAATAGTGTTTAACACTGTAAATGTTAACGTCTACAACAAGTTCCTGAATAGATCCCAGCTATTATCTGAAAGAAGTCTTGTACATTAACTTACTAATGACCCTTGTGTAGTGAGGAATCTACGTGTTAATTCCGTTTTTCTTAACCCCTTTACCCCCAAGGGTGGTTTGCACGTTAATGACCGGGCCAATTTTTACAATTCTGACCACTGTCCCTTTATGAGGTTATAACTCTGGAACGCTTCAACGAATCCCGGTGATTCTGACATTGTTTTCTCGTGACATATTGTACTTCATGATAGTGGTAAAATTTATTTGATATTACCTGCGTTTATTTGTGAAAAAAATGGAAATTTTGGCGAAAATTTTGAAAATTTCGCAATTTTCCAACTTTGAATTTTTATGCAATTAAATCACAGAGATATGTCACACAAAATACTTAATAAGTAACATTTCCCACATGTCTACAGCACAATTTTGGAACCAAATTTTTTTTTTTCATTAGGGAGTTATAAGGGTTAAAAGTTGACCAGCAATTTCTCATTTTTACAACACCATTTTTTTTTTTTTATTGACCACATCTCATTTGAAGTCATTTTGAGGGGTCTATATGATAGAAAATAACCAAGTGTGACACCATTCTAAAAACTGCACCCCTCAAGGTGCTCAAAACCACATTCAAGAAGTTTATTAACCCTTCAGGTGTTTCACAGGAATTTTTGGAATGTTTAAATAAAAATGAACATTTAACTTTTTTTCACAAAAAACTTACTTCAGCTCCAATTTGTTTTATTTCACCAAGGGTAACAGGAGAAAATGGACCCCAAAAGTTGTTGTACAATTTGTCCTGAGTACGCCGATACCCCATATGTGGGGGTAAACCACTGTTTGGGCGCATGGCTGAGCTCGGAAGCGAAGGAACGCCATTTGACTCTTCAATGCAAAGTTTACAGGAATTGAGATGGGACGCCATGTTGCTTTTGGAGAGCCCCTGATGTGCCTAAACATTGAAACCCCCCCACAAGTGACACTATTTTGGAAAGTAGACCCCCTAAGAAACTCATCTAGATGTGTTGTGAGGGCTTTGAACCCCCAAGTGTTTCACTACAGTTTATAACGCAGAGCCGTGAAAATAAAAATTCTTTTTTTTTTTTCCACAAAAATTATTTTTTAGCCCCCGATTTTGTATTTTTCCAAGGGAAACAGTTGGAATTGGACCCCAAAAGTTGTTGTCCAATTTGTCCTGAGTACGCTGATACCCCATATGTGGGGGGGAACCACGTTTGAGCGCATGGCAGAGCTCGGAAGGGAAGTAGCGTCATTTGGAATGCAGACTTAGATGGATTGGTCTGCAGGCGTCACATTGCGTTTGCAGAGCCCCTAATGTACCTAAACAGTAGAAACCCCCCACAAGTGACCCCATATTGAAAACTAGACCCCCCAAGGAACTTATCTAGATGTGTTGTGAGAACTTCGAACCCCCAAGTGTTTCACTACAGTTTAAAACGCAGAGCCGTGAAAATAAAAAATCTTTTTTTTTTTCCACAAAAATTATTTTTTAGCCCCTAGTTTTGTATTTTCCCAAGGGTAACAGAAGAAATTAGACCCCAAAAGTTGTTGGAGTACGGAGTACGTTGATACCCCATATGTTGGGGTAAACCCCTGTTTGGGCGCACGGGAGAGCTCGGAATGGAAGGAACACTGTTTTACTTTTTCAACGCAGAATTGGCTGGAATTCAGATCGGACGCCATGTTGCGTTTGGAGAGCCCCTGATGTGCCTAAACAGTGGAAACCCCCCAATTATAACTGAAACCCTAATCCAAACACATCCCTAATCCCAATGGTAACCCTAACCACACCCCTAACCCTGACACACCCCTAACCCTAATC